>NC_067400.1:175436862-176125612 GCF_016432865.1 Antechinus flavipes | reverse complement strand
TGGAGAATAACAATATTGATGTTGTACCTGTTATTTATATTTCTAGAAAAATTTATATAAACTCCTCAATTGGAGGAAGTTGAATTACCATTTTTTAGGATGACAAAATTATTAATGTTGATTCTGATAGGGTTCTTTAATGTGAAATTGGGCAGTCTCACCCATTTCTGTGTTGTATATGTGAGTTTTAATTGGTTATATTGAGTCATCTAAAAGCTGTTTCTGATTGTTTAGGGGGATTCTGAGAACAGTGGTGTATGTCTTTGTCCCTTTGAACATCATTGATACCTAAATATGTTTTGATATAGATTGGTTACTGAACATCTTAAAGTAAACTGACTTATATAATGTTGAATTTAAAACCATCTATTTAAATATGATGATAAGCTATAAACTTTCTTTTTTGTTTGTTTGTTTTTTTTTTTATTTAATAATTACATTAAATTGACACTCGTTTCTGTTCCGATTTTTTTTTCCCCTCCCTCCCTCCACCCCCTCCCCTAGATGGCAAGCAGTCCTTTTTATGTTGGATATGTTGCAGTATATCCTAGATACAATATATGTTTGCAGAACCGAACAGTTCTCTTGTTGCGTAGGGAGAATTGGATTCAGAAGGTATAAATAATCCGGGAAGAAAAACAAAAATGCAGATAGTTTACAGTCGTTTCCCAGTGCTCTTTCTTTGGGTGTAGCTGCTTTTGTCCATCATTTATCAATTGAAACTCAGGTCTCTTTGTCAAAGAAATCCACTTCCATCAAAATATGTCCTCATACAATATCGTTGTCGAAGTGTATAATGATCTCCTGGTTCTGCTCATTTCACTTAGCATCAGCTCATGTAAGTCTCGCCAGTCCTCTCTGTATTCATCCTGCTGGTCATTTCTTACAGAACAATAATATTCCATAACATTCATATACCACAATTTACCCAGCCATTCTCCAATTGATGGGCATCCATTCATTTTCCAGTTTCTAGCCACTACAAACAGGGCTGCTACAAACATTTTGGCACATTTCCCTTCTTTAGTATTTCTTTGGGATATAAGCCCAATAGAAACACTGCTGGATCAAAGGGTATGCACAATTTGATAATTTTTTGGGCATAATTCCAGATTGCTCTCCAGAATGGTTGGATTCGTTCACAACTCCACCAACAATGCATTAGTGTCCCAGTTTTCCCGCATCCCCTCCAACATTCATCATTATTTTTTCCTGTCATCTTAGCCAATCTGACAGGTGTGTAGTGGTATCTCAGAGTTGTCTTAATTTGCATTTCTCTGATCAATAATGATTTGGAACACTCTTTCATATGAGTGGTAATAGTTTCAATCTCATCCTCTGAAAATTGTCTGTTCATATCCTTTGACCATTTATCAATTGGAGAATGGCTTGATTTCTTATAAATTTGAGTCAGTTCTCTATATATTTTGGAAATGAGGCCTTTATCAGAACCTTTAACTGTGAAAATGTTTTCCCAGTTTGTTGCTTCCCTTCTAATCTTGTTTGCATTAGTTTTATTTGTACAAAGGCTTTTTAATTTGATGTAATCGAAATTTTCTATTCTGTGATCAGTAATGGTCTCTAGTTCATCTTTGGTCACAAATTTCTTTCTCCTCCACAAGTCTGAGAGATAAACTATTCTATGTTCCTCTAATTTATTTATAATCTCGTTCTTTATGCCTAGGTCATAGACCCATTTTGATCTTATCTTGGTATATGGTGTTAAGTGTGGGTCCATGCCTAATTTCTGCCATACTAATTTCCAATTATCCCAGCAGTTTTTATCAAATAATGAATTCTTTTCCCAGAAGTTAGGGGCTTTGGGTTTGTCAAACACTAGATTGCTATAATTGACTATTCTGTCTTGTGAGCCTAGCCTTTTCCACTGATCCACTAATCTATTTCTTAGCCAATACCAAATGGTTTTGGTGACTGCTGCTTTATAATATAATTTTAGATCAGGTACAGCTAGGCCACCTTCATTTGATTTTTTTTTTCATTAATTCCCTTGAGATTCTCGACTTTTTATTGTTCCATATGAATTTTGTTGTTATTTTTTCTAGATCAATAAAATATTTTCTTGGAAGTCTGATTGGTATAGCACTAAATAAATAGATTAGTTTAGGGAGTATTGTCATCTTTATTATGTTCGCTCGGCCGATCCAAGAGCACTTAATATTTTTCCAATTATTTAAGTCTGACTTTATTTGTGTGGAGACTTTTTTATAATTTTGCTCATATAATTCCTGACTTTCCTTTGGTAGATAGATTCCCAAATATTTTATGGTATCAACAGTTATTCTGAATGGAATTTCTCTTTGTATCTCTTGCTGTTGGGTTTTGTTGGTGATGTATAAAAATGCTGAGGATTTATGGGGATTTATTTTGTAGCCAGCTACTTTGCTAAAATTATGAATTATTTCCAATAGCTTTTTGGTAGAATCTCTGGGGTTCTCTAGGTATACCATCATATCATCTGCAAAGAGTGATAGTTTGGTTTCCTCGTTGCCTGCTCTAATTCCTTTTATATCTTTCTCGACTCTTATTGCTGAGGCTAGTGTTTCTGATACGATATTAAATAATAATGGTGATAGTGGGCAACCTTGCTTCACTCCAGATCTTACTGGGAAAGGTTCCAGTTTTTCCCCATTGCATATGATGCTTACTGATGGTTTTAAATATATGCTCCTGACTATTTTAAGGAAAAGTCCATTTATTCCTATGCTCTCAAGTGTTTTTATTAGGAATGGATGTTGGATTTTATCAAATGCTTTTTCTGCATCTATTGAGATGATCATGTGGTTTTTGTTTGTTTGGTTATTGATATAGTCAATTATGCTAATAGTTTTCCTAATATTGAACCAGCCCTGCATTCCTGGTATAAATCCTACTTGGTCATAGTGTATTATCCTGGTGTCAATTTTCTGTAATCTTTTTGCTAATATTTTATTTAAGATTTTAGCATCAATATTCATTAGGGAGATTGGTCTATAATTTTCTTTCTCTGTTTTCAGCCTACCTGGTTTAGGTATCAGTACCATATCTGTGTCATAAAAGGAGTTTGGTAGGACTCCTTCAATCCCTATTTTTTCAAATAGTTTATATAACATTGGAGTTAATTGTTCTTTAAATGTTTGGTAGAATTCACATGTAAATCCATCTGGTCCTGGGGATTTTTTCTTAGGGAGTTGATTGATAGTTTGTTCTATTTCTTTTTCTGAGATGGGACTGTTTAGGATATTTACTTCTTCCTCTGTTAGTTTGGGCAAGCTGTATTTTTGGAGGTATTTTTCTATTTCATTTAAGTTGTCGAATTTATTGGCATAAAGTTGTGGCAAAGTAACTCCTAATTATTGCTCTAATTTCCTCTTCGTTAGTGGTGAGTTCTCCCTTTTCATTTTTAAGACTAACAATTTGATTTTCCTCTTTCCTTTTTTTAATCAGATTTACTAAGGGTTTGTCTATTTTGTTGGTTTTTTCATAGAACCAACTCTTAGTTTTATTAATCAATTCAATAGTTTTTTTACTTTCAATTTTATTGATCTCACCTTTTACTTTTAGAATTTCAAGTTTAGTGTTTGACTGGGGGTTTTTAATTTGTTCCTTTTCTAGCATTTTTAATTGCAAACCCAATTCATTGACCTTCTCTTTCTCTATTTTATACAAATAGGCCTCTAGAGATATGAAATTTCCCCTTATTACCGCTTTGGCTGCATCCCATACATTTTGGTATGATGTCTCATTATTATCGTTTTCTTGGGTGAAGTTATTAATTATGTCTATGATTTGCTGTTTCACCCAATCATTCTTTAGTATGAGATTATTTAGTTTCCAATTATTTTTTGGTCTACTTCCCCCTGCTTTTTTGTTGAATGTAATTTTCATTGCATCGTGGTCTGAAAAGGATGCATTTACTATTTCTGCCTTACTACATTTGAGTTTGAGGTTTTTATGTCCTAATATATGGTCAATTTTTGTATAGGTTCCATGAACTGCTGAAAAGAAAGTGTATTCCTTTCTGTCTCCATTACATTTTCTCCAGAGATCTATCATATCTAACTTTTCTAGTATTCTATTTACCTCTTTGACTTCTTTCTTATTTATTTTGTGGTTTGATTTATCTAATTCTGAGAGTGCAAGGTTAAGATCTCCCACTATTATAGTTTTACTGTCTATTTCTTCTTGCAGCTCTCTTAGTTTCTCTTTTAAGAATTTAGATGCTACCCCACTTGGTGCATATATGTTTAATATAGATAGTGTTTCATTATCCATGCTACCCTTTAGCAAGATATAGTGTCCTTCCTTATCTCTTTTAATTAGGTCAATTTTTGCTTTAGCTTGATCTGAGATCAGGATGGCTACCCCTGCTTTTTTGACTTCACCTGAAGCATAGTAGATTTTGCTCCAACCTTTTACCTTTAACCTGCATGTATCTCCCCGCTTCAGGTGTGTTTCCTGTAAACAACATATTGTAGGATTCTGGCTTTTAATCCATTCTGCTAACCGCTTCCTCTTTATGGGGGAGTTTACCCCGTTCACGTTTATGGTTAGAATGACCAATTCTGTATTACTTGCCATCTTGTTAACCCCGGTTTATGCTTTCCTCCCTTCTTTCCCCTTTCCCCCCCTTCCAAGTATTAAGCTTGTGAGCACCCCTTGCTTCTCACAGCCCTCCCTTTTTAGTATCCCTCCCCCGCCTTAGAGTTCCTCCCCCTATCTTACCCCTTTCCCTCCCAGTTCCCGTATTCCCTTCCGCTTAGCTTATTCCTTCCCTTTCCACTTTTCCCTTCTCACTTTTCAATGAGATGGGAGAAGTTTCACCATAGATTGAATATGTCTTAAGATTTTTCACTTAAAGCCAATTCTGAAGGCAGTAAGATACCCACTATATTCATCCCCCTCCATTCTTTCTCTCAGATATAATAGGTTTCCTATGCCTCTTCATGAGATGTACTACCCCCACTTTACCCTTTTTCGGTACAATGTCCTTTCCACATCAATTTCTAGAACAAGGTATACATGTATTCTTTATACATCTATATAGTCAAAATATAGTTCCCAAGATTAATCTTTACCTTTTTAGATTTCTCTTGAGTTCTATATTTGTAGATCAAACTTTTTGTTAAGTTCTGGTTTTTTCATCAGAAATAGATGAAATTCGCTTACTTCGTTGAATGTCCATCTTCTTCCCTGGAAAAAGATGCTCATTCTCGCTGGGTAAGTTATTTTTGGTTGCATACCAAGTTCCTTAGCCTTTCGGAATATCATATTCCAGGCCCTTCGATCTTTTAATGTGGATGCTGCCAGATCCTGGGTGATCCTTATTGTGGCTCCTTGATACTTGAATTGGGTTTTTCTAGCCGCTTGCAATATTTTTTCTTTCATCTGAGGGTTCTGGCATTTGGCCACTATATTCCTTGGTGTTTTGATTTTAGGATCCCTTTCAGTGGGTGATCGATGAATCCTTTCAATGTTTATTTTTTCCTCTGTTCCTATGACTTCTGGGCAGTTCTCTTTGATAATTTCCTGGAAGACAATGTCCAGGCTCTTTTTTTCATCATGTTTTTCTGGGAGTCCAATGATTCTCAGATTGTCTCTCCTGGATCTGTTTTCCAGGTCTGTTGTCTTCCCCAGAAGGTATTTCACATTTTTCTCCATTGTTTGATTTTTTTGGATTTGCTTGACTGATTCTTCTTGTCTCCTCGAGTCATTCAATTCCACTTGTTCAATTCTGATTTTCAGTGAAGTATTCTCTTCACTCACTTTTTTAAAATCTTTTTCTAATTGTCCAATTGAGTTCTTTTGTTCTGTGGAATTTTTTTCCATTTCGCCAATTTTGTTTTTTAGAGAGCTGTTTTCTGTTTCCAGTTCACTAATCCTATTTTTCAAGGATTTTACTTCTTTATCCACTCTCTCTTTAACTTTCTCCAGGATCTTTTGCCAAGCCTCCCTCTCCTTTTCCCAAGCTTCCCTCTCCTTTTGCCAAGCCTCACTCTGCTTTCCCCATTTTTCTTCTAGCTCCCTTGTGAGAGCCTTTTTAATCACTTCTATGAGGTTCATCTGTGCTGAGGAACAGACGATCTCCTCCTTTGGGGATTCACCTGGGGACTGCCTGTTTTTAGTCTCCTCAGGATTTAGAGTCTGCTCTCTATCTGTATAGAAGCTGTCAAGGGTTAAAGTCCTCTTCAGCTTCTTGCTCATTCTGTCTATTAATCAGAGGCAAATTACCAAAGAAAAACAGAAAAAACTGGAGTCTTTCTTTTGGGGGGGGGGGGGGGGGGCTGGGTGTGTTATCGAGCTTCCTCTACAGACTGCAGGGGGCAGCAGTGAGGCACTAGCAGGACTGTGCTGCGCCTGCGCTCTGAGATCCCAAAGCGTGCTGAGTCACTGAGGGGGGGGAAGGGGGGGGGGGGCGGCCAGGTCCGAGAGACTCCAGCTGTTTGGGGTTGTATTCTTCAGCCCCGGTGTTTTTAGCTTCTCTGCTGGGCTGCTGACTTGCTGTGGAGTAAAGTATCCAAACCTGTAGCGAAGCTCTCCCCGCAGAGACGGCTACGATCACTCCACCCCCTCTCCAGTCTGCTCCTGTGCCCTCACTGCCGCTGCCCGTCGCCTGCACCCGATCTAAAACCGCCCCAGCCCTCCAGTAAAGACAGACCTTTCTTGGCGGATCTCAAGGATGGCTTCTCTTGGTAACTATTTGTGGGTTTTTTTCAGTCAAGCATTGATTCAGAGGCTTGTAATGAAATGGATAGTGAGAGAAAGCGTGGAGCTTATGCAGCTGTGAGCCTCCTCTCCGCCATCTTAACCGGAAGAGCTATAAACTTTCTAGGATGAATCTTTTACTGTTATCAATATAAGGTTATAGTAAATATTTTTTAGGATATATGAATCTTGAGAGCTAAATTTACCTAAACCTCTGATTAATGAAACCTGCTATTTGAGATAAAATCTCTTGGGGCTATAGCTGATATTATTTGGAATTTTGAATTCAGGTATGATTTTCTAATGGATCATCAAGTTGTAACCCACCACCTGGAAAATATAACACAAGCTACTGAGAAAAATGTGATCCTGAAATGTTACAGATGGAGGTTAGTATCTGGGCAAGAGTTGTATGGAGAATCTTGTCCTCCACTTAAGATAGGATCCTTTTGATTTCCTCATTTGTGTTCCTTTGATTATTCCTTAGTCTGGCTTTAATTCAGAATTGTTACTGCATACAATTAAAGTGAAACTGAGCTAAGGATTCTTTATCTTGTCATGTATGTGCTCTCAGGTTGATTTTGATGCTATTATAGCCATATCCCTGGTTTTTCCTTTTATAGCAAATTTTTATAATCAGAGCAAGGGATCTGTAAGAATGTAAGATTTTACAATTTTTAATCTGAAAATATATGGTTATTATATTCTAAATATGTAGGTAAATTAGTATTGGCCTACTCTTCTATCTGTTGCTAGGTACATAATAATTAAGATACTGTATTTGTTAACAGATTAGGCCCAGAAGAATTAGAGGCTAGGGACTAGAGAGTTGAAGAAATGTATCAAAAAGGGTGTGAGAGGTCTTCAAAGGTTAATAAATAAGAGGAGGGATTTAATGAAGAATGAAAAGCTTTCATAAGGATGTGGCCTGAACCTATGCCTTAATTGTGACCTGAGACTTTGCAATAAAAAGTTGTGCTATAGCCCAAAATTGCAGGTATTTGATTATCATATTTAAACATACATTTCCCTCCCATATTTCGCTACCCCCACCTCTTTTTCATTTAAATTAAGTTCTTAATTTAATAAAGAGTGTGTATTCTTTGTCTCTGGATAGATTAGGATGTAAGTCCAGAATCCCAACAAATGGAAAGAAAGACAAGGGGAGAGGGTTCCATATAATATATAATCCTATGTTTTGCAGCTTGCACTTTGCATTCTTCTACTGACAATACCTTGTCTGTTGGGAGTTGCCCTTTCAGAGATAGTAATAAATTCTTTTTACTTTTTAGCTTGAGAGTCTCTGATTTTAATTTGGGTAAGGGTCGCTATCCCTCACAATAATGAAGAGTGTATATTAAGTTGACAGCAGTGAGAATAATGAGTAGAAGATGACCAAAAGATGTTCCAAAGGTTGAGAATATCTAATAATTGAGTGGATCTACAAAGTGAGAGAAAAGTCACAAAAATTACTTCAACTATGAATATTTGTGACAAAATGGCAGTACCACTGCCAAAAATGTTGATACTAGAAAGAGAAGTGGGTTTAATGGAAAAGATAATGAATCACTAGTCTGATTGCATTTTCTTGGTTTCCTTTATTAGAATATATTCTTCTTCCTGATAAACACTCCATTATAAAAATTATCCATAGCTTCAATGGTCCATTTATCTTCTCACTAGAATTCTCACTAAATATTTACAAGAAATCTTCAAGCAAACATTAGATGACCACTTTTATATGCACATTTATAATCATGCACAAGTTGTCCTAAATAGCTTCTGAAGTCTCTTTGAGGATCATTTGATCCTTTGTTTGTTGATCACTTTCTTACAGCTTCTAATCCAACACAGGTTAAGCTTTTCCCTTTGTGGCAGAATGTGGCACCTCTTCAACTTTACCTGATATTTTATATATCTGAAGGTATAATTTGGCACTGGTGAAAAAAAAGCATAAGACAAGTTTTGTCATTCAGCAAAATTTTCCCCTCACTGACAAAACTGAAATCATCTTTGCTTTGTCACGTTTTCTATTTTTAAAGTAATATAAAACCTCTTAAAATTTAAATCTGTGAATATGTGAAATATGTGATAATAAAATGTAAAGACTTAAAAATTATCTCCCCCCCCCATTTTTGTGTGTATATCCCATTAATAAGTGAGAATTGAGGCAAATTTTTGGATCACTGGGAAAAAAGAGCCTCTCTGATATGAAATATAATGATTTTGGTTTTGGAGTGATATAAAAAAGAAAATAGGGGTGAAAAGGGGATTGTAGTAGAAGAAGAAGAAAAGAGAGATAAAATGAAGTAAATTACATCACAGGAAGAGGTACATAAGAATTATTATAGTTGATGGGAAGAAAGAAGGGGGATGAACATTGGACATTAATCTCAATAGATTTGGCTTAAAGAGGGAATATCATAATACTTAGTTTAGTATAGAAACTTGTCTCACCCTATTGGGAAGCAGGAAGGGAAAGGGAAAAGAAAGGGCAGAAATAGAAAGGGAAAGGGATAAGAAAGAGGGAGGGGCTGAAAAAAGAAAGGGCAGATTGAGGGAGGTGATAATTAGAAGCAAAACACTGGCGAAGAGGAAAAGGGGGAAAGGACAGAGTAAAATATAACTTGAGAAAAATAGGTTGGTGGGAAATACAGAGTTAGTAATTTAACTGTGAATGTGAATAGGATGAAATCTCCCATTAAAAAAACAGCAAATAGCAAAGTAGATTAAAAGCCAGAATCCTACAATATATTATTTACTAGAAACACATTTGAAGCTGAGAAATACATACAGAATAAAGATAAAAGGCTGGAGCAGAATCTATTACATTTCAGTTGAAGTTAAAAAAAAAAACAGGGATAGTGAGTCTGATCTCAGATTAAACAAAATAAAAAATACATCTAATTAAAAGAGATTTAAAAAAAGAAATTACATCTTGCTAAAGAGTATCTTACATGATGAAGTAATATCAATATTAAACATATATGCACCAATATGTAGTATCCAAATTGCTAGAGAAGTTAAGGGAGTTGCAAGAAAAACTAGATAGCAAAACTATACTAGCGTGAAATCTCAACCTCCCTCTATCAGAACTAAATGAATCTAACCACAAAATAAATAAGAAAAGTTAAGGAGTTGAATAAAATTTTAGAAAAGTTAGGTATTATAGATCTTTGAAGAAAATGGAATGGGGAAAAAATATGCTTTTTTCTTAGAGGTATATGGAATCTACACAATAATTGACCATGTATTAGGGCATAAAACCTCACAATCAAATGCAGAAAGGCAGAAATAGTAAATGCATCCTTTTCAGATCATGATGCAATATAAATTACATGTATAAAACGGCTGGGGAAAAATAGATCAAATAATTTATAATACATAATAATATATTAATTATAAATTGATATAAAATAATAAATTGATTATAAATAACTAAATAATCTAATCCTAAAGAATTAGTGGGTTAAACAACAAATCATAGAAACAATTACTAATTTCATCCAAGAGAAGGACAATAATGAGACAACATATCAAAACTTGTGGGATACAGCCAAAATAGTTCTTAGGGGAAATTTCATATCTCCAAATGCTTACATGAATAAATAGAGAAAGAAAAGATAAATGAATTGGGCATGCAACTAAAAAATCTAGAATAAGAACAAAATTAAAAGCCCCAATTAAATACCAAATTAGAAATTTTGAAATTCAAGGGAGAAATTAATAAAATTGAAAGTCAGAAAACTATTGAACATTACCCAACAAAATAGTTAAAATTTTGGTTAATTTGATAGAAAACAGAAAGAAGGAAAAACAAATTACCAATATCAAAAATGAAAAATGTGAACTGATCACAATTGAAAAGATCATCCTGATGATCATTTCTTATGGAATGATAATATTCCAAAACATTCACATAAAGTGATAACTAGGAGCTATTTTGCTTAATTGTAAGTCCAGTAAAGATGATAATCTAAATGGGATGGATGAATACTTACAAAAATATAGACTGTCCAGTTTAATAGAGGAAATAAATTTCTTAAATTGTCCCATTTTAGAAAAATAAATTTAACAAGCTATTAATGAACTCCCTAAGGAAAAATCTCCAGGGCCAAATGGATTTACAAGTAAATTCTGTCAAACATTTAAAGAACAATTATTTCCAATACTATAAAAGTTATTTGGGAAAATAGGAGAAGAAAGATTCTTACCAAATTCCTTTATTTTTTAAAGAGAAAAGTTCTTTTTTTATTTTATTTTTGAAGAAAATGCAGGTAATCAATATCAGGAAAACTATTAGTATAATTGACTTTATTAACAACAAAGTTAACAGAAATCATATGATTTTATCAATATATGCAGAAAATGCATTTGACAAAACACAACAACCATTACTATTCAAAAAAAACTGGAGAGCATTGGAATAAATTTCTTTATATTTATCTAAAACTATTGGTAAACGTTATATATAACAGGAATAAATTAGAAGCATTCCCAATAAGATTGAGGGTGAAAAATTGTTTCCAATAACACCATTACTATTCAATATTGTATTTAAAATGTTCACTTTAGCAATAAGAGAAGAAAAAGAAATTGAAGGAATTAAAGTAGGTAATGAGGAAACAAAATGCAGAAAATATGATGTTGTACTTAGAGAATCCTAAAGAATCAACTGAAAAATTACTAGAAAGAATGAACAAGTTTAGCAAAGTTGCAAGATACAAAATAAACTCACATAAATCATGATCATTTTTATGTTACCAACAAAGTTCAGCTGTAAGACATAGAAAGAAAACCCCATTTAAAATATCTGTAGATAATATAAAATATTTGGGAGTCTACTTGCCAAGACAAAGTTAGGAACTTTATTGACACAATTAAAAAGCTCTTTTCACACAAAGTTAGCTCTAACTACTATAATAAAAATCACAATCTTATTAAATTAATCTACCTGTTCAGTACTATCTCAACCAAACTGCCCAAAATTGCTTTATTGAGTTAGAAAAAATAATAACGAAATTCATCTGGAAAAAAAGCTCAAGAATTTCAAAGGAACTGATGGGGAAAAAATGCAAAGCTAGCCTAGCTGTACCAGATCTAAAATGATATTATAAAGCAGCAATTATCAAAACCATTTGGTACTGCTTAAGAAATAAAGTAGTTGATCAATAGAATAGGTTAGGTTCACAACACACAATAATCAATGACTATAGTAATCTAGTGTTTGATAAACTCAAAGACACAGCTCCTGAGTTAAGAATTCACTATTTGACAAAAATTGCTGGGGAAACTGGAAAATGGTGTGGCAGAAATGAAGCATTGAGCAATGCCTAATACCCTATATCAGGATAAAGTAGAAATGGGTTCATTATTTACACATTTTAAGAGAGATATTATAAACAAATTAGATGAACAAAGGATAACCTACCTCTCAGATCTGGGGGGAAGGAAGGAATTTACGGCCAAAGAACTAGAGAATATTAAAAAAATGCAAAGTGGATAATTTTGGTTGTATTAATTTAAAAGGATTTTGTATAAACAAAACAAATGCAGCCAAGATTAAAAGAGAAAAAGAAAGCTGGGGGGGGGGGGGTTATGTCTAATATTTCTGACCAAGGTCCAATTTCTAAAATATATAGAAAACTAACTCAAATTTATAAGAATACAAGCCATTCCCCAATTGATAAATGGTTAAAGGATATGAAAGGACAATTTCCAGACCAAGAAATTAAAGCCATTTCTAATCACATGAAAAAATTCTCTAAATCACTCTCGATTAGAAAAATGAAATTTCCACAACTCTGAGGTTCTACTTCATGCCTCTCAGATTTGCTAAGATGACAGGAAAAGATAATGATAAATGTTGGAGTAAATGTGGGAAACCTGGGACACTAATATATTGTTGGTGGAGTTGTGAACTAATTCAACCATTCTGGAAAGCAATTTGGAACTATACCTAAAGCATTATCAAACTGTGTTTGCTTTGATCCAGCAATATCTTTATTAGACCTGTATTCCAAACAGGTCATAAAAAAGGGAAAAGGCCCCACATGTGCAAAATGTTTGTGGCAGCTCTTTTTATAGTGAAAAGAAACTGGAAACTGAGTGGATGCTCACCAATTGGAGAATGGCTGAATAATTTATGGTACGTTAATATTGTTCTATAAGGAATGATGAGCAGGCTGATTTCAGAAAATCCTGGAGAGCCTCACACGAACTGATGCTAAGTGAAGCAAGTAGAAACAAGGGAACATTGTACACAGCAACAAGATTACGTGGTTATAACTAATGGACTTGGTTCTTTTCAACAACGAGATGATTCAAAGTAATTCCAATAGACTTGTAATGGAAAGAGCCATTCACATCTAGAGAGAGGACCATGGTGACTGAATATGTACTATAGTATAGTGTTTTCATCTTTTTGTTAGTGTTGTAGTTTGCTTGTTTTTTTTTCCTTTCTCCCTTTTTGATTTGATTTGTATGTGTGTCCTTCATGATAAATGTGGAAATATGTTTAAGAGAATTATATTATGTTTTGCTTATATTGGATTACTTTCTGTCATGAGAAGGGGAGGGAAGGGAAAAAATTTTGGAACATAAAGTTTTAAACTATCTTTGCATGTATTTTGAGAAAGTAAAAGCTAATTTTATTTTTAAAAAATAAAACAAAGAAACAAAAAACAAAAAATATATCTCATCACCAAACTACACCATATAGTTCTTATAGCTTCCTTATGAAGCTTCTCTACTCCAAGAGGCAGCATGGATTGCTTTCACATGGATTTCCTTCTGAAAAATATAATCAATTCACTACAGAAGGAAAAAAAAAACACAGAAAGAAATAAACATTCCTGGCCTCCCCAAACTCTTTAAGTAGTGTGATTTCATAGCACTTAATGAGATCATTTGAATTCAGAACTATAGGTATTTCTAATGTTTAATTAGAAAAGGACTGGTAAATTGTCACATTTTAACTAATTGATAAAAAAAATCTATAAATTCTAAATATTCTAGCCCATAGAAGGTTCTTTAATGTACTCATCGCTTTAACATTTTTTCTATAATACTTGATGATCATGGGGCCCCTCTAAAAATACAATTTTGTTACATTCCCTAGGGAAGATATTCAGGGAAAACAAATTGTCTATATATTTTAATTTCAAACTTTTCTTTCATTGAAGTGTTTATATTTGTCTGTCTTATTCATGAGACTAAGGTTTAGTGCTATTTTCAGTTAATAATGTAAATAAATTATTAAGGAATTCATTTGAAGATCATTCTGATAACTGGAACAAATTTTAATATATTCAATAGATACTATGTCTTCCCAAGAAAAAGAAAAGGAACATATATATCCAGCATTTCTCAAGGAAGAAAAAGCAACTCTCACACAAACCACTTCTTCCAAATAATTCTTTTTTATTTAATTGTGTGTTCCAAAGTCTCTCCTTTCCTACAGCCCCTTCGCCAGTCATTTGGAAAGCAAGCAAAGTGATAGTCAATATAAATATGAAATCATGCAAAACATTTTCACATTAGCCATATTGGGGAAAAAAAAGCAAAAAAGAATAAAGTAAAAAAAAATACTTTCATCTGAACTCAAAATTTATCAATTTTTTTTCTGAATATAGACAGCAATTTTTATCATGAATCCTCTAGAACTATCATGGATCAATGTATTGATCAGAATAGCTAAGTCTTTCAGAGTTGAACATTGTTACCATAATACCATAATGTACATAATATGTACAATATTCTCCTGATTTCTGCTCACTTAATTTTGTGTCAGTTCCACAATCATATATTCATATACTACAATTTTTCATTTCCTAATTAATGAACATTTCCTCAATTTCTAGTTCTTTGACACCACAACTATTAGAAATATTTTTGTACATATAAGTCCTTTTTTCTTGCTTTGACCTCTTTGAGATATAGATCTAGTCATGGTATTGCTAGGTAATAGGATGTGCTTACCTTTACAGCTTCTTGAGCTCAGTTCCAAATTGTTTTTCAAAATGTTTGGCCCAGTTTACAATTACATACAGTAGTATATTAGTATACATAATTTCCACATTCCTTCCCACATTTGTCATTTTCCTTTTTATGTCATCTTAGTCAATATGATAATGGTGAAATGATTTTAATTTATCTCAGGTTGTTTTAATTTACATGTCTCTATCAGTGATTTAGAGAATTTTTAAGACTAGCTATTGTTTGATTTCTTTTTCTGAAAATTGTTTATAAGCTTTGGCCACTTATCAATTGGGGAATTGGATTTTATTTTTAGAGACAGGCCTCTTTATATTTAAGAAATTATACCTTTATCAAGAAACTTGCTATAAAAATGTTTCCCAATTGCTTTTTTTCTTTCTAATTTTGGGTACATTAGTTTTGTTTATGTAAAACTTTTAAATTTCATGTAATCAAAATTAACTATTTTTCTTCTCGTGATTCTCTTAATCTCTTGTTTTGTCGAACTTCTTCTTTTATCCACAGATTTGAAAAGTACTTTTTTCATAATCTCTTAATTGCTTATGACATCTTCCTTTATGTCTAAATCATATACCTATTTTGATTTTATCTATACTGTGACAAGTTGATCTATGTCAACTTTTGCCAAACCATTTTCCAGTTCTCCCAACAATTTTTGTCAAATAATGAGTTCTTTCCTTCCAAGTTTGGAACTTTGGGCTTATTAAATACTAAATTACTCTGATCATTTACTTCTCTATATATGGTGCCTATTTTACCAAGCAACACTCTACAGCTTACCCAGTACCAGATTGTTTGGATGATTAGCACCTTGGTAATGTAGTTTTAAATTTGGTACTTCTAGGCCACCAGCCTTCATATCAATATTAATAGTCATTAATTCTTTTTATATTTTTAATTTTTTGCTCTTCCAGATAAATTTTGTTATTTTTTTCTAGTTATTTAAATAATTCTTTGGTACTTTGATAAGTATACATTGAGTAAGTATATTAATTTAGGTAGAATTGTTATTTATATTATACTGGTTTGGCCTATCAATGAGCAATTAATATTTCTCCAGTCATTTACATGTCTTTATTTGTAACTTTCTTTATATTTTTATCTTGTAATCAAAGGTTTCCTGGACTTTTTCTATGGTTTTAGGAATTCTGACCAATTTGATAATTCATTCTCTTTCAGTTTGAAGTGTAAAAGTCATGAAAGTACTGTTTTTATCAAAAGCAAAGTTGTCTCATTCCTTCTTAAAGAAAAAAATCTTCTTTCAAAAGATATTTTCAGTGAAAACCACTGAGATGAATTTGGGTAAAACATTCAATTGTGTTTTAAGAAACTGGGTTTTCATCACAGACTTAGTATTAACTGGGCATATGGCCTTGGCTTATTCATTTCATTTTTCTTCAGTTTCATCATCTCTAAATGAAAATATTGAAGTAGATAATCTAGAAAGTCACCTATAGGTGCCTACAAGAAATGGAGCACAATGGCACTTCACTTGAGGTTACTCTACAAGGGCTTTGATCCTGATACAATCATAAGCTTTTAAACAATCGAGTTAAACAGAAAATATAGCAAGTGAGAAATTATCTGATTTTGCTACAGTTATTACAAATCTACTACTGTGTCTCACTATCAGACTTTCCTAAAAGCTAGTTTCAGTGTATGAATATGCAACAGATAATGGAGATCATGAACAACTGTTATTGTTTTTTATTGTTTTTCTGATATTGACACAAATATACACACATATATCTATATATAATGATACATACATATATATATATATGCCTATGTATATATGCATGTTTGTTTGTATAAATGTGTGTGTATGTATATGCAGTATATGGGAACTCTTTGCTATGGATGCTCCAGCTTTGCCTATTCAGACTTGTCCTGTCCCAATCTTGCCCATGCTTTCCCATTGGAAAATAATTCTTTCATATATATTGACCACTATCTGCAAAAGGATGGACTAGCTGAAGTCTATGGTCTCTTCCAATTCTGAAATTTTATGTTCTGGAGAGTTTATACTTTAAAATAGCAGTCCCATTGAGAAAGTTCAATCTGTATAATAAAAAAAATTTAATACATTCAATCTTGATTTAATTCAGCAAATATTAAGTAAGCCCCCAGACTATGTCAGGAACTGTGCTAGATCTAGGAAATACAAGGACAAAAATGAAGGCAGTCTCTGCCCTCAAAAGAGCTTACATTCTATTAGAAATTAATAGTGTTTTCATAGGAAGATACATATAAAATATTACATAAATAAATAATGATAATAAATTAAATAAAAATATTAAATAAAAAATTTCAATGATGAAAATACCATTAATATTTGTGAAGCTCAATAATCTGGGGTTATTATCAGCTTTATTTTGTATTACAGATCTCAGTGCTCTCAACATACAACGCTATCCTAGTGTTCTTATACTGTCAAACCTCAATAACATAATATGTAAATTCCCATGTCTCAAATGCTCCAATCTCACCAAGTATTGACAGCCTTTCTTCTTAGATTATTATTCCTGAAATCCAAGTGTCCAATATGAATCCTTATATAATGGTTTAAAAAAACTTGATATATAAGACATATTCAGTGAATATGGCATAAAAGTCAAAATAGTTAGGTCAGCTTCCCTAGTGATCAAGCTTAAATACTGTACACAGGGTAATAAGTTTAGATTTAAAAGGAACCTTAGAATAGTCGTGTCAAATTCAAATGGAAATGTATCCCTAAAACCTCATATTAACTTAGAAAACCACAAATTAAATTCCCACTATATTGAATTTTTGTTTTTGTTAAATATTTCCCAATTGCATTTTAATCTGGCTAAAATTGGTTTGGGGAGTTTTGCAGGCAATAAGTATAACTCCTCTGCCTTAGAAGTCTTCTAATCAATAACTGATTTGACAAATGAGGAAAATTTATCAATTAATTCAACAAATATTCATTGAACATTGAGTGTATTGAAGACAACATGATGTTGTGTAAAGGACACTGGACCCAAAACCAGAGGATGTGAGTTAAAAGTTCTACCTTCTGGCACTTAATTGCTATGTCCAATCAATTGACTTCTCTCAACTTTCCCTCCTCATTTGGGGGGAAAATGATAGAAAATAAACTACCTTCTTTACAGCTTTTATCTAAGAATAAAATGAGATAATGTATATAATTAATTATTTAAGTGAGTTAAGAGGTTAGAGAAACAAAGATGAATAGTATAGGAATCAATATATTAATAAATCAACAAGGATTTATTAAGCACAAACTCTGCACCACACATTATGCTAAATGCTAAAGGTAAAAAGACAAAAATGAAACAAGATAAATATGCCCTCAAGAAGTTTATATTCTATTGGAAAGATAGCCTACATATATTTCAATTTCCTAATTGAAAACAATGTTTAATTGTTTAATTTACCTGTATTCTCACAGAATCAAAATCCATTATAATTTTTTTTAATTTTAGTTCATTCATTTTGGATCTGATACAATTTTTGACGAAAAAGATATAAGGAGATTCGAGAATATACTTTTTTTTTTGGAAGAGAAGGGAAATGGAATATTTTCTTTTCTAATCATATCCCCAAGAATAGACTTTATAAAATACTTTCATCTATTAGAAAACATAAACCAATTTAATAATGTGTACCCTTGCTTCAGAGACCTCCTCCTAACTCACTAGACTATTCGCTTTCAGAGAGGAGTAAATTGGTCAGTAAGCTGCTCCACTGCTAAGGCATTCACAGACACCCAAAAGGCATTTATGGAGCCAAAGTAGCTATTCACTGTGTCTGCATCACCAGGCCAGCAGTGGCATTATAAAATCACTCAAGAAAGTATATGATGATCTAATTAGGTAAGATAAAGAAAAGAAGGTGAAAGTAAAGGAAGCTGTTCAAACATCCACAAAGACACTTCGAATGACAACTAGAAAAACTCCTTGCAGTGAAGGTTCCAGATGAAAATCCACCTTTTTGATTTGTACAATCTTCTGAAATTGCTAAACAGATCACTTCTATCAGCATTGAACCAGGTATAGAAGTAGAAATCATCATTGCAGATACCTAACCAGTCATCTTTTAATAAATTAATGCAAAATTGTGCCTACTCTTTGATCCAGCAGTGTCTCTACTAGACCTATATCCCAAAGAGATCATAAAAAAGGGAAAAGTACCCATATGTGCAAAAATGTTGGTAGCAGCCCTTTTTGTAGTGGCAAGGACTGAAATCTTAGTGAATGTCCATCAATTGGGGAATGGCTGAATAAGTTATGGGATATGAATCAATATTCATATTTTTCTTATACCAATCTCTATAAGAAATGATGAGCAGGCTGATTTCAGAGAGGCCTGGAGAGACTTATATGAACTGATATTGAGTGAAGTGAATATTACCAGCAGAACATTGTACATAGTAATAGCAATATTATATGATGATCAGTTCTGATGAACATGGCTTTTTTCAAAAGCAAGGTGATTCAGGCCAGTTCCAATGGTCTTGTGATGAAGAAAGCCATCTGTACCCAGAGAGAGGACTGTGTATGGATCACAAGATAGTATTTTCATCTTTTTTGTTGTTGTTGTTTGCTTGTATTTTGTTTTCTTTCTCATTTTTTTCCTTTTTGATCTGATTTTTCTTTTGCAGCAAAATAATTGTGGAAATGTGTGTAGAAGAATTGCATAGGTTTAACATATTGCCATCTAGAAAAGGGGGTGAGAGGAAAGAAGGAAGAAAAATTTGTAACACATAGTTTTGCAAGGTATATGTTGAAAATTATTCATGTTTTGAAAATAAAAGGTTTTAATTAAAAAATAAAAAAGAAATCGATTGAAATTATTTTTTAAAAATAAAGGTTAAATAGTTTAGTCAAGGTCACACAATAGTTTTATATAGGTTTGGATGGGAACCCAGTTTTTGCCTCCAAGTTTAACACACTATCCACTAAGCCATGCTCTCTCTAAATCTAGAATTTATTACCTTCCACCTTATCTTGCATTTTAGTAACTAACAGTCTTTGAGATGTTTATTGTAATAGTTACCTAACTATCCCACATTCGCAGTGAAGTTTAACAAAGTAATGACAAAATAACTATTTATTAGTACTCTAATTCCTCAGTACATCAAAGTCATCACTATGATAACTAATGAAGTTATTGCTTTGCTCAGTTCTCCATTAGATTAATGGCTTAAGAAATGAACACCATCATTTTCTGATTCACTACCAGCTACCCCCATCTCCTCTCCTGCATCCTCAAGGTATATAAAGAGATGATTGAAAGTTATCGATGGTAAAGTTTGACTTATATTGTGAAAGATGTCTTCATCGTCACAAGTAGCTTTCCAGGGAAATACTATAAATCCATCTATTGTAAATCTGATTTCTGGTGAATGAAGCACAAAGAATGGCAGATGCCTTGATCTACTTCTGTCTGGTTTAGTTCACCTCTTTCTTTAGGTAGTACTACATCATTCCTATCAAGAATGAATTCCTCATAGCAGAAATAATTGTTGTCTCTTCAATAATCCAGCCATTAATTATCATCAAAGCTCTTTCCTACCAATTAGTTTTAGAAAACTACTTTTTATATTTAGTTAAAATGCTTGAATAGGTGGAATGTGGCTACCACCAACACAAGCATTTCAGTTATATACTGAATGTTAAGATTTCAAAGTGTTTTAAACACAAGTAGAATCAGATACATCTGATTAAGAAGCAAAGATCAAATTAAAACTCTTCATAAGCTACACATACACATAGATAAGTCGCATCTCCAATCTTCTTACAACTCACACTTCCCCACCATGTCCTCTTTTGATCCATCAACACTGGCCTCCTAATTATTTCTCTGACCAGACACTAACATATCTCAACTCTGAGAATTCTCCTAGGCTATCCCTCTTGTTTAAAATGCTCACCTTCCTCATCTCTTCCTTCTGACTTTGCTCTCTTACTTCAGTTAAAAAGAAAGGAAGGAATAGGTGAGAAATGCAATAGAGGATGCCAACATGTAATCTTGGGTGCTAAAATCTTTAGGATGTAAGAGAAACAGCAATTCTATCATGTTCCAAAAGTCCTAAGTTTGTGCTTCAGAGCAACTCAGGCATCTTGAGAGTAATGACATTTCAAGATTGGAGAAAGTAAAAGGGTTTTATGGAATAATTTAGGGTCAGGTCCTGATGAGATGGTTGTGAAGGAATATAGAGGTTTTTAGCGTGATTAAAAAACTAGCAGAGATATGGTTAGTAAGTAGAAAATTTGGCAGAAAAAAACTAAGCTACCAGCAGAAGGTTTTTATAGGCTACATCACCAGAGAAAAAGTCATTAAATGGACATTTCTTTTAAACTCAACATACATATAAATATTATAAAATTAAACCTCTCATTGTCACTCAGGACAACTATACCATAAATGCATGGCATTGCTGCCTAGGAGAACTAAATGAGGGAGTTCATAAGAATTCATTCACATCACCACCATTAGGAGGGAAAAAACCTCCACAAAACTCAGTATATACCTTTTAGAGATGATGAATTTGTAACTTCACCTTTTCTGACACATTTGTGTTCAGAAGAAATAATAATTCAGATGGGTTTTTACCAAAATATTTGGCAATAGGATGATTTTTAGAAATAGAAAATGAACACATAGCCATCTATTTCTGTATACTATCCAAAGCTTTTGAATAAATATATAGATCTAAAGGTTCAGTGTTCTTGGATAAAATCTTTTTTCGCCTTTTTTTTTTTAATCTGTTTTGTCTACTTGGAAGTGATACATGAATAGTAAGCATAATTCTGGTGTACATAATAAACAACTCCATGTGCCTCTTAATCTTCCCAGAATATGTCCTTTAATCTCTTATCTTTGACACTTCTGCAAAAAATTTGTTTAACAGGAAAAAAAATCCTCTTTTTCATGGCATTCTTTAATGAGTAATCCCTTGGAAAGCATTTTGCTCAGTTTAATGTCAGATACATTTACTAATGAAATGCATTTACATTCAATAAGGTCTCAATTCAGTATAAAATAGAAATCAATTATAGCATGAATAACACAGTCTGATTCTACTGAGTTTCAATATGACTAAAAGGATGATTAAAATATCTTAGTGCTACAAATAAGGTAATACCCAAAGGTTCATTCAGTACACATTCACCAGCTTAATATAAAATTGAATATATTTCCCTAACAAATGCTAACACCTTAATATTCTTAGTGGAAGCTTTGTGCTTTTTGATATGTTTAATTTCTAACTTCTTCATCTCTATCTTATCTCACAAAATCCTCTCTATCTCCTTTATGTTTTTCTGGTCTCTCTATTTCTAGGTTTTTCTTTCTTTTTATTTATATCTACCTATATCTGCTTCTTTCTCTTTTTCTGTCTCTCTAATTTTGTCTTTAACACACACACACACACACACACACACACACACACACACCCCTAATAGAAAACCAAAGTTCTATTCTTTATTCTCTAATCCTGAAGTTGGACTAGAAGATGATAATAGCAGTCAGTCAGTAAGTATTTGCTAATATCCTACTATGTGATACACAGTGTGCTAAGCATCAAGGCAACAAAAAAGAAGCAAAAAACAATTTTTGTCCTCAAGGATCTCACAGAGAGAGAGAGAAACAATAAGATAACAATAAGCTATATAAAAATATCTACATGCAGGCTAAATAAAAAATAATTAACAGAGGAAAGGCAGTAGAATTCATAAGGATTAGAAAAGGTTTCTTGTAGCATGTAGAGCTTTAGTTAGGTCTTGAAGGAATCTTGAAAAAAGCCAGAAAAGCAGAAATGAGGAAGAAAAGCATTCTGGGAATGGAGTAAAACCAAAGAATATGACTGGAGTAGAGAAATGGAGTGTTCTGTTCTAGCAACAGAAGAAATCAGTGTCACTGTATTGATAAGCATATAGCAGAGAGAAAAGAATAAAAAGATAAGAATGATTAAGGGTGGGTAGTAGAAGTGAAGAAATGTGAATTCCAAATAAAGGATTTTGTATTTGATCTTAGAGGGAACCATTGGAGTTTAGTGGATGGAGTTTAGTGGGATGACATTGTCAAACCCATGTTTTAGGGGAAATCATTTTGGTTCCTGAATGAAGGATAGATTAGAATGAAGAGAGATCTGAGATAGGCAAACTTGCCAATAGACTATTGCAAAAATAACAAGCAATAAGTGACGAGGGCCAGCACCAGAATGACTATTATTAGAGGAGATAAAGGGGTGAATTCAAGATATATTGCAATAAGTCTTGACAATAGACTGGATTTAGAGTGAGATAATAAGAATGATAGCTAGGTTATGAGCCTGATGAACCTGGAAGATGATGTTACCTTTCATGGGAATAGGAAAGTTAGCAGTGGGAAAAGTTTTAAGAGAAAAGAGGACATATTTCTATATCATTTATGGTTTCCAAAGAGCCTTCTTCACAATGATACCATAAAGTAAGTGTTATCTATTTTAAAAACAGGGGAAAAGAGGCATAGAGATTTTAAGTAATTTGCCTATCAAGCCATATAGCTATCAAGCTTGGGAAGCCTAAGTCCTATGTTCTTCCTATCATAAAAAAGTTAACATATCTATTATATTATTATAACAGTATAGTATTGGGAGCTTTGGTTTAATTTTCCATTGGGGGAAATATCCTTTTAACAATGTTATTAACCTCCATAAAGCATTGGAGGAAGAGGAGACGAATAGAAGTGATTCCACCTTCAATTAAAAAGCAGATCAGATTCTGGAAATGAAATTCAATTTTAAGTTTCTATCTACCTATAAAAACAATGAGATAAAATCTGAAAACTAAGACCTAATTTCTCTATTCTGGCTATGTTTGTAAACTCTTGGGGACATAGAACATTCCTTAATCCATCTTAATATGTGCCCTAAGGGACTAAAATAAAGAATCAATGAATAAAATTCCTATACTTTATATTATCTCTTTCTAATAAATTATAACATACCAATTTCTTTTAACTGACAGTCATAATTTATAGCAGGATTGATTTTATTTTCAAAAATTCACTTTTTATAGTAAGAAGCATATTATCGTTTTTGAATTTTGGAAGCAAATTATTCTGATACTAAGTTACAAGAAAAAATGTAGCTATTTTTCTCTTTGGTTGGAATGAGATGAGCTATCTAACTAGCTAAAGCAGTTCTATGATCTACAAAAGGAACCATGCAAAGCCTTCATTCCCAACGATTGAGAAGAAGGGCAGTGAGTTCTGTCTAGTTGAGAACAGACTTAGGTCTACAGAAATAGAGTTTTTGATCCCAAGAAGGTGAGGAAGTAATTGTCAAAATTCTTTTAGGGATGAGATTATGAAAGATGGCATTTTTTCCTAGGGGCCACTAGAGACATCAAAAAGATAGAAATTTGCAAAAGGAACAGAGCAGAATAGAGAACTCAGTTTACTCAATAACAACTACAGAAGAAATTTCCAGTTGCGGGTTAGGTTCAGGGACCACTCTTACCAAACAAAATTGATTTTTCTTTTGCTAATCTAATTTTCTTAGCTTGAATCTAATTTTCTTAGCTCAATTTGTATGTATTATTTTTTCTTGTACATAAGTTTCCCTAGGAAACTTAGCTTTTTGTACTCTGTAATATGTAGAAAGAGCAGGTTATGGAGATGGAAGGGGGAAAGGACATCAAAGTGGCTTAGTGGATATGGCCTAAAGTCAGGAAGTATCATCATCTTGAGTTCAAATCTGGCCTCAAACACTTACTAGTTGTGTGAGGTAAACTTAACCCTGTTTACCTCAGTTTCCTCATCTGTAAAATGAATGAGAGAAGGAAATGACAGACCATTCCAATATATTTGTCAAAAAAAAACCCAAATGATGTTACAAAGAGTCAGGCACAACTGAAACAACCAAACAACAACAAAACTAGGGCAAAAAGGAGAAGCCCATGTCACACATGAGCAAAAGAAGTCAGGTGTTAGAATTCTCCGTAATGAGGAAATGATACCCACTCAGGGCCCTGTTAATGTCCAGGGATCTCATTTCGTCAAGTTAAAAATCAAGAATGGGGGATTGGGGATAGGGAAGTACTGGTTCAGGGGTTAGAAGATCTGGATTTGAGTTTCACCTCCCATACTCACTAACTGTGTGACCCTGGGCAAATAACTTAAACTCCTAAAGTCTCATTTTCTTCATCTATAAAATTAATAGATTAGACTAGATGACCTCTGAAGCCCCTTATTACTCTAAATATATTATTCTTTAATATAGAGATCAAGTGATTTGTCCAATATATAGTAATGTCATAGAAAAGATTTGAACTTGATCCTATGATCAGGGAAGATTTAGAAAGAGTAGAAATGGCTAATAAATCTAAGTCTAGGTCTCAATCTAGGAATGAGAATAGGAATAGATATAGGTAGGCATGTGATGATTTCCAAAGTGCAAATTCTCACAACAAAAATTTAAAACTCTGTTCTTGAATACCAATAGGAGCTGGGTTCTCTCATGTCCCTATATGGCTATATGAACACGCATATATATGCATGTTATATATCTATATCTACATAGATAGAAATTTAATAGACAAAAACATTTTACTACTTCTTTATACTATAAATTCCTTTACAATGCCTTGCCAACATTTCTTAATCCTTGATGGTATACCTAAATCATGGCCACTGAATCTGCACTAATTTTTTAAATTATCCTTAGAACAAAAAACTTACTAATCACCACTGTTGAAATTCAATCTTAATGCTGCCCTCACAAAATTCACCAAAGCTGGATGTCCTCCTGGAACATACTGACTCATTCTAACTTCACTTTAGCAGCAATACATTTTAATGCATCTGACAGCTCATCCATTACACATTGTATAAACCTATGTTCTTTGAAAATGGAAGTTTCTTCAATCAATAAAATAGTATAAGAAAAGCTTTCCAAAAAATAGCATGATTTAAAAGAGGAAGTGCCCAAAAGGATACAAGAAAAATGTTATTGTAGCTTTGAAAAGAAAAGCTTTCCATCTTCAGAAAAATATGTTCTATGGGATATTTTTTAAAAAGCAAATACCATATTTGTGTATATACACAATTGTATAACAAACCACAGATTCATATATAAGAAAGAGATTGAGATTATAATAACAAATATCTTTACCTTTGTCATAATGTAAACTATAAATAAATAAAAACAGTATTTTACATCCAGAAACAAAGTAAATTGAAATGTGTTATTTGAAATGTAATTATAACATACCATTTATTATAATTATAAACAGCCATATACATTATTTTTATTTTTGTGTAGCATCACAGATTTAGAACTGACTAGAATATTAGATGTCATTGAGTCTACCATCTTCATCTTATGGATAAAAGGAAGGGATGAGAACAATTATTTATTAAGCCCCTACTATGTGATAAGAAGTATGCTAAGTGGCTTGCAAATATTATCTCATTTCACAAGAAAATTGAGGTTCACTGCAATCATATGCTCTTCCCAAAGTTACAAAGGAAGTGAATGGTAGAACTAATATTCAAACATGAATCCTTCTACTCCAAATTGAAGATACTACTCTACTATGGAAAAAAGCCACCAACATAGTTCTATTCTGAGACCTCACTTGGGTGAGAACCTTGAAGCACATGCCATAATATATAAGCATCCACAAATTCAACCAAGGTGGAAAGTCTCAAAATGATGTGTTATATATTTGTCTTCTGAGTGTTTATCCAACTAAGCTTAGAAGAGCTTATCATCAGATTGATCATGTGGTGATTAAATCTCTCCCACAAAATTTTGGGAAACCATCTACTAATTTGCTAAGAAGTTCTGAAGTATATTAAGGAAGAGAAGACCCATACCAATTCAAGTACAAATCCTGAAAGTACTGAAGCATTAATTCAATCAGTCATTCAATAAGCATTTTAAATGTCAATTTATGTGCTCTAAGTAGAACAGTTAGGTGGCACAATGAACAGAGAGCAAGGTCTGAAATCAGGAAGACTCCTTTTTGTGAGACCAAATCCAGACTCAGACAGTAATTAGCTGTGTAATTTTGGACATGTTACTTAAATCTTTGCCTCAATATCCTCATCTGTGAAATGAGTTAGAGAAGAAAATGACAAATTACTCTAGTATCTTTTCCAAGAAAAATCTCCAAAAAGGTCACTAAGAGTCAAATACAACCAAAAAACAACTGAATAACAATATGTGTGCTAAGTCCTGGGAGTACAAAGAAAGGCAAAAGACAATTCTTGCTCTCAAGGAGATCACAGTATAATGGGGAATATAACATGCAAACAACAATGTATAAATTAGCTCTCTTATCTATCTCCTTTGTATATTCTATAGATAAGCTAGAGGTAAGCAATAGGGGAAATACTACAATCAATCAATTGATTAATTAATAGGATCATTAGATAAATTCTTAAATAAATATTGTGATGCTTTAACAATTAGGTTTAACCAAAAATATTGTGACAATTATCAAACACCTTTAAATAAATTCTATCCTACACTGTGATTCTACCAATTAGACTATCTCTTTCTGACACAATAATTTACATTTATATAATTCAAGGGAGATTAGTCCTTTTGTTATTGTTTTTGGAAGAAAAGTAGAACAAAGAAGTGGAGGTCTCTTGCTCAGGCAACTCCAGCTGACCTTTTCATTCTTTTTTTTTTTCCTATTTGATTTGTACATCAAATATGGACCATCTTAGAGGTTTAAATGTAGTCCTCTGACATATAGCTTTTTGCCAGTTTTGCTAATTGGAATACAGGGAGTATTTTGAAGGAACACTAACAAATAAGAGTTGAAAGGAATTTTCTAAAATTAAATCACATAGGAGACTGACGTCAGTGAGAATAGACCCAACATTAGCAAAAGCAATTCAAATGATAAATGTAACCTAACCCTAACAGCTTCTGCTAATTTTTCTTTGTTGGTAAGGTATTCTAGTCATTTCTGTCTTTTTGTGACTTTTTTTGAAGGGTTTTATACTGTAGTGGGTTGCTATTTCTTCTGCAGATCATTTCACAGATGAGGAACCTGAGAGAAACAGGGTTCAATGACATGCTCCAGGTCACACAGCTAGTGAGTATCGAAAGTCAAATTTGAATTCAAGTCCTCCTAACTCCAGGCCTAGTGCTCTATCCACTATGTCATCTAGCTGCCTACAAGTTTTCCTAGGTACTGATTAATATTGAGACATGAACGAAAATTGTACTCAAAGATCATGGAGAGATTTGATAATTGAAGACAAATATCATCAAACAACTAATCAAAGATTTCTAGTATCAATAGCAATTGCTTATTCAGCAAAGATGTCCAGCTGCAGAGATATTTAGCAAATATGTCATAGCAGAGATGAGAGAATTGCAAAAGACTGAATAAATCCCAACAAAAAAAACTAAATTAATGTCTCAATAAAGTATAGCAAAACAGCCTAGCAGCTTAATAACATGATTAAAATTAAAGCCTTAGAAATCGTAAGCTCATAGGATTAGAACTGGGAGAGACATTACAGTAGGACTCAGGAAAGTCAATGACTTGTTCAAGATCACACAGATTAATTATCAGAAGCAGAATTATGAACCCAAATCCTCTGACTCCAGAGCAAAGGCACTTTCTATTGTAACATCCTAATACTTTCCATCTTTGCAACTCAACAATTGCTAGCAGAAAAGATAATGTGAACTTTTATGGTATTATATCAACATTGTCTGCTCTAGTTGGCTTGAGTTTATAATATTGTCTTTATTTATATTGATGTCATTATATGTAGTATATATTTATTTATTTACACATATATACTCTTCTTGTTTTGGTCTGTTTTTGTCACTGGGTATCTTCATATAAGTCCTGTTTTTCTGAGTTCTTCATATCTCTTAAAATATGGTCACTTCTCATTAAAGTTTGTTCACACATTTCCCCAATGCTGGATACTTATTTTTTCCTATTTTAAAAAATTACAAATAATCCTGCAATCATCATTATGTTTGTGACAGCAAAGAAGTAAATAGGTTTTGAACCTGTTTGAATAAGTTTTGAACAAAAAACAAAATGGGTTTTACTTAGAGAAGAATGACTAAACAAGTCATGGTAGTCATGATTTATTATACAAATCATCTATTACATGCAAATTATTTATTATACAAATCAGACAAATAAAAATCAGTAAAAATATAATGCAAAGAAATATAAGATGTACAATAAAAATAAGCAGGAAGAATTCAGAAAGCCATGAGAAGACCTACATGAGTTGATGTAGTATGAAATAAACAGAACCAGAAAAATAATACACATAATGAAGACAACAGTATAAATGAAAACAAAAATCACAAAAAAAAACAACAAAAGTAAAACAATATCATATAATTATACTGACTAGCTTGATCCTAGGTGAGAGTTGAAAAAAATAACATTTCTTCATTCAAGATGCAGAAAAGTATAGGTATAAAATAATGCATGTACAATTAAATATTGTAGATGTATTAACTAGTTAACCCTGGGGTTTTTTTTCAGCACATCAAATTTTTGCTAGAAAGGGTAACTTTTTGAAATGGTAATATTCATAAGTAAAAATATTATAAAAATAAAAAGTATCAATAAAACTGGGTAAAATAATAATCAAATGTATACATATGCTATTGTGAACATTTTTGTACAGGGGTGTTTTATTGTATAACTTCTCCTTAGGGATATATATTCCCAGAAGTGGAATCTATGTATCAAAATACATGAATTTTTTTTTTATCTTTTCTGATATCCACAAATTCCAATTTGTTCAAGAACTCTTTCTCAATCTATGGTGGTAAAAGGTATCATCTTCCCTGTTTCTATCATTTATATATAATGTAAGCTTTTATTGCTAAAATATTACATATTTTAGCTTATAAAATTAGTATGAGATACCATTCTAATACTGTCAATCTCCTTTCTAACTTTTCTACAAGCTTTTCATGAATAATTTTCATTTCAAAATTTCAGCAAATGCTATACATGAGGTTTAAATTATTGTCTTGTTAACCATCTAGACTTAAAAAAATGATGTAGAAAATATTCAACTGAAGATTAAGTATAAAAATGTTTTTGCAAGCTTTTTTTTCATAACCAATTGTTAAATATTTAATATCAGAGTTTAGTTCTTTATTCTAGATGTTGAGATCTTTTAGTTCATTAAACACTATGCTATTTTCCTTTCCTTTCCTTTCTTTTATTAATTCTTCCAAAAAAGAGAGAAAGAAAATCAGCATCATATGCTTACTACTTCTTTTGCTGAAAACAAGCCAATGTCTGTCTGCTTTTGTCCTCAAAGATTTCTCTTCTTTTCTTCTATCTACTCAATACTATCAGAAAATTTTGGCAATATCATAGTTATTATTACTATCTACTTCTATTTTTGATGAAGTTGAGAAAAAATTACCTTGTAATAACACATTATCTTTTATATGAACTAGATAAATTAGATATTTTTATCATTATATAAAAGTAAAAAGATGTACGCTTAACTTCTGCAGGTTAATTGAAAAATGGGGATTTGAAACAAATAACTTATTTGCATATGGCTTTAATTTCTTCTATCATCTTTTGAAAGCTTTTATTCCATTATATCCATCTTGGATATTATAACTATTTGGTAAAGTGACATCTATTTAAAATGTTCTTAAATTTTAATGAATTATTAATAATAATAGTTACAACATATAACACTTATTAAGGATCAAGCACTGTGCTAAGTTCTATATATATAATTACCTTATTTAATCTTTACAAATTGATCCGGGAGATAGATAATATTTTCCCTATTTTATAATAGAAAAACTGAGGCAAACAGAAGTTAAATGACTTTTCTAGTGTTGCATGGTAGATGAACTCAGATCTTGTGGACTTTAGGCCTACTATACTAGGCCCACTAGTATCCACTATACTCTTATTGCTTCTAGGAATCTTGGCAGTTGTAGGTCACAAATCTATCTGTGATTATATTCCAGTTTCAGTTCAAATTTAGTTATTGTCTTCTCACAGATATATTTGTAGAATGACAACTTGTAATTTGTTTGTTTATGAAGTATAACATATTTCTCTCTGAGTATTTGATAAGGCCTAAGTTTTTGTAACTCAAATTGGTATATTGTGCAGTTCGTGATGGCATTTTTAATGCATAATATGCATATTCATATCTTCTCTCCATTTCATGAACACTCATAGTTTGTCTTCTTTAGTGGTCATTATCATCTGCATAAAAATATTTTCAATAGGTGAGCAGCAGAGGTGTATTCTTCAATACACAGAAAAATAGAGATGATCATAGCTCACAGATTGCCCAGTGGTAACACCAAAAGACATCAAATATTCTGTGATACTTAAAGGTATTAATTTTCTCAGTCATGATGAATGTGACACAATTAAAGTTAAATTCATTGGTCAATATTGTGTAAATTCTATTCATTTAGTTAAAAAAATACAAACACTTGCCCCTCCCCAAATCTAGAATGCCTTTCTTTCTCTACAGTATTGTAAGAAATACTAATATCAATAATATTTACCCATTCTTTCAGTTTCCAATGATGTCATTTATGTGGGTCAAATGATTGTATGTCTTTAAGCAAGTAATTTAAACTCACTGGGCCTTAGTTTTCTCATCTAGAAAATAAAGGTGAACAAAATGGTCGTGAAGATCATTTCCCAATTCTTTATCTTCTTTTCGAACTCCTTTGCCCTCTTGATAGCTCTTTAAAACAGGGTGTTATAATGCTTAAATAAGATAATGTATTTAAAACAGTTTTTCCAAATCTTAAAGCATTATATATATATATATGTTATATATATATATATAATTGTATTATATAAATTATATATATTATACAAATTTATATTATATTAATTTATGTTATATAAATGCCAGTTATTTTTATTTTAAATTATTGTTATTATCATTAGCATACAGCCACTAGGTCTTTAATCTTGGTATGACTTCATTTTCTGAGTCTTATACTGCCCTCCTACTGAGATCAGACAATGTATATAGAACAATGTAGAAGTATGCTGGTCAATATTTATTAATAGGCTTCTCAGCAAATACCCAAAAAAACACACATACTTTTTCAATTTGATCTGCATTATTAATAATTTTTTGAGTCTAAAATTTAACAAAACAATAAATCAACACTCTATTTTTAGGGTTTTACCAATTTCTGAAGAATAAATGCTCACCCAAAAAATTGAACAATTACTTCTCACAAGTTTGAACTTGGTTCAGCACAATTCTGCTTTGAACTCTATAATTTTATAGAAATCTTTCATACAAATTGGATATAGAAGGATTAGTTAGCAAATCAACCTCTTGAGTGATAAACCTGTGACTTCTATTTTCTTTCTTTATATTTTTCTTTCCTCCTTCCTTCCTTCCTTCCTTCCTTCCTTCCTTTCTTCTTTCCTTCTTTTCTTCCTTCCTTTCTTCCTACCTTCCTTTCTTCCCTCCTTTCTTCTTTCCTGCCATTTTTCCATCCTTCTTTGTTAACTTCCTTTCTTGGATCTTGTAGAAAAATCTGGGAAGATCAGTAGTGTAGCCTAGAGAAGAATGAAGAAGAAAAGCAAGAGTAATACTAAAGACATAACACACAGGTACCTGGCACATAGTAAGTGTTAATAAATGAATAGAAATTTTCTAGTCTTCACTCATAACAAAAAGTAGCAAATATACAGTATCAAAGCAAAAACATTGAATCATTCTGTATTGCTTTTAATAATCAGATCTAATAGAAAATGTACTTTGTGAGTTAATAGTATTCAAACCACTGTTTGAAGAACAGTTGCCTAACAAAGAGATTACTCTTTCAAAAAGTGTCATAGTTTGAAACAAGGAGTTAGGGTCATATAATCTTCAAGGAAATCCTAGATTTACTTCATATTGTAGGTTTTACATTAAGTTACAAAGTAAAAACAGAATCATTTGTCAAAAGGAAAGGGGAAGCTGATGCAAGTTACATTAATGTAGTTAAATCAAAATATAATATAGAGCTTCAAGGACTGGAGGATAAGATAAAGATCTGGTAGCTTCTAAGATTTAAACAATAGAAGTATCATTAGAATAAATTAAATACTATCTTATACTGCTGATGTCTTATGTTTTATAGTGGGTGCTATAATTTGCATATAGGTGATTTGTTTTAATTACTAAGAGCTTACACGTGTAGAAATCCAATACATTTTAGCTGAAGATTTGAATTACTTAATTTCATTTTGTTTGTAGATTTGAAATGCTAAAATATTTTCACTTATAATGAATGATACCAAGCTTCAATTTACCTTTAGTGAATTTGTTCTCAAAAATGAATGCTTAACATCATATGCTAAATTTAATTTTGGAATCTATCCCAAATATTTCAGCACTATTTAGATATTATGAATTATGTTGGTTATTATCCAGCTTGCTTTCTGTCTATAATTCTAATTTGGTACTGCATCAGTTTTGTTATTCTAGATTAGTGACCAGTGAACTCTGAAGTGAATGTCAGAAAGTGGCATGCCAAGGCACGCTGCTTGGCATTCCAACTCATGCCCTGACCTCAACTCCAGCATCAGTACAACGAGAGCCAGACTTTGACTAACAACTGCCTCTCTTTGCCTTAAGTTGTGCCTGCCAAGGCCAAAGGAACATCAGCAATGTCATACTGAGTAAGAGCTACGGATCATCTAGCCTCATAGTTATCTCTGATAGTGTCACCCAGGGACATTTGTGGGAGCTTTTAAAAAGTGTCCCATTACATCATCTTCAAAAGTCAGAAACATCTCCCTGCACCTCAAAGTCCTAGTTTCTTTTTTAATAATTTCCAACAAATGTATATATATATACATATATATATATACACATATACATATATATATGTATTTATATGTTTTCTGTGTATTTATCTAACCCTTCTGAAAAAGAAAAATTCTTTTTCAGCTTCCATCACCTTTTATCACCATTTGGGGGTCACTACTTAAGAATATTTACTGTCTTCTGTAGAAAGAAATTCATCCTCTTATTTTTCCTTAAATCACTTTCTCCATACTTCAAGGCAGGCAAAGGTGATAGCATGGAACAGTAGACAGAAACCTGGATTGGAATCTTATCTCTGCTACGTGGGGTTGTTAGATGATAAAGGGAACAATTGAAGCTGTATCTTCTCAGAACCAGCTTCACATAAGTTCATATAAATCTTTAGGTGTTTCTCTCAATTTCTCAGATTCATTATTTCTTATAATTCAGTAACATCCCATTATATTCACATATTTTGCATTTTACTATATTGACTGGAATTTACTGGATTTTATTGTATTTACAGGAATAATACTGGTGTTAAGATGATGAATCCTCATTTCAGGGAAAATCTGGGCTCATTGAAATTACTGCATAATTTCCCAATCCAATGTAGCATGTTATTTTGTTTCTATTCATCTGTGAGTTGGACCCACTTATTGTTTATTTCCTGTGACCATCCAAGATATGTGTACTGATGGACTATATCAATGCCCATCATACTATATAAACAACAGGCATTTTTTATCCACTCGTGTGCTTCTTTGTATGGATAGATATATTAAACCATTTATCATGATTATAAATTTTGTCTTGGAAGCTTTGCAGTATTCCACGGTTTGATATAATAAGCACAATTTATCCATCAAAAGAAGCATATGAAAGGGATGGGGAAAGGATGGCTGATCATTAATCTTCTATATGAATTCTGTGCAGGATATCCTCTAAACATTTTGGTAAGTATCCATCTTGTGATTTTATGATATGAATATGCTTATTTGATGGTAATAAGCAGAATTATCAAAAACAACTATCTTTTTCAAGGAATACTAGGTGATTTTGACATATGGCGGTGACATACATTTTGATAAAAAATAGCCTTTAATGCAATATCTTGCTTCACTGAAACAAATGTTTTTGATAGTGAACAATAAGTCCAGTAGAATCTTGTATTCTCTGCACTTTTTAGTCAGTTGTTTTGCTACCAAATAGCATTTGTGATATTTGTTCTCTTATATTTGTTTGTGTATATATATGTATAAGCACATGTATGTGTGTGTGTGTGTGTGTGTATACACATATATTATTTTTTGTTTGTTTGTTTGTTTTGCTGAGGCAATTGGGTTTAAGTGACTTGCCCAGGGTCACACAGCTAAAAAGTGTTAAGTGTCTGAGGCCAGATTTGAATTCAGGTCCTCCTCACTTATGGACTAGTGCTCTATCCATTGCACCACCTAGCTGATATATATAGATATAGATATAGATATAGATATAGATATAGATATAGATATAGATATAGATATAGATATATGTAGATACATAATTTGTTCTCTAACAATTCTCTTTTTACTGACTGTTCTCTTGTACCTTTATCAAAGATGCCCTCAATAGGCATTTGGGATATACATATTTGACATCATAGTACCTTGTTTTTATTTTTTATTTATAAAAGCTTTTTACTTGCAAAACATATGCAAGGTAGTTTTTCAACATTGATCCTTGCAAAGCCTTCTATTCCAAATTATTTCCTCCTTCCTTCCACTCCCTCCCTTAGATGGCAGGTAGTTCAATACATGTTAAATATGTTAAAATATCTGTTAAATCATGGGATATTTAATAAATATTTTATAGAGTTAGAAAAATAAGCATATTCAGGCTATAGTTATTAATATTCTCTAAATCATTTTTTCCAATAATAATGGTTGGGGTTTTTTCCTATGCATTCCTTTTCAAAAATATTTACAATTGATCACTCAGTATCCTCATATCTAGCACAGAACCCTGCTGAGAACACTCAAATTCACCTGTTCTGCCTATCTTTTTTTTTTCTTTAGGACAATTTCTACTTCTTTATGTAACTCATAAAAACTATCATGAAGTTGTAACTTCAGTGTACAAAAACTTTATAATAGAGGACTATCTTTCCTATTTTTTGGTCTGCTTATCCCCATCTTCCAATTTTGTCCTCAAAAGCTCTAGGGATGATCTGAATCACTAAATTTTATACTCCCTCCCTCTGCTTCTCATTGTTTTATGCAATAATTATGCTCAGAATATTTCACTATCTTCCTCCATAAGATATCACAAATGAATATATATATTTTAAACTCAAAACTTTTAGCTGTTGTTTTGCCTTTGCTTTGTAAAGTAAAATGGTTTTTTAGCTCTTTTGGTCTTTTTCTTATGATTATTATTTCAAATCAATTAACTTTTTTTAATAGCTTTTTATTTACAAGTTATATGCATGGGTAATTTTACAGTATTGACAATTGCCAAACCTTTTGTTCCAATTTTTCCCCTCCTTACTTCCACCCCTTCCCCTAGATGGCAGGATGATCAATACATGGTAAATATATTAGAGTATAAGTTAAATACAAAATAAGTATACATGACCAAACCGTTATTTTGCTGTATAAAAAGAATCAGACTCTGAAATATTGTACAATTAGCCTATGAAGGAAATCCAAAATGCAGGCGGGCAAAAATATAGGGATTGGGAATTCAACGTAATGGTTCTTAGTCATCTCCTAGAGTTTTTTTTTTGCTGGGTGTAGCTAGTTCAGTTCATTACTGCTCCATTGGAACTGATTTGGTTCATCTCATTGCTAAAGATGGCCAGGTCCATCAGAATTGATCATCATAGAGTATTGTTGTTGAAGTATATAATGATCTTCTGGCCCTGCTTATTTCACTCAGCATCAGTTCATGTTAAGCTCTCCAGGCCTTTCTGAAATCATCCTGTTGGTCATTTCTAACCAAACAATAAATCAATTAACTTTTAATGGTGATAGCTAGTGACCATATTTATTCATTTATCCATTTTTTATTTCTTCTTTTTGTTACAAATATATACACATATATATCTTATTTTGAAATGTCAGATTGGAGCTCTTTTGACTATTCATTTTATCTTGTTTTTTATTCTTTTATTTATATTTTTATTCTTTCAAATTTGACAGTGATTTTGGTCTTTGCTCTTAACAAGTTGATGATTCAATAGATAATTTAAAAGTCCCATATCAATAATTAATCATATCTTATCCACTAAAGATATAATCAACTCAATTTTTTGATGTTACTTCATGCTTATTACCTCTGATGGCATAATATGTAATCCAACAGTTCCACAATCATGTTCCCTCTGAAAGTTACTCCACATTTAATTCATGAATGAGAAATTATGTGCAAAACACTATGTTAAAGAATGTTTTGGATCAGCAGCTACTTAAAATAACAGCTGACCAGTCACTACTGATGTCCCTTTTATCTAGCAGCCAGTGGTTACATTAGTCCAAAGCATTTACTTGAAATAAAAGTCAAGGTCAACCACAAAGTGTTAAATTAAGCAGAGGCATTTCAGGCTTCTAGTCTCAAAACAGCTGCTCCATCCCACACTGGGAGCTGTGTGGCTATATGGCATGTGTGTGTGTGTGTGTGTGTGTGTGTGTGTGTGTGTAAGTCTGAGGGCAGGGTAGATAGAGTAGAAAGGAGTGACCTTCTAAACAACTTCTTCCACATCAAAGCAGGAGAAGCACAAACCAGGTGCTAGGTAAGTCTATATCCCAGCAGCATTTGGCTCTCCTTTTTTGCCCTGCCCCCAAGCCACTTCTTTTCTCTTCTAGTCAGACTGCCTCATCTATAATATTTACTTCTTCTCTTCCCCATATATTAAGATAGTAGAGTGTATTGGACACTGCTTCATGCTAAAGGACAATGGACATCTCTTCCTGTTTCTATTCCTTCACTAGCCCATCATATTCAATTAGCATATTTCTTGTCCCTTCATCTTGTCCCTCCATTATAAAAGGAAGCATTATTATATTGCAAATTATCACACAGATACCTGAGAAATTTAATCCCTAAATAGGATACTTCAGTCATAATATTGTATGATTTATTCTGGTTCTGCTCACTTTGTATTACAAGATACATAAACAAGCTTTCCCAGGTTTCTCTGAAATGATATCTAAGTCATATTCCATTTTATTCATATGTAGCAATTTCTTCAGTCATTCCTCAATTAATAGTTACTATCTTATTTCCCAATTCTTTGCCACCATAAAAATAAATTTTATAAATATGTAAATTTATATAAATATAACAAATATTTTTTTGCATATATAGGTGCTTTTTCTCTTTTTGCGGGGGAGTTTAGGCCATATATATTATGACTAGATCAAAGAGAATGTAAGTTTAGTAAGTTTGGGAGCATAGTTTCAAAATGATTTTGCATCCCATCACTTCTCCTAATAGATGTGATAGATTCAATTCAAAATGCAGAACATGATATACATACATTTTTGCACGTGCAGCATATGAGAATGCATTTTGTTTAACAAATTTGTTAGGAGATTTGTTTGTGTTCCAATAAAGGTGGAGAGAAAGCAAATGGCTATTAAAAATTAATTTATGTTTTTACATACATATACAAATATACACCTATGGAAATATATGAATGAATAATAAAAGAGATTAGATAAACCAATAGATAAGTAGACAGATAGACAGATATAGATAGATAGATAGATGATAAAATATGCCTATTACCCTTACATTATGAGGCTTCTTTTAGTCTACAATGCTTTTTCTTTTGTTGATGCGAATTCATATTTATCAATATGTTATTCACAAGTTTTCTTTACTATCCTTTTCCTTAAATTAAAGTTCCCAAATATCAAAGTATATATTGAGCAAATGGATTAGGCTTTCTCAAGTTCTTTATAGACTTACTCCATGCAATTACAATTATGCAATAGATGCAGATAGATCTATTTCAATTTCCTTTCATGGTATTCTTTTTGGGAATATTTGTCAAGAATGCTGAATGATGAAATGACCAATTGTTCAACAAAATGATGTTGTGTGTATATATATATATATATATACATATATATATATATGTATATATATATATATATACACACACACACACACACACACACACACAATAAAACAAATTTACTAACTCCATTATTTCTCTCATCAAGGAGAATCTGAGTCATTCTTCCATTTAGTTACACTATTTTTGTCTTTTTATTTTGTTGATCACGAAAATGCTAATATTAGTATGATTCAGTTCCTTCATTATGACAACACTGGAGTGCTCACAGTTAGAGTACAAAGAGTTAAATTAAGGTTTATAGAGAGTCTAAAACTTGTATGTTCACAAGAACTCTTTATTACTTTTCTACTACTTCATTGGGCAGCTAGGTGGTACAGTGAATAGAATGCCAAGCCTGAAGTCAGAAAGACTCATCACAAGTTCATATCTAAACTCAGACTTACTACCAGCGTGATCCTGGACAAATACTTAACCCCAATTTCCTTATTTATAAAATGAGCTGAAGAAGGAAAAGACAAACTGTTACATTATCACTACCAAGAAAATTCTAAATGATGTCAAAAGGAGTTGGACACAACTAAAATGATTGAACAACAACCAATTTGCTGTCATCATTGCAGAAACTAAAAGGGGTCACAAGGTACTCAGTGCCATTTTGCATTTTTATGAGTTGTCATAGTTTCCATAAAGTCATACTTAAGTGTCCTGTTGTGGCACAAAAGTGGCCATTGGCTCTCAAATTCTATGCCAGCAGAGTGTGAATCCTGATAAAATCTATCTTGACAAAAAAATATCATTTGCATTTATAAATAGACTATACCCATTTTCCTGGGATCACACTAATTAAATAAAAACAGACTCAAAATTTGCAGGCTGTCCACTACAGGTTGGATACTTTGGTCATGGATAACTTTCTTACACACAAAGACATAAGACATATCTATTCATATTTTTGGTTACTTTTTTAAATATTTAAGTTTTATGTTATCCATCTTGGTCACATATGTCAAAAATTAGTTAGTCTAAATGCAGCTCACAAGGAGGCATGCATAGATATTTCTGAAATCTTGCTTTAGCTCTTCAAAATGAATATATTTTTAATTTTTAAAATGCCATATCCATTTTTTTAGATTTTTATTATAGTCATTTCTGCATATATCTTCTTCCTGACCTAGTCTCCTATCATAATTAAACACTCCTTTGTTAAAAATAAATAAACGATCCTACCAGAATTGAACTCTCCTTTGTTAAAAATAAATGAATAAAGCCTGTTAATTAAAAAAAAATTAAACAATAACCAAGTCCAACAAGATATTCAACATTCTGCCCTCATTGTGTCCTGCCTTTCTTCTAAGAGTAAGGATATATATTTCATTTTCTATTCTCAGGCAGATTATTGGTTTCTTAATTGCTCAGAATTTGACTTCTGTTTATAATGTTCTACTGGCTCTGCTTATTTTATTCTCAGTTCATATAAATCATACTGTTTTTCTGACTTCTTTATATTTGATATTCCTAACTGAACAATAATATTTCATTATATTTATATAAATAGTTTGTTCATTTATTACCCAATTTCTGAACATTTTTTTTTCAAGTTCTTTGCTACCAGAAGTCAAGCTGCTGGATCATTTATTTTGTTTTTGGTTGCTTTTAAATATAAGACCAATATAATAATCAACATTTCAAAGGATATGAATAATTTCACAACTCTTCTCACATCTTTCCAAGTTGTTATCTGGAAAGGCCACATCAATTCACACCTGTACCAACACTGTATTAGATGTGTCTCTCTTTTCACAGTCCCTGCAACATTGTTCCTATTTTCCCATTTTTTAAAATCTTTGCCATTTTGCAAGATAAAGAGTAAACACTCAGAACTGTTTTAATTGATATTTTATAAATTATTATTAGTGATCTAAAACATGCTTTTATATGGTCATAAATAATTGTCATTCTACTTTTGAATGATGTTAATTTATATCTTTTGACCACATATGAGTCAATTCTTTATATGGCTGGGATATCGAGATTTTATCAGCCATATGGGATTTCTCCATTCAACAATTTCTTTTTCTCGTTTTCTCTGCATTGCTTTTGTTTAATTTTATATAACTAAAATTGTCCATTTTGTATTTTGTTGCTAACTCTATTTTTTGTTTGGTTAAAAATCTCCTTACTCAAGAATTGTGATAGCTACTTCTTTTTTCCTCTTCTACTTTATTTTTTTTTTTACATTTTGACCTTTATTTTTCAAGTTGCATATCTATTTGAAAGATATTTTAATATATATTATAAGATATAGGTCAAAAGCTAATTTCTTCCAAATAGAATTCTAGTTTTTCCAGAACTCTTTGTCAAATACTGAGTCCTTCCCCTGGTAATTTATATATTTTTCAATTTATCAAACACCGCTACAAAATTTCACAGGAATCCCTATTTTAACTTCATTCAGTTATTCTAGTTTGTTAATCTATTGAGGGATTTAAATTCGGTAATTCAACATAATTTCTCTCTGATTTGTGATGACACACAATATTCTACGCAGGGCCTAAGCAGGGTAATTAAAGTGCAAGAAAACACAGCGTTGTCTCATGCTTGGGTGGAGAGGAGGCATCAGCTGGGGAAGACAACTTTAGATATATTGAGTCTGAATCTAGAGAGACATTCCTTCATTTAAAAATCCCCCTAAATACCTCTGTCTGATCCAGGAATGGCATCAGAATTGTTTTTTTTTTTGTTGTTGTTGTTGTTTGTTTGTTTGTTTTATGTTGCAATCAAGTAGAAGCTTACTTCTTTTTTGGCTTTAGTTAAATGTTTTGTTTATTTGTTGTTGTCTTTTCATAGAGTGGTATAGATTGGGGCTTCTTAAACTTTTTCAGATCAGGACCCCTTTTTACCCAAAAACGTTTATATGATCCCAGAGGTATATAAAATAAGTATACAAACCAGACATTTATTGATAATAAATGATATTTTGCAACCTCCTACATTCAGTTATGAGATCTCATATGGGGTCATGAACTACAGTTTAAGAAACTGGGATATAGATTGTGATGACTGCATATTTTAAAATCAGCCAGAGTCAAGAATTCAAGTTACATTACATCTCCCGCTCTCTTTTGTTTTAGAACACAGGTTATTATGCCATCCCTGACTTCTCAGGGGAGAGCCCCCGAGGGGAGGTGATCACACCCTCCCTGACTTCTCAGGAAAGAAGATGAAAGCTCTAAAAAGGAGATGATCACATCCTCCCTGACATCTCAGGAAGGGAGATGAAAAGCACCAAAGGGAAGTGGAGGTTGCTAGCAAGCTGTTTCTGGGCTGAAGGGTCTTATTAGAAACAGGTATGCACAAACCCATCAGCATGGGAGTTTTAATGTGATGACCACATATTTTAAAATCAGCTGGAGTCAGGAATTCAGGTTAAGGGAAAATCCTGGATCTTTATTCTTTGCAGAGGTGAAGGGGGATAGTGATAGGAAGTGAGAGCAGTCGTGACACGAACCTGACCAGCAATCTCTCTGCCTCTCTCTCTCTCCCTCCCACCAAAATTGTCTTTATGTCATTTCCTATACAACACATCAAAACTTGCACAGAGAGTAAGTGGGGTCATTCTTTCTCCAAGCATATATTAATAGAGTAGGGTCCAATGGCTATTTAGCCTCATGTGCTTGGGACCTCAGTGAATCAACTTGAGCCTCAGCCCATTACAATAGATGAAAGGCTGAACTACTATCTATTATAGATAAGTAGAAACTAGGTCTCCTAAATACATCCCAGTATTCTTTCCATCATACCTCTTGGCAATCAGATTGATAATTTACCATCCCTTGATCCTTCTCTAATCTTGATTTAAGGAGATTTTTAATGACAGATTTAAATTGATCCATGTGCAAAGATTATCATCTGAAAAAGCACCATTAAAGAAAAAAGCAGTTTTTAAAAAGTGTTTCAATTGAAACATGTAAGTAAACAATGATGCCAAAATCCTTATCCATTTACTTTCTTTCCAGTCTTACTTAGCTCCTTACTAAGAGGGAATAAAGTTATCAACTATCTCAGATACTTTTTCATCAAAAAAAAAAATCATTAGGGTTAATTTGATAGGCCAGATCATTTCTCCTGTGTGGGTCTGGCCTTTGTCTCATTTTCTGTTTGAACACTACAGGGTTTCTCACTTCAATGACTTTATCTGCAGACCATGGTAGGTTTTTTTTTTTTCCTTTTTCTTTTCTTTATTTTTTTTTTTAACAGAGAACAAAGAAAATAGGATGCAAGATAGATATGAAGGTTAGCTTTTGAATCTGGATGGTAATAATTTGTGAGGTAAGCCCTCTGAAACTGTTGGTCAAGTGACTGAGAATTCCACTTACACATTTTTATTGTATCAAAGAGTAATTATTTTGTTTTTCAATAGAGTCCAAACCTATAAGAATCAGCATGGCTCCTGTACAGAGAACTGGTCTTAAACCCCAGAGACCTGGGCTCAAATTCTACCTCTCACACATGCTAGCTGAATGACCATAGATAAGTCACACCTTCACAGTACCCTGGGCAGGTGAAAATCTCTTCTGGGAAAGAAAATTTTTTTTTATATCAATGAAATCACAATTCTGTTGTTTTCCTGCATCGTGTGATGACATTTTAGTAAAGTTAAGGGAAGATTAAGTGTTATCTGCAAGCATATATAGTCAAAATCTTTTTTCCCATTATAATTTTTACTATTTTTTAAAATCAATAAGCATTTTTTCTCTTGCCAATCCCCAATGGAAAAAAAAAGAACAAAATCCTTGTAACAATTTTGTCTTTACACAGTAGCTTTATTTTTTACAGTCGCTAAAAAAAGATGTTGACAAAACTAAGCATTTGTTCTCTTTCCTTGTTTTGTTCTGTTTTTACTATTGTGTGGGAGAATATTTATTTGCTTAGTGACCTGGAGAATATTTATTTGCTTAGTGACCTGGAGAATGATCTTCTCCCTCCTCTTTTGTGAAAATATGGAGGTTCCATACCTCCTCTTCACTTACTCACACAGAGGTGAAGAGTGGAAGACTGCCTGATGAGATTGTAATATTTGATTTAGAAATAGAAGGCACTTTGGGGACTATTTTGCCCAACTATCTCATTTTACAAGCAAGAATACTATGACTCTATCTTACCCAAGTTTATTCCAAACTAATATGTGGCAAAACTGGGATTGAAACCTGAAGCTCCACAACGACTAAGAAAGAGCAAAGGGAAGGAAAGATCTAGAGCAAGGTTGGAAGTTAGGGGTCTTAGGAGGCTGCACCTATTCATTTATGGTTTCCCTTGGAATCAGATATTTCTCTGAACAGAACCTTCTCGCTGGGGCGGGGTGGGGAATTCTCCATTTCCCCAAATATCTCCTTCCTTTATTTTCCTCATATACTATTTCTCTCTTCACAGCCCCCCTCCTCTTTCTCCCCCAGTAATTTTACTTCCTCCACCATCCAATGACTCCTCCTCCTCTCCCTCCTCTAACACCCCGCCCTTCTCACTCTTCCCACTTCTCTCGCTTGCTTTCAACCTTTCGTCTACCCTAAGCGCCCCAGACGGGCACTGTCCCCAAGTACTCTCTCATTCACTTTTCTCTGACGTCCACTCCCTAGCTCTGACGAATACCCGTTCCTTCCCTCCCCTTATAAAAAAAAAAAAGGCGGGGGGGGGGTTTTCTTTAGCTTGACAATTACGTCTAACATCCATGGAATCCCCCAGCCCAGCATCTCTCCTAAGCTCAGCTGCACTCTAGCCTTCCGAATCTCATCTTCCCCATGAACATTCCATAGCCCTGTGCCCCACCCACAAACTAGACTGAAACTCGGGGTACGGAGATACTTGTAGCCTTATTGGGAGTCTCCTACAAGAAACCTGCTGCTGCTCCTGCTGCCTTCAGGGCCGCCACAATTTCATCCTCGGTCTCCTCAGGAGCCCACGAGGAGCCACATCTGTCCTACTGGAGGAGCAGGGAGTGTGTCCCCGGAAGAAGGCTGAGTCCCGAGCATCTTCTGCGGAAGACTCGCAAGGGAGTGAAAAACAAGGTAAGAACAAGAGCTCTGAGTCCCAGCGTCTAGACCGGACTTAGAAATCTTTTTGGAGTTGGTGCCAGAGAGGAGGTACGCTCCCGGCTCCCACTGAGGCGGGGGGCTCATTTTTAATAGCCTTAGTGCTTGAAAGGCTCTCTTAGGGAGATCATATCATACTCTCCGTCCTCCTCCGCCCTGCTAGATCGATCTAAATTAGAGTAGAGATCTAGCAGGTTGGTGCCGGCTCAAGGAGGCGTGGAGACAAAGAAACTGAGAAAGAAGGGGTAGGGGGGAAAAAAGAAAGGAGGGAGAAGGTGATGGCATCAAAGTAACCCACTGGAAAGGGTTAGGAGTTATGTATACCAAAATATTGGAATGAAAACCTGGTGGGAGAGGAAGCTATGGCAGAGATGCAGGAATGAGCATCTAAGGAAATTACTTTTGCAGATTAACAGGCTTAACCTAAACCATTCTCTAGATTTACTTTTTCATAGATAAGTAAAGTGCTTTTGTGCCCACTTACATGTGTGCGTTCTCAGCAACTTGCTTGACTTGATGACAGTGGGCAGGTGTGGCATCTAAAAAAAAATAAAATCTATGGAGAACAGTTAGACTGCTTCCCTCGACTCTAAATGTTTGGTACTTTCGATGATTCTAGGAATTTATCATATTTCTGAGCATTCTGCAACTTAAAAAACAAATCCAGTTTCGTTCATGGAGAGATTTTCTGATAATATTCCATTTTAGGCTATGGAGGGTAAGGAGGGAGAAGATTTTTTTTTCCCCCAGGGATGGGGGTGGGGAGATTCTTCTCCATTAGGTAGTGAACAGCTATAGAAATGATTTAGTAAGGTATATTTGACACAGACTTTCCTAATTAGGTCTAATCTATATTTATCAAATTGTTTTTTTTTTTAATGTATGCTTGATGCTACATATAAAGTACATATATAGTCAGCAAATGAATAGAGCAGTTCTGATTCATTTAAGACAGTAAAAATGATTGAAAACTACTTATAAAATTATATAAAACCATATTCTTAGCAAGTGTTCTTACCAATTTGGTGAGTTGAGATAAGGGTCTTTGTTTCTTTCTCTTTGAAACATCATTAAACACCTGAGAGCAAGGTTATTTATATATAAAAAAATTTTCCATCTTGATTTTCTATGTAAAAATTCTTACTTAATTAAAAAAATTAATTTATAATCATGTTCGTTAACACATAGAAATGGTTTTAGGTTACCTGTTGTCAATGTAATGCTTCTTCAAGCCATGCAGGCTATTCCATTTATCATCACTTGATATTCATATAGCTCTCTTTCTTTAACAATTATTATTAGAATAATTATATTAATGTATTATAATTTTTATTGTATGTTTTTTTCTTTAGAATCCTTAATGAAATAGCCAACTTGGGAGACAAATCAAGATCTCCAGCTGAGGATGGCTTTCCATGTGGAAGGATTGATAGCTATCATTGTATTCTATCTTCTGATATTGATGGTTGGAATATGGGCTGCTTGGAAAACCAAGAACAGTGGCAGTTCAGAAGAACGTAGTGAAGCGATTATAGTTGGTGGCAGAGATATAGGTTTGCTAGTTGGTGGATTTACTATGACTGGTAGGTGCCAAGATTTCATCTTTCATTTCCTTGGCTACCTTTAAATGAAAACTGTGTTCATGCTTTATGACTTACATAGCGATAAATCCACAGAACTTGTTTTTCAACTTCATGTATTTAGTGATTTGAAGGAGGCCCTCCTACTAGTTAGAATAATTAGTAGAATAATCTAAATGATTGTTTAAAAGTTTTTTTTTAACTAAACTAGTTTAAATACTGAGTCATGAAACTTTATAGCAAAATTGATTTAATAGCAAAATTTTAGTAAAATATCAATAAATACATAGATTGAAATATGGATCAAGCAGAGTTGGCTTTAGTTGATGAAATGCAAACAATGGAAAAACAAAGAAATGGAAGAAAAGTTTAAATCAAACCTATTTTAAGATTAAGATGAGTAGAACATGTAATCTCCAGTAATAAAAAGGAAACTAAACAGGACCTTTTAATGCCAGTAGATACTAGGATAATATTGTTTTCAGTAAAATCTTAAATGACAAAAGTCAATGAATATTATTGATTGATTTGTCGTTTTAAAAAATCTAAGCTTATATAATCAGGATTAAAAATTTCCACTGCAACGAAATCTTAATTTATGACCAATATTCCTGTACTAAAAATTAATTTACTAAAAAATGGAAATTGCATAACATTAATATAATGCTCTAATGTAAGATCATTTAAGATGTATATTTCTGAAAAAGAGGGGGGAAATCTCTAGGGAGTGCCCTACTAGAAATTCCACTCTGATCATTTTCTCTTCTCCACCAATCCATTGTGTTCTAAAGTACTGTCCACCTTTTCTTCCTTTTCTCCAGAATATCATTTCAGGAGAGAAATAAAAATTAATGAAAAAGCATGTACATATGACAATATTTGATATACATTCATTAACATCTAATGAATTGTGTTTTTAGCACCTTTAAGTCTATAGAGTATTAATACCTTTTAAAATGATTGCAATGCCCTTTACACTGACAGTCTTTTATTTTTCCTCCCAGTAATACATTTCAGAAGGTCTGAATTCTGAGCCCTGAGCCCTGATATTCTATTAAGAATATGTATTTTTACATAGCACAGTTATGTTGCCAAGACTGAGTCAGCAAAAAATATTTCTGCATCTTAAATATCTGACTGACTTTGCCTGACTTAAATCTAAAATATTCTAGAATGATTTATTGGATATAATAATTCATCTTTCAGAAGTTTATATAACCAACATATAAGTATCTGAGATAGAATTAAAGCCCTGGAAACACTCCCTTCATAGAACTATAAACATTACTGGGGATAAAAAAAAATTACTAGATGTGGATTAAACACCTGCTGATTTACTATGTCTATAACAGAATGACTCTCAATTTGTTCTTATGCCACTTTTCCCCAAGATATGTTCCAAGTTACTAAAATATATTGGAAATATTTAGTTTCTAATAATTTTTATTAAAAATATTAAGAACTTATCTTCTTAGGAGCCCTGTTTTTCGCATAATAGAGTCTATGGTTTTATTATTTTTCATTTAAAATTTTTCATTAGGTTTTCTGCATCAACACTACAAGGAAATAGTGTTTTAAAAAATACAAGTTAAGAAAAAAATCATTTTTCTCTATCTCCAAGCCTTTCACATTTATTGCTTACAATTACATAAGGAACTTTCTTTTTTAATTTGTTTTTGAGTTTTTCTAAATAATGTAATTCATTATTTTAAAACTTTTTTCTTTCCAAATTTTGAATTCCAGATTCTATCCTTAGCCCACTCACTGATAAAGCAAGTAATTTGATATCAATAATACATGTGAAACCATGGAAAACATTTCCATGTTAAACATATTTTAAAAGAAAATTATGTCTCAATTTGCACTCAGTTCATCAGTTGTCTCTCTGAAAATGGATAGCATTTTTTCATCATGAAGAACTTTGATTAGAAAATACTGCTTGATCAAAATATCTAAAATGAAGAATTTTGTACATTCAAATGTTAACCATACTAAAATTATGCCATTATGAGTTATAATCAGTCTGATAGTAATTTTCACTTTAGCCTAGAGGACAAAGAGATCACTGTGATGAAAAATTGTGTTTGTGTGACCAAATAGTGCTGGTACAGTTGTCAGCTTCAGTTACTAACAACTTTGCCTGGAAGAAATATAGATTTTGTATCTGTTAAAATACACTTTTCCATGTTTTGGTACTCTTAGTAGAAGAGTTTTATTTAATGAAAGCATATATAAATACAAAACTGGAAATTGTAACAGGATTAGAAGTGAAGAAGAAAACTATTACTTGTTATTTATTAAATAGTAACCAAGAAAAATAATATTCAGGATCAAGGTGGAACACAGGGAGGATAGATGACATATTGTCCTATATTGGATAACTCATTTCAAATAATCTCATTTATACAAAAAACCTTACATTTTTAAATATCATTTAGAGACATATTTTGTTATTGCTTTTACCTTTTTAAAATAACAAAGTCTAGAGACATTTAATCTCATGAAATTTCATTTTGAGTTTCCCTAATAACAACTTGGACCACAATAATAATAGTGCTAATAATTTATTGATAATATATATTATAGATTTAGATAGATATACATAAAGCAAACTTTGTAAACCTTAAAGCATTCTATATATGTATGTATGTGTATGCATGTGTGTATGTGTACACACACATCTCACACCACTCATTATTATCCAGCAGACCAACATAGATGGCAAATAGGAACAACTAGGTTGTGCAGAGTGCTCTATAGCACTGCATCTTCTTGACCTCAGTTCAAATCTAGCCTCCCACACTAGCTATGTAGCCTGGGCAAGTCCCTAAACTCTATTTACTTCATTTTCCTCATCTATAAAAATGAACTGGAGAAAGAAATAGCAAACTGCTCTAGTACCTTTGTTAAGAAAATCCCCAAATAAGGTCACAAAGAGTGGGAATCAAATGAAACAACTAAACAACTAACAACATAGGTATAATAGCAATTGAGACTAATTGGTCTGTGCTAAAATAACGACAATTGTATTGTCATTTTTTTATTAAAAAGTACATTAATTACAGTCAAGTTCTAAACTCAGCCTACTTGTATCAAATGAGGCCTTTAAGAAAATTAGCTTCATATATTTTTGTGGAGTGTTTTGAGGAAATGTCATGAGTGCTAGAGATTTTAAGACAGCAGAAAAAAAATGAAAGAAAAAATAAAAGGCTCTCTACCCCTTTTCAGATTTACTGGAAAACATCACATTTTTTTTTTAATGCATTGGTTTTAGTCTCTAAAGTCAAATTTGAACAAGGAGATTAAGAACAAAAATATAAACAAAAATACAGAGAATCCCATGGTAGTGTACATAAATTTTGCAAGCTTTAAAGCATTATGTCAGTATTAAATCTATATATGTATCTGCATTATATTTATAAATACATACACACATATGTGTGTGGCCTTTAATTATCATCAATATTACCATTGTGGACCAATATGTTTTTTTTATTTTGGACTTTCATACTAGACCTGTTACCAGTTATTAATACTATTTGGCCTCAAAGGTCTTTTCCATGGGTCAGTGGACCTCTTATGATCCTGTTGCCTAGTTTTCTTTGTTGTTCAGTTGTGTCCTGTTGTTTGTGACTCCATTCGGAGTTTTCTTGGAAAATATTTCCTTCTCTAGCTCATTTTACAGATGAGGAAACTGACAGAGTTAAGTGACTTGCCCAAGTAAGTGTCTGAGACCCAAATTGTGCTGGTTGAGTCTTCCAAACTCCAATCCTGATAACTGTTAGCTGCATATTAGGTAATGCATATTTAATAAATGTCTGTTGACTGACTATAATTTTAATAGTGATGCTTCATTCCCCTTCATTAATATTCCCTTTTTATTATCCTCCTTGCTATTGATAGAGTTGAATTTTATTTCTCTTTAACTCCCATAGCTTAGCACAGTGCCTGGTATATAGTAGGTACTTAAAAATTTTTTTTGAGTAAATGAATATTTATTTGTATATCTAATCCATTTGTCTGTTGTTTGATGTTAATTTAACTTGTTGTTTTATTCTTATGGTGTAATTTATTTTAGTTTTTTTGGAAATAAGAATTTCATTTCAAAATCTTTCCTGGCACCAGATATGGTTCAGGTGATTCCAGCATGCCAGTTTGCTAGTTAATTGAGAGCTAATACATTACCAACATTTGATTTAAGAATAGACACAATTTTATTTAGGGAAAGGGAGTATTCCTTATTTCTTGTTGCTAATGAAAAAATAGTCTAAAAACAAACAAAAAATCATCAGAAGTTTTAATTATCCTATAGCGATATAGGATGATGATGATGTCATAGCACATCTACTGTGTCAGGCACTGTGCCAGACATTTTACAAATATTATCTCATTAGACTGTCGCTACAACTCTGTAAAATAGGGTTGATAATAAATATTATTATCAATCCCATTTTGCAGTTAAGAAACTGAAGCCAACAGAGATTAAGTAATTTGCTCAAGATTCCATATTAAGAAATGTCTAAGGCTAGATTTGAGCCCAAGTCTCTCTGATTCCAAACCCAGCCTTCTATCCGCTGCATCACCTAGCTTTTTAATTCATAATAGCACAAGAATTAACCCTACTATTATACTGAATATAGTTCATTCATTTGCTCATCAAATATTAAGCTACTAAATGCTACATGCTATGTTTAGAAACAAAAGAGATAAAACCATAGAAAAGATAAGGAATTTGCCTATAATCCAGTAGGAGATAAGACACACACACACACACACACACACACACACACACACACACACACATACACACACACACACACACAGATAAATAGGATGCAAATTATGATATAAATATATGATGCAATGAGATCAGATTAGGAGAGGCAAGGATAATAGAAAGAGTCTGCTTGGATTTGAAGTCAGACAGTTTGGCTTTGGTATTTATTGTTTCAGTGACTTCACTATCTACAATTTCTGGAAAATGAGAGTTGAACTAGGTGATTAGAAGTTTTGTTAAACTATAATTCTATGATCCTCTGAGGTAGAACTGTTTTACATTTGGGGTGGCAGATGATCAGGGGTAGCATCATAACAGAGGTACAAGTGATTAATTGTTAGGATAGCAGTAGGCAAAGATTTTGGAAAGAGAGTATCATAGGCACAGGATACCATGAGGAAAGTTTGGAGCCAGGTCCAGCTCAATTCGGTTTAACAAATATTAAATGTTTACTAGATACTAGAGATACAAAGACAAAAACCAAGAAGTCCTTGTCCTCAGGGAACTTTTACTGTATTCTCTCCTGGCACATTGACTAGTGTTTATTGAAAAACAATAACCATTATTACCAGTAAACATTCCATGCAGGATTGCATTATGTACACAGAAATTACAGAGTTCCAACTCAGCAGAAGTTTACATTCTAAAATGGATAATATTGACTTTCTAAGCACCAAGGAAAGGAGGGTTTCTTATATTTTAAAATTTGTATTCGCAATCCTTAACAAAGAATCTGACACATACTTAATACATATTTGTTGATTCATTGATTGGCACAGACTTGTGGAAGGGATATACTACCATAATGTAAACATCCCCACTTTAGAATAATTATGAATATCAAGAACTGAGCAAACATGTAAACTGGAGGAGGCTGTAGGGAAATGGAATCATAACATCACAGATTTAGAGCTAAAAGAAATTTTAGGGATCAACTAATTCAATCTCCTTTTATAAATGACAAAATCAACCTTGTGGTGAAAATAGCCAAATATCTGCCTTTGTAAAGACATTTTAAAAAAATTGAGAAAGGTTGCTTATTTTATTATAGCTCATATATTTTCTTGTGTCATATAATGAATAAAAGTAATGGTGGTCACTTAAAAGGTTAAATGATTGTGTAATAATATAACTTGATTTCTTATTATTTTATTCTGTTTCAGCCACCTGGGTTGGAGGAGGTTATATAAATGGGACAGCTGAAGCAGTTTATGTACCAGGTTATGGTTTAGCTTGGGCACAAGCACCAATTGGATATTCACTTAGCTTGATTTTAGGTAAGGAAAAAAAAAACTGGAACATAGTAACTAATTAACTAGATGTATGTGGATCAATGATCTTAGTGTGGCATGCTCTCCATTGATAAAGTTTGAAATCCTATACTTTATCATGCATAGTTCTTATAAATTTTTCATCCCTTCTTCATAAAGAAGCATTGGATGAGCTTTCTCTGAATTTTTGAATTTTAAAAGTCACAATCGAGCACATCAACTATCCATCTATCTGTCTTGGCTTGTAATTGACCTACGTCATGTCTTGGATAATATCTTGTATATTTTTCCTCACATAAATTGTCATGCTTCAGCCTGTTTATTGCCTCCATGAATCTTTCCATTAACTTTTAGTCAACAACCAGTAATTTTGCATCATGATTCACCAGTATGTGGTGACATAAAAGTTTATTGCTATGGATAAGTGGATTTTGTGGTATTTCTACCATCACTGCAACATTCTTTCAATGCCCCCAAAGTCAAATTTCCTGGTAAATTGAGGGTTCAAATCATTGTTCTGCTACTCAACCCATTATCTCTATGCATACATATTCATTGAGAGAGAAAATAAGGGAGAGAAGGAAAAAGGGGGGGGGGAGTTGAAAATGGGAGGAGAAAAGTAAAGAGGAGAGGAGAATAAAGGAGCTAGAGGAGAGCAAGAGCAGGAGCAAGGTTAATTTAGTCATTGTTCTATCAATTGTTACATGCCATAATTGGGGGGGAGGGGGAGACATGCATTTTTGGTCCTCTTTGTTTTATCAATATAGATATGTAAGGAAACATGTTTTAAACATTATGTATTTCATTGTGAAATTATTATAATAATCATCATTTCCGAAATCTAGGCCTTTTTCTTTCTCTATACATTGAGGTTTTTTGGTCCAGACTTATGTGATACATTGGTAAATGAAATTCTTAATGGTAAAACTCCTTCTATCAATACATATATGCAACTATTTTGAACTAATAGAGAGAGATGTCTGGGACATGGAGACATATAATAACTTAGCCATACTCATACTCAATGTTTGGCAAAGATATAATTTGCATTCAAATCTACTGGACTCCACAGATGGCTAACTACTACATTACATTTATGTAAGGAGTATAAAAAACTGTATAGAAATATGTAAGTAAAGTATTTATGAAAAAAAATATAGATCTGCAAACAGCAGAATTTTAATATATTCATAATTTGATCATTTGATTACAGGATGTCTCAAAGAATTTCCTTTAAGATAATGACAATTAGAATGTTAAGAATTCGATGAGTTTTATTTCTTATTTAACTTTTTTCAGTTTTGCACACAGGTAGAGTCTAATTTGAATAGAGTACCACAAAAGAAAAACAAGAATGAAATAAGAGAGTAGTAAGAACTAAAGGAATTGCAAGTATTCTGAATTTGTAATCTTAGTGATTTGCTTAGGACCCTGAGTTAGCCAAATTAATAATAGTCTGGATGTCAGAGGTGAGAACTGCATTCAGATCTTTCTGAAGACTTGCACTGAGTCAAGTAAGAGCTTCTTCCAGGATTGTACACTCATACAAAATTCATTAATAATATCCTGAAAATGAAAATATTATATGTTGAATTTTGGAATATTTCTTTAGGATAATGCCACTGGAAGGACCTCTGTGTAATTTTAATAGGATGAGTTTTTATAGCTTTAATTTTTCTACTGCTAAATTCTTCAGATTCAACTTTATGCAGAAATTATTTTAGACTTTGAGTTCTGTTCTACCATTTTTCTGTGCATTTAAATTTCACTGAGGAAAAAAATTTCCTTTTTTCTCATTTTTCCTCTATCCCCTAATTTTATGGCTTTCCCAGAAATTATTGGAGTCCCTTAGGAACATTTTAAAGATATAGATAGGAATAGATAGATAGATAGACAGACAGACAGACATATCTTATGGCAGATAATAATCATATAGTAATTTTTTTAATTTTAATTTTATACTTCTTCTGTTTTGATTTTAGGTGGTTTGTTTTTTGCAAAACCAATGCGTTCCAAAGGATATGTGACTATGTTAGATCCATTTCAGCAACTGTATGGGAAGCGCATGGGTGGACTCATCTTTATTCCTGCCCTAATGGGTGAAATGTTCTGGGCTGCAGCTATTTTCTCTGCCTTGGGTAAGGAATCTAAAGAATTATCACTACTACTGACTTTGGACATAGATCATTTAGCCTTCTTAAGCCTTGTTTTTGTTTTTTTTTTTTTTTTTTCCCTTCTTTGTGATAGAAACACTTCCTTTCCCATATTTCCCCCTGAAAGTTATTGGGAAGATTAATGCAATCATTTATTTTACATATACATGCAGTATTAAAGTATAAACAGAAACATAATTGGGGATGGAAAATCAGAAATTTTATCCCACAGTGTTAAGCCCTTGTACATGTTATTTGTCATGGAAACAATTTTGCTTATCATCTATTTAACAAGAAAAATTAACTAAAATAAAAAGCCCACAGCAGCTTGCTCCTCCTATCTGCCTCATCTCAAGTGATGTCTTGCTCACTTCTACATTTCTATAATGCCCTTTTTCATGTTTTTATTTCCCTCACTGCTTCCTCCACCGTGCTTCTATATGAATTTGTCTTAATAAGCTGACTTGAAGGAATGTTCACACTTGCCTGTCCTAGGCACAAAAAATGATAGCTATAACACTGGCCAATATGCAGAATTAAAGATATTATCATTTCTGGAGCTTTTAACCTTTAAATTCCATTCCCTCTCATTCAAAAGATAAGTCTTCTACTGATAGTATTTGTAAACTCCAATAGAAATGTTAGGAACTATTTGGTTTTTTTTTCTTTATTTCCCAAGTATTTTGGATAATACTTTTTACATAATAGATGCTAAATGCATGTCTATTGATTTAATTTTATTGAATTGAAAATGTTACTTTGTAGAAAAAAGCAAACATAATGAGAAACAAGGCAATCTAGGTCGTCATTCAAGGAATTGAATGATTGAGGAATTTGGATATCATTCTAGTGTATTATAAGTGGAAACCATTTTTAAAATGAATTATAGCATAGACAACATGCCACCAATTCATGTCAATGATTTTTATACACATACACACACAAACCAGCAGTAGAGAAAATTATATTATAGTAGTTGTTATGAAATAATATCATGAAAACATTATATAGGAATTTTTGTATGTTGCTTTCTAGAACAGAGTTTCTTAAACTTTTTCCATTTGTGTCCCCTTTTCATCTAAGAAAGTTTTATGTAACCCTAAGTATACAAGTATACAAAATATATATAAAAGCCAATTTACTGATGATAAATCTTATGACTCTCCCCAACATTTAGTTACATAACTCCATACGGGATTGTGACCCACAGTCTAAGAAACTTTATTCTAAAATATTAACTGGTTGGTGGGATCTTATTGGACAGGTTTCTGTCAATAAGGAACTGTGTTATGTTAGCTCTCAATTACCTCTTAACTACTCTCTTTGATATTTAAATTGCTGCCAGTAAATTACTAAAATTCTCAGGAGAATATACTTTACTGGTCCATTGATCCTTATGCCATGTTTATGAATCATTGTATTGCAGAAGTGATACTTTAAGGTACCATCTGGTCTTGTAGGCAAGATAAAGAATTTTTTTTTTTGGTATCTTAGACCATTTGGATTTTTGTTATTGTTGTTCAGTTATTTCAGTTGTGTTCAACTCTTTATGATCTTTTTTAGGGTTTGCTTAAATTGATTTTCATTTTCTTCAGCTCATTTTACAAATGAGAAACTAAAGCAGAGTTAAGTGACTTATATAGGGTCACACAGCTATTATGTGTCTGAGACCAATTAGTTTTCCTAACTTCAGGCCCAGCATTCTCTCCAATGGCTTTATTAGCTGTTCAACGCCTTTGGTAATATGATAAAATCTATTGATTCTTTCTTTAAAGAGTCTTTAAATAAAATAAGAGCCTTTAAATTTAAGAGACTTTAAATAATGTGTTTGAAGGCATAAAGCAAAATATATAGACATAAAAAGTAAATGAACTATACTTAAAATAATTATCAATAATTGTTTTAAGTGACTGATTTCAGATCAGTTCTTGTATCTAAAACATGCAATCATACAGCTTTGTAAATTAATGTAAGATTTTCAAAACACTTTGCCCATAAAAACTCTGTTAGGTAAATAATATGAATGCTGTATTTATATTCCCATATTATAATTGAGAACAATGAGACTTAGCAAAGTTAAATGACTTCATCATAGCTTCATAATTATTGTGTCAGAGTTAATATATGAACCCAGATTTTCTAACCCAGATATTATTAAATTACCCACAATTGATGATTGCCTGTTTTTCTTGAATGTATAGGATCAAAAATCTGGAGATGGAAGGTTATATAGAGATCATCTGGTCTAGCTCCCTCATTTAGTAGTAGAGAAGTGAGACATAATAAGATCAAATAATTTTATAAAAGTCTTGGTCTTAGACATATGAAATATCAATTAATTTATTGAATTCTTAATTAATTTAGTGTGACCTGAGTTAAAAATCTTCTGAGGAACTTATGGTTCAGGTGCCCATCCTTGCATTCTACCTATAAATTCATTGCACTCAATTTGTTCAGGAGTAAGAATAACTATAAATGACAAAAAACCTCAACCTTAGTACTCACTGTTTATCACTCAAGAAATAGGACTTCTAAGTGGTCTTTTGGGTCAAGGAGGAACAGCATACTTGGGTTTTTGTATACTCTTGAGGGAGAGACCAAGATAACAGCAGACAGAGAATAATGTTTCAATCATACTTTAATAAGGCACAGAGAGCATATAGACATGGGATGGTAGAAGAAGATAGGCAGCACAGGGAAGAGAATGGAGAAGGGGAGAGGAAGGGAAAGAGAGAGTATCTACATAACCATAGATTGAAATTGGGAGGATTTGAATAGCATAAAGTTATACAAAGGAGTCTTACTCCAAAGTCAAAGTTTCGTTGCCTTTTTTGTTTTGTTTTGTTTTGAGACCCTTTAGGTTTCTTCTTCAAAGATTCATTCTACTGCTTTCATTTTTCTGATGGTCGTGAATGCTTTGTATATTTATAAGGAGGTTATTGAGCAGGAATGTGCTTCTAGACAAATGTTTCAATAATTAATTCTCTTGGAGAAAATGTACTTTTAAATATATTTTCTCCATTACTTTCTTAAATCTAATTAACAAAATAACAAATTAGCTCCTTTGCTGATTGTTTGAGTTATATATACAATGAAAATTTAAGTCAAAACTCCCGAGCCAAAATGACTAAAAATAAACTCATTCTAACATATGCCTGGTATGCAAGTAAGAGGTACATAGAATCTATGGTTTGAAGTCATCTGAGAAGTCATCATGTCCAACATACTCACTCTACTTTGTGTGGTATAGCAAGTCCTTACTCAAAATGACTACTCAGAGATTTCTCAAAGAGAAGAACAGTAGCTTTATTAGAATCTTGGGAAAAGCAGCCAGTCCACTCACTGGAGTTCTAGAGGAGGCCAATTTCGCAGAAGTCAAGGGCGATTATATAGTAATAAACCACAAGAATTCATCCCCCCCCCTTATCCAGTTAATTTTCACTGATTGCTTAGATGCAAACACAGGTTTGCTAAATTCTAGTTAGACCAATATAGTTGACTTATTGCAGATGTGTTTGCCTAAGTTTATGGTGGTAATCAGTTTTACAAGGTTTACAAATGCTTACTTGAGCTAGTGTGAGCATTCTATTATAAGGTTTGTATAAAGAATTTCATTTTCCAAACCCATCAGACTTTCATAAACTAAATTTAGGTTATAGGTTCAATCTACCTTAGTTAATGATTTTATGAGAAAACACATAATTTCTCAGAATAAGAAGATTTATTTAGAGGTAAGTAATCCATTAAGCCATAGGAGTTAGAAGATATCTAGAATAACTAAGGAGGCTTAGTTTACCTCAGGCTTCCTCAATCAACAAGTAGAAATAACTAGTTTGGAGACTTCTTGAATACTCCAAGCTATTAAATAATTAGTCATGTTTTTCTCTAAGCAGTTAAGTAAAGATCCAGGAAGTTATCTCATATATTTCTGCTAGAAGAGCAAGTCTTTTGCTTTTCTTCCCAGAGCCTTAATGATTAACAGATCCTTGGTGCTGAGTGTTGAATTTGCCACAGTTATTATTCTGAGAAGTCCTCAGTTTCCTATTTCACTCAATTTAAACTTCACTAGGCAAAGAAATATAAGGGTAAACCATTGTATCATGTTGGGATGAACTGGATTCAAATTCTGCCTCTGACATTTATGGGATTATGGACCAATAACCTCTTTGTTACCATTTGAAGAATGGGAATGGGAAAAAAAAACTATCTCACATGGTTCTTAGAAGGATAATATGAGAGGAAGTATATAAAGCCATCCTTGAATATGTATTTATTATCTTTAACTTTGATAAGACCAATTTGGCCAACATTAAGCATCAATACAGGAGGTTGGTTATAATTTCATTTTCTTATAGTCACAGAAAAGGCAGAGACAAAGACAGAGACAAACAAAAGGAGACAGAGGGGGAGAAAAAGAGAGTCAGAAAAGCAGAGAAGAAGAGAGAGAGAGAGAGAGAGAGAGAGAGAGAGAGAGAGAGAGAGAGAGAGAGAGAGAGAGAGAGAGAGAAGAAACAGAAAAAGGAGGAGAACAAGGAGGAAGAAGTAGAAGAAGAAAGACAGAGAAGAGGGATAGAGGAAAGGAGGAATGTAGAGAGAGGGAGGAAGAAAATTTTAAAATATTACTAAAATACCTTAAAAGATTGTAATTGCTAGTGCTAGTGCCTACCTATTCTGAGTAATGATGCTTAGCAAACACTGCTGTTCCCACTTAGTAATGGAATTCTATGCAGAAGTGTGACTTCTTTCTTGTTCTGCCCTCATTAGTTCAAGAACTACAGGGAGCCTTTTGACCATTATTTAGTGGTTTTCAGAACAAATTACCTACTGAGGTGACAGGGAAAGAAGGAGTGGGCTGGAGAGCTTGGAGAAAATATACAAAGTTCACTCTTACTGAATGAAGATCAATTCATTTGGCAAGACTCTGAAAGGGAGAGAACAGGATTCATTAGCTAATGCTTTAAAAGTAAATTTTGAAACTATAATCCACTATATCCATAGTTTGAGGATTACTGCAACATCTCAGTGACTTGATTTTTCTGGAGAGAGGAACATAGAGAAATAAATAGAAAGCTGGTATAAAAGCCAAGAAGATATGGATTCAAGTCCTGTCTCCGATGCATATTAGATGAAGGATTCAGGGCAAATGATTTAATCTCTCTAAGCTCTAGGTAACACCCTTCCCTAGAATTGTTTCCTCACTTGAGAGTTCATAGGTACCAAAAAAAAACCATAGATCTAATTCTAACTTATAACTGAAAGAGTTATTGTATCAACCAGATTGATAGTTTTCACTTTGTACAATAATTATTGTCATGGCTTAATAGTTAATAGTAATAATTCACATTTTATAGCACTTTACAAAATATTTTCCTCACTGTAATCGAATGAGACATATAGAAAGAACTTTTGATGTGTGGTGTATCCAAGGAGTACTAGCATCTCTGGTGAGGGCTTGCTGAGCCTTTTTCAAGTCTACTCATCTGGTTTCCATCAGTTATTCAATTCTCACCTATGGCTCCAAAGAGCTATAGCATGTATAGCAACCACACCCCAATAAAACCATCAAAGGACTTAAACCAAATTGAGGGTAACTGACAGGCCTCAAACCTGTGAATAAATAAACTCTCCTCCAAGCATGGAATATATGGAATACATGTAGATGAGAACATTATGTTCTAGTGACCATGAAGGTACCTGAAGTAGATGCTATAGAATACTTAGAGCTTGGTCAGATGCTAAAGATAACAAGATCATTCATTGTACCCAGCATTATTGCCAGTCATTCTGACTTTTGTCTTGCCATTGAGCTTGGAAAACTCTGGAAAAGAGAATGAGGCTACTGATTTTGTGCAATTCTTAAATCCAGTTTATACACCAGTCAAGATATCACCCTGATATATCATTGGTTCTCTTCAAAACAAGGGATGAACAGCAGCTTATTTTACAGAAAATGAAAAGTAGATTCAGAGAGGTTGTAAAGCTTATAAATACCAGAGCCAACTCTTGAATATACTCCTTTTGGATATAATGCCAGCTCTCTTTCTTCTATGCCAAACTACTGCTGTGACAACTCAACTTTGTTTATAATATGTTCACACGATGATGTGTGTGCAATAGTGATTTGTCTAAGATTATTAAGAAAACACAGTTGATAATATAAACTCAGAAACAGCTCTGTGAATTAAAAGATCAGTGGAATAGTGAATCATTGTTATCTTACTGTCATACAATAAATTAATTACTATTTACCATTACATGTATGAGAAATACCCAACAGAAGGAAGTTTCATCTTGATGCTTATAGAATATCCCAAATTGAAAAGCTTTCCAGCAATGAAATTGTTTTATTAAGGTTTTTTATAATAATGATGACAATAGCTAGCATTTATATAGCACTTTAAACTTTCCAAAGTACTTTATAAATATTATTTCTTTTTATCCTCACAATAATTTTAAAAAAAAGCTGTTATGAACCTCATTTTTTAAGTTAGAAATTGGACCAGCAGTACAGTCAGATAGTAGGGGTCACAGGGACACATAGATAGTAAGTGTCTGAGTCTGGATTTGATCTCCAGTAATCCTGATTCTAGGCCCAGTATTCTATTTACCGTGCTGCGTAACTGCCTCTAAAGAGGTACCTACCCAGATTCTACAGAATTTCTTTTTTTTTTTATTGTGATTATGGATATCAATATGGGGGCACTTCAATTCCAACTGAGGCTTCATAGTGGATTCACCCATTAATTGATATTCAGAACAAGACGTGTATAACAATGTCATTTTATAATAAGGCACAGGGGTATGCTTTCTGGAAGTATAGGGAAAGCAAAATAAAATTAATTTCAAAAGGTCATGGTTAGATCTGAACTAGTCATCAACTTGGAAAAATAATTGCACAATGCTAATGGAGGTAAAGAATCAGGCAACAAAATATTAAAATGAAGAAAATGGACAGAAAACATAATGAAGGCCTAAAGCAGGTTATCAAACTAAAAGTATGTGAAAAATCAATCAACTAATTTGTTTTCTAATTTTTAAACAAAGGCTAATATTTTATCCTTGTCATTTAACCTTTTAATCTGAGAGTGAACCCATTATTCTACTGGCATGAGTTTCTCCTTTCAGGGACAATTAAGGGCAGTGGAAAAAGTACTGGGCCTTTTTCACATGCCTAATAGTTGTGTGATGATCCTGCACAACCCTGTTTGCCTCAATTTTCTCATCTGTAAAATGAGCTTGAGAAGGAAATGACAAACCACTCCAGTATATTTGCCAAGAAAATTCCAAGTGGGATTATGAGGAATCAGACTGAGATGACTGAACAACAAGAATTCCCTTCTCTGACAGACATATCTCACATCTTTCTCTTGCTACACAACTTTTTTTCTGTTTTAAAAGAAAATGTACTTATAGTTATTAGTCAGCTATAAGTCACAGTTCAAAACAAAGGTATTTAAGAAAATATCAAGTTTAAAAAAAACAAACAAACAGTGGTCTATCTCACACTCCCAAATTTGGATCTCACTTTCCTACAAATACATAGACCATCAGAGGGAAAAATGAATATATATAGGAAACTCTCATGGGGAATCACAAATAAGGAAAACATGTGGCTGGAGCACATGCTTAGAAAGTCAATTTATGCTTCTCATGCTGTAGGGTGTTGATGTCTTCTGCTGAAGACATATTACTGTCTGGACCAGCAGTGGGAGCTGTTTCTGGCTGGGCTTATACTTGAGTACAGCACAATGTCTCTGGTCTTTCTGTTGAATATTATGTTTTTCTTCTCTTCTTCTCTTTTTTCTCTTCTTTTTCCTCTTTCTCTCTCTTTTTCTCTTTCTTTCTCCCTGATACTACCATTGGGCATGTGGCCCTATTAGTATTGTTATATAGTAACCATATTAATGTATAACCATATGAAATCCTTAGGAGACATAATTTCCAAAATATTTGTGAACAAAAAAGTCCTAAAGATAAAGAAAAGTATAATTTATTTCTAAAACTAGTCTAGATTCTTATTTTAAAGACTACTCAGAGAAACAGTATTTTATATCTGATTTTATGGTTTGTGGAACAAAAGTACAACTGGACAGATCCCTTTTCAAATGTTAGCAGTAATAATAATAAGAACTAGTACTAATATTTGCAAAGAGCTTTATATATGTTAATCATTTATCTTAACAACAACTCTAGGACGTAGGTACTACCATTATTATTCCCATTTTTCAAACAAGGAAACTGAGGTCAGCAGGCTTATACAGGATCACATAGTTAGAAAGTATCAGTACAGGTATAGATATAAAGTATCATCATTTGTAGAAAATAGTTTTCTCCAGTGTGATAAATTAGAAAAAAACACTGAATTTAGTCAGAAGCCTTGAGTTCTAATTCTGGCTCTGTTTACTACTGCTGTGATTTTGGACAAGTTACTTCCTTTTTTTTTTGATTCTCTGATATCAAACTACACATAAAATAAAATTTAATTGTTCCTTATGCTTAACTCCTTTGACCATTCATGGTCTTAAAAAGAAAGTACAACTCATAACACTTCAATTATAGTATTTTCTTTCCTTTCAGGTGCAACCATCAGTGTGATTATTGATATCAATATAAACCTTTCAGTTATTGTTTCTGCCTTGATTGCAATTCTGTATACCCTGGTGGGTGGACTCTACTCAGTTGCCTACACGGATGTTGTCCAACTCTTCTGCATTTTCTTGGGACTGGTGAGTTTGGCCAACTATTTTTCCACTTTCAAAATAGTGGGTCTGTATGATAAGTCAACTCAAAGTCAGTTGATATGCATTTTCTATCATGGAGAGGATGGGAGATAGATGAGGGATTAATTATCACTAAGAACTAAGTAACTAAGAACAAGATATCACTACATTTTTGGTTATTTTTCTTGCTTCTTAAATTGTTTTCAACTATTAAAACCTGTTTATCCTTCTCTCTCTCTTTTTTAAGTGTCCCTCCTCAAAAATTTGTTTTGCTTCTAACCACTATCTCCCTTAATCCACCTTCCCTTTTATCCTGCATCTCCTTCTCTTATTCCTTTTGCCTATTACTTCCATATGGTAAGATAGAGTTCTATTCCCAACTGAGTCTCTTTGTGTGTCTTTATATTTTTTCCCATTTTGAACCAATTCCAATGAGAATGAGGTTCAAGTATTGCCTACTCCCCTATCTTCTCCTCCACCATAAAATCTCTTCCTTGCTTGTCTCTCTTATTTAAGATAATTTCCCCCATTTTTCCCCTCCCTTCCCACAGTATCTTTTTTCACAGTATCTCTCTTTGTCAACTTTTCATTTTTTTGAGATCATCCCAACTCAATCAATTCATGCCTATGTCCTCTATGTAGACTTCTTTTAACTGCTCCAATAACAAAAAAAAAAAATATATTAGAAATTATATGTAGATCTTCTCATATAAAAATCTAAACTTTTAACTTTTTTAAGTCTCTTGTAATTTCTCTTTCATATTTCTCTTTTTATTTTTCTTTTGAATCTTATGTTTAAATGTCAAATTTTCTATTCTCTCTGGTCTTTTTATCAATTCCTGAAGGATTATATTTAAGTTAGCTACATAGATTATTCTTGGTCATAATCCTAATTTCTTCACCTTCCAGAATGTTATATTCTAAGCCTTCCATTTATTTTAACATGGAGTGTAATTCTGAACTCCATGGTATCTGAATGTTTTTTAATGTGGCTGCTTGACCTGGGAGTTCTGAACTTTGGCTAAAATATTACAGAAACATTTTCATCTCTTTCAGGAGATAACCAGTTGTGTCTTTACATGTCTATTTTATCTCTTAGTTCTAGAATATTGGGGCAATTTTCCGTGATAATTTTTAAACTATGATATCTAGGCTCTTTTATCTTTTATCTTGGCTTTCCAGGTAGTTTTAAAATTTCAAGTAATTCTTAAATTTTCTCTCCTAGATTTATTTTTCAGGTCACTTGTTTATCCAAGGAAATATTTCACATTTTCTTTTTTTAATTCTTTTTATTTTGTTATTTTTTTTTCTTGATGTCTCATTGAGTCCAATTCTAATTTTTAAGGAATTATTTTTTCAATGAACTTTTATATCTTTCTTTCTATTTGGCCACTTCTGCATTTAAAGTTCTTTTCTTCAATGAATTTTTGTACCTCTTTTACCATTTTACCAGTTCTGTTTTTAAGGTGTTATTTTCATCATCCTTTTATGCCTCTTATACCAACTTATTATGAAAAAAGATCTCATTTCATAATTTTCTTGCATTGTTCTCATCCACCTGCCATTTTTCTCTATCACTCTTAATTTTTTTTTCTTTCGCTCTTCCAGGAATTCTTGTTGGGTTTGTGTCCAGTTTGCTTTTTGTTTTCCATTGAAACTTTACCTGTAACTGTGTTCACATTGTTGTCTTTTAAATTGTGTTTTAATCTTTTCTGTCACCATAGTAGATTTTTTATTATCAGTTTCTTTAGTTGTCATTCAGTCATTTTTTCAGCATATTTCTTGACTTTGAAATGAATGTTAAAATGGAGCTTATGACAGAGAGGGATAAAAGAAACATTGTCCCCACATTCAATTTTTGCTGTGCTGTTTTTCTCCTTAACTATTTTGGGAGTCTGCAAGTTTTCCATGCTTCTAAGATAGTTTGATTAGAGAAGGGAGGTGATCGCTGTTTTCCAGTTCTCTACTCTGGTCTTTACTAAGGAAGGACCCCATATTCTTGTGACAAAAATTACTAGTGCTTCTCTACACCCCAGACCTGCAACCCAGAAGTATATGGAGGCAATACAACAATGTCCTGCACTCAGTGTCAGCTCAAGGTCCCCTAGAATCTTCTTCTGACCAATTGTCTAACCCCCTTACAATCTCTGAAATGAGAGCTGCTGAAGCTACTACTACTACTTGTTTCAGCAGCCTCCATGACCTGCCACTGCTTCTAGATGCTGCTTTTTCCATCCAGTATCCTAAATTTTTCCCTTCTAATCACCTAAGTTGTCTTGGGCTAGAAAAAATGTTACCCCAACAAAAAAATCGATTTTGCCATTCCAGAATTCAAACGGACATGATATTTTAGGGTTGTTTAAAGAAGAATATTGGGAAATTTATGAAAACCTGAACATGTTATAATGTTAATTTTTTGTTACAGTGGATCAGCGTACCTTTTGCGATGTCACATCATGCTGTTGCAGACATTGGATTTACTGCTGTGCATAAACTTTTCCAGGAACCTTGGTTAGGATCTCTTAAATCAAATGAAGTATACACTTGGATTGATAATTTTCTTTTACTGGTAAGTGATAGCTTACAAATAAAATATCTGGTTTGTCATGGAATAAATCTTCATCTTTTGACAGAGACAATAACTGACTAAAAGTACCTTACTAAACCAGATGTCAGGTGGCCCAGGAAAGCCCATATTCTGTCACATTCTGTCAGATGGGCCAAGTAAGCCCAGGGAGTCTTTTCATTTTCAATGAAGCATCAAATGTATGTGGCAGCATGGTGACAATAATGAAAAGCAAATCTTGGCCCGTTGATGGAGTTGACTGATGCTAAAGTTAGAAAACAAGGTCACAGACAAGGGTAATAACTTTGGCTCTGGGACTAGACTGTTCTTATGCATAGGTGAAATAAGCAGCTGTCTACACATTATAATTTAAGAAGCACAATAAGACACACGGCCAATTATTTTTCCACCAGCCTATCACAATACTTTTTAAAATAAAGTAAAAAAAAATAATTCTGACAACAATATGATCATCTTAAAAGTATTCCCTTGGCTAATAATCCTTTATTTTAATTTCATAGTATGATTAGATTTAATATTATCACATTAACTTAAGAATTCTTTTGAGTTTTAGTGATTACTACAACTTTTTTTTTTTAATGAAGGTTATGCTTCTATCTTGCCCAAAGTTCTAAAATGAAATCTTATCAAAGATGTCTGAAATAGAATCGGGAATTTAAAAGAATAAAAAAAATTACTGTTTGCTATTTTTTGCTTACAAAAAAAAGTATTTGACTCCATTGAGAATGCCATAGTTTTAAAAGCTTTCTTTTAACAAGATATCTTATATACATATATTAAGTCTTAGTTAGAAAGTCTTAGTTAAACAAAAACATAGAGATAACTTTTGAACAACATCAGAGTTTGAAAAAAATGATGTTGCTTTTTTGCTTATTGGAGAAGATGCATTTCTAGCATATGAAACAGCCTAAACAAAGGTAAGGAAATATTATAGTAAAACGTATTTTTAAAAGGCAGAAAATTTTATAATTTGATTTGAGCATAAAGGGCATAGATACCAGTAATATGAGTAGAATGATAGAGTGGGACTGGGTCTTAACTACCAGGCAGAGGAACTGAAAATTTACTTAAAAGCCAGGAGAGAACTACTGAGGATTTTTTAGCAGAAGAATAATATGACTATATCTCTATATAGGAAAAAAATATATACTCTAGATGAGGAGGAAAATATTTTAAAGAAATATAGGGGAGTTTGAGGGATTCTTTTTCTATGTTCAAATTGGACTAGATGCAATCTGAGATTCTTTCCAGCTGTGATATTTTATAATTCTGTAAAAGTTGATGGAAAGGACCGAAGGCACAGGAAAAGACTAAAGATGAAGAAGTGTAGGGTGATGACTGTTGAACTAAAGTCTCATAAAAAGCAGAAGGAAACTTAATAGAAAAATATTTAAAGGAAGCAATAGGAAAGTTTCTTTTGTGAGCAAAAAGAAGGATATTAGAAGTACTAATGAATCTGAACAATATAAAATGGAGACTAAGGAAGGACACATTAGTTATATTCAGTATTTTTAAAGAGAATATACCCACTGAGTCTAGAGAAAAGAAGACTTTTAGGGAGGGGTGTTGTATACGTAATACCTGTCTTCAAATACTTGAAGGGTTGTCATGTAAAATAAAGATTAAATTTATTCTGTTTGACCTCAGAAAATCAAGTTAAGCCCAATGGATGGAAATTTCAATGAAGCTGATTTAAGCTAGAAATTAGGAGATAGTGAGGAAAAGGGTGAGAGAAGCATTGCTTAACAATTGAAGTTCTTCAGAAGTATCATGAAGAGATGGTAAATTTTGAAGGTCTTCAAACAAAGGCTAGTGAATCATTTGTCAACTATGTTAGAGTAGAGATTACTTTTATGTATGAAATGAGTAGTTGAGTTCCCTAGCAAATCTAATATTCTTGTAGTTTGATTCTTAGTAAAATACAAGACCAACTAATATAAGCATGGAGCTTGTTGATGGATTTAGTCGAAAGTGAAGAATAAAATATTTAGAATAGCCTCATTGCAAATTATGAAATGAATGAGTTATCAATACGGATAGGAGTGAAAATTTTTCATACTTCAACAAGATTTCAGCTGAAGTTAGCTACCATATATAGTGATCACAGTCAGCAAAAATGTACATTTTTTTTCTCTACTCATGTTTACAATGATATTGAGCAGGAAAGGAAAAATCAAAGGACAGAGTAATAAAGAATATACATTCATAGATAAAACACTACATAAAATAAGAGAATATTCTAGAGTATCTATGTAGTAAAACAGTAGCAAATAACATGACTAAGGCTGGGTTTAAAAGAAAGCAAAGTCAGACTGAGAGATATGGACTTGGAGAAATAGGATTATTCAAGGGGCAAAGGGACACAATAAAGTTGAAAATTTGGCTATAGCATGTATGAGAGAAATAGAAGAAAAGAAAACAATTGTGACTAGTTGGAGAATGTAATTTTAGAATTCTGGATCTTGGAGCTAATGTAAACCTAATAAATGATATGGCATAGTTAGAATGAAATGTAATTAATATATTGTGGGAAAAGAAGTAGCTGGAGTCAAGTAAACTGATAGTCATCGAAAATAGGAGAATAATGTGAAGATCAGGATATGACAGCAACAAGGAGAAGGAGAAATTGGTATAATAAGACAATTGTCACCAAGTATTTATTAAGTACTTACTATATGCCACAAAGTGGTTTATGGACTGGGGATAAAAAGAAAAGAGCAAAAAGTAAGTCCTTGTTTTCAAGGAACTCATAGTCTAATTGGGGAGACAATAGGTAAATAGGTATGTATTATATACGTGTGCACATGTGTTGTGTATATATGTGCATTTGTGTAGGTTTTTGCACACAAAATTATGTATATATAACTAAAATGAGAGAGAGAGAGAGACAGAGAGAGAAGGAAAGAGGGAGGGAGGAAGGAAGAAAAGAAGGGAGGGAGGGAGGGAAGGAGAGAATAAGAGAGGGAAAGAGAGAAGATCGAGACAGAAGAAGAAAGAGAAAGTAATTTTGTCTGAAAAAATGAAGAGAATTATATTTAATATAATGTCTTCTAAGAAAAAAAATTATAGTATTATAGATAGAGGGCCAATTTAGAAGTAAAGTAGAACCTGGTTCAAGTCCTGTCTTAGATTTAAAAGAGCTTTGTAACCATAAGTATGTCATTTAATCTCAGTGTCACAGGCACTTACCACAACTATAAATTACCAAATAATGCCATTCTAATAGAAAATATTTATACACAAAGAATTCCTTACATTGAAGAAATCACAGATCTCAGAACACACCTGCCATCCTCAAGCAATATTTGAGATAGATAGATAGATATAGATGTAGATATCGATATAGATAGATATATAGGTATATCTCCTCTCTAGAAAAAAATCCTATCTTGTCCTAGAGTACTTTGCCAGCTAGGCTTTCCCATTAGCAGCACTGGGACCTGATACATTTTGATTTTCAAGTTCTTTTTTTAATCAATCTTCTAAAATTGGTATTATTTTTTAGTGATATTGTACAATGTTCAAGGTTATAGCTTCTCTTCTATTAGTCACACTTTCCACTAGCACGTACCATTACGGAGTCATTTTTAGCCCCTCACTAAGATAGAGGGCTCTAGTCTAGTCAACAGTAAACTTATAAAAATATATCTCGATGACTTATGATATAGAGATTTCCACAGAATCCAATTGTATTTATATGTGTGAATTCTTGTAATTCCAGTTTTTACAGGAATCAAAATCTGTACCATATTTCTGGCAACTTAGTATATATGAGATAGATCCTATTCACTATCTGCAGTACAATAGTCATCCTTTGGAAATAAAACAATAATTAGATTATAGGGAAGCATATTGTAGCTGTCATTTCTGGAAATGTTTTCAGACCCAGATGTAAGTATTTGATTTTTTTGCAGATGATGGGAGGGATTCCATGGCAAGCCTATTTTCAAAGAGTTCTGTCATCATCTTCAGCAACCTATGCTCAGGTTCTATCCTTTTTGGCAGCTTTTGGGTGTCTAGTGATGGCCCTCCCTGCAATACTTATTGGTGCAATTGGAGCATCAACAGGTAAAATTTTATCGTGTTACTGCCAACACTATGGTCATTAATATATAGACTTGGAACCCCATGTTATTTGGTTGATATGGATATTGGTTTCCAACCTTTGAATTTACTTTGACATAAAAATGAGTCATACATCAAATTGCAATAATCTCTAAATGTCTATGTGACCTAAGAATAAAAGATAATACCTTTCATAATTATGGTGAAACAAAGAATTCTTAACCAAACAAGTGATACAGATATTCACAAAGAATAAAATAATTTTAGTCACACAAAATGAAAAATCATTTACACAGAGTAAATCAATCAAGATAAAAGAAGGAAAAACTTTATTGGAAAAATATTCACATCAAATATTAGTGATAAAAATTGATAGCTAAGGTACATATATACACATGTAAACACACACACTGAAACAAATATGTAATACTAAATCATTTCCAAATTGGTAAAAGGATATGAAGTTTTCAAATGAAAGTTTTTAAACTATAAATTACCATATAAAATCATATTCCAAATTACTACTAGCTATAGAATTTAAAATTAAAACAACTCTGTGTTTTCACCACAAACTCTAGAAATTGCCAAATTTGACCCCCCAAAAAGATAACAGAAAGCATTGGAGAGAGTCTGGGAAAAGAGATAAAGTGTGATTGGAGTTGTCTATTGATCTAACCATTCTAGATAACTATTTGAAAATTTTCAAGAAAAATGACTAAACTGTTCATACACTTTGACCCAGAGATCTGACTAGTATTCCTTTTTCCTAAAAAGGGAAGAAAGAAAGATATAAAATGTGCCAGATGTTCATAGCAGCACATTATGTTGTGGATTAGAAACAAAAAAGATGCTGATCAATTAAAGTATAGCCAAAAAGAAATTGCAAATAGAGGGATTTGGGAAAAACACACAGGAAAATTTTGTTATGTGAAGAAAAATGAAATATTCAGAGCAATACCACTTACAGAATGATATAACAAAGGGACAATAGTCACTAAAAGGAAGTCTGATTCTGAACAACTGAAAACCAATAATGATCTCAGAGAACAGATATAATGTCATGTATAACTTTCCTCTTGGGAAAGAAATGAGGAATTACTAGAATATTTTATTTCTTACCAGATACCACTGTATCAATTGTATTTCTTTAATTTTTTTAGTCTTTTTTGTTGTTGTTACAAGGAAAAGTTTAATATATCTTGAGTAGGAGGCGAAAAGAGAAGTGTATTGCTTTATACAGAAGTAACTGTAATGTAAAAATAAAAGGCATTAAAAAAAAAAACTTTTTAATGAGCCCTGAGAAATGTTGGTTTTAAAGCTTCCATGAGTCAAATAGCCCAAATCACTCTTCAGGAAATGTGGGTTAAATTTTAAAATCTTTCATGACAGTTGTCAGAGGAGAATATTCTGTAGGCAAATGCACACATCCTTGAGACCTTGGCAATTATATTTATTCTCTTAGAAACATTCTCTCAAGAATGTTTTAGAATTCTGCAGTGCCCAATTGGCATACCAGTTCATTCTAATGGGAAGGTAGAAAAGTAATAATCTAAGGCACAGAAGAAATAATGTTCACAAAGTAGCAGCTTTTAAAAGAAAATCTCTTTATTCTTATTTTTCAATAAAAAGTACATGTTTGTTCTCTATATATTTATTCCCCCCCAAAAAAATTTAAACAATATTTAACTGCCAAATGATTTGGCATCTAGTCTCAGAGAATCTTTGAAATTGAGTATTCAAGAGCCCATCCAGTCCAAATCATACCCAGGAAAAATTTGCCCTATATCACATTGAATAAGTGATCATTTGGACTTTGATTAAAAGTGTCAAATGAATGAGAATTCACTCCTTCCCAAAGCAGTCCATTTGTTTTTGGTTTTGCCAATTCTAATTGTCGCCAAGTATTTCCTTATAGTGAGTGTAAATTTTCCCCTTCTCAAATTTCACCTGTTTCTACTAGATTGCCTGCTTTTTGTGCCCAAATAGAAATAATCTATTCTCTCTTTCATGTACTAATCTTTCAAACACTTGAAGACAACTATCATGTCCCTTGCTGCTCTCCCAGGTCTTCTCTGGGTTAAACCAATCTTCACCTGACATGAAGTTGAGACTTTTTGCCCTCCTTGTGGCCCTCCCCTGCATATTCTTCAGTTTGTCAATGTCCTTCCTAAAATGTAGACCCTGGAACTAAAGATCTGTATTTGAATTCCAGCTCTGTCTCTTTTACTTTGGATAAATCACTTAATCTTACTGGGAATTAGTTTTCTTATTTATAAAGGGAAGGCTTTGGGGAGAGAATCCTTTCTATATTTTTTTCTACTTCTATATGCTTTGAATTTGAATGAATAGTATATCTGATTTTTGCAAATTTTCAATCCAACAGATTGGAATAAGACTACATATGGTCTTCCAGAGCCCATAGAAAGGCAAGAAGCAGATATGATTTTACCCATTGTGCTGCAGTATCTCTGTCCAGTATACATTTCTTTCTTTGGTCTGGGTGCAGTATCAGCTGCTGTAATGTCATCTGCAGATTCTTCTATCCTATCAGCAAGTTCAATGTTTGCTCGAAATATCTACCAATTATCATTCAGACAAAATGTGAGTACTATTTTAAAAATAATCATTCTGTCTCCCTTTTCCCTAAGGGATTCCTTATTTCCTATTTCATTTAAGAGCATAAATAAGCTGCAACATTCCCCTATCCCGAATATTTTGTTTAGCTTGATGACTTACTTAATATCTATAAGTATGCTTAGCAATATCCTTTTAGCCAATTGACTAGATACCTTACTCAATGCAACCTGAGGTTACATCTCAATTCAATAGACTTGTATTAAGCAATAATTATTTATTGCAATTTGTGTCAAGTTCTGGGCACTGGAGATACAAAGAGAAAATCCCTCTTCTTAAGTTTATGGCATAGATAACATGAGTAATACATTTGAATACTAAGTAAAATCATCTAATATGGCCATTAGATTATAAGAAAGGACTATGTATAGAAGATGTTACCTAAGCCTTGAAAGAAACTAAGTATCCTTAAGAAGGGAGTATATTTCAGTCATGAGACAAAGTCTATGCAAAACCACTCAGCCTGAAAAGTAGAATACAGAAGTATCTAGATGGCAGAGTGAATAGAGCACTGGACCAAAAGTCCAAAACATCAATTTGAATCCTACCTCAAGGAAAGTTACATAGTTTCTGAATGCCTCCGTTTTTTCATTTGTAAAATAGGGATGATAATAGCACCTACTTTTCAGTGTTGTTGTAAGGGTTTATAAGATAGTTGTAAGTATTTGTAAGATAGTAAAGTTCTTTACAAAACCAAACATTAATATCCTATATAAATGCTAGCTATTGTTATATAGAGTTCAGAGAAGAAATGGCTTTGATTAGTTTGGTTAACCAATTTAGCAGCAGTATAACATATGTGAAGGGAGTAGTATAAAATATAATCTGGAAATGTATCAGACTTCTAAAGGGAATTTAAGCATCACCTGAATGATGAAACACATACCTGTCAATAACAGCTGGCATTTATATAGTATTTTATATTTTTCAAATATATTATTTCACTTGATCCTTGGTGTAGGTGCTACAAGTATAATAATATTATTATAAAAACTCATACTGCAATAAGGTCACTGAGGCTATGGATATAACACTGAACTTACAGAAGTCTAGCATTTTATCAACTGCAGCATTTAGCTGTCCCATTTGGTCCAATAGTGGAGTACTACATTATTTCCTTTTGGAGGGCATGGAGAACTCAGAGAAAATAAGATTATCAAATGCATGTTTATTCTCCAATTCCTATTCCATGATACCCTTGGCCATAATGCTTTTAGGGAATGTTAAAGTCATTCATGCCACTGAATTAAATAATGTACAAAATGTGTACAGTGAAATAAATCTTTCCTTATTATATTAACTATAAGGAGAAACATTTAAGTCGTTCCTCCATTCTTGTAGATGAGCTTATTTTTCTCCTTTCTTATCTCTGTAATAAGAAGGGACACAAGCTCATAACTATATTCTTAAATCTTTTAATTATAGAATACATATATAATCTTTGAAATGAACCCCTACTAGGAGAGCACCTAGTACATTGGACATAGTCCTACGGTTTAACTTGATTTTTGCATAAAGCTCTCTGAACCACTGAAAACTGCAAATTTTTTAAAATAAAAGAAGATAGCTTTTTTTTTTTAATTGAAGTGAGTCAATCCATTAATATTGTGAATTTCTCTTTTAGGCATCTGATAGGGAAATCGTCTGGGTTATGAGAATCACTGTGTTTCTTTTTGGAGCAGCAGCTACCGCAATGGCCCTGTTAGCCAAATCTGTTTATGGACTCTGGTATCTCAGTTCTGACCTTGTTTACATAATAATCTTTCCTCAACTCTTGTGTGTGCTCTTTATTAAGGGAACCAATACATATGGTGCCATGGTAGGATATGTGCTTGGTCTCATATTCAGAATAATTGGAGGAGAGCCATATCTTTACCTGCAGCCACTGATCTTATATCCTGGTCATTACCGTGATGAAGATGGCATTTACCACCAGAGGTTTCCATTTAAAACATTTGCTATGTCCATCTCCTTCTTGACCAATATCTTCGTCTCTTACCTTGCCAAATACCTCTTTGAAAGTGGAACCCTGCCTCCCAAATTAGACTTCCTTGATGCTGTAGTTGCCAGACACAGTGAAGAGAATATGGACAAAACAATTCTGGTCAAAAATGAAAATATTAAATTAGATGAGCTTGCACCTGTGAAGCCTCGGCAGAGTTTGACTCTCAGCTCAACTTTTACAAATAAAGAGGCCCTCCTTGACATTGCATCCAGCCCAGAAGGGTCCAGTACTGAAGATAACTTACAATGACTCCAATGAAATGAAATACTGTTTCCCTCCCCATACAGGGTATTGCAATCACATAGCCAACAGAAGATGAAATGCAGCATTTAAGGAAAAAGATTAAGTATAAGTAATACTTCAGAACATTGTGTAACCAGAGTTAAATACCACTGCACCAATCCAAGCTACGTCAAGAGGGATGGGTGGGCAGCCTTCTGTGAAATCAACATTTACATTTGACTGACACATACATTTCTAGATAACTTTACAAATTTGTGGGAATAAAATCATATTCTATTGAAAGAGATAGCAGCAAGGGGTTTGTAGAATATTTTTCCAAATATATGTATTCTGCAGGGTCTGCAAGGGGAGTAGATGTTTACAATTAGAGAAGCAGCTGGAAGAAAATTGATGATCTCAATCAAAGTTTTGGGAGGAGATGACCCATCCAGAAAAATAAGTAGCCATTATTTTACACTAAGCGAACAGCCTAATGTCACCCCTCAAAAAAGTATAGTGAATTAGCCACTAAATTGTTCTTGAAATGAGATTTCAGAAAATTCTATATTTCTATTCAAAATAGAAGACTGAAAGTCTATCGGCTACATAATATAGTTGTCTTTTTTTCATTTGAGGATTTTCATAGTAATGGCTGCTAACCTATTGTTCTGAGCCCAGACTCCAGATATAAATTCATGACTATCTTTAAGATGTTTTCTGATGTTCGAAGTTTTCAACAAACAAAATCTTCTGTCAGAGACAAATTCTTTTGGTTCCCTAAGTAAGCTCAGCACTAATATCTATTTATAAAGTATACCTAGGAGCAGAAGAGATTTATTATTAGAAAATTTGGAAGCAATAACTTGAACTAGAAATTCAACAAAAGGGAATGCCTGAAGTAAATATAATTTTGCTGTCGTGAAAAAAGAACAATTTCTGGCTTCACTTTTGAAGTCAGTAATGGAAGAAAATAGCAAGGTAGATGAACATAAATGTTACCAGCACAGCTCAAGCTAAGCTAACTAAAAAGCAAATTGCTAAATCATTATGCATTCTACTAAATATTTCCCATCAGCTTTTAATTTCCCTGGCAATCATATTAATAATAGGAAATCTAGAAGACTAAAAACTACCCACCTTGGTTTTGGGCTAACAGTGCATGGCACATTGTGGCATTTACTCACTCCCCAGCTTATTCTCCAAATTAAATGGATAATCACAATACAAGAGAATCCAGTGAATATAAAAGCCAAGATGAAAGTAGAGAATCAGAAAACTGGAAATAAATCCTGCTGCCAAAAGGAAGAAGCCATCAATTTTAACATTTGATGTTAACATAACTTTCATGAGGTTGTTCATTATATTATTTTTGCTCCTTTTCTGGAGTTTTAAAAATATGTGTACATATTAGTATATATGTATAATTGTATACATTCATTATGGAATCTTAAAATAGTTTTTCCACCAATTACATTTCAGTAGTAACATGATTTATTTGTAGGGGGGAAAAGAGTGAAGTTGAGAGCTGAGCAATTAGCAAATAGAAAAACTGAATCATTTTGGCCTAAAGTCTTTGTTCTTCCAATAACTGAGTTTTGATCCTATATAGACATCCAAGTTGATTTAGCTTTCAATGTAGAATATCAACATTCATATTCCTGAAACAACAGTTTCCGAATTTCCTTTGCAATTTTCTCAAAGTTTTGAATGAAACATAGATAACTTTCATTCTAAGCAAGCTTTATATGTAGAATTGAATTTTCAGAATACACATAATAGGAAAATTATTCACTTTTTCATCACATGAATTTCCAGATTCTTAGGCAGGAATTTATCACGTATTAAATTATTTGGCAATCTTTATGAAATGGGATGGTATGCTCCATTTCCCAATGGCCACTAGAGATACCCAGATACAAGGAAAATTCAGTCTGAATATTTAATAACACAAGAGAAGAGAAGAGAAAAATTCTATAAGCAGAGGCTTTAGAGTCAAGGAATCTCCAGACATGGATAAATTTCTGCTAGTACAGGAGAAGCATTCTGAGAAAGGGGAGGAAAGAGCCCAAAGCAACACAATACTCGAAGTTTCCAAGAAAAAGTTGAACTGCTGGGTACAAAAAGTGATTCCAAGAATAATTAATGATGCAGGTATATTAGAATTGCCAAAATGTCTAGAAATAATCATTTAAAATCCTTTATCACCATACAATTTACATTTGGGATAGGGCGTAGTATTTTTTTTTATCCCCATGAAAATATAACTCTAAATTTATAATGAAATTGTTAGGGAAATAGTCACTTTACCAAAATTTTTTTTTCAAAATCCTGGAGTCTTCTGTAACCTTGAATCAATGATTATATGATGTGAATAGAATTTGTTAGAGTATGCATTTTGTAAATTTAAAATTTGCCTGCATCTATATTGAGGTTAAGGTAGGTTCAGACCTGTGATTTCATTGTATTAGGAATTCCTAGGTTAGGAACTCTTTTCAAAGCAGATCTACATTTGCTCTACAAAATAGAGTACTGAAGAGTTAGGCCTACTATTTATAGATAAAGCATTCTTATTATGATTGCATTCTTCATTTTCATGTGTTTTTAAATGATTGGGAATGACATGCTTCCATGTTTCTAGGTATTTCAAGAATTGATACATAACCTCAAAATGTTTTTGGTTAACTGAGATGTTAAAGATTAGTCCAAATAAGCTATTCACCCTGTTGTCTAAATCCAACAAAATATTTGGTATATGTATGGTTAAGATAATCTTATATGACTGGACAGAATGTAAACTTGAAAGAATTGAACTTAAGTTTGATGACTATTGGATTTTGGTTATTATTTTTATGCAGTGAAATGAGGTAATGTTTTAAAAATATAAATGATCATTTTCCCCTCCATTCTTCAAGCTGATTTGCTCTGGTATAATGTGCAATTAGGAACCAATTTATTGTAAGTCTGCTATTAGCCAGACTATGCATATGGTGGTTCTAAAATATATATTTTTGTCTGTCAAAAGTATTATGTAAAACTATGCTAAATATTAAGTAGATTAAAAATAATAGATGTCTATGTTTTCAATGTAATAGTACTGTATTAAATTGTGCCAATATAATTAAGGATATCATTGTCTAGGTTTGCCTTTTTTTTGGCTGATCCTTGAATAATAGAAATGTATTTTATTAGCAAGTAGGGTAAATGGTGCTTTATGAATACTATGCAACAGAAAATAAATAAAACTAATCCATTAATGAAGTCAGTGCACATGCTCAAGGAAACTGCTGCATTATATGGGCAAAAACATGATGATGTATTCAAATACTAAAAGAAAGAAAGAAAGAAATGATAAAGAAAATAAGCACTGTACTCAGGCCTTTAGTAATGTACAATAGTGTCCAGAAATTCAAGTGATCATGTAGTTTAGCTTCTTTTCTTTGAAGAAGGTTTCTACCTAAATCTAAGACAGCTAACTGCCAAATCTCCCCTTCTTGCATTTAACCTCCTGAGAAAGACCACTGTTCAAATACTTCATTGTAGCATTTTTAAGTACCTTTCTGTCTGAAAAAATCTTCCACATTCCTATCTAAATCTCTCCTATTACTTTTTAAATTGTATTGGGCAGATTTCTCAACCCCGGGTTTAAAAAAGATATTGTTGGGTGGATGTGAGAAATAGGATACTAATAATGAACTTTTGAATGAAAGAAGAAAAAGATCTATAAGGGTTGGGAAATTTATCATATGACCTTACTCTCTGAGAGACATACTTTTTGTTATTTCTTCCATCTTTAAAATGGAATATGTGGGAAAGGGGTAAGAAAGAATGCAATGAAATACTAGGGGAGTATTATTGTATGACACTGAGCCAGATGGGTCATTCTCATAAGAGAAATCTAAAGTGAGTTTTTTCAAGTCTTAGGGTTCTACTTGAAATCATTCATAAAATTAAAATAGAGTTTTAACTTCCCAAGGCAGAACTTTAGGGCCCTAGGGAAAAAGATAAAACTCCTTCAGATCCATTTCCCAAGGCTAACTTTTAACATTTGAACATACTTAGCAAAATAATAGAGAAGGGAATGGAGAAAGAAAGGGGAGAGGGAAGGGAGGAAGGAAAGAAGAGAGAGAGCTACATACAAAAACAAAGGCAGACATAGAGAGAAAGAGAGAGAGAGAGAGATTTATCCTGTGGAAGATACTGATGCAGTTTGAATGATCTCAATTCCTGATGGTCAAGAGGTTAATGGCAGTAACAGAGTTGATAAGAATCCCCTTTAAATCGGCCACAGGTTTAGGAGTGAAAGAATTCACCCATTCCCGAATTATTAGTTGCAAAACGAAAGTTTATTGTTGGATAGTAATCAGTTTACCAAGAGACTGACTTCTACAGTGGCAGATCTATTGAAAATTGGAGTTTTAGCACTGAGAATGTTTTCTCAGTAGGCAGAAGGGTCCTGGCAGCTCAGTGAGCTGTCTAGGTCCATCTGCAAATGGGTGGACCTAGGTGAGGGAAGTTGTTATATTGGGTATCTTGATGGGGGCTGGGATAGTCCGAACTGATCAGATCAAGATTCCTCAATTGAATGAGAATGTAGAATTTCTATGGAAGTTGATTTGCCCCTGAAGTATCTTGCTTCTCTTATCCTGAAAGGTTTGGGCTCTGTCTCAACTCCTTGGAGCCTGGGAGATCCTGATCAAAGGAGACACAAATCTCAGAGTGATGATCTTAAAGGAAATAGTTCCCCTCCTGCTTCAATACTACTACAAGGAAGAAAGAATTCTTGCTCATAAGGAACTTATATTCTAATATAGGAGAATGACACATAAAACTACAACTAGAAAAATGACAGGAAGTGGAGGTTGTGCATGATGAGAGTTAAAGTTCACCTATTGTAGTCTGTCATCAATGAGGCAGATTTCACAGAAAGAAAATAAGGATAATGGTAAGAATGTAGGCAAGATGATGTGAAGACATCCAGGAATTAAGCTTAATGACTAAATACTTTACAGTAGTGGAAGATTAGCATAAATAAATCTCCAAAAAGGATCTAGGGAGGGAGTAGGAGGAAGGGAGGAGAAAAGAGACACTCCTCAGTTACTAGTCTTCACAACTGAAAGGAAAATGTCCACTCCCAGTTGAGACTTTTCTTCCATTATATTTGCTGCCATTCTATTTATGGTATCTGATAAAAGTTGTTATTCCAGGGGAATCTTAGTAAATATTGATTACTCTTGAACTTTTTCAGTCTTTGATCTGCTCTACCTCTCTGCTGCCATCACTCTCAATTTATTACTCCTTATATCTGTTTCCAGCCTATCCCTGATGTTCTTTTTGATGAGGTGTGAGAACTGAGGGTAATCCCCTAATAGCAATGGGATCCCTTGGTGGGTTGTGCAGGTTTAAACCCCAATAATTACAGGAAAGAGATTTGTGGCAAAGAATGGAATTTATTTACACTAAAAAGACAGCTTGCTAAGAAATCAGCCTTTTTAGTGGGCAAGATCCTAGTAGGATAATTTGCAAAGACAGGTTGACACTGAGAAGAAAATACCGTGTTTCCCCGATAATAAGACCTATCCCGAAAATAAGCCCTCCTCTTACTGTGTAAGATTCCTCTAAAATAAGCCCTCCCCAAAAAATAAGCCCTATTGAGATTGTTACTGTAGTGAAGGTGATCCCCTGCACTATACGCTACATTACGGTACCCTCTGTATGCACCATCTCTTCCCCCTCCCCAGGTGAAAGGCAGGCCAGGCTCCGAGCTGCATCCAATCAGAGCTGCAGCAGTGAGCGCGTCATCTTGTTCTTCCCCAGTGATTTGCTTGCTGGTGCCATTGAGAGCATTAAAATAAGCCCTCCCCTGAAAATAAGCCCTCTGGTGTTTTTTCTGTCCAAAAAATTAATAAGACAGTGTCTTATTATCGGGAAAACACGGTATCTTCATCAGTGAGCAAAGTCCAGAACTGCAAATAGCAAAGATTGGGATTTCAGAGTCACCTTTGTCTGGGGCTTCTTTGAACTTTGGCCCCAAGGGTGGGCCCAATCTCTGGATAAATCTGAGAGACTGATTTTCAATTCAGTTCAATTCAAAATTGAATGAGATTACTTATCTTGAATGAGTATAGCCCCTCCCAGAAGCCAAGAGAAATTGAGACTCTGAATCACCCTTCCCCCACATATTAAAGGGGACACAGTTCACATCAAAGCCTTTCCAACCCTTTCCCCAAAAGATCTCAGTTTATATCATTGCCCCTTCATTTCCAATTGAATAAGATTATGTGATTGGGGGTTGTCTAGGAAAGGTGTGCCCCTCCCAGGGTTTGAGACTCAGGTAGACCCTTGCCCCAAAGATTCCTTTCCAACTCTTCTCCCCCCAAAGATTAAAGGGGACACAATTTACATCATTTTCACTTTATCCTAATCTAAGTAAGTAAGGAGGGGACTGAATTCTCAAAAAGCCCAGTTGACATTAAAAAGATTTGCTCTAGTGATGTCCCCAACCTTGCTCAGTATTGCAGAGCATTATGGAAAAACATTAGGAATTTTATAATATCAGAAGTGGAAGGACCTCAGAAACCTGAAATGTCTAAAAGTGACATTTCAATCTCAAAACATTTTACTAATGAAGAACTTGAATTGTGACAAGGTTTTTCCCCCCACTTTTGAAGTTAAATCTTTCTCTTTGCCTTTTCTACCAATTACCCATTTCACTGATACCTGGGTTTCCAGGTAAGTATTAGCAGAAAAAAACCTGAAGCACTGATAGAATTATAAAACTTCCTGAGGCAAGGTGGGAAGGGCTCTGGTGGACTCAACTCAGGCTTAAATTAGCTTTCTGTTTTTAAGTAGGCCTTTTGTTCAAGTGAACTTTTGATTACAGTCCCGCCTCTCGTCTAGGTCTCTGGAAATCCCATCTTTAGTGTTTCCAAACAGAAAGCCAAGTTATGATGTCAAACCCCTATAAATGATCTGCTCTTACAGTAGATCTTTGTAAACTTTGCTATTAATGTAGCTCTCTAGTCAATGGCATGCTATCACATGGGCTTTTCTTTTTAATGTTGTCTTCCTCTTGGTTACTTATGAGTTCCATGAGGAAACTTGTCTTTCCCCTTAATTGCTAAAAACCCATTTCCTTGTGATATCAAAAGACCCTGTGGAACTTAGCAGGACTGGAGAAACCAGGCTGATGTTGGCCACTGCTTGCCTACTGCTTCTCCAGTTGCATGTCTAGGAGTAGTGCTAACATGCAATGATCTTTTAGAGTGAATGAAGAATCCTTTATTCGATTTTCAGAAGATTCAGGTGTCCTCACTGACACAATGAATACAGAATCAGGAGCAAGTTTTATATTGTTAGTTTGGTTCTCTAATCCCCCCTTCAAGATTCAGATTGGTTGAATTTATAGTCAGAATTAGTTACAATTGTTTGACTTTACAATCCAAATTACAATTAGGTCATTTTTTTACAATTAGAGTTACAATTGGTCGATTTTCACTTCTCTTTATTCACCCATCCCTTATGTCAAAAGGCTTGTGTCCTTCATTGATCCAAGACAGTTTGGGCCAGGTTAAGTCTGGGTCTCTTTGTCAGGAACTTTATAGTTTAGTCAGTTTCTTCACTCAGTAATTGGTTGGAGATAGCATAATAAGATACTTTTCCCCTCCCTTCCTCCTGTTTTAATATCTGTGGAAACCTAACTTCACACTCCTCACACTTGCTAGCTCCTCTTGGAATCTACCCCATTCTTGGCAGCATAATAAAATCTTTATCACTTAATTTGGAGGTTTATATCTACAAATTCTTTTGAAATGACTCTCAACACTGTCCTGTAATCCCAATATTCTTTTGGGGTATCACTCTACCTCATCATTTGATGTCTAATCCCATCATTCTGGTGACCTGGTATGGAAAGAATCTGAATGAACCCTGTAACTTCAACGCCACCATTACTATTGGGCAGAAGCAGAAAAATATAATCATTCTATATATTAGCCTTTGAAATATTTGGAGCCAGCTTTTATGTTCCCTGTAATATTTTCTTCATACTAAACAAAATTAATTCCTCCCACCAATCTTCATATGGTAAAAACTCTTTTTTTCTACCTTTCTGGTAACCTTTACCTAATATGCTTCAATTGTCAAGATCCTCTCTAAAATCAAGTGCCTAGAAGTGAGCATGGTATTCTATGAGTTGCTTAACCAAAGAACTACTCAATTGTAGTTAATACATTTCTAGATGCAAGATAACCAAAATTAGCTTTTTAAATATTATGTCACGTTACCAAATCATATTGATATTGTAGTATTTAAACACTTAGTTCTTTTTCTTTTTTTTTAATAACTTTTTATTGACAGAACCCATGCCAGGGTAATTTTTTACAACATTATCCCTTGCACTCTCTTCTGTTCTGATTTTTCCCCTCCCTCCCTCCACCCCCTCTCCCAGATGGCAAGCAGTCCTATACATGTTAAATAAGTCACAATATATCCTAGATACAATATGTGTCTGCAGAACCGAACAGTTCTCTTATTGCACAGGGAGAATTGGATTCAGAAGGTAGAAATAATCTGGGAAGAAAAACAAAAATGCGAACAGTTTACATTCACTTCCCACTATTCTTTCTTTGGGTGTAGCTGCTTCTGTCCATCATTGATCAGTTAAAATTGAGTTAGATCTTCTCTTTGTCAAAGAAATCCACTTCCATCAGAATACATCCTCATACAGTATCGTTGTTAAGGTATATAATGATCTCCTGGTTCTGCTCATTTCACTTAGCATCAGTTCATGTGAGTCTCACCAGGCCTCTCTGTATTCATCCTGCTGATCATTTCTTACAGAACAATAATATTCTGTAACAGTCATATACCACAATTTACCCAACCATTATCCAATTGATGGGCATCCATTCATTTTCCAGTTTCTAGCCACTACAAACGGGGCTGCCACAAACATTTTGGCACATACAGGTCCTTTTCCCTTCTTTAGGATATAAGCCCAGTAGTAGCACTGCTAGATTCAAAGGGTATGCACAGTTTGAAAACTTTTGGGGCATAATTCCAGATTGCTTTCCAAAATGGTTGGATTCATTCACAACTCCACCAACAATGCATCAGTGTCCCAGTTTTCCTGCATCCCCTCCAACATTCATCATTATTTTTTCCTGTCATCCTAGCCAATCTGACAGGTGTATAGTGGTATCTCAGAGTAGTCTTAATTTGCATTTCTCTGATCAATAGTGTTACTTCAGAATAATTACAATAATAACATCAAAGATGACTGCTCACAAATCACCACAACAGATATAACAATAATAAAAAATTCTGATATATGAGAATTGACAAAATGTGAGAGGTACTATGTAAAGATATATGGTTAAGAAAATGATGCTGTTAGACTTACTCAATTCAAAATTGCCACATATCTTTAATTTGTTAAAAAAAAAAATGCAGTGTCTGAAAAGCACAATATAACAACATATATCTATACTTGAGCTTGCAAAGAAAATAATATTACATAAGCTATACCTCACACCCAGAATGTTCTACATCCTCAACTTTGTCTCTTAGAATCCCTATTTTCATTCAGAGTTTAACATGTACTATCTCTTATATCTATAGTTTTCTTAATCTGCCCATTTTCAGGGTTCTCTCCATACATAAATTAGAATATATTTATGTATATGTTTAAATATTGTACCCTTCAGTTGAGTTTAAGAAACTGGAAGTCAGGGGACTCTACAGTTTTGATAGCCCAAGTTCCTTAAATATAGTTCTTTAAAAATGTTAATTAAGAAATGCTTATAAAATTGAATCACAACTTTTCATGCCACTGAGATAAGCTCGCTGCCTCCATCTTCTCCCTCCATGTGAGTAAGACTTCCCTGTCTCTTGCTTCAAGTGTAAAAATTTTAAGTTAAGCCTCTACCTGTGATTTCTTAAGGCCAGGAAATTTAAATTCAATAAACTTATATAAAGAAACAAGACAAGCATAAAGACCCCCAGAACTACAGACAGACGGGAGATTTTATTTTGCTTTGTTTATTTTGCCTCTGTTCAGATATTCTGAAAATAACACAAATGCACATGCATACTTCTGAGAAGGTATATTAAAATAACAAAGTAAGAAGTGTAAATCAGAGGGTTTCCAGCATTTCAAAGCCAAGTTTAATTTAGATTATTTACAACATATATTTCTGTGTTTCCTCTTCAAAGATAAGCACATGATTCTAAGGCTCCTGAAGAGGGTAATAAAAGTAGTCAAGGTTGTGGTAGTAAGACCTGAAACATTTTAAACTACTCAGACTTGGCTTTGATAGCTTATGGAGTTGGAAAGAAGGATTATTAAAACACAGCAGTAAAACTCCTGGAGAAAAATGTATTGATTGATAGCAATAACCTTTTGCAACTAATTTAAAGACAGAACTCATGGGTTATCTATTCTCCAAAGATTAGACTTTCTCTTTATGAAGATCTTGCTGCTGACCCACAAAACAAATGACCACAGGCACAGAAATGAACACAAGGGTAGGAGAGAATATTCTGAGCTGAAATCAGGGAAAACAGTACTCAAGTACTGTTGTGTTTGTTCATGGAGTCAGAATAGGCACACTGAATGAATTCCCTATCCTTTTTCTCCCTTTCTGATTGTTAAAATTAAAGAATGGAGTCAGAATACAATAAACCTTAGCCAATGGAAAATTGATATAGTCATCAAGTTTTCTTTCTACTGTTATTTTTATTCTGTAAAGTCTTAATCAAACAGAACCTTTGTTTAAGTTTGTTTAACTGAAATTATTTTCCATGATGTACACACACACACACACACACACACACACACCACACACACAAGTTCATATCTGAGACAATGTTGGTTTTTATTTAATCCAGTTTTTTAGATAATGATCTAGCATTATATCCTCAGGGTGATAGGACTTTCTCCAAATTAAATATAACTCATTTCAGTAATGAAGTGCCATATAAAGGACGTCTATTTCTTCACCATCTCAGCTACTTTGTTATGTGCTTGAGTTTGTCTTTTCTAAAATATGTGCCCTAGAATAAGGGAAAATACTCGAGACATGTAAAGTACTCATTCTAAACTAAATATCCTCTTTTTTATATACTTATATCACAGCCTTGTTTAATCTTCATTTTATTAGACACAGTTTACAATTCAACCCATAATTCTGATATGTTAAGATGATTTTGGATCCTGACTCTTTCATCCTTCATATTAGTTATCTCTCCCAACTTCATAACATCTATAAATTTGATCAGGGATGGGGCCTAGGTCTATGATCATATTGGCATTACCAATACAAATTATCATCCTCTTGTAACAGTCTGAAAGGTTAAATTATTTGTCAGAAAATATGTCAGTTGGGGCAGCTAGGTGATGCAGTGAATAGAGCACCAGCCCTGAAGTCAAAAGGACCTGAGTTCAAATCTGGTCTTAGACACTTAACATTTCCTGGCTGTGTGGCCCTAGGCAAGTCACTTAACTGCAATTCCCTCAGCAAAAAAAAAAAAGAAAGAAAGAAAGAAAGAAAGCATGTCATTCAGTAAGCATTTATTAATAACTAAAAATTATTTGTTAAAAATAAATAAAGCATTTATTAAAAATAAACATTTATTAGATAAATAAATAAAATTATTCTTACTCTGTTCCAGGCACTGTGCTAAATATGGGTATACAAAGAAAGATTAAAAAAAAAGTTCCCGCCCTTAAGGAGTTCATGATTTAATAGGGAGATAACATGTAAATAAATATATGCCAACAAGCTATATGCAGGATAATGCAATTCTGTGATTCTAGTAGAGTGAGATAATAAACCTGTATTGCACTATGCTACTTGACAAATCTCTAAGATATCATTGTGTTTAAGATAGAAAGGTGTGATCTTGAAGAATAGTACTATTAGAATGATTTTCAATTTTTGGATAACCAGATCCAAAGAGTAATAGTCAATGAAAAAAATAACAACCTGAAATGAAATCTGCAGGAGATTGTCCCAGACATCTGACTTGATTTTCTGCTATTCACAACATTTTTAATTAATGAGTAGATTCAAACATAGAAGTCATTGTTATAAAAATCAATGAGAATTGGAAGGGGTAAAATTAATATAGTAGATGAACAAGTCAAAACCCCATAAAAAAAGATTTTGATGGGTTAGAGGAATAGAATATATATAAAAAGATACAATAATATAATATAATAATGTGTAGGATAACTGTAAAATATTACACAAGGGTTCAGAAACCTACTACAAAAGCATACAATGAGGATAGCTTGACTACTAATAGTTTGCAAAAAATGTGGTGGCAACAGTTTACAAAGTCAAAATTAGAGATAATAATAATTGGACTACCTGAAAGCTACAAAAGAAAAAGAATCTATATAAAATAATACAAGAAATACACTTCAGTTGTCCTGAAGTGTTAGAAAAAGAGGGAAAAGTAGAAATAGAAAAAATCCACTAATCTCCACCTGAAAGAAATCCTATGAGGAAAACTTAAAGGAAAATAATAGCCAAATTCTGAAAACTCCAAGAAAACTCAGTTCAAATACAACAGAGCCACAATTAGAATCACACAAGAACTAGTAGCAGTTATAACCAACCAAAAATATAATGCCCAGCAAAGTTAAGTATGAATTTCAACAACAGTAACAAAAACAAGAAGGCCTCACTTTCAGGATTTTGTTGTAAAAAGACTTGAACTATATACAAATTTTAACATACAAGATCCAAGGGAGATATAAGGTAAACATCAAAGAAAAGGTACTCAATAAGGAAAAAATGTTTATATTTTATATGTGGAAATGTAAACTATAAGTCTAAGCTTGTCCATTAACAATTAGATAGTTTGACAGAAAGTTTGGGATAGAGCTAAGTATGATGTGATTCTAAAAAACAAAATTGTATAGTAAAAAGTAAAAAGAGTAATTGGATTATACAAATGAGATATGAGAGAAAGAATTGACACAGAGGAATTGGGTGGGGGAATAGGGCTGGTAGTTTTGGAACCCTACTCTCATTAGGAATGGGTTAAAGAGGGATACATATGCACACATACACCTATATGTATAAAAGACTTTTAAATTCAGAAAGAAATAAGAGGTTAAGCAGACAGGGAGTAGAGAGATGACAAGACAGGGATTTTTTAGAGGGAACCTACCTATATTAGATTTGGTTTAAAGAAAGAATAACATGAACATTTAGAAGGGAATAAAAATCTCCTAAATTTGTAAAGAAACAAAGAGTAAAGGAATAGATTAAGGGAGGGCATATAGAAGAGTAGGTAGATTAGTGGGAATGGGTAAATTGTATAGTTTAACAGGAATGGGATAAAGAGGGAACAATATGTTGGGAAGGCTATGAGAGTCTTCTAAATTCACATAGAAATGAGAGGGCAAAGGGAAAGAATTGGGGGGATAAGGTTAAATAATAGGTGATTAAAGGTAAAGCAGAGAAGTCAGAAGGGTAGGAAATAAGAGATATACACAAACATAAAATAAAGATCAAAACTAGCAAAAAAAAAGGGGGGGGGATAGCAATCACAATTTCAGACAAAGTTGAAGCTAAAATAGATTTAATCAAAAGAGAAAAACAGGGAAACTACACTATATGCCAGTGTCATATTAATCAATGTTGCTTTAAACTAATTAAACTAAATGTATAAGGTTGGAATTTTTCTGTGGTGTATGAAATGATGAACTAACTGGTGGATATAAAAAAATATAGAAAACCTTGGACTTAAGAAGGAAGATGTCATCCACCTTCAGAGAACTAAAGGACAAACAAACATGGTCTTATATAGATGCATATAAATGTATATGTATATTGTGAGGGATGTAGAAGACCCTTATCCAAAATGACTACTCAAAGATCACTCAGTAGAAAGCAGAAAAGTTGTTTATTGAAATCTCTGGAGCATGAGCCCTCCTACCACAAGCTTTCTCTTTCTAATCTCGAGATGGGATGGCTCATCCTCTGGAGGTTTTTATATTTTTATATATGTATTTTATATTTGGGTGTATCTATACATTCAATCTGAGTCAATCAGCACCCAAACAATGACCAAATGGGGCTTGGTTTGGGACCTTTTGGAGATTAATCAATAAGAATCATAATGGTTTTGCTTTAAGGCATGATCCTGTTTTAGCCAGAAAGCTCTCTCCTCTCCCAGATTTATTTATTTAGATTTTTTTTTCCTAAATGAAAGAGGAGATTCTTTGCCTCAATTGCTACTCAGCTTTAATCACTGAATGCATGTGGCCTCGGCCAAACTGAACTGTTGAAGGTCTTAAAAAAAAAGCCAAGGTCTTCCATTGAATCCAGGCCCATCTCCAGTCATCCTGATCTCTATCAGTGGTCTTGTACAGTCCTATCTCATTTAAATCCAATTCACTTGCATGTCATGACATCACCTCCCTGATGTCAAAGTCTTCTTTCAGAATAAGGGACAAAAAACCCCAATATATACATGTAGCCTTCTTGGATGGGGTAAGGAGAAGTGGAGGAAAATTAAGCAAAAAGTCCACAGCAGACAACCAAAAGAAAAAAAAAAAGCCCTACCAGGTAGACTTTCAGCTCCAAACACCATGTGTAATATTTATTATATAGGTTTTCTTGAAATGGAAATTTATTGCTTTATATTTTTGAATCCTCTCATTCTGCTGTGCACATGGTAATGTTTTTTTTCTTTTACTATTTTGTATTTAAGTTTTAAATAAATAAATAACAAAATCAATCTGAATCAAAATGATATAAATAAAAATAAAAGAAAAAAACAAACCTACTTAGATTTAGCTAGGTCTTTTTCTATATTAATAGGAGTATAGTTATCAGAATAAAGAAAACAGTCCTATCATCCAACACTTCAAATTTACTTTTAGAGCTCACATTTCATGAAAGACATTGACAAAATGGAGCATGTTTAGAGGAAAACAAATAAAAAATTGTAAGAGAAATTGAAAATTTGCGGGGATGAATGAAAGAAAATGGGAATTTTTAATATGAAAAAAAGTAAATGAAACATGATAGCATTAGTGTCAAATATTTGAAGGTCTATCATGTCAAAAAGACATTATACTTGTTAAGTTTGGCCCCAAAGAATTGAACTAAGATTAATGGGTATAAATTGCAAAACAACAGATTCATTTTAAGAATAGACTTCCTAACTATTAAAGCTGTTGAAAATCTGATTTGAGAGGTATTGAATTGCCTATTATCTTTGACCTTCAAGTAGAATTTAGTTGACTATTTGCCAGGGATATTGTTGAAATGTTTGAAGTGTTTCCTGTTCATAGTGAGGTTTGATTAGATAACTTGAGCATCCAAATACTACCAAAATTCTATGAAATCTTAATTTAATCAGTTTTTTAAATACTCACCATGCTTTTTATCAGCTCTTGGAGATAGTGATTTATTGATGTCTTTCTTAAAATATCAAGTCTAGTCTTGACAATTATTTTTGATGTAGCCGAACCAGAGAGGAAAAATATAGTTATTGTATTCACCCTGATCTTCTAAACTTGTAAATCTATGTCTTTGAGTATACCGTTGTTAGTTGACTGATATTTAGAATATAATTACCATTGTTACTACTAAGAAAAAAAATGACATTATAGAATGTCTTTAAAAGAACTTTAAGTATCATTTTATCTTTACATCAACCCTGTGCAATGAAGAGTGCAAACATCATTATTCCTAATTTATAGTGAAGCTGAGGCTTAAAGGATTTGAATCCTTACACCATTCGAAAATTATGGAATCTAAAATTCAAATTCATTTCTTTTAAGTTCAATTCCAATATACCCATGTAAATGAAGATGAGAGAGCACCTATGAACATCTTTGGAAAAATTCTGAGAGACAGAGATTTTTAATGTTGTGCACAGTCTGCCTCCCATTCCCCAGAAAATTGATGTCCTATCAGATTCATATTAGCAGAGTTACTTTGCTTATCTTTGGATCATAAGGTACTGTACCACTAGATTCAAAGTCCAGATTTGGTGCTTGGGATTAAATGAGATTCCTTACCAAATTTAAGATGGACCTCTAATTCAATTTTATTATTATTTCTCTTAGATAATTTTCAACAATGATTTTCTGGGAAACTAAAAAAGGGAAAAGTCATTCTTTATATTATGTGATTTGATGCTGGCTTCAAGGCTAGGAATATTCAGGCCTCACTTTCACATACACACACACACACACACACACACACACACACACACACACGGTGGTAATACTTAAGTTCAAGTCTTATTTTCATGCACACACACGTGTATATGTGTGTGTGTGTGTGTGTGTGTGTGTAAACATTGGCAAGTATTTAACTTCTCAGTCTCCTAAGTCCTCTAAGGTTATAAGTTGCAGAAAAATACCAACCTTTTTTGATAGGCATATTCCTTCTACCAGTGAATCAGCAGGTTCAGACTGTCTCCCAATCATATATTGATAAATTTGCAGATGATAAAAAATTGAGAAAAATACAACAAAAAGAGAACAAAACACAATATCAATAAAATATAATACAAGACCAAATCTATTAAAATTGAATTTAATGTTTAAGATTTATATCAACAATAGGGTAAAATCAAAAGAAAGATTAGCAGAGTAAAAGTAAAAATGGTAATCATATTATACAAATGAAGTGCAGAGGAAGAACAGACACAGGGTCATTAGAGAGGGGAGGAGGGCTCATAGTTCTGAAAATCTACTTATATCAGGAATGGTTTCAATAAACAACACTATATATACCATGAAGGATATAGCACCCTGCAAAAATCTATAAAGAAATAAGAGGAGAGGGATAGGTAGACAGACAAGCAAAGGGTGAGAGAAGAAGACAAGGAAGGGATTGTTGGGTGGAGTGAGGTTAAGTAATAGTAAGCCAAGTTATGGAGCAGAGTTTAATGAAAGAGTCAGCAGTGATAGGATAGACATGTGTGTATCTAGGGAATGTGTATGTGAATATGTATATGTATGTATATATCTACATATGTATATGTAAATATATCATTTTTTAATGATAGCCTGCTGGGGGTGGGGCGCTGAAAGGAGGGGAAAAAAATAAACTAAATAAGGTGTTCAGGAGAGAACTAAATAATTTATGAGGAAGAAAAGAAAATACAGACACTCATGAATATAATTTCTTCTACTAATATATATACTTTCTGAAATTGGTGGTGTCATATATTTTGAATCCTCTCTGATGTTCTGCTGCACACATAATAATGTCTTTTTTGTTTCATTTTGTTTTATATTGCTTTTCTGTTTTTCTTTTTGCTTATACTATTTCTTCAAATAAGATAAATTTGGAAAAAATGAATTTAATTGTAATAAAGGAATGTAAAGCTAACATTTGAGTTTAAACAATCAGTTTCACAGGTACAACTTAGAGGGGAAATGTCTAGATTATAGTTCACCTTAAAAATGATGAAAAAAAATGATAGTTTTAATGCAATGTAACTTCTAATATGAATCAATATGATTTGACAGCAAAAAACAAAACAAAACAAAACAAAAAAAATCAATATGATCTTATCCTGAATTGAGAGATACATTATCCAGAACTAGGGAGGTAAAATGCTACTGTATTGGTAAGACAATATCTCATATATTATGTTGTATTATGGGTAACAGTGAATTTCATAGATTCAACTGTTCCCTTACCTTCACCAATATTCCACCCTTTACATTTAATCATTTGTTCAATTGTGTTGATTGTAACTTCATAAAATCTCTAGAATTCTTCCTTCTACATATTATTTCCTGCCCTCATTGCTTTCTGTTTGTACTATGGCAATAACATGCTGATCTATCTATTTCTCCAATTCATCCTCACCAACTTCCAAATTGATATTCCTAAAACAAAGGTCCAAATCCCTTACTTGGGAAGGTCCAGAGATTGCCTGCTATCTCTAAAATAATACTTCTCAAAAAAAAAAAAAAACAGTTTTTGTAATGGAACAGATTACCATTTTTAGCTCACGATATTTTAAAAAGACAGCAAGCTGAAATCCATATTATTGAAGAAAAATTTTTCCTTGAACATCACACATGCATTAAAGAATCAAAGCAAATGAAAAATGAAATAGGAAGTAGAAAATGATGAGATTTCTGTTTTCCTGATTTATTGATCCAAATCTACAAATTTACCCAAGTCTACAAAGCCTTCTTGAACTCTAATATATAGAAATTAAGAATTAGTCAGAGGCAGAGGTTCTAAACATGCCATGCTATGCCATTCCATGCCAAGGAAGCCTCTGCTCATTGGATACTATTCTTTTCCAGTGTTACCCTCTCTTTACCCTCACCTATTTCCCTAACGAGACTTTATTCCTGTCAGGATTTCTAACCTTACTTCCCAATCTCTATAATAAACCTCTTTTATCAATCTAAAAAAAAGAATTAGTTAGAGAATGTTTGGAATATAGATATTCTTGTGGCATCATTTTCCCATTATTTAATAGTAGCTGAGATCTTAATTGAGTTTTGAATTCTTTAGAAAATTTATCTTCTGGGAAAGTAGAACTAAATCTTCCTCTTAAATCCCACCACAAAATCATCATTGTTAGCCTGTTCTCCTAATGGATGGTACAAATTAGACAATTTAAGTAAATAGGTAAATCTTAAATCTCATTTTAGCCACAACTGTTTACAAGTATCTAAATTGATTGGTCTATGCTATGTCTCCTGGCTGCTCCTACACAGTATATGCTGAATGGTCTAACTAAGCAAAAAAAAATATATTAAAAGGTCCTGCAGCAGGAAGGGTAAAGAAAAGTTCTGAATCAGGATAAATGAAATATGAATAATGATTCCCAAGATGATCAAAATTATGTTCTATTTTCCAGAGAATTCTCATCTATGTTTAGGTGTGGTGCTGGCTTAAAGACCATGAAAGCTTCAAATATTACTGTTGACTAAGACTAGTAGAATAGCTCAATCATTAGTTTCTTCTAATATTCTTTCTCTCATCATTCAGCAGTAAAATTTTGAAGTGCACTTGTGGAAATTATTAAATCTGACAACATATTGTAAATATTCATTCTCTAAGAGGATAATAATAAAAACAAAAAAGTATATGTGTATATGTGTGTGTAAATTTTAAAAATGCCTGGAAAACATTATCTTAAAAGCTAAAGTTAGTCACAGACATTTGGGCTGAAATTATGCATGGGGAGCTGAAAGGATTTAACATAGTGGAGCTTCTGCAGTTCCCAACATATTTATGAGAATTTCCATAAGCTAAATCAAAACCAAAATGACCTCTATTATGATAGTAAATGAAGTATAAATACATAGAATTAGAGGTCCCTAAATGCATGTACCTGTTCCCTCCCAATGCATGATGCATGTACCAGTTAAATTATTTTTCTTAGACATGAAAAATTTACCCACATAATTGAAAACTTAAAGGAAACTGTCACCTTCCCACCCACCAGTCAAGTCCTACTTCATGCCACAAACACACAGACACACAGACACACACACACACACCCCTAATACTAATATAACTTGAATAAAGAATCAATATTTCTATATTATATTTCTTTAAGAGCAAGTATCAGGTAATTGAAATTGTGTTAGATTTGAAGTCAGAGGATCCACTTTTGAATTTTGACTGTGTTACTTGCCAATTGTATAATGATCTTGGGCAAGTTACTTTACCTGTCTGGAATTAAAAGTGGGTGATAGGGCAGAGTGGATGATTCCCTTCCAATTCTAAATGCTAATCATGACAATAGGAAAAGAGCATGCAGTAGAAATGATACACCAACCAACTGAATCAATAGAAGGAGCTTCATCTACACAATGAGGAAAATAAAAAGTCAACATTACACCAGTTTTAGAACTTTGGCTTTAGTTCTTTATTTGAAATCTATAGTTATGATAATGTGCTTCCAAGAGCATAGTTTCCTTAGGGGGGGGGAAAGGAATTTTTAGAAGTGAATAAATTTCTGTAATAATTTCATTCAGATATCCCCCCTCAAAAGTGCATTTATTTAAAACCAACCTTTTCACGTGTCCATACCAGCACTCTTTTGTGTTTTGTGTGCTAGGCAGCTTGCCTATCTTGTTAACCTTAATACCTATTCTATTTCCTTCTACTTTCTAAATGAATGATACAATGTAGCATCATATGCTTTTGGCTGGAGAAAAAAAGAAAAGTGTTTTGAGTATTGAATGTGATATGTGTATATGTATTTACCACAGTGTTCACATACACACATACACACACATTTACCACAGTGCTAACTGCTGCTAGCATATATTGAAAGATGAGAGAGAAATAATCTGTGAATTTATTTCATTCCTTTCACCCCAATCAAATACAAATTAATTTGTTACTAAGTAATCTGTTCATCTATAACTCACATATTCACAAGCTATTAATCTTCTCTAAGTGGAAACCACATACAATAATTTGAAATTCTTAGTAAATATGGCAAGACACTAAACAATCACCTTAGTTCAAACAGATTTCAAGTTAATAAATTTCTCTTAACTGTAGGGGAATTTTCTCTTCTTTAAACACCTCTTTCTTCCCCAAATCACTTTTCTTCCTAATTTCACTATTTTTGCCAATGGTACCATCATTGCTACTACTGACTTTGCCCTCTCCCTTAGCTTTTCATATCCAATGAATTATAAACTTTAGCTTCTGGAATTCCTCTTATATCTGTCCTTAGTCTCTTTTTTCCTGTACTATGACTTTAATAGAGATCCATATTCTCAACTATTTCAATTACTGCCATAATTTTTAATCATGTTCTAATAACACTCTTATATCCATTTCCTTCCTAATACAAGCCATCTGCCATAATATAGACATATTCCCAATAAGCATATCTACTCATGTCATTACTTTGACTTTTTTTTTAATTGTATTAAGTTTATGAATCATGTTAGGAGACAAAAATCAGAGCAAAAGAGAAAAAAACATGGGAGAGATAAAAAAGAGAGAGAGAGAGAAAAGAAGTGAGCATAGCATGTGTTGATTTACATTCAATATACTTAGATCTTTTTCTGAATTCAGATGACATTTTCTATCCAAAGTCTATTGGGATTGCTTTGGATCACTGAACTGCTGAAAAGAATAAAGAGAATATTTTAGAAATGAGACCTTTATCAGAAATATTGGCTGTAAAGGTATATTCCCATAGTTGTACTTCCCCTTTAATCTTGTTTCTATCAGTTTTGTTTGTGCAAAACCTAATATAATCAAAGTTGTCCATCTTGCCTTTCATAATATTCTTTAGTTCTTTGGTATAGTTTCTCCCTTGTCCAAAGATATGATAGATAAATTATCCTTTGTTCTTCTAATTTGTTTATGGTATCATCCTTTATGCCCAAGTCATTTTGACCTAATTTTGGTATGGAACATGAGATGTAGATCTATGCTGATTTTCTGACATTATTTTCCAGTTTTCCCAGCAATTTCTGTCAAATAGTGAAGTATTAATCCAGAAGCTGAAGTTTGGGGATTTATCAAATACGAGGTTGCTATAGGCCTTGATTATTATGTCATGTGTATCTAATCTATTCCACTGATCCCCCACACTATTTCTTACCCAGTACCAAATGGTTTTGATTACTGCTGTTTTATAATATAGTGTTAGGTTTGGTACTGCTAAGCCATCATCTTTTGTATTTTTTTCCCATTAATTCCCTTGATACTCTTGACTTTTTATTCTTCCTGATGAATATTGTCATTATTTTTCCTAGTTCTATAAAATAATGTTTTGGTAGTTTGATTGGTGTGGCATTGAACAAGTAGACAAATTTAGGTAGAATTTTCATTTTTATAATATTAACTCAGCACAAGCATGAATGGTTGATATTTTCTGTTGTTTAATCTGAATTTTTTTGTGTGAGAAATGTTTTGTAAATGTGTTCATATAGTTCTTGGGTTTGTCTTGGCAAATAGACCTGTGAATTGTTTCCAGTAAGTTTTTAGATGATTTTCTAGGATTCTCTAAGTATATCATCATATAATCTGTAAAGAGTGATAGTTTTATTTCCTCATTGCCTATTCTAATTCCTTTATTTTCTTGTTCTTTTCTTATTGCTAAAGTCAACACTTATAGTACAATGCTGAATATTAGTAGTTATAATGGTCATCCTTATTTCACTCCTTATTTTACTGGAAGTGCATCTAGCTTCTCTCCTTTACTTGCTGTAGTTTTTTAGATAGATACTGCTTATTATTTTAAGGAAAGCTCTCTTTATCTCTATGTTCGTAGCATTTTTAATAGGAATGGGTGCTGTTCATTGCCAAAAGCTTTTTCTGCATCTATTGAGGTTATCATGTGTTTTCGTTTGGTTTTGTTATTGATATGGTCAATTATGCTATTAGTTTTCCTGATATTGAACCAGCCTTGCATTCTTGGTATGAATCCTACTTGGTCATAGTGTATCAGTCTATTGATAAGTTGTTGTAATTTCTTTGCTAATATCTTATTTAAAATTTTTGCATCAATATTCATTAGGGAGATTGATCTATAATTTTCTTTCTCTGTTTTGACCCCTCCTGGTTTATGTATCAGTATCATATTTGTGTCATAGAAGGACTCTTTCTTTACTTTTTTTTTTTTTGCAAATAATTTACATAGTATCAGAATTAGTTATTCTTTAAATGTTTGGTAGAATTCACTTGTGAATACATCTGGCCCTGGAGATTTTTTCTTGGGAGTTAATTAATGAATTGTTCGATTTTTTTTTCTAAAATGAGATTATTTAAGTATTTTATTTCCTCTTCTGTTAATCTGGGTAATTTATATTTTTGTAAATATTCATCCATTTCATTTAGATTGTCAGACTTATTGCCATAGAGTTGGGCAAAATAACTCTTAGTTATTGCTTTAAATTCTTTTTCATTGGTGGTTAGTTTACCTATTTCATTTTTGATGCTGGTGATTTGATTTTTTTCCCTTTCCTTTTTCTGACCAAATTAACCAAAAATTTTAATTATTTTGTTAGTTTTTTTTTTCATGAAACCAACTCTTAGTTTTGTTTATTAGCTCAATAGTTCAATAGAACAATAGTTCAATATTTTATTAATCTCTATTTTAAGTTTCAAAATTTGTAATTTGTTATTTAATTGGGGTTTTTTAATTTGCTCTTTTTCTAGCTTTTTTATTGCAAACCTAATTCATTGATCTTCTCTTTCTCTATTTTATTTATATAGCTTTTTAGAGATATAAAATTTCTCCCAAGAACTGCTTTGGCTGAATTCCATAGATTTTGGCATGTTGTCTCATTATTATCATTTTTTGGATGAAATTTTGGATTGTTTCTATGTTTGTTGTTCTTTAGAATGAGATTATTTAATTTTCAATTGGTTTTTAATCTATCTTTCTCTGGCCCTTTATTGAATATAATTTTTATTGCATTGTAGTCTGAAAAGAAATCATTTATTATTTCTGCCTTTTTGCACTTGATAGTGAGGTTTTTGTGCCCTGATACATGGTCAATTTTTGTGTAAGTGCCATATACTGCCAAGAAAAAGGTATATTCCTATCTGTCCCTCAATTTTCTCCAAAGGTCTATCATATCTAGGTTTTCTAGGATCCTATTAAGCTCCTTAGTTTCTTTCTTGTTTATTTTGTGGTCAGATTTGTCTGATTCTGAGAAGGGAAGGTTGAAGTCCCTCACTAGAATAGTTTTGCTATATATTTCTTCTTGTAATTGGCTTAAAATCTTTTCTAGGAATTTGCCTACTCTAGCATTTGGTGCATACACATTTGGTATCATTACTACTTCATTATTTACCATACTGTACTCTTTTAATAAGATCTATTTTTACTTTTGCTTTATCTGATATCATAATTGCTACCCCTGCATTTTTTACTTTAGCTGAAGCATAATAAATTCCTTTCCAGCCTTTTACCTTTACTCTTTATGTGTCTCTCTATGTCAAATGTGTTTCTTGTAAACAACATATTGTAGCATTCTGTTTTTTAATCCACTTTGCTATTTGTTTTTATTTTATGGGAAAGTTCACACCATTCACATTAACAATTATAATTAATAGCTCTGTGTTTCTCCTGTATATATACTTTTGTTTTCTCTTTTCCTTTGTTTTTTTAACCCATCACACCCACTATCTTATCTCCTACTACCCCTCCTCCTTTCTTTTAGTAGTGGTTTTTTAACCCACTGTACCTTATCTTCTATCAACAATTCTCCCCCCCTTTCTTATCTTTTCTCCTAGTGTTTCTGCTGTCCCTATTTTGTCCCTCCATTTTCTTTTCCTCTTTCTCTTTCTATTTCTTTATAGGATTAAATACATTTCTATACCCAATTGAATGATTAACTTATTCCCTCTTAGAGCTAAAACTGATGAGATCAAGCTTCAGCCAATGCTCATCCCTCTCCCTTTCTCCCCTAGATCTTTTGAGCCTCTTGGTATGAATTAATTGTCGCTTTAAACCTTCCTTTTCCTCTTCTTCCAGTACAGATCCCTCCAAGTCATTTTATCTGATGTTATAACATCAGAATCCATTCACATCCTTAGTCCATTTGATGCCCCCCCTCTGTCTGCCCCCATGTCTGATACAGTTCTCAAAAGTTACAGATATTTGCTTTCCATTTAGGGATGTAAACAATTTAACCTTTAAATACATTTTTTCTCCTGTTTACCCTTTTATGGTTCTCTTGAATTCTGTGTTTGTAGCTTAAATTTTATGTTCAGTTTTGATTTTTCAGTAGGAAATATTGAAAGCTTCTTACTTCTGCAGCTCCATCTCCTCAGAAAGATGATAATGATTTTTGTGGGATAGTTAATTCTTGGTTGTAACCCCAAGTCCTTTGCCTTCCAGAATATAATATTTCAAGCCCACAGATCCTTTATTATAGAAACTACCAGATCCTAGGTAATCCTTACTGTTGTTCCTTAATATTTCAATTGTTTTTGTCTGACAGCTTGGAGTATTTTTTTTTTTTCCTTGAGATTATAATTTTGGAGTTTCACAACAATGTTGCTTGGTATTTTCCTCATGGGAAACCTCTTTTTGGAAATGAATGATGGATTCTTTCAATGATTATTTCCTCCTCTCTTTCTAGAATATTGGGACAGTTTTCATTAATGACCTCTTGTAAAATGCTATCCAGGCTCTTTTTTTTTTGGTCATGGTCTTCAGGTAGGCCAATAATTTTTAAAATGTCTTTTCTACATCTATTTTCCAGATCATCTGTTTTACCAATGAGGTGTTTCACACTCACATTTTCTTCCATTTTTTTTCATTCTTTTTAGTTTGACTGATTCTTGCTGTCTCACAAAGTCATTAGCTTCCATTTGCCTTGTTCTAGTTTCTAATGTGAGATTTTCTTCAGTTTATCTTTTGTATCTTTTTTACATTTGGTTTATTTTACTGTTTAAGTAGTTATTTTCTTCAGACAATTTTTTTCCTTCCCTCCCTTTCCAAATTGTTGACTCTCATGCGTACCTCTCATTTCTTTTCTCATTTTTTCTTCTACCTTTCTTATTTGCCTTTTGAAGTTTCTTTGAGATTTCTTCTGTAGACATTCTGTCCTCATCTAAATTTGTGATTTGTTCTGCCCTGTCACCATAGTAGTCAGGTTCTTTTCTGTTTCTTGCTCATTTTCTTTTCCTTTCTTTTGGTATTTCCTCTTTTTTTTTTAACTTATAAAGTGCATCTCTACACCTGGGGTAAAGGCAGCATTGTCCCAAGCTTCCTGTGCAGCTTTGAGCCTTGGCTTTAAGCACAGGGCCCTTTGTGTTTGTAAGGGATAGCTTTGCCTGCTTTGCTCTGGTTATCAAGACTTTTCCTTCTGAGCTGGGACTGGAAGCTGTTCCACTGATTTGCTCCTCTACTGAACCAGGACTGAGGGTTTTAGTTGATGATTTCCTATAATTAAGATCCTCCCACTGTTTTGCCCAGAGTCTATGTGACCTAGGCTGAACACTCTTTTCACCCCAGTGAGAATGACCTTTCTTGGAATTTTTTCAGTCTATCTTCATCTATAGAGAGGTTTCATTTAATCAGACTCTGTTCAGAGACTTGATTTCATGTGATTTTTGAGGGCAAATGGGAAAGCTCAGGCAGCTTCCTGACTTTACTCCACCACCTTGTCTTACCCCAAATTTCTTCCATGTCATTCCTTTGTTAAAACTTTTCCATTGAAGGACAGAGCCAAGATGGCAGACAGGAGACACATCTTTTTCTGAGCCTTCCCCATGTCTCTTACTGGTTTTGAAGTGATAGAATCCATGAATATTGGGGGTGTAACAAATTTCCAGCAGAAGACAATTTTGAAGATCTCCAGGGCCTAGTGTAGGTGGCTAAACACAGACACCAAGTGCAGAAAGTGCACAGTTTCAGGGTGGTGTGGGCTCTGTGTGCCAGAGAATCTAAAGGGAGGAACCTACAGCAGTCTTGGCTATTCTGTCCTGGTTGCAAGCCAGTAGATCAGCATACTATTAAGTTATAAGTATATAACACAAATTCAAAAGGCAAATAGTGAGCTCCTAAATGCCAGAATTTCACAGGCCATGCCCATTTAGCACCAGAAGTTAATCAGCACTGACCCCAGAACAGCCACTGTTGTCTGTAAAGGGACCTTGGACAATTTCTCCTTTGCCCTAAAAGCAGATGTCAACTTAAAAAAAAAAATCAGCAAAGAAGCAAAAAATTAACTCTGACCATAGATGGAGAAAAAGAAGAATAGATTTCAAAACCTGAGGACACTAAAAGCAGATCATCTCCAGATGAAGTCCCAAAGGATAATATAGTCTCCATCTCCCACGGCTCTCTTGGAAGAATTCAAAAAAGAATATTAAAAGAGAGCCAGAAGAAAAACAGGGAAATGAAATGAGAACTTTACAAGAGGGTTTGGAAAAGGAAACATAGAAATTGTGTGAAGAAAACACCTTACAAAATAAATTAGACAAAATGGAAAAAAAAAAAAAAAACAGAATTTGTGAAATGGAAAAAAAAAATTCCATAGAACAAAACAACTCATTTAAAAATTCAATTGGCCAGATAAAAAAAATAACTAAAAAAGATAACTGAAGAAAATAATTCACTAAAAATTAGAACCGGACAAATGGAAATGAATGGCTCAATAAGACAAAAAGAATCAGTCAAGCAAAACAAAAAAGAAAAAAGAAAAAAATAGAAGAAAATGTAAACTACCTCCTTGGAAACAACTGATATGAAAAATAGATCTAGGAGAGGCAATTTAAAGTTTATTGAACATTATTGAACATCCTGGAAACCATGATGAAAAAAAGAGCCTAGACATTATTTTTCAGGAAATCAGGAAGGAAAACTGCCCTGATGTCCTAGAATAAGAAGGTAAAATAGCCATAGAAAGAATTCACTGATCACCTCCTGAAAGAGACCCCCAAATGAAAACTCTAAGGAATATCATAGCAAAATTTCAGAACTATCAGGTCAAGGAAAAAAATATTGCAAGAAGCAAAAAAGAAAGAATTCAAATACTGAGGAGCTACAATCAGGATTACCCAGGACCTAGAAGCTTCCACCTTAAAATAAGGAGGGCTTGGTATCTCATATTCTAAAAGGCAAAGGAACTTGGAATGCAGCCAAAAATAAACTATCCAGCAAAATTGAGCATTATCTTTCAGTGAAGAAGATGGAAATTTAATGATACTGGTGAATTTCATTTATTTCTGATGAAAAGACCAGAGCTGAACAAAAAATTTGACCTCCAAATATAGAACTTAAGAGAAGCATTAAAAAAGGTAAAAAGGGAAGAACTCTTGAGATCTATATCTCTGTTATGGGTACACATAGAGAGAGCAGGTATAAGTCGATTTTATGTGCTAATATAAAAAAGAAACTAGAGGCAGAAAACAGGATTGTATTGGAAGAAGAGGAAAATGGAGGTAAAATGAAATAAATTCCATCTCATGAAGAGGCAAAGAAGATTTATGATAGATGAGGGAAAGAGGGAGGGGAATGAACATTTTGTGAATCTTACTTTCATTAAATTTGGCTTAGATAGAGAATATTAGACATATTTGGTTTCACGGAGAAACTTTTCTCATTCTATTGGGAAGTGGGAGGGGAAAGGAAAAAAAAAAGGAGGAGGCTAATAGAAGGGAAAACAGAAGTAGTAGGGGAAAGGTATAAAAAAGGGGGAACAGCTATAAAGGGGGAGGGGTGCTTAAGGGAAGTGATGGTCAGAAGCAAAATACTAAGGAGGAGAAAAGGGGAAAAAAAGGAAAGAGAAAAGCAAAATTAGGAGTAAATAAGGTGGTGAGAAATACATAATTTGTAATTTTAACTGTGAATGTGAATCAGATGAACTATCCCATAAAATGGAAGCAGATAGAACACTGGATTAAAAGCCAGAATCCTACAATACGTTGTTTATAAGAAATACATTTTAAGCAAAAGGATACATGCAGAGTAAAGATAAAAGGCTGGAGCAGAATTTATTATACTTCAGGTAAAATAAAAAAAGTAGGGATAGTAATTCTAATTTCAGATTTAGCAAAAGCAAAAATACATCTTAATTAAAAGAGATAAGGAAAGTAAAGGGTAGCATAGATAATGAAGTAATATCAATACTAAACATGTATGCACCAAATGGTATAACATCTAAATTCCTAAAAGAGAAGTTAAGAGAGCTGCAGGAAGAAATAGACAGCAAAACTATCTCAACCTTGCTCTCTCAGAACTAGATAAATCAAGCACAAAATAAATAAGAAAGAAGTTAAGGAGGCAAATAGAATAATAGAAAAGTTAGGTATGATAGACCTTTGGAGAAAATTGAATGGAGACAGAAAGGAGTACACTTTTTTCTTGGTAGTTCAAGGAACCATTGCAAAAAAATGACTATATATTAGGGCATGAACACCTCAAAATCAATTGCAAAAAGGCAGAAATAATAAATACTTTTTTTTTTCAGATCACAATGCAATAAAAATTACATTAGGATTAAATTATTTAGATTCCAATTAATTTTTAGTTTATTTTTTCCAAAAGACCATGGGAAAATAAACCAAAAATTAATTGGAATATAAATAATCTAATCCTAAAGAATGAATGGGTGAAAGAGCAAATCATAGATATAATCAATAATTTCATTCAAGAGAATGACAATAATGAGACAACATACCATAATTTGTGGGATGCAGCCAAAGCAGTCATTAGGGGAAATTTTATACCTCTAGATGCTTACTTGCATAAAATAGAAAAAGAGAAGATTAATAATTGAGCTTGCAACTAAAAAAAAGCTAGAAAAAGAACAAATTAAAAACCTCCAATACCAAATCTGAAATTCTAAAAATAAAAAGGGAGATTAATAAAATTGAAAGTAACAAAACTATTGAATTAATAAGTAAAACTAAGAATTGGTTTTATAAAAAAACTCAACAAAATAGATAAAATTTTAGCTAATCTGATTAGAAAAAGGAAAGAGGAAAATGAAATTGTTAGCCTCAAAAATGAACAGGGAGAATTTTCCACCAATGAAGAGGAAATTAGAGCAATAATTAGGAGTTATTTTGCCCAACCATATGTCAATAAATTTGATCATCGAAGTGAAATGGAAGAATACCTACAAAAATATAGATTGCTCAGATTAAGAGAAAAGGAAATAAATTATTTAAATAGTCCCATTTTAGAAAAAGAAATAGAACAAGCTATTAATCAACTCCCTAAGAAAAAATTCCCAAGGCCAGATGGATTTACATGTGAATTCTACCAAACATTTAAAAAATAATTAACTCCAATACTATGCAAACTATTTGAAAAAAAAATAGGGAAAGAAAGACTACTATCAAATTCCTTTTATGACACAGACATAGTACTGATATCTAAACCATTTAGGATGAAAACAGAGAAAGAACATTATAGACCAATTTCTCTAATGAATATTGATGCAAAAATCTTAAATAAAATATTAGCAAAGAGATTACAGGAAGTCATCCTCAGGATAATACACCATGATCAAGTAGGACTTGTACTAGCAATGCAGGGCTGGTTCAATATTAAGAAAACTTAGCTTAATTGACTATATCAATAATCAAACTACAAAAATCATATGATTATTTCTATAGATTCAGAAAAAGTATTTGATAAAATTCAACACCCATGCCTATTAAAAACACTAAAGAGTATAGGAATAAATGGACTTTTCCTTAAAATGATCAGTAACATCTATTTAAAACCGTCTGCAAGCATCATGTGTAATGGGGACAAACTAGAATCATTCCCAATAAGATCAGGGGTGAAACAAAGTTGCCCATTATCACCATTACTATTCAATATTGTAGAAATGTTAGCTTTGGCAATAAGAGAAGAAAAAGAGATTAAAGGAATTAGAGTAGGTAATGTGGAAACCAAATTTTCAATCTTTGCAGATGATATGATGGTACTGATGAGTATTCCACAGGATTCTCCTACTCTCTGTGGGCAAATGACATATTGGTTTACTTAGAAAAGTACTGAAAATCATCAGAGAAACTAAATGAAACAATTAATAGTTTCAACAAAGTAACAAGAGATATAAATATTCTAATTTTTGAATTTATTAAAATAACTGAATTAATATTCATTACTCCTGTATGAGTTATAGAATTAAGTAAAATAATACTACTGAAATAAATTTACAGATAGTGCCATAGATAGTGCCAGCCAGACTGCCAAAGGTGATACTTTGTAGAGCAAATTCTTTTGTTGACAAAATAATAATCATATTTATTTAGAGAAATAAAGGGTCTGAAATCTCAATAGGAAATGGAAAAATAGTAAGGAAGAAGAAATAGCACTTTCAGATGTCATTATATTATTAAACAGAAATGTTCAAAACTATTTGATGTTGCTGAAATTAAAGTTGATCAGTGGAAATAGATTAGATAAGGAAGAATAAGAAACAATCAAACTAAATAGCACATTGTTTGATTAATTCATGAACATAAATTACTTGGGTAAGAATTATTTGCTTGATGAAAACTGCAACTGGAAAGTCCCAGATTAGATGTAGTCGAACATCTTATATCACATACTACAACAGTAAGCTCAGAATGAATATGTAACTTGACTTGGTCATAGAATAAAAAATTTAGAAGAGAACTAGCTTACTTACATGTCAACAATAGTCAGAGAAAGAATTTTTAGTCAGAGAAGAGATAGAGAAGATAAGAGACAAAATATATAATTTCTATTTTATGAAATTAATTTTTAAAATTTGAAAACTTAAGATCTTAAAATTTTAAAAATACAGGTGTTTAAAAAACAATATCATTGGAAGCATTATAGTAAGATAAATGTACTTAAAGAACTTTTAAATATTTTATTGTGAATTTAGATATAAATAAAATAAGCATTTATTTCCAATACATACTTGAAAAGATAAAGAGGGCTGTACATGGAACAATGAATCTTTATTATATATAGCTTGTGTATCTTTTAAAATATATGATAAATTAAACATATAACCTATGAAAATGACCTGCATTTCTGCAATTCTTTCTGGTATTCCTTTTTTTTTCCTGTGCATTTAAAAATATTTCCAAAAATGTATTTCTTTTTTTGCTTTTTCACTACCCCAACAAGATTCTGCTTTCCTCTCTCCATAAACTGAAGGAGAAACATTGGGGAAGGGGTGGTAGTTCTACTAGTAAATATATATGTAGTCAAGCAAATCAAATTCTCACATTGGTCATATCCAAAAATAGGTCTTATTTAGAATCTTGAGTCCATTATTTATGTCTTAGAAGGTGGGTAAAATGTTTCATAAGTACTTCTTTGATACACACTGATCTGAATTCATCATTCTTTTTATATTCAGGAACATATTTTAATGTTTGAATGAATTGGAATATCATTGTGCCATAGTAAACATGAAAAATCTAGAGAAGCATAGACAGACTTTTTTAAAATGCTGTATTTAGAGTGACATAAGATGTGTGCGGATTATATATATATATATGTATATATATATATATAGTTATATAGTTATATGTGTGTGTGCATATGTATGTGTGTGTACAAAGCATAAAAAGAAATCATAACATCAAAAATAAAGTCTGAACACTGCAATTTGAATGAACAAATTCAACCCCAAAGAACTGACAAAATGTACCTTTATCTCTTCCTTGCACTAGGGATCAAATATGGATAATATGGTTGTTTTACTAAACTGTCTTTTTCTATTTTATTTTTGTTACAAGGTTGTTCATGTTTGCTCTTCATTCTTCAAAAGAACAATGACATCAGGAGGATGATATCTTAACTTGCAAGTGAATTGATTTTAAGTGAGTCAGAGAGCTATGAAGTGACCAGCCCTATTCTATTGTGCAAAATCATCCAAGTTCAGCAGTAAGACAGGTCAAGATGACTGTCAATGACCCTAGTTGCAATGGGAGAACTTGATTTCTCAGTTTGTTTGTGGCAATGCCTATTCAGTAATTAAAGACTAGGTAAGAATTGAGGCAAAAGATGGCTTAGTTTGCCCTCACTAAAGAATCAATCTGCTGTTACAAGGTATGGTTCTCTAAAAAGTGGGGGAGGGATATTTTTGAAAATGAAGATAATGTATAAACTAAAGGTATAAATGCAAATTATATAATAATTTCAAAAATAAAATTATGATTTAGGTAAGTCAGTCAACAGGCATTTATTAAGTACCTATTATGCTCCAGGCACTGTGGTAAGGATACAAAGAGAGAGAAAAGTCAGTGTGTACTTTCAAGAAACTCACAAATTAATGAGGGAGACAATACACAATCTATTGCTTACAAATGAAGCATAAACTAAGTAAAATGGATACCATCAATAGAGGGATGAAAGATAAGGAATGGCATCTTCAAGAAGGTCACATTTTAGATGGAACTTGTAGTTAGCTAAGGAAACCAGGTGGCAGGGAAGAGGAGAGGCAATTCCATTTGTGGGGGACAGGCAGTGAAGTTAGGTTATCTTGTGAGAAGAACATCAGGGAGCTAGTATCAGTCAACAGTATGTCACCTTCTCTGTTTTTAGTAGAAACATAAGCTACAGCTGGCATTTCAATAATCAAAGTTCCTTTTCACTATAACAACAAAATTCCATGCCAGATATCCCATCTGTTTCCTGAAGAGAATCATTAACAAAGTATGAAGACAAGCTAGAAGGCATCCTGAAAAATGCAACTAAGATTTTGATGGATCTGGAAAACAGCATATTAAGAAAAAAGATGAAGGAAATTGAAATGTTTAGGAATGTTGAAAACTGTTTCTTCAAATATTTGCTGTTGTGTATGTGTGTATATATATGTGTGTGTGTATATATATATGTATATATATAATAGTAGACTAATTCTATGTTGGTTCAGAGGAAGAATTTGGACAATCAAGTGGAAATTTTGAGTAACAATTATTAGCCCAATATAGTTAAAAGCTTTTTAATAATTAGAGTTGACCAATTATGTACTAGGCTATTTCTCAAACTATTTCCTTTTTGGATTGAAGGCTAATATATTTGCCTATTTCTGAAACTGAAAACTTTAGAAATCATCTGATCTAGTCTTCTGATGTATATTGGTTAAATAATTTGTAGAACTAGTTAATGTCAGAAGTGGATTGCAATACTAGTGTTCAAATAGAAATAAATGGCTACCTTTTAGAAATAATATAGAACATATGCCCTGAATTAGAAAGAATCTTGTCCTAGCTGAAATCTAAGTTCACAGCCTCATTGTTCTAATTGAATCAAGAATGGATACAGTTGATCTGGTCCAATCATGCCATTGGGCAAAAGCACCAAATTTATGCTAACATCATCATAAAATACTAACACCTAGGGATGGTGTGGGATGAAAAGGATAACTCTAAATATAAGAAAATGAAATAGTAAATCAAATTTCTTATAAAATGAAATTCCCTACATGACCATATTTTGGTGTGACCCTACTGTAAATCTTCAACAAGTCACTTAATCTTCCATTAGGTGTAATGGAAGAGTACAAATCCAGACTCAGATACTTACTAGCTGTACAATTCTGGACAAGTCAATTAACTCTGTTAATTTCATTTTTCTCTTCTGCACAATGATCTGGAGAAGAAAATGATGAACCACTTCAGTTTCTTTGTCAAGAAAACCCATAATGCGGACATAAAGACTTGGATTTGGTTAATCTACTAAATAGTAAAAAATCTTTCATGTAAAATTTCAACTCAATTCATTACATTTTACTAAATGTATAATATAAACTGATACTTTTTATTAAGTACAAATGTATATTCACAAAGCAGTTTTGAGATTTGAGATCCTTGGAGTAACCAACTCTCAGAACTGGACAAAATTTCAAAGACCATGTATTCTATCCTGAACCTGAAAAAATATCCTCTTTATAATATAATAGATAAGTGATCATTCAGTCATTGTTTAAAGATCTCTAGTAAGGTTCATCACAGGTAACATGACCCAATATGTTTTATCTTCACTGAACAGCTTTGTTTGACATCTAGCCTCGCTTGCTCTCTTTGCAAATTGCCACCGTTGTTTTGAGTTCTTTTCTTCTGAGATCAAGTAGATAAAAGTTACTCCTCTGGCTAGCACATGACAACCTATAGCAGAAAATACTATCATAATTATTTTGATTCATTAAATCAAAGGATTATGCTACTATTCAACAGCAAGGATTGATAACTTTGAGATATTATGTTTTCTATCAAACAGATTATATTAGCCATATGATCCTACAGAAGTCATTTAATCTGCCTCAGTTTCTCAACTGTAAAATGGGAATGAAAAAATAGTACCTATTTCTCAGGTTGTTATGAGAATAAAATGAATTGTTATTTATAAAGTGCTAAGCACAGTGCCTAACATATAATAAATGTTTATTTCCTCCCTTAAGACATCATACTTTTAAAACCAGAAGGGATCTTGGAAACTATCTGGAGCACACCTACTTATTTTTCAGATGAGAAAATTGAGGCCTAGAAAGAATAAGTGACTTGTCTAAAACTGCATAGCTATTTAATTGTTATAAATTTGAATCTAATTCCTCCAATTCCAGAAACAATGCACTTTCCAGTTCTAGTAGAGTTGCCTTCAGCTTTTCTTTTCTTTTCTTTTTCTTTTTCTTTTTCTTTTTTTTTTTTTTTTTTGGGAGTCTGTTGAAAATTCAAAAAAAGATTTTTTTTTTTAAAAATCAAGTAGCCTAAATCTTGATAAATCTATTCTTTTTTATTTTTTACTTTTTTATAATTAGAATGGCTTCTCTTGGGGTCAGAATGTGCTCCTTACCAAAAGTCAATGAGTGATTGCAGTGACAGTTAAATATTGTGTGATTTTTTTTTCCCATCTCTCAGAGTGTTCAATCAGAGATGAAATATTCTGCAAGTGAATTACTACTGTAAAAGTAAAGCAAAAGCAAAAGGGAGTGTGAGGCCCCAGCCTTTTCATCAATTTTGAGCTTGTTGTGTCAGACATCAGGAAGACAAGGTCAGCTTTGAAAGGGCAATAACACTTTGCACACTTGACACTTTTCCCATCAGGTACTTTAGTTCTCTTCTGTAATTTGAACCTCATTTAAGTATGCTTCCCATGGTTTTATTTCTTGACTTATTCTGTAAATATTTCACACTGTTTCTTTCAAAAAATCAGTTATTTTGTTGTTCTTTCTGAACTCAGTCCTACAGAAGTAAAGCAAGATAACTTTGATGACTTGCCAATTTGTGTCAAATAGCTATAAAAGAGAGTTCTATCTTGCTCTCAGATACAAGTCAAAATTATGAATTGAACTTAAAAGCTCCTAATTGTTTCTAGGAGAGTATAAGCACTATGTCTGTTATTTCACCATTATAGAGAATTCCTAGATGATGAATCTATTAACATAATCTTCTCTGCTAACATAGTCAAAGGAATATCTACAGAACTGAGTAGTTAAATGACTTTCAGAGTATCACACAAGCAGTGTATATTAGAGTCAGGACTTGAACCCAAGTCTTCCAAATTTTAAGAACAACTCAGTCTACCAAAAGACACTATTTTGATGAAGGTAGTTGGAAAGGTGGGTTTTCTAGAATGCTCAGCTGGAGCCCCATTTGATAAATGGTCTAAGAATATGGATAGGCAGTTTACAAATGAAGAAATTAAAACTTCCTTATAGCTTTGGAAATTTGGGGAGGAAATAACTACTGATTAGAGAAATTCAAATCAAAACTCAGACCTATCAGATTGATTAATATGACAGAAAGGAAAGTGATAAATGTTGGAGGAGATATGGGAAAACTGGAACACTAATGCATTGTTGGTGGAATTGTGAACTGATCCAACCGTTCTGAAGAGCAACTTGAAATTATGTTCACAGGGATATAAAATTGTGCTTACTCTTTGATTTAGCAATCCTACTACAAGGTCTGTGTCAGAAGAGGTCATAAAAATGGAGAAAGGACCCATATGTGTAAAAATATTTATAGCAACTCTTTTTGTGGTGGCAAAAGATTAGAAATTGTGGGATGCCTATCAATTGGGAAATGGCTTAATAAGTTGTATATATGAATGTAATGGAATACTATTGTTCTATAAGAAATGTTTTATAAGAAATGATAAGCAAGTATATTTCAGAAAAACATAGAAAAAAATTACATGAACTGATGCTGAGTGAAGTGAAAAGAACCAGAAAAATATAATATATTTTATTATTTATATTTATAATTATAATATAATATATTATAATATAAGCTCAAAAGCTTATAAAAGTGAATGTTTGAAACTATATTTTTACATGTAATTGGAAAAAAACACTATCAAGTGTAGAGGAGAGAGAGAGAAAGAGCAAGAGAGACAGAGAGACAGACAGACAAAGAGACAGATAGACAGAGATTATAAAGCTAGAAGACTCATTTACTTTTGACTTTACCACTTTGATTTACTCTTTGACCTAGAACTAGTTTTTGAATCTTTTTTTTTTCTGAGCAGGGTTTATTATTAAAAAAAATAATATCACTCTCCATTTCATGGGGACATTGCTAGAGTACATGATAAATAGAAAATATATATGTATTACAAGCTTTTAAAGAAAGTAATGAAAGTATGTAACAGAGTGAAAATTAAAAACTAGAATTGGAACCAGAGAAGAATAATGACTTACATTCATAATAATGATATAAGATTTGCAAAGTACTTTCCCCCCCACCACTTTGAGACAGATAGTACAAGTATTGTTACCTTTATTTTACAGAAAAAGAAACTGAGCCTTAGAAAGGCTAAAAAAAAAACTTGTTCCAGATCATATACATATATAGATAGACATATATAAACATATAGACATATGTTATCCTATTCTTTAGAAGGTAAGTTTGTGGAGGATAAGGATGCTGTTATTTTTGTTGCTTGCTTTTTTGTATTCTTATTGAGCACTTAGTACACAGTGCTTGGCACTTAAAATTAGCACTTAATAAGTGCTATTAGCACTTCTTAAGTGATTGACTTAACTTCTCCAAGACCTAAATGACGCTAAGAATTTGAATTACAAAGTATGTCCACATCAATATTGTTAGAGGAAGTTTTCTCATAAAGAATCTCTTATAAAAATACATATGCAAATACATTTGCATACAAATATAAAGTGTTATTAAGTGATCCTCAGAGAATTATACAAGTGCTTTTACTCTCATTTAAAAAAAATAATAGCCTTTTATTTTCGAAATATCTACAAAGATAGATTTTCAACATTTACTCTTGCAAAACCTTATGTTCCAATTTTTTTCTCCCTCCCTTAGCCCCACTTCCTCTCCTAGATAGCAAGTAATGTAATATATGTTAAACATATGCAATTCTTCTATACATATTTCCATAATCATCATGCTGCACAAGAAAAATCATATCAAAAAGGAAAAAAAAAGTAAGAAACAAAAAGCAAGCAAACAATAATAAAAAGGTGAAAATACTATGTTGTGATCCACACTCAGTTCTCAGGGTTCTGTTTTTTGGATTCAGAAGGCTCTCTTCATCACAGGTCTTTTGGAATTGACCTAAATCACCTCATTGTTAAAAAGAGTCATGTTCATCAGAATTGATCATTGAATAATCTTGTTGTTGCTGTGTACAACATTCTCTTGATTCTACTCATTTCACTTAGCCTTAGTTCATGTAAGTTTCTCCAGGCTTCTCTGAAGTCATCCTGCTGATCATTTCTTATAGAACAATAATATTCCATAACATTCATATACCATAACTTATTCAGCCATTCCTCAACTAATGGACATCCACGCAGTTTCCAGTTCCTTGCCATTACCAAAAGTGCTGCTACAAACATTTTTGCACATGTGTGTCCTTTTCTCCTTTTTTATGATCTCTTTAGAATACAGGCCCAATAGAGACACTGCTAGATCAAAGTTTGCACAGTTTGTAGCCTTTTGGGCATGGTTTCATATTACTCTCCAATTTGGTTGGATCAATTCGCAACCCTATGCACAATGTATTAGTGTCCCAGTTTTCCCACATCTCTTAAAACATTAATTTTTATCTTTTCCTGTTATCTTAGCCAATCTGAAATATAGTGATACCTCAGAATTGTCATAATTTGTATTTCTCTGATTAATAGTGATTTAGAGCATTTTTTTCATATGACTAGAAATGGTTTTAATTTCTTCATCTGAAAATCCTTTAGAATCATTTAATCAAATATTTATGTATTTTTGGAAAACACAGCAAAACTTCAAGAGAGCAAGTATAGGTCTAATACTGATCATAGAAAAGATATTGAACTCCATTTTGATGCTTCTATTTTTGTTTTGTGAAAAGAATATATCAGAATTTAATGGGGGAAGAACTTATTTCAGAAAGAACTGGTCATCTTAACTTCAGATTTTTCCTTTTCAGAAAAAAGCAGACTCTAGAATAGGGTAAGTTTTTGTTGCTCAAGTTTCCTTTTACAGTGCTTCTGGGGCATTTTTCCCCATTTTTCCTTTATTGCTTGAATCAGGACTTCACTGTCAGAGGCCACTTCTTTAGTCAAGTAAAGAAAGTATTCCCATTATGAAGGCCTCACCTTGGGAAGCTGTTCTTCTGAAAGTGGCTTAAGTGGTTCTGTGCTGCTTCACTAATAATGACTAATAACTACCACCATCATTTGCTGGTTTTCTCAAACAAACAAATGTTTTAAAAGTCCCTCCTGAGGAATAACCTTTTCAGTAGGAAACCCTCCAAATTCGACTCTTGTAACTCAAGAAACAAAATAAAAACCACTGAAAAGACATATCTCTTTTTTTTCAAAGTACAAATGTAAGTCTGTTATTTAATCTTACCCATGTTTTTCTTTTCTCATTCCCTCTCCACTTCATTCTTCCTTTCTCTTTCTCTCCCTCTCGTGCTTTTTCTTCTCTTTTTTCCTCCCCTTTTTTTCTCTTCCTTTCAGCATGATGCTCAATTTCAGTCATATTAATATGAAGTAGTCCTAGACTTCCTAAATGAACCTAGCAAGACTTGTTAATCTCAATCTAATTCAAAACAGGCTGGCATTTTCCCATCTGTCCTCCCAACAAAATCTCTAACCTCCACATGCTTAAATCTTTAGAAAACACTACAACTCACTGCAGGCTCACTCTTCAAATTTCCCAATCTACTCTATTAAAAATAGAACATTGAAATGAGTAAGGCCAGTGTTTACTTTATAAACACTTTCATTCAGATATGATTGCTCTTCTCAAACAACTCGTGTATTATTTAGAGTGAGGAAAAGGTTGCAGCAACTAATTACATTTGAAAAATGAAGGTGTTACTAGATTCCTTGCTTAATACTACCATACTCTTTGTTTTTTATGGTTCTTAATTTCCAACCTCTCTTTCCAAGTTTTAATTAATTTCATGTTGTGTTACAGTCCTATCTCCTTTTTCATAACAGATCATGCTGATGTTTTAAGAAATATTACAATTTATTCCATAGTATTTTAGATTCTCATCCAGAAACTGTGAAACTATATTAGTTGTGTATAGAAATAGAAACCTGATTCATTCATATATTATTATCTATTGTCTCAATAACCATGAGGCACTAGAACTGCAAAAGAAATATCTCTAGCTGTATCTTATGATGTCACCTACTGGCAACCAAACAAAGCAGCACATGAATATATGGTATTCATTTACTACAGTAATTCCCTGAGAAAGTATTAATTTAGGAATGAGTGATACTAATACCCTAGGCCAATCTGTCACCAGTTTTTCAATTTTGAAAATGCCAGACTTATTTCTTCACTGAAACTTTCAATTTGGCCCCTTTAAAAAAGGGTTGTTCAGTCGCACTCTAAAACATGTGCCTCTTTGAGGTTATAATGCTTCTTATATAAACTAATAACAGAATAAGATATTGGAATGTAAACACTTTGTAAGTAGTTGTCATCTGTATTCATTGTGTTTGTATACCCAGGATCTAGCATAGTGCCTGGAACAAAGAAGCTTTTAAGTATTTATTGATTTATATTGGTTCATTCTTTGCCCACAAACACACAAAGCATTTGGATAATGACAACAAGGGGCCATATATTAGCATATATTAGCTATATACACATATATTAGCTGTATGTGTATACACATACACATATATTATGTGTATATAATATATACACAGCATATATTAGCACCAGACCTGAAATTAGGAATTCTTACACCTTGGAAAAAATCAATAGGAAAGAGAGGACAATGAGAAACTATAAAATGCTCATTTTTTTCCTTTTCAAATCCATTGATTCAGAATGAAGAAATGGAAGAATAATGGTTGAATTAATCAATCAATCAAAAAAGCATTTCTTAAACAATTGCCATATGAAAAAATGTATTAAGCACGAGAAACAGAATATTAAAAATAATCCCTGATCTCAAGAAGTTCTTGTCCTATAATGGGAGATAATATGTTTTAAATAACAACTGATAGAAAATTGTTAATACCAAATGCGATATGTGTATCCCAAAAATGATTTTTTATAAAAAAAGGAAGAGGACCTATAGGTATAAAATTATTTATAGCAGCTTTTTTTCTCAGGAAAAAGAATTAGAAATTGAGGGGTTGCATCAATTGGGGAATGGCTGAATAAATTGTGTTATGTGATTATGGTGCAATACTAATGTTTTACAAGAAATAATGAGCAGGATGTTCTAAGAAAAACCTGGAAAATTCTCCATGAGCTCATGGAGAAAAATGTACTGGGTACAAAGTAATAGCAATGTTGTGGTATGATCATTTGTGAGTGACTGCTATTCTTAGCAATATGGTAATCCAAGACTACTCTGAAAAATTTATGATGAAAAATGCCAACCATATACAGAAAAAAAGAACTGATTGTGTCTGAATAATGACTAAAGCATACTTTAAAATATTTTTTAAAAACTATTTTTCTTAAGGTTTTTTTCTGGGGGGGGGGGTTAGAGTCTAGGTTTTCTTTTGTAACATGACTTTAATGGAAATGTTTTTCATAAATTCACAAATATGCCTTATCAGTGGGAGAGGAGGAGGGAAGGAAGGGAGAAAATCTGGAACTCAAAGTTTTAAAAACAAATGTTAAAAATTGTTTTACATGTAACCTGGAAAATAAAATATTAAATGAAAGTAAAAAAAAATCAAATGCAATATGAACTGTTATGCTTTTAATATCATTGTAACGTTAGAATTTCAGTAATGTCCTTAAGTTCCTTCTCAGATATTTATTTTTGATTATGTTAAGCTAAACCATACCCTAAGTACCCAAACCCAGATATTTTACTTTGTAAAGGAACTTAGCTTGACCTGAATCTCTACTTCTAATGTCCTTGTCCCTATCTTTTTCCTCCACTTACATGTCAGGAAAATGTTCAGTAATCATTTTCCCAAGATTTTGAGTTCCAAATTTTTCTCTCTCCCCTCCCTTCCTCTAAAGATGTAGGCACTGTGATATAGTTTATGCATATGCTATCATGTAAAACATGTTTTCTTATTAGTCACAGTTGTGAAGGAAGAAACAGATCAAAAGGGAAAAAATGAAAAAAGAATAAGTGAAAAAAAGTTTCAATATGTATTGAGTTCATTAGTTCTTTATTTGAATATGGATAGCATTTTCCTTACTGAGTCCTTTGTACTTGTCTTAATTATGTTGCTGAGAAGAGCTGGGTCATTCATAGTTGATCATCATATACTATTGCTAATACTGTGTACAATGTTTTTGGTTCTGCTCATTTCATGTTACATCAGTTCATAAAAGTCTTTTCAGGTTTTTCTGAAATCTACCTGTTCATCATTTCTTATTGCACAATAGTATTCTATTACTTTCACATACCACAGCTTCCTCAGCCATTCCCCACTTCCATTTTATGGAAGAGTTTAACCCATCCATATTCACATAAATATATATGTATATATGAAACATATATGTGTGATATGTTAAATATGTAATATATAAATGTATATTTACATATAATTACTATTTATTTCTCTCCATCCTATTTTCCATTCTGTTTTTCCTCTTTGTTCTTTTCTCTCCTTAAAAGTGTTTTGCTTCTGCCTACACCTCTTCTAATCTGCCTTCCTTTCTGTTAATCCCCATCCCTACTCCTTTACTTAATCTCCTCCCCTTTTACTTTCCTGTCAGGTAAAATAAATTTCTCTATTTAACTAATTGTGTATTTTATTCCCTCTTTGATCCAATAGTGATGAAAATAAGTTTCAAGTGGTGCTCATCACTCATCCTCCAATTTTCCTTTCCACTAAAATAAGTCTTTTGTGCTTCTTATGCAAAATCTTTAATTTAAAAAAAAATCCATTTCTTCAAATACATCTTAAATTTAGACCCCGAGCTATGTATATTCCTTTTAGCTGTTGTTTTCTTTCCCTTTTTATCTGTAGATGCTTCTCTTGGGTTTTCATATTGGAGTCAAATTTTTGATCTTCTCCTTATGAAAGCTTAAGATCCTTTTCTTTCATTAAAGAATAATTTCCCTCAATGTATTGTGCTTAATTTTGCCAGACAAGTGATTCTTGGTTGCAGTTCTAACTCCTTTACCTTCCAGAATATCATATTTCATGACAGATTTTTAGTGCCAAGTTCTGTGTAATCCTGATTGTGACTCCTGATATTTGAATTGTTTCTTTCTGTGGTTTTTTTGTTGTAGTTGTTGTTGTTGTTTTGACCCAATAATTCTGAAATTTGGTTATAATGCTCCTTAGTATTTTTATTTTGGGATCTTTTTTTTTTTTTTTTCTGAGGTCATTGGTAGTTTCTTTCAATGCCTATATTGTCCTTTAAGGTTCCAGGACACTCAGGCAGTTTTCCTTGATAATTTCTTGAAAGAGGCTGCCTAAGACCTCCTTTTGATTATACCTTGCAGGTATTTTGATGATTCTGATACTGTCTCTCCTGGATCTATTTTCTAAGTCATTTGTTTTTCCCATGAGGTATTTTACATTTTCTTCCTTTTTTTTTTTATTCTTGATGTTTCATAGAGTCATTAGCTTCCACTTGTCTAATTCTAACTTTTAAGGTATGGTTTCCCTCTATTAGCTCTTGTACTCCTTTTCCATTTGACCAATTCCAGTTTTTAAGCAGTTTTCCAAGCTGTTGATTCCTTTTTCATAATTTCTTTTCCCAATTTTTCTTCTATCTCTCTTATATGATTTTTAAGCTCTTTGAGCTCTTCCATGAGTTCTTTCTGGACCTGAGACCATTTCCTGTTTTTCTTTGGGAGTTTTGTCCATTATATTTTGACATTGTTGTCTTCTTCTGTGTTGGTGTCTTAGTTTTCCCTGCCACCATAATACCTTTTTATAGTAAGATTTTTTTATAAGTTTTTTGCTCGTTTTTGGCCTCTTTCTTTCTTTTAACTTAGAGTTCTGCTCCCAGGATCTGAACTGTGTTAGACTTCTTGAGCCAGTGGTTATAGGCCTGACTCTATGTCTTTTGTTACATTAATGTTACCCTGAGGCCCATGGGGAATCCCCATCTCTGCTGGTGTGCTGAAAGTGAGGATTAGGAAGTGACTGGTGCTACTGGAGGCTGTAGGGGTCTAACAGTAGGGGTGCTGAGTTGGGGTCCTAGTAGCAGTGTTTGGCATGTGTTGAGAGTCAGTAAGGTATTTTTGTGTTTCCTGTAAACAGGCACTCATAAGGCTGATATGTACCTATTTATCCAAACTGTGCTGAAGCACATGGTGGTATGGCTTCTGGAGGATGCCTGTTTTCCCTGGACTATCATGAGGAACATGGTGGTTTCTAAAGCTAGAACCCACTGGTTCCACTGATTATTCTAAGGCATTTGGGGGGATCCTGGTATTGGCATTTGTCTCCTCTCCTGCTTTTGAGCTCAGGTTCACCTTCTAATTTGTTTAGATGGGGCTTGGTGCTGGGAAGTCCTGGACTGTGCTACCTCTTTACCCAAGTGAAGTGGACCTTTCCTTCCTATCATCCAGTTTTTTGAGTTCAAAAACTGTTTCTCCCTGTATCTTTGCTGGTTCTGCTGTTCTAGAACCTGTCTTAAGATCCTGTTTTATGGCTGCTCAGAGGTGAACATGGAAGAGTTATAGCAATTCATTGCTTACTCAGTCATCTTGGCTCCTGGAAGTCCTCCTTGTCCCCTTTAGTTGGAATTCATGATATAAAGGACAAAACAGCCAGAATTAAATGGTTTTCCTTGCTGAGATTGTTAAGGGCTGTTCAGGTCTCATGATCAGAACTTTCTACTTTATACTATAGCTTCCTCCATCTTTACTAAGGTATAAGAAACTTTGGCTTGTATCTTAGTGTTAAAAATTCCATTTTGTGTCCTTAACTCATGGAACATACCCCAGGGTGTTGGTTTGCTATCCTGTTATTTCAATGAATAACAATCATTTACCTTTCAACTCATGGCTCTGTTGTATTTGAGAACTTGACATAAGCCAAACGACTTAAGACATCTTATTGAATTTTATCACTTCCTAATTTCTCCTACATATCCAATGACTAACAGCAAAAAGCTGATCAGTTTTAGAGATAAAAACAAGCAGCCCAAGATTTAAACAGCCAATACACTGGATAATCATCCTTAATCACTTAAATCTGACAATTATTATGAAGATAACTTTATAGATCATAAATGGGCATGAGAAACAAAGAAGTGCACAGCATTTTTGTTTTCAAAGAGTTCTCTCTGTTTTTCCTCCAATGGACTTTTCTATTATTTCTACAAGTCTGCTTAAAATAACTATCATGCTTCTGAAGAAGCAAATATATGTATATTGTAAAAGGGAGGAGTGTATGAAGGGAGGGCACTTCTATGGTTGCATAATTTAAGTACTGGATGAAAAAGAACTAAATGCCCCCAGAGGGGTTCTGAAGGAGCTGAGCCCTTAATAAATTCATTACTTACAGAGGCTGAATACCTGCCTGGGGACAGACAAGTAAAAAGCTCTTCTCTTCATGTGAAACATTCTAGAACTATGACCAAGATCTTCCTGTGATCATTGCCACACAATGGGATGTGCACTAAAGAGAGACTGAATAAGGCCAAAGTGATGTCTTATTTTATGGTGAAAATAGTAATAAGGATAGAGGTGGGGGCTGTGAGAAAGGGAAATGGGAGGAAAAATTCTTCAGGGAAAGAAGATTTCTCTTCTTGGTACTCATTTTGAACCACATTTGTGGGCTGTGAAAAGAATGGTACCAGTCTAAAAGCTAATTCTTCCACAGGGTAGTTTTTTTTTTCCAAAACAGCTTTCATGCACGTATATTTTTGGTATAGGCAGGAGAAACAGACCTGCATAAATCCATTGCAGTTTTCTCTCCAAGTTTGCTATCCTTTGGGGTTTATTTTAATTATCCTTGCTATTTACTCGACCCCACAGGAACTAACTGTAAGGAAAGAAATACATTTATTTGGTATTTCGTTTTGTTTTCCACTGTGCAGGCTATAATATTAATAGATGAAGTTGGAAGAAAAATAAGCATGTATTTATATTGAGCCCAGTCCTTCTGGAGTTCACTTTTCTGGGAGCTGCATGCAAAAATAAGCCCATTTGGGTAGTCAGGGTATGTTATATGTGTTTGCAAATAGAATGTGTATAATACCAATGAGAACTATAATTTCATTTCAATTAGCCTTTTCACACTACTTGTTCCTTCCAAGGAGAATAGAAATTTCAGGTAGATGGAAAAAAAGAAGGATGGCCTTTGAAATTATAAATATAAGCTGTGAATGACATTATTACAGAAGCCTGAAATAAGAATAGAGAAAAAAATCCAAAGCACTGAATATCTTACTTGATTTTTTTTAACCATTTCATTCAGAAGGTTTGTGATTCTGTTTTCAATTTGACTTTAAATGCAGTGTTGATAGTCCCATTGCTGCCCAGGAGTGCTAATAGCATTCACAAACAACCTGGTATTTTTATCAGAAGTTTGCAATGGTCTTCCCTTAATTTGTTTGTTCTCTACCCAAATTTCTTTTCAATATCATGCTTGTCCTAGGGCAAACACTCTTTTGGGGTACACAGATACAGTATGGGAATCATTGTCCTAACTCCTTTACTGTCTCTTTTTCCATTTCTGTCACTTTAACATAAATCTATGTTAAAATAATAACATGATCTTTCTCTTCTCTTTTTTCCTCTCTTTTCTCTCTCTCCAATCACCTTGTTTTCATCTACTTACATAATTTCAACTATCATCTCTAAGCAGATATCTTTTTTTGTGTGTACTTCAATCTGCACTCAGTTTCTGAATTTTATTATTAATCAATTAATTAATTTCTGAGGATGAATGGCATTTTTCATCATTAATCCTTCAAAGTTTTCTGGGATCATTGTCATTATCAGAATAGCTAGGTCATTCATAGTTGATCATCCTGCAATATTGCTGTTATTATGTACAATGTTTTCATAGTTCTGTTCACTTCACTTTGTGTCAGTTCATATAAGCAGATGTTTCTTAAATCTTTTTTTCTCTAGCCCTTTTTCCTTCTTAAACAGATTCAGATTATTAGAACTGAATGGAATATCCAAGACCATCTAATTCAAAATTCTCATGCTCATAAACTTAGAATAATTTTTGATCCTTCCAATTTCCTTAACTCCCAGATCCATGTAGCTACCATATCATATTGATTCAGTTTCTATACTGTACCTTAAATCTGATCGCTCTTTTTCATTTCCTTTTCCGCTACCCCACTGAGAATTATTGTTACTTGTCTCCCTAACAGTCTCTTACCAACTCCCTGCCTCCAGACTTTTTTATGCATCCAGATAAATCTCCCTAATGGAAATATCTGATCTCTATACATAAAAACATTTGGTTTCTTTCAGTGTATAATCTTCCTAGTTATTATTGTTGTTTTTATGATGGTTAATTATAACTAAATAGAAATAAAATAATAAATGTTATTTATTAAGTCATGTTTGACTTAATTTTTATGGTTCCCCCAGGACCTAACATAGGGTATAAAGATGATGATAGCAGGGCTTAGTCTTAGGACTCTGATATGGTTAGAGCAGGGGATATCCAAGTATCCAGAAGGTTCTGGCACAACCCACAGGGTCTCTCTTGTAAACCACACTACTAAACTAGTTTTTCTCTTCCTGAGTTGAAAGAATTCTGAATATGAATGTCTTTTATAAAAAGTTTACTATGAAAAATTGTCTTTGCTTCAATTTTTATATGATTGATATTCTCCTCTTTTAATTATTACCCCTCTCTCTTTTACTTGAGACATCAAGACATAGTAAATTAAGATCTAAAATTTTGGAAGAGTTGGGTTCTAATTTCAATTTATATGCTTACTAACTAAATTACATCCTTCTGGACAAATCCCTTGCCCTTCTCTGAAACTGTTTCTTTAGCAATAAAAACTAAGATAATAATGGAAAGTAACTCACAATTATTGTATAGCTTAAATGAAATAATGCCTGTAGATCATATTACCAACCTCAAAGTGCTAAATAAATACAAGTTTAGAATTTTTTTGACTTTAGCCTCCTTTTTCACCTCAGCATGTATTTTTTATATGTTTATCTCTGTCTCTATCTCCAAGGCTAACCAGATATCTATAAACAATGCTGTCAGCTTGGCTTTTCTAGCATCAGTAATGTTGTGGTAATTTCTATCTCCACAGTGATGTCATACAAGAAAATAGCAAGATGATTTGGGCACCAGAGTCACAGCTCTGCATAACACTGCTCACTGACTTAATTAAGAAGCCTTTTAAAAAAACTGGTCCAAATCTGTTATTTTTGTAGTTATTTGGAAATATTACTGACTGAAATGTACCTGAAGATTAATCCTGAAATCAGTCTACCCCTAAGGATATAGACAGAAAGCTCATACTAATAAAATGTATTTTCACAATCTCTATTTCTGATTCATTGATTCCATTACTGAAGAATGAAGTCTGCATCTAAATAACAGTGAGAATTTACTGATATTTTTTCATGCTGGATGTCCTGAAACAAAATGAGTTTAAGACATAATAATAAAATAGATTAAGTTACTGGCATGGATGAAAGAACAGAGTCCATTTATTTTAGGTTCCTATGAAATAATGAAATGACAGTTAAAATTTTCTATTATGACATGTATGATGAGTGTGATCAGAAGAATCTCTAGATCACCCTATTATGAATGTCTAGAACTGGATCCTTTCCAATGACTCATGAGGTGTCATTGGGCCTTTTGGGTGAGCCCTTTCATAAATGATATTCAGAACACAAAAATTCTGGTGGCCTTTTCTGAGAAGAGTGAGATAGGGAAGAGAGGAGGAAGTCAAGGGCTGCATCAAATCTGTGTCAGAGAAAATTGGCTCTGTGCCAGAGAAGGAAAAAAAAAAAAGCTGCTCACTCAGGCTTTTAAAAATATGATTGCCTCCTTTGATGCTCAGTCTTCCTTTCTCTAGAACACATGATTTGGAATAGTCTCTATCTCTATCTTCTTGTAAAGAAAGGAAGGGGCACTTTTTTACCCCACACCTCTCCCATTCCATTAATGGAAATAAGTTGTACATAGTAGCTAGAGTTTGTGCTGTATAGATGACCTGCTGACTCCTTTCTTTACTTTGTTCTTCTTAAATTGAGAATAGTTGACCAATTGACAATCATGACATAGGTACTTGTCTGAAATAAATTTAGGGGTTCAGTAGGTTCTAGGATTCCTCAAGTCAGTGCCAATTACTTCTTGGAGAAAAAGAAAGGTGACTAGTAAATAGGAGGATGAACATGACCCCTAGCCTGATTTTCCAGAAGATAAGTACTCTGAGGAATTGTATGAACAGTGCAAAGCCAAGATGGTGAAATACCTATTCAGTAGCAATTCCAACAAGTGCTTCATGTTAGAATCCTTTAATTATCAATCCCTAGAGGAGTATCATAATAACTATGTTACTACTACATGACTTTGTCAAGCATATTTTTGTGTCTTTTGTACTTCAAACTCTGTGTGTGCGTGCGTGTGTGTGTGTGTGTGTGTGTGTAAGAAATAGCTGCCCTATATTGTTACACATTGTTATATGTATTGTTACATTGTGTTGTTACATTGCATACCTTTCTACTCCTCTTTTGGGGAAAACCATAAATATGAGCCACATTTAAGCAATATGTAATTCTTCCCCTGGGTACTCATGAGGTAATAATGAATCAGAAAATTTAAAGAAGGGTCTGACTCTTGAGTTGTCAGGCTTTCCTATGATTGAATCCAGTTCAGGTGTCTGGAATCAAATTGTAGAAGAACAGGGTGAGTACTTAACTCACTCTGGATTAAAAAGAAGTTACATATATTGTTACACATATTTTGCAGTGATATGCTTTCCACCGACCAATTTTCCCTTGTATCTCCAAGAAAACAAAAAGAATTTAAAATTTTAAATTTAAAAAAAATCATCTTTCTAATGAATTTAAATTCTTAAGGATGTGAATGGTTGTCAGGCATGTGAAAAGGAAGACTAGATTACATGTTCTCTGAGTAGAGTTCTAAGTAAAAGTGTCTTCACCTGAGGTAAGTAGTCATTGAAAAGGCTGTTTATGATTAAAAAAAAAAAAAAAAAAAACAACCTGAGAGGATCAGGATGTACCTCTGCATCAGAGGATTGGGGACAGGCATGGGCCAGAATATCCTGACAGTGGGAACCCCTGGTGATAGGAGGGACCAGTAACATGAGTCAGGGGAAGACTCCAAAACAAGGAATGATTATTGTCAAAGAAGTGCACCAATCTAGATACTGGCACCCTGGACCAAAGATTAAATCACCCAGTACTACTAGTTACAACTCTTTTTCCAAGATCCCCAGCTCTGATTTTTTTTAATCTATAAAGTTTAGGAGAAATATAAATTTTCCTGGATAATATGTACGTTCACATAAAGGATTTTGGATTTTTACAAATCAGTCCTTAACTATCCAAGACCTGCTGTTAACAGCAGGTGTTAAAGAAATGGACTCCAGATAGAAATAATATTCTTCCACAAAGCATTACATTTTCCATTAAATTAAAATGTTCCATTTTTCTGCATGTATTAGACTCACTAATTAAAAGTAATCCCAAGATTCCCCCGAAGGTTTAAAAGCTATTGTGGAGCAATACAGGTATTTGAAAGTTCTTGTTGACTGATTAGCAACTTGTTTCTATAAACAGATTGCACAGCAGTTGACCTACTTGGTGGCATGCTATTAAGCTCTGATGAGAAATGTTAATTTTCATTTGATTTAATGGCCTTTATTGTCAGCTCCTGAAACATTCCTAACTGCCCAGAATTTTCCCCAGCTTTTTCTAAGAAAGTTAACTATATTCCTAAGGAACATAGAATCTGATCAGCCATAGTCAGACTCACTGTAACTTGACACTTACATAGTGATGTTATTTTGGTGTTCATTGAGAATGAAGAACAACATCCAACCAATCACATATACACATATATACTTGTGTGTGTGTGAGCTATGAATATAAGTATTTATATGTTGTCTCTTAAATTATAATTCAATTCCTTTTGGGGCAAGGACTGTGTCTTTCTTGAGGGCGTAGCATAGTGCCTGGCACACAAGAAGTGTTTTACCAGAGGCTTATCAATTTGTCTTGGCTTTCAGTAGTCCAGGTGAGATGTAAAACACACTAGTTATGATAGTGGCTATATGAGTAGAGAAAAGGAGACCTATATGAGAGTTACTCTGAAGGCAGACATGACAAAATTTGAGAATAAAGTGATTTTATGGAGAGAGAATGAGGCATCAAGGATGACACCAAAGTTGGAAGCCTAAGTAACTAGGAGGATGGAGAAGTTCAGAAAATACCTAAGAATATCTAGGTAATAATATTTTTATAGCTCAGGAAACTGAAAGGTTAAGTGACTTACTTAGAATCGGATAGGTAATAAATGGTTTAATGGACATTCAAATCCAGACCCTCCAACTCCAAAACTAATGCTCAATTTATTTATACTGACCTTTCAGTATTCTTTATGACTTTTTGTAAAGTTGGTCTAGTTTGTCAATATCCTTCCTAAAATGGGGTTCATAGAAATAAGTACTAATTTTGTCTGACAAGAACAGAGTAGAAAAATGGCATGACTATCACCCTCACTTTTTTCTGAATACAATGTCTATTAACAGAACCTAAGATCATCATAAATTGTTAACTCTTTTGACTAATAAGGCATACTTTTGCCTCCTATGTAATTTGTAATCCACCAAAATCCCCAGATCTTCTTTATATGAATTGCAACACATTACAAATGGTAAGACTGAAGAAATCTGGTTCATCTGGAAGGTGTTGGAATACACGGGAGCCACCTGACAGTAGCTGCTGGAAATCCAATCCAGACCTGCAGAATGGATCTCCTCTTGTGAGAGGATGATACAAGGAGACTGAGAGACAGTTGCTGTTCTCTAACCTCTCTGACTGAGAGGCTGTTGTGTTATCTGACCTCTCTTCTCTTCCCTCTGCCTCCAATTTATCTCATTCCCAATCCGCAACACCTGTGTCAGCAAAGGCTGCCCCACAACTCCTTCAGATGTTATGATTCACAGCTGTGGAGGCTCTCAGAGAATTGACCTATCCCTTTACAGGAAAGAAAGGACAGAATGAAGAAACTAGTAGAACAAGCAGTAATTTCCTGCCCCCCCCCCCAATCTCAATTATTAGCATAGGTGCTAATAATCATTATTTACTTGTATAGGTATTTAATTCAGGACTTTTCTTTTCTCCAAGAACCAACAGAAAATATCTATCCTTTTTTATAGGAAAATGATGGAATGTAACCCAGGAGTTAATAGTCTATTTAGTTTAGAATTTCACAAACTCACTTCAATTCAGTATCTATTTCAAGTGTCTAATAGGGGTAAGGTATTGTGTTTAGTAGTGTTGTGAGGTAGGGAAAAGAATAGACAAAAGATTCAAGATAGATGGGGAATGGAATGGAAAGAAAGGACAAAACCTGAGGGAGAAAGTAGACAGAAGGGAAATGAGAGTCAAAAATTAGAAATGACTGACAAAAATTCCATTAGGGCAAAAGGAAGGAAGGGAAGAGAGGATTTCTCAGCAAAACTGATGGTATTCACTTTTTATTATAATTTTTTTAGCACAAATTGTATTTTTTCTATTAAATATAAACCAATATAACAATGGGAATTATGACCATAGAGTTAAAAACCTGAGCTTAAGTTCATATCATCATAGAATGGTATGTACTCATCAAGATTTTCATTTTAGATATAACAAAACTGAGGCTTGGAAAGGAAATTATTTGACCACAGTCACAGTTATAAAACTATGATTTTTCATATCACCTACAGTGCTCGTAGTACTTACTTTTTAATTTTTGTATCTCCTATACTTGGAGTTTAAAAACCTGAATTTGAGCAATAAAGCCAGAACTTAGCATACCAGGTGCTCCTATCCTCCACTCTTTCACAGTCTGCCCAAGTCCATATTTGTTGTTTCTATGACACATTTATTCATCCCATCCTCTGCCTATCAGTTTTTCTTTTGCCTTTAACTCTCCCAAAATCAATCTTTTCCAAGGAGTCCCATCTTCTCATAATGTGGCCAAAGTATTTAAGCTGCAGCTTCAGTATAAAACTTCTGATGAATATCCTGAATTACTATCTTTTAAGTATTGACTGGTTTGATCTCCTTTTGTCCAAAGTTCTTTCAAAATTCTCCTCAATTAAAAAGCATCAGTTTTACAGTGCTCAGCTTTCTCTATAGACCAACTCTCAGAAACGTACATTGTTTCTAGAAAAAACTTATCTTGGACTAACCAGACCTTTGTCAGCAAAAAGCAGGTAACTCTGCTTTTTAGTATGCTGTCCAGATTTGTCAAAGCTTTCCTTTCATGGAACAAGCATCTTATATTATCATGGGTGCAGTCACTGTTTGCAGTGATCTTTGAACCTAAGAATATATATCTGACAATGCTAACAGTTCTTTTCCCAGTAGCCCAGATTTAGTTGTTTTTTTATGTTAAGTATCAAGCGATTTTTTACATTTCCCCTTTTTTATCCTGATGAAGAAGCTTTTTAATTCTTTTTTACTTTCTATCACCAAACTAGTATCATCTATATCATCTTAGACTGTTGATATTTCTTCTGACAACCTTTGAGTCATCCAGCCTGGTTTTTACATAATGTAATTACATAATTTGCAATAATACTTTTGATTTGCATTGCCATTATCAAGATCAAATAAAAAATGTATATAAATAGTTTTATAACCGTAAAAATCTATAGAAATGTTCACTATCTTTATTGTTTTGATCAGGATTATAATATATTGATAGCTACTTTATATTTATACTTATATACTTTATATTTAAGATTTTAAGACTTTATATTTAGATTCTCTCTCCCTAAAGTTCCTAGGAAGCCATTTGACTTTGCTTATAATGCCATATCAGTCACTCGGTTACTTGACAAACATTTATTATGCACTTAACGAAGTATCAGGCACTGTGCTAAGGGCCAAGTCATTTCTATCAAGAAACTCATAATTTAATGGAAGAGACAACAAAGGAAGAGACATACAAACAAACTATATATAAGATATTTTGGAAATAATCAACACAGGAAAGGAACTAGAATTAAAAGATTAGCAAAGACTTCCTATAGAAAATGGAATTCTGTGACCAGCGGGATGAATACAGAGAGGACTGGCGAGACTTACATGAACTGATGCTAAGTGAAATGAGCAGAACCAGGAGATCATTATATACCTCAACAATGATACTGTTTGAAGATGTATTCTGATGGAAGTGGATCTCTTCGATAAAGAGAGCTAATTCAGTTTCAATTGATCAAGGATGGACAGAAGCAGCTACACCCAAAGAAAGAACACTGGGAAATGAATATAAACTGCTTGCATTTTTGTTTTTCTTCCCGGGTTATTTATACCTTCTAAATTCAATTCTCCCTGTGCAACAAGAAAACTGTTCAGTTCTATTGTATCTATTGTATATTGTATCTAGGATATACTGTAACCTATTCAACATGTAAAGGACTACTTGCCATCTGGGGGAGGGGGTGGAGGAAGGGAGGGGAAAAATCGGAACAGAAGTGAATGCAAGGGATAATGCTGTAAAAAATTACCCTGGCATGGGTTCTATCAATAAAAAGTTATTTAAAAATTAATTAATTAATTAATTAATTGAAAAAAAAAAAGAAAGTGGAATTCTAGCTGATAATTGAAAGAAGCCAGGAGTCAGAGATGAGGAGAGAGAGCTTTCCAGGCATGGGAAATAGGCAGAAAAAGTGCCCAGAGCTGCCAGATAAGTGTCTGCCTTAAGCAACAGCAAGGAGGATGTGTCATTGAATTGAAGAGTCCATGGCAGAGTAAGGTGCAAGAAAAGTGGAAAGGTAGGGGAACAGGTAATAAAAGACTTAAATGCAAACAGGATTTAAAATGAGTGTGACTCCATAGGGGTACCGTGGTCAAACCTGCACTTTGGAAAAATCATATTGACAGCCGAATAGAGGATACACTGGCATCTGAAGAGACTTGTGGCAAGAAGAGCATGCAGCAGCCTCTTGCCATAGTCCAGATGTGAGGGTAGAATCATGCTCCCAAGTAACATCTTCTTTGCAACATCACTTGAATATGTCCCTCTTGAATATGTCCCTTTCTTTGATACTGCCATCACCTCTTAGTCTATCCCCCTTCTCAGATAAGTATTGAATGGTGCTGAGACTTTGACTGACTACAGAGATAAATAAATTAATAAACACATACAAACACACACATACATACATACATAACTATACCTATATATTTATATATATATGCACTTATACACATATACATAAATAGAAGATATGTGTACATTTATGTATATGTGTATATACATATATAAATGTATATTTATATACGGGATGTTTGAGATGGGGGTGAGGAGAATGGTTTTTGCTATCTCATTCAGTTTTGCTTTCTTGGTTCCTCTAAATCAACCTGAATCTCCCACTCTGGTACTTTTCTTTTGAGGCACATGGTATATATATATATGTGGGGGGGGGATAAGTATATATAAATATGTGTGTTATATATACATATACATGTATGTGTATACATATGATGACCACGTATTTAAAATCAGCCGGAGTCAGAAATTCAGGTTAAGGGAAAAATCTTCAATCTTTATTGAAATGAAGAGGTAAAGAAGGATTTCGATAGCAGTATAGGCAGACAGGAAGCCAGCTAGCAGAGGGGGATTGGAGGTGAGGGCGGTTGTGATAGCAATGTGAGCAGCTGTGTCAAGACACCAGCCAGCAGTCTCTCTTTCTACTTCCCTTTCCACCCCCCTGCCTCCACCCACCAAAATTGTCATTTCCCATACAACACATCAGGACTTGCACAAAGAGTGGGCGGGGGCCATTCTTTCTCCAAGCATATATATTAATAGAGCATGGTCCAATTACTATTTAGCCTCACGTGCTTGGAACCTCAGTGCATCAACTCGAGCCTCGGCCCATTACATATACATATGTACACATATGCATATACACATATACATATACCATGTGCCAACCTGAAACTCCCACTCTGGGAGACATATAATGTATGTATCTGTGTGTGTGTGTGTATGTGTGTCTGTGTGCCTCAAAAGAGAAGAGACAGAGTGAGAACTTCAGGTTGGCTTAGAGGAACCAAGAAAGCAAGATTAAATGAGATAGCAAACAGCATTCTCTTCACATATCCCCCATCAAACGCTTCCACATATACACAAATACAAAGAGAGATAATTATTATGCATATGGTTTGTGTTTTCAGTGGCCAACATAGTCTCTTTAATTAGAAAATCCACAGTCATATATTCTATTGCAAGGTATTTACATTCTTAGTTCCTATGTCAGACATGTAAAAACTCCTCTCATAAGCCAAAAGCCATATTTTTTTTTCCTTCTTCTTCTTTGTCCTGGAAAAAAAAAGTTCTAAATAACATATTGATTCCCACAATGCAAATGTTATCATTCCTTATGCAATTTACTCATGGCTTTTAGTAGTTCTCCAGTACACATTAATTCTTAGTGGTTATTAAATTCAGTGTGAATTGTCAGGACATATTTCCAAAGGAGGTTTCATTAAAAGACAAACCTTTTCCAGAAATATGTTTTAAAAGTAGTAAGACATTTATAAATGATTTATGCTTTCTTTTTAAATCAAAATTAAACCTCCAATTTCCTGTCTGAGGCAAATGATAAAGTCTTTGTTAAGGTGGGTCCTATGCCCATGAATTAAATGAATGCTTATTATTGGACAGTGTACCAATATCTATTCATTAATTCCCTTCTGTGACTGAAAAAGTGCTATTTCTTCATATGGACATTCAAGAGCAGTAATCACCAGAGATGTAAAGATTAGATGATCCTGCCCAGCATTTAAGTAATGATGAAGATAAATAACGGATAAGTCCAACACTCAGCATTCTTGAAAGAAATAGGCTATAAAACAATTGTCCAATATTCAGCTCCACTAAGAAACAGTTGTTGCTACTTGTAGAGAGTAGATGGAGAGAGAAGTCATTCGAAGAAAGTTTCCAAAGCACAATTCCAGTGACAATTTCAATTTCACAGCCACGAGAAGAGGGACTTTGCCTCCTTCCTTTCTCATATCCTGAACTGCCCAGTTTCATTTGGAGCTCAAAGTGGAAATAGGAATAGTCTCAAGTAGGGTCCTGGCTGGATAACTTTCCCGTTAATGGAGGGTTACTCTTAATCTAGCTTGAAAGCTACCACTTTGCCATGGTTGTGTTTGTTGCCACAGTTTTACTAATGTTCAGTCCTTTTACTCTATTCTGAAATCATAAAGAGAAGGGGTTATTGCTGTGATTATTTTCCCTTTTTACCTTTTCCTCTTCTGACTAAGTACTAATTCCTCTACCCTCAGACTTATAGGAGGGAACCCAAAATCCATTAGACCTTCAGACTAATTGCTCATTTTCCAATGGTTGGGAGCCATATTCCCCCAGACTCTGCCCTACAGACCCAACAGTTTTTCACAATGCTTGTATGAACTAGGAGTCACCAACCACAATCTTTATGGAAAAAATTGAGAACTATAACATCTTATAATCTTCCCTGGTGCTGAATTCTAAGGTCTTTTTTACAATCTATCTTGCCAATACACCAACCAGATGCCTGGGCACTGCCATCTAACCTGATGAGGCTAAAAATCTCTGGGCATACCAATCCAGCCTATCCAAGGACTGCTGAACCTTTAAAATAACCCCTTAACTGAAACTTCCTATAATTGCGGTCTTCCCTAGCTAAAATATAACCTTCTCGAAAATAGACATTGGCTCAGTACAGAGTCACATAGCATTTTAAAATATTTTATTTTGTTTTTTTTTTTTAATTCATTCTCTTCAGAAAATAGCATTCAACCTGAGATATCCCTGGGTCATTCATTGTCATTTTATACTTAGCTACTTCATAAAGAAAGCTGGATAGGTATCATATATGCTACCCTGTTACTCACCCATGGTATGACAAAACATTATTTTATTTTGTATATAAATGGTATTTTTTCAATTATCTGTAAAGATAGTTTTCAATATTTTTATAAGATTTTAAGTTCCAATTTTTCCCCTTCCCTCTGCCTTCTCCTTTTCTCCAAGACAGAAAACAAGCTGATATAGCTTGTGCAATCATGTTGAATAAACATGTTTACACATTACTGATATTGTGAAAGAAGAAAGAGAACAAACAGAAAAAAAAACATGAAAAAAATATAAAGAAACTGAGAACAATATACTTAATGAAGTCTGCAGTTAGATTCCAACAGTTTTTTCTCTGGTTGAAAAAAAAAAAACTATATTCTCAATTACTACAGATAACTCTGATAATGGTTTCATATGCTCCTTCAAAAAGAATATCATATATGGGGCAGCTGGGGTGGTGCAGTGGATAAAGCACCAGCCCTGAAGTGAGGAGGACCTGAGTTCAAATCTGTTCTCAGACACTTAACACTTCTTAGCTGTGTAAGCCTGGGAAAGTCATTAATCCCAATTGCCTCAGCAAAAAAAAAAAAAAAAAAAAAAATCCAAAACAAACAAAAAGAGAATATAATATCTCAAGGACAATCTGGGATTTGAGCTGGCAATGTGTATTAAGAATAATGAAATTGGTGTTTTAGTTATATTGGAGCAAGGGGAAGTTCAAGGAAAGGATAAGATCAGTGTTTGGGCAAAATAGTATGACAATAATGGAAAATGGAAAGAAGGCAAAACTACTCAATTTTTTATTGCTACTTTTTGTTCAAACTGTTGTATGTTTCAGACTAGCAAGAATAAATTTGAAAACTACGCAGATTAGAAACTGTAGATGTGAGAATGTGTTAGAAGAAGAAAATAATTTCTTCCTAGATACCAAAAGAACTAATGATACTACAATTATAATGTATTATAAAATTCTGCTTTATATAAAACAGAATACTAGCCAGTAAACAAGGACTATAGCTGATATCTCAGGTAGAATCTGCAAACAGAGCAGACACTAATCAGATAAGACTAAGGTTATATTTGTTGTCTTAGCTTGATTTTTGCAGATTTTTGATAGTTATATAACCTGATTATCTTAAATAAATGGCAAGAATAAAGTTAAACTAAAATTTTCTTATCACAGCAGCCTCTGAAGTTCCTTCCAAATCTATTATCCTATGGAAATATAAAATCGGTGCTCATAATCTTTTTTCTATCATGGAGTTCTTGATCTATCTGGTGAAGATTATGGAGACTCCTTAGAGTAATGCATTTTAAAAATTTATTAAGGGACTACTCCTACTACTTTAAAATCTATTCATAGTAGGTACTTAATAAATGCTTATTGATCATTTGATTAACTGATTAAATAAAAATGGGATGCTTCCACGTATAATGAATTTACTATTACTGGAGATATTCAATTGGAATGTAGAGACATCACTTGCTCATAGTATTTGTTACAGAGAAAATGACTAGATGACGTTATAAGATAAGTTATAAGACTGCTTTTGCCACTTGGTAAAATATGACCATTATACTAATGGTCACATTTTCCCTATACTTTGTCCCAAGTGTGCTTCAATGTGAATGGTTCCTAAGTACAATGTCAACTTTCAAGATAAGGCTATTCTTCATGGAATTTATATCTGCTGAATTCGCCACTCATCCTAAAGTCATCTAATTTTGTTATTAACTATGAGAATTATCCTCTCTCCAAGTAGCTACTTACACTGAACTTTTCGAGTCTCTTCAACATTTTTCTTCATGGGAAAAAAGTCCTAGAGCTTCTGAGTCTCCTCACTCACTCTGAGATCTGCTTTTTGTTTCATTCTTTGTCATGCATATGGAACTACATCTGTCAACATGTTTCCCCTCGGGATGCTCTGTGAAAGATGAGCATTGATTGAACCAAGACTATACATATGTTGGTGATTTCCAAACTCTTTTGCTCCAAGAACATGTCCCAGAATATTATTTCTTTAGAACTTTTTAAACCTAACAAAATTCTTTTTCTGTTTGTTCCAAAATAAAGCAAACACAATGATCATTGTAGCAAATTCTAGTGCAGTGATTGGGGCCTTCTGAAATAGGCTTTTGTCTAGAAGAACATGTTATTTTTTTTTTCATCAACAGCTACTTGCAACTCAACTTTACCCTATTCCTCCATTTATACCTCTGGTTAGAAGAAAATAACTATTTGGAGTTACACTTAGCCATGCTCCCTAATTGCAAAACTTTCTGAAATACGTTCATTCAGACTTATGGGTAGATAAGCAGCAAATTTTCTTTTAAGTATCTCCTTGTTCCCAAAAAGAAGTAAGTTCCCATAAGTTTTATATGAGAATGAAACACTTTGAACCACTTGAATCATGCATTGTACATTACATAGCTGGATGCCTGACCTCAGTGGAGGGAAAAAGGATAAAGAAAACATAAAATTTGTTTAGTAAAAACCTAGATTTATAAAACTCCTAAACAGTAATTCTTTTTTATTTGCATACACATTATAATCACTCCTTACTTGTACATATTTTCCTTCTGATTATATATAATCTTTCTGGAGCAGCATTTTATCGGAACAGTAAAATATGTGGAAGTTCTATAAGTGATGCATGTGTTGGGAAAGATGGTCAAAAATTACAGGGTATATTATTCTATGTTCAACTCTATCCTCTTTCTGAAAAACAAGGGGTGAGGAGACACTTAGGGTCCTTCCTTACCAATGAGTTAAACTGAAGCCTTTCTAATTGAAGAGACTTTTCTCTCACTTCTTTATTTTTCTGGATATCTTTGGAAAAAAATAAAAATTTTAACATACATTTGACTATATCTGTAGTGTTTTATTCCATTTCTCACTTTATTTTTGGTGTAAGAGTTTGACTTATATAATTACTTGTTTAGAATAAATGTCATTGAAGTACCACAGCAGAGCAACATAGAATCACACATTTTTCATACTGTTAAAAGACACTTCAGCTAGTTCAATTAGAAAGCACTATAGACATGGGAGCTCATATTATTTTCCCAATAGATTGTAAATGTCTTGTGCATTAACACACTGTTGGCACTTAATATTCTATGAATGAATGATTTCATTTTACAGTAAGTAAAAAAAAAAAGCCTAAAGAGATTGCATGAATTATCTGATGTCACACAGTAAGAGAGACCTTGGAAGAGAACACAAGTTCTGACTTCCAATCCATTGTATTGTTTCATTTTTAATGAAAAGGAAATTAAAACAAGGCAAGGCATGATAAGGGCAGAGAAGGGAAAAAGCTAATACACAAGTAAAGGTAAAATATTAATATAACTTTTGATCAGTTGCCCTTGATTATGGACACAAGGCAATGATTTGGGGATAATTTTAGAAGAACCATCAAAATAGCATAATATCATATGAATATTGGTGATTTCCAAACTAATTGCATAAATATGCTGAGACATAGAATGTATGGTATCATCTCAATAGTGCTGTATAGCAATGCCGACTCACAACCAAAAACCCATGGTGATATCAGGGTCTCATCCTTTTTTCTTGTCCCCTTTATAAGTTCTGTAGTCTCTATGTTTATATGAATTATATAAGGGATGAATCCCCTTTTTGTTTGCCCCAAACAATTATTTTTATATTGGACATTACCCTTTAGTTTAGTTGTAGGAATGGGAAGAGAAGGGGGTGTAAGACTTGAACCATTTGTAGTCACTGAGGGATGTTACTTGGAAGATACATCAGATTTTAACTGATCAGTATTATACATAATATATCCCCTTTACTCTTAATGTTAACATGTTATGTTAATATATTATCATAATAAGGATCATGCTCAGAATTCCATATCCTGGTTTTGTTTTACTATATGGAGCTTTTTCATGCCTAATTCCCGCTTTGTGATAACCCAGCACTGAGAAGACTTAGATTTTTCATATAATTTGGCAAATTCCAAGTAAGATACTGGGCCTCTCCAATACTTATAATAGTAACAGGTAGAATGCTTCAGTTAAAAGTATAAATACCTTGGAGCTTAACCTCTTCAGTGTAATTCTTCTGTGCAGCAGATTATAAACTTTGTCTCTAGATTATGCAAAGAAGGATGGAAAAATAACCAAGATACACAAACACACACACACACACACACACACACACACACACACACACACACACCACTGGTTTTTATATGGACTCAACTAACCAAACTTGAGTCATAGCCTCTGACTGTTTTGGGTTGGCTTGTTTTGTTGTCTTTATGCTTCTTTTCTTAAGTAAGCAGGTGAATATAGTGCTAATTTTGGACATTTCTAAGCTCAGAAGGGACCTTGTCAATTCAAAAGGTCCTGAGGCCTTTGATCCTATTGGATTAGCTGGTGGAAGAGAGAGCTTCTTCATCAGAGAGGATAACCAATTACAAAAAAAGATTGTCTCAGACCTGGACATTAAGGGTAACATGTATTTGGACAGTGACAGCTTGAATTCAAATGTCTAGCACTTCTGCAAAATGTTTTGTCTTATAATGAAGTCTAAGTACTAGTCATCCTGAAGATTGTAAAATTAGTTATAAATGAAGTTACTAAATTGTTGTATTTAGGTCCATCTGTGAGGGTTCTTGGGTGTGTCATACCTTTTGCATGTATGAACATTTTTCCTCTTTCATATTGTAAATTGAGAGTCATTTTTTATTATATTTCCTTTTGAGGAAGGCCTTATATATGATCCATAATCTAACATAGTATGATTAAAATTGCCCCTAGTGAGGGAAACTTAACCAGTATGTTTAATAACTCTAATTAACCTAGGATTCAATCCAATCAAACTGCATGTCTGAGTCTAAAGTTGACAGGGAATAGTCTAGTCCATCAGACCCAGAAGCTGTAAAGTTCTTAGTTCGTTTTCTTGGGGTCTCTGCGTCAGCCTTCTTTTCAGTTCAGTAATCACCAAAAGAGTAGCCAGGGGTTAAAGTCCAAATCCTTTATTATCTCTTTCAAAGTCTTGTCTCCTTTTCTGGGGCCTGGTTAGCTTTTTTAAAGGCCTTCCAGAATCTCAGTTTCAGTGGAGAAAATGCAGAAGGACAGGCCTGCCACCACAGGATGTGAGATGGGATGAATGAATCTGAGTCCAAGGGCTTGAGCTTCCCCCTTGAGTCCTTTTGTCTTCTCTAGCTCTATCTCAGAGCCTCTCAGTGCCCCAGGCCAGGCATCAGAAGACTGACTGAAGATCGAATGAATTTCTCTCCTTGGTTCTGAGAGCTTGAGCTCCCATCTGCCTTCTCTACCCTCTGAATGAATCTAGCTGAGTATAAACCAATCATTATATCACTAGGAAACCATTATTTTTTGTAAGGTTAAATCAATCATACTGAACTTAGAGAACTATTAAGCATCATGCTAAACTAGATAACCATTGTCTCATCAATTCCACTGAATTAGCACTTTGTAAAAGTTCTGGCTTATTACAAGAAGCATTTCTACAAAGATGGATGAGGATTTAAGAAAACTTTAAAAATTGATTGCTAGTTAAAAGCTTAAATATGAATTTTTCTCTTTTTTTTAATGGAAGACTTCAATGCTTTTATCTTAAATACAGTTTCTACAATTATGTTGAAAGGTTGTGATATCTTTGTTGTCTGCTCTTTGTTATAGTATGAAGAAAAAGGTTTTCTGGTCAGTGAGTGGAGAAATGTTCTAGTCATATAATAATATGGGAAGAAGGCCAATTTCGAGTTCAATGTGAATTATCCAGTAGTAACTCTACATGAGATCTTCAGCCTTTTGGATTACCCAAATTAAGATTTTTCATTCAAACTAATTTAACATTCATAAATACTATTTTTAAGACTCCTGAATTAAAAATCAAAGACTCACTACCCTGAGGGGAAATTCTGGGAAGATAGCAGAATAAGTCAGAAAATTCTAAGCTCTTCTGGTTTCCCAGCACAAACAAAAACAAAATAGATCCTCGGGCTGAACATATACCATTGGAAAACAAGGAAGATTTGAAGGAGAAAAGAGTTTCCTTCTAGGACAACTGGACCTAGAAAACCTGAAGAAAGACTCTAAAAACCAAGCTTTAATGCTTGTGAAGTGTAAACACCTCCAGACTAGCTTCACAGAAACAATAAACAGGGAATCCTGGGGCTAGCTGAGTTTGGAGGTAGCCTCTCTGACCCACAGAAACTTTTATCTTCCTGATAGCATGAGGAGTGGGATCTGAGTTGAGGAAGACCAAGGTAACCTCTGCTGGTTAAAAAACACCAGGTTTAGCTACACTGCAGAGACAGGGCCCTGGGCAAGAAGGAATTAGCACACCTGGTAAATGCAGAAGCAGTGGGGCAAGGATGCTGCTGGTTGTGGACACTTGCAGGATGGGGAGAGCTCTTGCTTTGGGGTCCCATGTCAGAGGGGAAAGATGAAAGGAAGCCAGAGGCACCATCTCCCCAAACCCAGAATTAAAGGCAGTTACACTAACAAGTTCTCATTTTTAAAAATGAGCATTTAAAGGGGAAAAAATTTATAGGAATAGGGAAGACCAGAATTCATTTTCAAAGAACATTGAAGTAAAAGAAAAGGCTCTCCTACCCCCAAAAATAATGTTAAATGGCTACTGATGCAAAAAGAATTTATAGAATAATTCACAAAAGACTTTAAAAATCAATTGAGAAAGGTAAGGAAAAAAAAAACACCATCCAAGAAAAACAAGAAGATTATGAAAAGAAAATCAACCAACTAGAAAATAAGATCCAGTCTTAAAGAAAAAAAAAGATTCTTTGAAAATTAGATTTGGCAAAGGAAAGCCAGTGAAGCTATATGAGATCAAGAAAGAGAAAATGAACAAATAAAAGAGAGTGTGAAACATAAGAAAAACAAAAGATATGAAGAGCAGACGAAGAAGAGGAAACATAAGAATAATTGGACTCCCTGAAATCTGTGACCAAAATAAAAAGAACTGTGACAAAATAATGCAAGAAAGTGACAGAATATGAGAAGAAAATAGACATGGAAAAAATTCACCAATCACTACCTCAAAAATATCCTACAAGGGAAAAACACAGGAAAATTATTGCTAAATTCCAAAACTCCCAGATCAAAAAGAAAATTTTACAAAAAAGCAAACAAACAAACAAAAAACAATTCAAATATTCTGGAGCTACAATTAGAATTGTAAAGGATTTCAGGAGCTACAATAAAAGATTGCACATCCTGGAATATTATATATTGACAATCAAAACAACTAGGTCTGCAGCCAAAAATATTATATCCAGCAAAACTAAGCATAATGTTGAATAGGGAAAAAAAATCAACATTCAAATGAACTCACAGATTTTCAAGATTTTGTCTCAATCAAATCTAACCTCAATAGAAAATTTAACATATAAGAGCTATCATTCAAGACTAATTTCAAGGAACTCAACTGTGACAAATTGTGTTTTATCGTGGAAATATTAAACCATATGTCTAAGATTGACATCAATAATTCAAAAGAAAGATTGGGGCAGAGCTGAGTATGATTTGACTCTAAAACTCAAAATTTTCTAGGAAAAGGCAAAAATAATAATTATGCTATGCAAATGATGTATGGAGGAAGAACTAACTCAGAAACAATTAGATGAGGGTGGAGGGATGGTACTTCTGAAAGCCTACTCTACATTGGGAATTCGTTAAATAGGAAATAATACTTGTAAATACTATGAAGGGAATATAGCACCCCCAAACTCTATAAAAATAATGAAGGGGGAAAGACTAAGATAAGGTGGAGTATAGAAGGATGAGTTCATTTCTAGCAGTGGAACAAAATGTCTATATTGGTAGGAAAGGGTTAAAGAGGAAGAGAAAGAGAAGGAAAAGGCAAGGGACGGATACAAGGATAGGGGAAGGTGAAGCAATAGCAAGGCAAGTTAAGGAGCAGACCTAAAGTAGAAGAGTTAGCAGGGATAGGAAATGAAAGGTATACACAAACATAATAACAAGAATCAGGAGTAGAATTTACCAGAAAAAAAAAAAAAGTATAGTTATAAACATTGATCTCAGACAAAGTAAAACTTAAAAATTCAATCAAGAGAGAAATGTGCATTATATGTTATATTAATATTTTTTAGATATAGTGTATGTGTGTTTTTGTATATATGTTGGTGTATATATGGGTGTATTTAGATATATGTATGTGTGTGAGTGTGAATATATATATATATTATATATATATGTGTGTGTGTGTGTGTGTGTGTGTGTATGTGAAAATATATCCATGCTTAACTGTAACCTGCTTGTGGGTAGGGAAAAGAGATTAAAGGAGGAAAAAAGAATAAATTAAAAAGTACATAGCTGAGAAAAAAGAATAACCTGCAAGGAAGCAAAAAAAAAAAAAAAATGATGGACAGTCATGAATATAATGTCTTCTATTATTATATTTGCTTTCTTGAAGTGGAAATTTATTGTTACATATTTTGAATATTCCTTAATGTTTGGTTTAGGTTTTTAAAAAATAATTATTATTTTCTTTTTTCTGTCTTTTCCTATTTTGCTTTTTCTTATTTTGTATTTAGTTTTAAGTGAATAAATATTTAAAGAATGAAAAAAGAAATAAAAAGCAAAGACTCAGTAATTCTGAGATGATTACAAAAGACCGATATAATTTAGATATTAACAAATACTTGTTAATTGAGTTAATTGCTCAAACAAGGGGCCTATCTTAGCTGCAAAAAGGAGTTTTATAAACAAATAAGAGGATTAAAGAGGAATATTTAAGCTATTTCCAACACCTTATTTTTAGGTTTTTTTTTCTCTTCCTTCATATTATTTCATATGGTGATCTCATCAGCTTCCCTGAATTAAACTATCATCTCTAAGTGATGATTTTCAAATCTAGCTATCCCTGCTGACCTCTCTCTCTCCTGGTCTTTAGTACTGAATCTCTAACTGCTTATTGAACATTCAACTTGATATCCCATAGATATCTTAAAGTCAGCATTTCAAAAACTTAATGAATTTTCCATTCCCTTGTCAAATTAATTTTCTATAGGTATAGCTCAGATCATGTTGCATCCCCTCCCCCTATATACATACATGCATAGAGTAAATTCCAATGATTTTCTAATCATCTCCAGGAGCAAATATAAAATCTCTGACAGTCAACGTCTTTCACTGACTGATCCTCTCTTATTTTTCCAGTCTTCTTACAATTCACTACTACTGAGGAAGGACTGTTTGGGGTCTTTTTTATGCTTAGCACAATGTCAGGCTTATATTCGCTGATTGATAAATACTTATTGACAAACTGGCTGAAAAACTACTATTCTATTTAAATATAACTGACATATTTATCAGGTGAGCCTTCAAATGATTCTATGGTTTTATGAAACCAGGTCTTGAAAACCCTCTATTTAAAATTTTACCCAATTTTAAATTACTTGATGAATGTGAAAGAAGTAATACTGTTTTTTTTTTTTTAATAAAGCACTTTTAATTAACTCTTGCTCTAATTTCATCTGTCATCCCTCCACAATTTCTGCCCTTCCTCTCTCATGGTCAATTAATCAATAAATAAAGAATTTATTAAGGGTTTCTTATGCTTAGTCAGAAATTTCCATGACTAAGAACACAATGGACAGCTAGGTGTTGCAATAGACAGTGTCAAGTTTGGAGTCAGAAAGACCTGAGTTTAAATTCAGCCATAGACACTAGCTGTGTGTCTCTGGACAAGTCACTTAATTCTGTTTGCCTAGGTTGCCTTATTGATAGAATGAGCTAGAGAAGAAAATGACAAATTGCTTCAATATCTTAGCCAAGAAAACCCAAAATAGAGTTACAAACAGTCGGGTAGTATTGGAAAAACAACAAAGAATACAGTATTAAAACAAGAAAACAACTTCATTGTGAGATATGGCACTGAAACAATTGAAATAGGAGCACTTAGAGCAATAATACTTTTCATGGTGAATACAATCAAGTATCAGTGGATATTTTGGGGAAAATATAATAGACACAATTACTTGTAGAGGATACTGATACTGCATGCTTCAAATTACTTCCATAAATTAAAATAATATCAGCCATATATTATCTTTAATTACCTCTAGGATTAGATGTCATAAATATAAGCTAAAGAGAAGGGAGGAGAGGTTTGTTCAAACTTACAGTGTCTTATACACTGAAGTAACCATTAATCACACATACACACACACACAGACACACACACACACACACACACACTCTTTTCTTTAGGTAAAGGACAAATTATCTATTTCATTTGGTGCACTGATAAAAGTGGAGTACTGACTCTCACAGAGCATGACATAGGTTGATACAAGGAACTTATCAACTCTGTTTTCTTTGCTTAATTCTTACTAATAGTAATTTTTATGCTTAAGAAATTATTTTGAATGTTAGAATATTCATGAACCATGGGTTGTGGTAGAATTGTAGCTTTCTTAAAGGAAACATACATCTAATGAGTAAGAACTGGCCAATGAAAGCCCAGTCCCAAGAGTATGTACAGTGTGTCCTGTTTTATTCCAATCCATGTGACTGTATATTGAGCCTGCTTCTTATTTACATAATAGAAATATCGGTTTCAAACTAAGTATATAAGCAAGTGAACCATCTCTCATTTTCTTCCAGAATATGATAATTAATCCATGACAGTTAATGAAGTTACTGAGAATGTGTAATATAGAGAAGAGAAGAGGGTTTAGGACAAAATCTGGGGGGAATACATACAGTTATGGGGAATAAGGTGTAGAATATGTTAACATATGAAACTAAGGAGTATTTAGATAAACAAAAAACAAACCAGGAGAAAGTAGTGTCACAAAAACTTATAGAGGGGACAGTCCAAATGGGGAGGGTAGATGATGGTGTCAAATCATTAGATAGGTTTAGAACTGGACCAAGACCATCAGATTTGGCATTAAAATACCATTAATAATTTTCACAAGACAAATTTTCATTGACTTACAAGATCAGAAGTCAGATTATGAAAGGATAAAGGAGTAAGGGAAAAGGAAGGAAGGACATCAAATAAAGAACACATTTCAAGGAATTTTACTGAGAACGAGAAAAGAAACAAACATAGAAAAATGGCTTGGGGGATGGCAAGGCCTAGTGAAATCGTTTTTAAAGATTGACAAGAGTTGGACATATTTGAAGACAATAAGGAAGAAAGCAATTAGTGTGAAAGGTTGAGAAAAAGAGGATGTAGTGTACTGGAGAAAATGGGGACAGTGGGATAAAATCAAGGACCCACAAAGAAAGATTGGTTTTAGCAAAAAGAAAGGCCATCTTTCCATCAGAGTAGGGGAAAAGAAGGAAGGAGTAGAAGATGAAATCAAGAGGGTCTGGGATGAATAGAATGAGAAAAGAGGGACTTCATAATGAATGTTCTCAATTTACTCAGTAAAGTAAGAGACTTAAGTCCTCAATTGAGGGATGAAAAGAGGAGTGGAGCACAGGATTTAGAACAGCTTCTGTGGGAAATGAAATAGGGAATCAAACGGAAAGAAATAAAAGAACTGCCTTGCTCTAGTAAGAGCCTAATTGATGATGAATAATAGGAATTTATAATGTACCTCATCAGTACTGTTGTAAGATTTCCTCTTCTTCAGTAGTTTATGAAGAAAAATAAAAGAGATAGATTAAGGAATGAACTCAGGGCTGAGGTTTAGCAAAAGAAGAGTAGCTACAGTGCAAGGGTACAAAGGATTCAAAAGCCAAGAACAATTGAGAATTGAAATGTCAAAGAATGGAAAGTGACATCAGAGCTGGAATAATGGTCTGAAAAAACTACTGGGGTGAAGGGAACGGAAGTTTTGATGGGTTTCTAGTTTGTTTCTAGAACCTCGCTACAATAAATATTTTGGTGCATACAGAACTTTTTTTTTTCTATCCTTGACTTCCCTGGAGTATACTGCTAAGCCGTGGATCAACAGATATGAACATTTTATTTTTTTTGCATCATTCTAAATTGTTTTCCAGAAAGGCTAACTGTCTCCCCATATGAGAATTAGAACAATGAAAAACATCTCAAAACCTGAAATTGATTGTCTTGGAAAGAAAATGACAGACTACCAACATCTGAGTGAATTCAAACAAGACTGTCTGTGTTTCTAGACAGAACCTATGATTTGGACAAACATTCACATAAACCTCCAAATAAAACAAAGATTATAGAAAAGATGCTATCACATTTTCTTCTTTGATAGCTTTCAAGAAAAAAAATATTGCTGTGAGACTCCAGAGGGAGGTGTGTTTCTTATTTCCTGATCTTAAATAAATAAATATCCTGAGATGAAAGAGCTCTAGTGACTTCTAGGATTAAGAGATCTATTAAGAACTCAGGTACTCACTGAGGCCAGGAGATACATCAAAGTCTTATGAGGTTGCCCTGATGACCTGAGTATAGAAGCTGGTACCAACAGTAGCTTCATCCCAGATTACACAATATTCCTGAGAAGTGATCCAGCCCCAAAAAAGATATAGTCCAGATAAACAATGTTTCTCCTCATCAATTGGCCACAATACATTCAGAAATTAACATGAAAGACTCCCCAAAAGGATGAAGTATATGTGTAAAGAGTAAAGGAAATCTTGTTTGGGGTTAAAAGGGAAACTGTTGTATTTTGACTCTTCATTAAACCTACCATCCCCTAAAGCTATCATCCTTTATCTCCTCTCCATTTCTCAGCCAAATTCTTAGAAAAAATATCTATATTTGTTGTTTTCACTTTGTCTCCTCTCATTCTTCAATACTTTACAATTTGATTTTCAGCTTCATGACTCAACAGAAACTTAAGTCTCTAAAGTTAATAATGATTTATTAATGATAAAATCTAATGGTCTTTTCACAGTCCTCATCCTTCTTTACATATATATATACTGAATTTGTCATTTTTGGTCATTCTCTCCTCTTGAATATTCAGCCCTTCCTGGGGTTTTCTACTTTCCACTAGTTCTCCTTTTGCATATGTGATTGCTCCCCCTCCAATTTCTTTTCTTGGTTCATCATCTGCATCCTTCCTCCTATCGCAACTGTAGTCATTCTCCTGTCCTAGGCCCTCTTCTTTCTTGGTCACCTCTTCAGTTCCTATGAGCTTTATCATCTCTAGGCACATAACTATCTTGTAGATCTGTGTATCTAGCCCCAGTCTCTCCCCCAAGCTCAATCAATCACCTAGTAGTCTTTTCAATCTAGGTGTACCTGGAGGCATTTAGAACTCAATATATCTGACTGAACTTGTTATCTCTACCATTTCTCTCCACTACCCCACCTCCAACTCTTGCCTCATTCTTAACTTTCCTATTGCTATAGAAAGTACTACCAATTTCTCAGGTTCATAACACAACTATTACCCTCACATCCTCAATTTTCCTGCATTCCACACATCCAGTCAATTGACAAATCTCACTTTCCTACCTCAATAGACTTTTTTCTATTTTAACCCTTTCTCTATTCATAAAGCTACTACCTTAGTTCAGGATCTTATGTTCTTGCTTCTGTTATTGAAATAGCATCCAAATTGGTCTTCCTTTCTCAAGTAAATTTCTACGCCTCTATTACTGTCTTCTACTCAACTGTCAAAGTGATTTTTCATAAGGACAAATCCAATCATATCATTTAACTATACAATAAACTCTAGTAGCTATTTATTGTTTCTAGTATAAAATATAAATTATTTTGCTTAACTTTTAAAGTCCTTCATTACTTGACCTTAGTCTATCTTTCCAGTTTCATGGGATCTTACTCCACTTCCTGAACTTTGAGATCCAAAGTGGACTCCCTTTTGTAGTGTCCTTCTGGATGCCTCACATTGGGCGCCAAAATGTAGTGTGCTTTCTAGAGTCCCCAAACTGGGATGCCAAAATATACCACCTGAACTAACTTTTTGGGGGATCTTGGGACCAGCCATGGTCTTAATGGAAGAGTGAAGAAAGCAGGAGACTCATGAGGATGGTCAAAGATGGAGTTCTTATTTCAAGTCCTCTCAGCCCTTAAATAGCTTGGTATGATTACATCATTACAACACACTAAGTATATGCCAACTAAAGAACCATTATATCATCGTATCACAGTAAGCAAGTGCTAACTATAGTAGCATAACATGACTACAGCACACTGTGCAAGTGATAACTATAAGCACCCTGTTATTGATATGGAAATGCCTCTCTTTATTGTAAGTATCCTTTGCTTCAAATACAACACAGGTGGTCATACCCTCTTTGACTTCTCAGGAATGGTAGGAAGCACCAAAAGGAGATGGGGAACCCACCCAGACATTGTCAGCAGGTTCCCTCTGGGCTGAAGGATCTTATACCTTACCCAAAGTTCCCCCATTATCTGTGGCCCTCTACACTCTTTCCTTCAGGCAGCATTGCATTTCTTTTCCTCAGGTTTTAACCTTTTCTAATTCTTATTTCTAAAATGCACTCTTTTTCTTCATCTTTATCTCATAATCCTCATCTTCTTTCAAAATGTTCAAGTGCTACCTTTTACATCAACCCTTTGCTTATCTTACCAACTTCCAGTACCCTCTATCCGAAGCCACCCTTATTAAGCTTTATATAAATAACGTATTTATTTGTAATTACTTTAATTTTTCTTTATTTCTTTTTAAAAAAATTTTTCCCTCTTCCTTTATCCTGGCCTAGAGATGGCAATCATTAAACAGATAGATAAATAGATAGATATAAATATAGATACATGTATGTATCTATGTTTATATGTAAAATCATTCTATTCATACTTCTATTATCAGTTCTTTTTCTGGATAAAGATAATATCTTCTTCCATGGCTTTTGTAGTTATTTACTCAAAGTTGTTCTTAAAACAATAAGGCCTCAAAAAAAAGTTTTTATTACTGCTATTACAGTACAATATTCTCTTGGTTCTGCTCATTTCATTCTTCATTATTTTGTGCAAGTCTATCCATTTTTCTAAAATCATCAAGCTCATTATTTTTTATAGTACAATAATATTTCATCACAATAATATACCACAACTTGCTCAGCCATTTTCCAATAATCGATCATCCCTGTAATTTTCAATTCTTTGTCACTACAAAGAGAGATGCTATATTTGTATGTATTTTAATAATTATACTATATATACACTTAAATATGTGCTGCTTGTCTTTCCCACTAAAACACAAACTCTTTATAATTAAGAATTGTTTCAATATTTGTATGTGTGTCCCTAAAGCTTAGCAAAGTGGTTGACTCATACTAGGGACTTTAAATATACTTGTTAACTTTGTGGAAATGTATCAATCACAATCAGAGTAAAAAAAAAAAAAAAAAAAAGCAAAAAGGGGTTTATTACAAGCTTGGGAAAAAGGACATCTATCTGACAAGGGTTTGTCAGTAAAAGGAGTGCAAAGTAAAAACTGCAAGACACAAAATTAAATAGTCTGCAGAACCCCCACCCCTAACCCATCACTCCAGCCTGGCATTTTCTCCCATTGTTGGGAGGAGTCCAGGCTTACATTCTAATAATGGAAATCTAACCCAGAAATAAAAAAGAGATACTTACATGCTAATTAAGAGGTGGTGGGAAATAGGAGGGGATAAACACCTGCAACTTTTTTTTTTAAGCTATAACTCTATTTGTTATTATAAAGTCTCAAATCACAATTAAAGTATATTTTAAGGCTATATTCCCATGAAAGTGTCTTTACTCAGTTAATTCCACACATTGACTGAGCTATTGATTTTTTCATTCAGGGAAGTGTTAGATACTTTTATTTCCAGGGTTTCATCATCTTTAGAAATACTTGTTATGTTTCATTTTTCCTTATAGGAACCACCAAAAATGGGTAATGATCATCAAATTAGAACTCTATCATGTCCCCTTAAAGTCTTCTCTAGGCTAAACACTTCTTATTTCTTCAAGCAAATCTTTTTTACGTGGCATTCTTTTAAGCCAGAGTGCAAATCATAAAAGTAAAAGAGGGATCAAGAGAACAAGCGTTTATAAAGTGTCTAATATATACAAGGCACGGTGTTAATTGTTGGACAAATATTATTTCATTTGATTTTCACAGCAACCCCATGAGGTTAAAGCTATTGTTATCCTCCTTTTACACTTTAGGAAACTGAGGCTAACTTACCTCCCCAAGGTCACAAAACAAAAAAGTTACTGATACTGAATCTGAATTCAGAATTCTGGGACCAGTATTCTATCAACTACACAATGTAGTTGCCTGACCTGAGGTCACACAATTAGGTAAGGTAGAAGAAGAAACTAAAACAGAAGAAATCTTTCTATTTCTTTCTAAGTAGTTTAAAGGGCATAATAAAAACAATCAGACCACAGACATGTTTTGCCTTCTTAGAGCTGTACAACTAGAGTAAGATCACCTCGGAAAAGACGTAAGAAGTATTTAGTCCAGTTCAACCAACTAATTGGTTATTTGTTCATTAGTATTTTCCTTCTCTCTAAACCTTAATTTACTCACCATGAAAATGAAAGGTTCAATTTGATATGCTCTAAGACTTCTTATACCTGAAATAATAGTCTGTGCTCTCTTCTAGTGAAACATTCCTCTTCCTGTCTAAAGAAAAAATCATTGTATTTGATCATTTGTCTGGGAAACCTAGAGGACTTTCAGAAGAAAGAGCCACTATTTTCACAGAAGCCTGTTCACCTTATAAGGGAAAAATAAATAGGCCCAGTTTCTAAAGCTCCAGCTTGAGTAAGTCAACATCATAAAAATGACTGATGGATATTTGTTTGAAATACAAAACCAAGAAAACACCAGCAGGATTTTTCTCAGTGCATTCTCCAGCTCTGCCCATCAGTGTTATTGAATATGTCTTGTTGTACATAGTGTTAGCTTGTTGTCTACCTTATTAAACTTTGAACTCTTTGAGGACTTTTTTTGCCTTTTTTTTTTTTTTTTTTTTTTTTGTATTTCTAACACTTGGCATCACTGCTCAGCAATACAATAGGCTCAGGCAATAATCATTGACTTGATTTAACTAAAAATGTTAGGTTTGGCAGCAACCCTCTGTATGAAACAAAAGCTTCTGCAAAAATGATGAATAAAACTGAAACCAACAGAAAGTATGTATTACAGCCCCTTAGTTGGATGTGATCTATATATCTAATATTACTCCCAGTGCCTCAGTTTTATGGCTTGGCAGCCAGAAGCCAATTCCACACAGGAGTTTTAATAACGCTGGTGTTCAATGCTGTAGCATTCGATACACCCAATTAATACATCTAGCTGAATATCTGTCACCCTGTGAGGCTGCTAAATGAATCAAACTCATTAAGGCACTCCTCTTTTATTAATAGCACAGTCCAAAGTTCTGCAGATCCACGATAAAAAGAGCAATTGCCAGCATTGCTGACTGTCTCTTGTATGAATACATCTTGCAAATAAGTCAACAGAGATAGGGGCATGAATCAAGATAACTGGGGGCCCATCATGTAAACCTAAAACAAATGGCTCCCTTTCTTTTCTGAAGACTAGATGCTGTGCTTAATCATTCAGCCTGAGAGCATAAGCTCATCCAGACTGAATGGTGAGTGAGAAAACGGCTGTTTGGATAAATTTTGCCTGCTTTCTGAGGAGCTGTAATACCTTCTCCTCATGCTGAAAACACATTCATAAAACAACCAATTACTCAGCTGGAGATTTCCTCTGCTGGTGATCCATCTAAAACAGTATTTTCCAAACTAATTCGATCATTCGCTCCTATCAATAGTGTTGTTTTTTTGTTCTCCCTCACCCCCTCCCCCCAACCAGTAGTGTTGGAGTCCGGGGTATAAAATGTGGGGAGAGGCGAAGAGGAAGAGGATTCCATATGGATCCTAAGCAACTTATTACCTTTAAGTCTAGGTTATAACTGCCCAGAAGGGCAAATGTTCTGCTCAGAAGAGAGAAGTTTGAGATCTTATATAGATGCAGAAGAAGGTGGAGTGAGGGAATTTGGGGATATAATGGATAAATATTAGATGTAATTCCACTGAAGAGGAGCACCCTGATTGGATATTGATGCAAAAGTGGAATGAAACCCATCTTCCCTCTTTTTGATTGGTTGATCACATATACCTTGGGTTCATGCCCAGACTCCCCCAGGAGACTTGGTGCCCATTTAGAAAACCACAGATATAAAAGGTGAACTGCAGGAAAATACAAGTCAATAACATAGAAGAAAAACACAAAGCAGTAAAACATGTACTTTTAAAATTGAAAACAAGGAGTAATAGCACTCTTCAACAAGTAAGGGAAAGTAATACATATTTTAAAAGCATCTACTATCATAGGTGTACTATTGTGCCAGACAATGCCAAATACTTTGTAAACTCATTTAGATTCTCAAAAACACTGTGAGGTAAGCGTAAAGCAAATCCCAAAATTTTACAGAGTTTAATGTTTTAGCACCTTATATATGTAGTGTGTATATGCAAAGATATGTGGGCTCTTCTCCTAAACCAATACATACCTAACATTTAATCTGAATTATTAAAACTTTTTCCATCACTTTCTTAAATTTAGAAAACCAACAAAACAAATCAAGATCTGATTTAAAATGTTTGCCAATTTCTGAAGTGTAATTGTTTACACTTAAAATTTAATAGTCAATTCAGTAGAGCTGATTTGCATCAATAGTCCAGTATATCAGTATGTGTGTGTGTGTGTGTGTGTGTGTGTGTGTGTGTGTGTGTGTGTGTTTTGACTGTGTAGGCTACTGTGTCCAAATGGATCTATCTAGATATGGTTCACAGGGAAACATGAATAGGTAACTATAGAGTATTTTTAGCTCATTTCTCCTCAAGCAACATTGATTCCTACCAGGAAGGGACCTGGAGATTGGTACCAAGGAAATGACCCTCAGGGAAGGGATACAGAATTAGAATTATATGTATCCACCACCCCCTCTAACTTAGGTGTGATTTTTAGAGAAATTTTTTTAGATTCAATCCACTTTCCTGATCACTATCCCTTTAATGGAGAAGGCTTGATTTCCTTGCCACTAATTATCAATTCCATAAAGATCATCACACATAGCAAATAGCAAATAATCCCATTAGCAAGCCCTATAGCAAAAAGAAATCAGAGAAACTATATGGATAAAATATATCAGATAATAGAGAGTGAATGATGACTCTCATTGGCAATGAAACATCTCTAATCAAGATATGGAGAGGTGAGAGAGAGAAAGACTGTGAGACAGAAAGAGACAGAGCCACAGAGAGTGAAAGAGAGAGGAAGAGAAGGAGGGAGAGAGAGAGAAAATCTCAGATTTTATCCGTGGGAAAATTTTCCATAGTATCTAGTATAGTAATTTGGAGAAAGGGACCTGAAGGAAGAACCAGTTTCTCTAGAAATCATCGTCTTCCCAGAGTTTTTCTCTGCCTTAAGGGACAGTATTTCCCTAAAGAGAACCTGGAACCTTAGAATATCTAATAATCAGTATTCACCAAAGGAGAGTAATAGGATACATACAATTCCATTTCCAACCTAGATGAAGAAGGAGAGATTCACAAATTCTCCCCATTTCATGAAATAGTGAATCCCAGAGCTCAAATTTAAACTAGAGCTCTTCGGATTCCTAGTCTTAGTATCTTCATTTCATCACACTTTTTTTGGTACTAGATTTGTAATTTTGTCAATAAAGGGATCTCTCCATGAGAAAATTTCTACTATTTATTGATTAAGATTGACCTCACGTACATGCTCAGTTAGGAGGTGCAGTGGATAATAACAATAATCTTTTGCACTCTACATGATGTCATACTCTGGAAAAGTATATTGTTTGAACCTGCATGTGTTTATAATCCATGTTCCTTGTAACTACCAGGTACTGCACTTCTGTTCCTGGCATAGAACTCTAGTTCTATACCCTGCAGAGTAATTGATTGTGTAAAAGGATTGAGTAAAAAATTGAGGCAATGATTGTTACCACAGAATCCAAGAATGCCTGTATTGTCCCAAAAAATATTGACCTTGAGAAGAATTATCTCAAGACCTAAGGATAATGGTGTTGTGTTCCAACCCTTTTTACGTATATAAGTGCAGTGGCAAGGCAGGGGGATGCTTAAATTAACAAGTGTCACTTTCTTTGCTCTGAAATTAGTAAGCTCTTGTTTGTGTCATGCTTCTCCTATCTCTAACCTTCTCTGCTTGGGCTGTGACAACTCTCAAAATCTAGACCAGTTGCAGTTCAATTGATCTTTTCACATCACATATAAAGACAGTAGAAGTAGAGTTTGAGGGATAAGTGGTGCTAAATCAAGGTGGGGGGACCAAATACTTGGATTAGAACAAAGCAAGTCAAATTGGTGTTTTGTTCGTAATTCTCAAAGAGGCCTGAATCTAGATAGAAAAAAGATACGTGAGACAATGACATTTTTTTTCATCCTTTGACTATTTGGAAATTTATGATGGATGGAATAAAACTACGCCATTGTTTGCAAATAGAATTCTATACTCATTACTCTGCTTTCCTATCTGATTGATAACTATGTCACACACAAAAAAATCTTTAGATTGGGTCTGACTCAGGTCAATTCCCCAATAATTTAGGTCTGATATCAAATGAGATACTTGTAGTTCATTCAAAATTTAATAAAATATTTCTTAGTTATATCAGGAGAAAGAAATTCAACAAAAATGTGTTTTGAGAACTTTTCAATTCAACTAAGTGAAATTTCCTTCTTATATTATTTATTGTAACTCATCAATTAAACTTCTGAGATCTTTTTTTCTCCTCCCCATTTCCTAGTGGCTATTTTGTATTCAGGTGATGAGAAAGTGGGGACAACAGTCTTGAGAAACACTTCAATAACTTTTAAGGAAAAAGTAGTTTAACTTGCAAGATATGGGGAAAGGAGGGAGTCAAGATATTGCTCTCATCAAACTTAAATATATATCTAAGAGGAAAAGGATCCACACATGTTTGATGGGACACATGTAATAGCTTAACTCAATATTCCCCTTGCAGCCAAGCTACTCACCTATTACTATAGTAGGTATAGAATTCAAGGAAATGGAGTCACCAAGAGGCCGATGGTCCCCTCCCATTCTCTTCATTTAAAGATAGCAGCAGATAGACAACAGAGCATATTGAAAAGAACACTGCCTCTAGAACCAAAGGACATGAATTCAAATCTCATCTTTGATACCACCTGTGTCAACTTGGACAAATCGCCATGATTCTTGGGCCAAAGTTAATGAGGGCACGGCCTCTGAGATACCATACAGATCTAAAATACAAGAGTTGGTAATGCTCACTGAGCTCACTTTTGCTAAAAATATTCACACAGGGATGAATGACCATTTGTCCAATATGCTGGAGAAAGGACGCTCACTCCAACTACTAGTTCTACTGAGAGACTTCTAAGATACCTTCCAACAATTGTATTCTGTGATTTTGTTTAGGCAAATAAATGGAAAGGTGGCTCTTTTCTCTTAATTAAGTGCTATGTAATGGAATAGTATTGTTCTATAAGAAATGATGAGCAGGCTAATTTCACAGAAACCTGAAAAGACTTACATGAACTGATGCTGAGAGAAGCAATGAGAACCAGGAGAACATTGTACACAATAAAAGTAGGATTATGTAATGATCAACTGTGTTGGAGTTGGCTCTATTCAATAATGAGGTGATTCAAGGCAATTTTAATAGACTTGGGATGGAAAATGTCAGTCACATCCAGAGAAAGAACTCTGGAGACTGAATGTGGATCAAAGTATAGTCTTTTCACCTTTTTTTGTTGTTTGCTTGTTTTTTTTTTTTCTCTTTCTTGTGGGTTTTTTTTTTTCCTTTTGAGCTGATTTTTCTTGTACAACATGAAAAATATGGAAATATGTTTAAAAGAATTGCACATATTTAGCCTATGTTAGATTGCTTGCTGTCTTGGGGAGAGGGGAGATAAGAGAGGGAGATAGGAAGAAAAATGGAACAAGGTTTTACAAAAATGAATGTTGAAAACTATACATGTATTGGGGGGGATAAAATAGTATTAAAGAAAAAAATAGAAATAAAATAAAAGCAAATTTCAAAGACAAAAAAATTTCATTCTAATATCTCTTCATAAGATTGTTAACCAAAGCAAAATTTACAGAAGACAGCTGGGGATTAGGCAAAGGGTTTGTGTTGGGGGTTAGGAAGAGGGAGAGGACTGGGGTATATCTCTCTTTGAACTTTCACTGTTTCCTGCTTCATAAGCTCCCTGTTGTGGCTGCTATAAGGTGGCTAGAATGGAGGGTGGAGGAGATAGTACTTCAGAGAAGGGCTCTGCTGTGCAGCAGCTGCTCAGGGCTCCTGAGGGAATGGTCTGAGAAGGACAGCATTCTGTTTGTCAAGGCAACAGAGATAGTGGCAAAGCTAAGCTTCTCCCTGAATAGACTGTTTAAGCCAGAGGCCTGTAGCACTGCTCTGCATTCATGCAGTACCTGAGTGTTTAATAGCATTTTATTTGTTTCATTTCTTCAAGGAGCTATGATCTTGGTATGGATCATCACCTCTTTACAATTTAGGTCTTCCAGAGTTTCCATGACTGGTTTCCAATATTGGAAGGATTGTACATAGAAGGGAGATTGGATATGTTCTATTCTACTCAATAGCACACAATCAGAAAATGGTAATAAATTTTTCCAAATTTAACTTTAAGAGCTTCCTGGACACCAAACAAGATCATTCCTAATCCCTCATTGTTGGCATTTTAAACCACAAAGATGCACCAGAACCCTTCTTTAATCTTGGTATTGTGAGAAAGGACTAAAATCAGTCTCACAGTTAAATATTAAATTAATCAAGCTTTTAATTTGCAAGAAAATAGTTATATTTCAATCAAATGGTCTCATTTGAAATCTTGATCTTAAAGAAATCATTTGCTCTTCTCAAAATTCACATCAAGAAAACTAGTAATTGAAATGATCTCTAAAGTCCCTTTAAATCAGTAGTTCTTAAATCAGGGGTCATACATCCCAACTTGAATAGACCTTGATGGGAAAATATTTTTCAATAATTAATAACAGTTTCACTAATTTCTAACTGAAATATTTTTTTAAATTATTCTAAGAATGAATCCGCAGATTTCATTAGACTTCCAAAGACCATGACTCAAAAAAAAAAAAATAATAATCCTCTATTTTGAATGCTGTGATCTTGTCATCTGATGTGAAGTATATTTGAACTTATATTATAAGAAACTATCTTAACAATCAATCAATAAAATTTATTAACCATCCATTGTTTGCCAGGCACTATATTATTAGGCTCTAGGCATCCAAATTTAAAAAAAGAAATGAACCAGTCTCTGCTCTCAAGAAGTTTATATTGTTAGGAAAGACAATATAAATATGTATTAATTATCTACAAAATAATTATAAATAAAACAGATCCTTGGATAATATACAATTAATACATATAACATATATTAATAACTAAATACAAATTTTTGCTTTAAAATACTTATAAATAATCAAGTGAATAATAAATAAAACAATTAGATGGAAGGAGAGACTTTGTAGTTAGAGGAATCAGTAAAAATCAGCTGGGTTTCAGAAGAGTTCCAGTATATTTCCTAGACACTTTATTACCAGAAAATAGTTGAGTTCTTGGTTCCTTTTAGAAAACTGTAGTGAAAATAAAAAATAAAGTGAAATATGAAATAAAAAACAAAACAAACAAGCTTCTGGTCTGTACTCATGAAAGAGTGTCATGGCCAAGTACACATACTGCCCCCTGAAGAGAACTGTCAGAATCCTTTCCCCAGTGTCTAGGAGAGATAATAGAAATTATAGTGATCCATAAAAGAAAAGTTTATTTTACTCCAGCTGTTTCAGAGAGTCAGCTTTGCTCCTGCCTGGCCCAAGGGAAAGGCTATGAAAAGCTCCTGCTGTTTTATTACCTCTTGCCACAGCAGGTATAACTCAGCGCACAATTGAGTCTTAAGCCATTTGTCTCATCAAAGGAAAAAAGCTACATTTCTCTCTCTCCCTCCCTCCCTCCCTCCATTCCTTTCTCTCTCTCTCTCTCTCTCTCTCTCTCTCTCTCTCTCTCTCTCTCTCTCTCTCTCTCTCTTTTTCTCTCCCCCCTCCCCTTTCTCTCTGAAACTATTTAAAAAATAGAAATGGAAAAAATTTTAACAGGTTCAGTAAAAACACATAGGCTTCTTCAAATAGCCAAAAATAAATATTATAACAAGTCATGTGCTACCCATTGCGATGTGTGAGGCCTGAAGCTCACTATATTATATTAAATGGGAGGACAGGGAGAGGAAGGGCATGTCTAGTTGGGTCCAGAGCTCTCGTGAAAAAAGAAGGGGCCAGCCTAGAATGAGATCCTACATCCCCAAGAAGTGGATCTGAAATCCAGGATACCAAGATTGAAATCCTACTATAGAACCTACAATGTGTCATTAGCAAGTCACTTTTAGCTTTCTCAACTATAGAATGGGGCAATTATCAAATCATTTAAGCTCTAAAAGCTTTACCTTCCCTTGCTATAGAATGGGAATAATAATACTCTGAAAACCCACCTCAAAGGTATGTTGCAAGGAAAGCAAATTTATAAACATTAAGGCGCTATCCAAATCCGAGTTGTTATCAAAGTTGTTAACAGGGATTTTTAGGGCAAGTAAATAAGGTACCAAAATTTAGAGAACATGTCTAATGCTTGTATTCCTTACTGGTAAAAAATAGGTGAGCTTAATAGCTCCTTAACAAGAATAATTCATTCAAATTGAAGGCACTACATAATGTAGAAGAATCATCTGACCTTAGACAATTATTTAGCTAACTCTGTTGTCTCAGTTTTCTCCTCTGTAAAGTGAGTTGAGAAGGAAGTGGTAAACCACTCCAGTATCTTTGCCAAGAAAACTCCAAATGGAGTCACAAGTAGCCAGACATGACTTGAATAACAACAAAAGTTAAAAATATAATCGAGCCTATGTTCAGAGATCTAGAACTGGAAAAGATGTTAGAAGCCATTGATTTCAATCTGTTGGTTTATAAATGAGAAAACTGAAGGAAGTCACATGATTTTTCCAAAGTAATCAGAGTAAAAAGCAGATAAAGAAACTGAGGCCCAGAAGATAAGTGACTTGCCCAAAATCACACAGATAGGAGCAGAAGTGAAATTTGAAATTAGGCCTCTTTCTACTATACCATTTGTACCGTTTTTCCCCCCTTAAAAGTGACAATGTCCCAGAAAATCCAGGATGCATGGTCACCAAATATTGCTAGGCTCTGTAATCTGAAGTCCATAAGAAATAGAACATGTTATCTAGAAAGGTATTTCCATAGTCCTAAAGGGCATGGACATGCTTCCTATTATACAGCTATGTCCTAAACCTATTATTTAAGAGTCACAGGTAAAAAAATTTTTCATATTTGTCCCTCTTAACTTGAGATCCCAGAGGTCCTGGAGCCTTGCAAAAGGGAAAAGCCACATAGAATCAAGGCCCTTCTAAGAATTCCCTTTTACTGACAGATTTACAAGTCAGTGGAGAATACTGCCTCAAGCATGTTGGTCAACGTGTTATATAGAGAAGGGAGGAAAAACACAATTAGGATTAGTGCCTAGGGGAAAGAATGAGCAACTATCTTCTCCTCACCATCCCTCTCTCTCATTCTACTCTTCCTTAAATTTCTCTCCCTTTCCTTCTCTTTGTTTTCATTTTCCCTTTTCTATTTTCTCTTCCTCTTTCTTCTTCCCTTCTTCCCCTTACCATCATCTCTACTGTCTGTCTCTGAGTACAATTTAAGTTGCCAAAAGGAGATTAAAGTGTTCCAACAGTACGGAAAGGACATAACTGATCAGTTTTTCAGGAGAGACAATTCCTTGACAATTGATGATGATAAAAGCTAGTACCAGGATACAATGATGATAGCATGTATATTTCTTTCATCATCAAAAAGAATATTAGTCGCATCAAAGGAAGAAAGCTATTACCAGATAATATCACTATGACCATAAGGGGAATGTAAAATAAAAGGAAAGGGGGTGGGTAAGCACATTATGAGAATTGTGGTCTTGAAACTTAAACTAATAACCAATGTGATACTTTGTGAAAACAAATGCTTAATGTTCTGTCTTGGGATTTAAAGAAATTTGGAAGATAGAAAAGTGAAGTGACGTTATTTATTATGTAAAACATGATAATATAATAAAACATTAAATGTATTAATTATTTGTTGCCAAGTTGGTCCATTATAATGAAAGAACAATATAGTGCCAGGCACTATGCTAACTGATTTACAAATATTATCTCATTTTATCCTTAAAATAACCCTGGAAGGAAAGTGTTGTGCCACAGTTCTCTTTTAATGTCTTGACCCAGTTTTCCTAATTGTCCTATTCAGTTATTCTGCCTCAGGTTATAACCATTCCCTCTTAATGTTAGGATAAAGGTCTTACATCTTACCAATAGTCCTCAAATTTTTTTTCTCAGTATTTTTATATTACTAGAAATTATTGAGGATCTATCCAACGAGTTTTTGTTTATGTGGGTTATGTCTATAAATATTTACCACATTAGAAATAAAAACTAATTTTGAATTTGTAGATTCTCTGAAAGGATTTCAGAGACTCTCAGGATTCTTTGGACCATACTTTGAGAATCACTGTCTTAGATCTTAGGCTATAACCATTCCTTTTTATTGTTTAATGGGATAAAGGTTTTTATCCATTTTAGACATCATTAGAATATTAGGAACCTCTCCAATACCTCCCATTATGTCATCCTAAATGCCTCCCCCCATTAGGTCGTCCCCATCCAGGTACCTCCCCCATTATGTCATTGTTCTTGTAACTGAAATGGACAGGACAAATCCCTCCTTCCCGCCTCGGGCCAGCAGAAGAAAGTTTGCTTAGTTAGATTGGGAATTTGTTTTGTATTTCAAAAGACCGGGTCAACAATGCCCTTAAGGTTATCTGTTCCAGGTGGGTGGTGCTCAGGCGGTGTTCAAGATTGATCTAATACTTGCTCCCACCCTCCTGTTGTAAAATGCTAATCACAGATTCCAATGTAACAGAAAAACGTTTATAAAAGCTGTCCTTAGTGCTGTGAAGTTACGGAATTTTGACCATTCCTTCCCGGTACCAAATAAATCCTAAATCTTCCTCATTGCGGCTGTCTTGAATTTTATTGCCTGGGCTATTTCAGTAACCTTATAAAAGAATCTTGAATCCAACATTCAGGGCTGGATTCTTGGAGAAGATAGTTTCATTCAGCCCTGGGACCAAACCATGGTCCCAGTAAATCTCTCCATTAAATAAATTATTAAATGCTCTCTAATCTCTCTCTTGCTCAGTTTCTCCAGCATTACAAAAGAATTATTTCTATATTCATTTTACTGATGAAGACACTGAAGTAGGCAGAACTTAAGTTGAAGTTAGTGGCAGTGCAGAGAATTGTGGGAATCCCCTCTGGTCGACTCAGGTCCAACATGAAAGAATTCATGAACCCAAAAAGTCTGATAGGCAAAAGGGGAAGTTTATTGTTGGCTGAGAAGCCAGCTTTGCTAGGAAGACAGACTTCTGAGTGTTAAGTGATCCTGGCATAGAAATAACAAAAGGTTATCACTGAATGTCTCTTCACAATGGGTAGGAGTCCTGGTAGGCATCTGTGCCAAGAGGAGAGATCCTTTGCCAAAGCATAATTCTTACTTTGAACTTCTGCAAAGATTTGGAGTTTAAAATTGTCTTTTTATAAGAAACCTGAGACTGGGGTTTCTATTGAATGAGATTTCTTCAATGTTGTCACTGCCCCCAGGCCTAGATTTCCAGCTGAATTGAAACCACTTAACTGCCTTGAAGGGTGGGTCTCTGTCAGAAGAGTTTTCAGAGCTCATCCCAAAAGTCAAGGAGGACAGTTCAAAGAGACTCGGCCAGAATCACATTGCTAGTAAGTTTCTAAGATCAAACTTAAGCCTTCCTAATTGAAATCCAGAGCTCTATTCCCTATACCACCTAGTCATAATATCAATTGGATAATATCCTTGTTAGAGTGAATAATCTACAAATTACAAATTATCTGCAATGCAGACTTCTATTTTAGAATTAAAATGAAACTTAAATTAATTTAGAAATTAAAATGAAAAATTGTATTTCATCATTCATGAAAGTATGTGAAAGGGGACATCATGAATGAGGAATTAAAGAAATACTAGTCCTAGGTGGACAAATTTCTCCTGAGCCCAGAAAAATGACACTAGAATAGATCACATATCCAAGCAGGTCCCAGAGATCTTGTTCTGTTTGGCCCCAAAGGGAGGAACAAGGTACAATAGTTGAAAAGTTGCTACAATACCAATTTAATCTCAGTATAAGAAAAAACTTCCTAACAATTAGATTTGTGCAAAAGTGGAATGAGTTGCCTCAGGGGTTATTGAATTTGCTTTCTTTAAAGGATAGAAGAGGTTGAATTAGCCACCTGTAGGATATGTTCTAGTGGGGATTACTTCCAGGCTTAGAAGATGATTGTTTGGTTGCTTGAGATAGATATATGGCCAATAACATACTGTCAGGAGATTGATATTAACAGGTATTCATGGGATTACACAACTGTGTCTACCTCTTGCCTATAAGATCAAATGCAAAATCCTTTGTTTTGCATGTAAAGCCCTTTACAATTTGATTTCAACTCACCTTTAGAACTTCATTATACTTTATTCCTCCTCTGAAACTTTTGTGGTTCAGTCAAACTGCCTTTTTGTTGTTGGTGTTGCTATTCCTCAAGGACATTTTCCTTTGCAGAAGCTGTCCCCCTCCCTCCATCTGATTCCTTCCTTATCTCTTCTTCTTCAAATTTATAATTTCCCTCAAAAGTCAGTTTAAATGCCATATCCTACATGAAGTTTGTTTTTTTTTTGTTTTGTTTTTTTTTTTTTTTTATGTTCTCTCCAGCTACTAAAGTCTTTTTTCTCTCAAATTATCTTGGTTCAAAACTCTACATATATATTTTTAAGGGATTCCTCAAAAGTCTTAATGTAATTTTAAATCTTAAAACTTTGCTATAACTTTTGACACCTTGTATCTTACATAAGTAGCTTCATTTACTTGTATGATAGAAATGAAAGTAGCTAAAGGGAAGGAGCCATTTCAATTATGCCTCTGTATCCCCAAAACTCAGCACATTTTCTGGAACAGGCTAAACATTTAGTAAGTGCCTGTTAATTGATTGATATAATGTTAGAACTGTACAAGACCTAAGAAGTCCAATTCCTTCATTTAACAAATAAATAGACACAGAGAAGTAAATGTATAACTGTTGCAAAGCCAAGACTAAATCTCAGGTTTTCTTACTCCTAGGTCAATGTTCAAGCTATATATCAAAATGGATTAGTTCATGAAATTAATATGTAGAGGAAAATAAAAGCATGCAATTCTGTCAACAGAAAGGCTTGAATGGAGCATCATGATAACAAAGTCCAATAGTATATGAGGAGCATCATGATTCTGCATTCATGAGAGGAGGACTCCATAATAATATGGAGGAAGGAAATGGATAAAAGCACATCAAAATAAACTCTACCTTCTTCAGAATGCTGTCTTGGATTGGCTATTGTGGGAAAACAGTTAGTTCTGCCCCCAAAAGCCAAGTGATTATTTCTGCATTCTTGGAAAATGCTGAGTTTCATAAATAAGCAATAGGACAAGAGTCTGAAAACCTAGGTTTTAGTCCTAGGCCTGAGCATTAAATTTGCTTTTTTTTTTTTTTTTAACTTTTTGACCACAGCCCTGATTCTCAAAATAAGTTGCTTTGTGAACTTCATACATTTGGACCTCATTTTCCTCCATCCATGAAATGGGAATGTACTGAATAATTTTAGATATTCTTTTCAGGACTATTAATCTATGATTCTAAGACATCATCTCTTTAACCTTCAGTTTCTTTATCTGTTAAATGAAGTTAACAATACCTGACTGGCCCTTGTCTACCTCAAAGAGCTGGTGTGAAGATCAAATGAGATAACATATATGAAAGCACTTGGCAAAAAAAAAAAAAATACAATCAAAATAAAAGGCATTCTAGAACAGGGGTTCTCTAATCTTTTTGAGATATAGACCCTTGTGTCAGTCTGGATTCCCAGAATAATGTTTTTTCATAACAGAAAGGTATTCTACAGTTCAGTGAGAGGTTAATGAAAATAAAGATGCAAATTTTTCCTACCAAAGTTCATGAACCCCCTGAAATTTTCCCTTAAACTACTTTGGAGTCTGTGGACCCTACATTAAGAATCCCTATTCTAGAGGCCTTGTGCAAAAGGAGATATATTTTACCACAGTATCAACAAATAAAATTAAATAAAAACAATAAAAATTAAAAGAATACTGGTCTTGGATTCAGGAATACCTGAGTTCAGATCAACCTTTGATCTTAAGAACTGTGTGATCCATATCAACTCACAAGCTTTCTGTACCCTAGTGTCTTTATCTATGGAATGCAGATAATTATTGCAAAACTACTTCCTTTCCCCACTAAAGTGGTATGAAATCTAGTATAAAAATTGTTCTGTCAATCTCAAAGTTCTATATTAATGCCTGCTGTTATTATTCTTTAATTGCAAACCAGGAAAATAAAGTTCTTTCAAGCCAATTCAATCCAATTAGGTAAGATATGCTTTAAAAGATGGCATTCTATAATTCAGAAACTTAGAAATTAGTTATTCTTGTCCCTTCAGAATTTCTATGTAAGAAGCAGGGCCTTTCAGGGAAGATAATAACCAGAAACTGACAGTTTCTGTCCTAAAATTATTCCTCCTGACAGTGACAATGAGAAGAACTGTGAGTCCTAAGACAGAGGGCAATATGTCATGGCTAAGAGACATCCATGTCACCTCTCTGTATTAAAATTCATTTCTACAGCTTACATGTTAGAAAGCCCTTATTTCCATGCTGATGTTTTCAGACTTTGCTGATGTGAAATTCAGAAAAGAAAGTTTTATTGCAAAAAGAGGACCTGAGTGTTGGGCCAAAGTGAAGCTTACATTATTATGAGTGGAATTTATAAGTTACACTGAGATGATTTTGCAACTGTTACAGAACAAATGCCAAATATAGCTGGTATTTCAGTTGATTGAGATCTTACTTCATTCTACAAAATATTTATTAAAAAAAACTATTGGGTGCGAAAACAATATGAAAAGAAAGTCAAACAACTAAAAAAGGAGATCTATAATCTTAAGGAAGAAAATGACTCCTTGAAAACTAGAATTGGGCAAAGGAAAGTCAGCAAACTTATAATGGAATAAGTGATAATAAAAGACATTTAAAAAAGACATTCTGTAGCCATACTGGAGCATGGGTCAAGGAGGGGGAGGGAGAATGGGTCAGGCAATCAACTGTCCACATTGGTTTTACGTTTCTCTAGACAGCAGACATTTGGGATATTTATGGGTTTTTGGAGAAGGGTAGTCTCTAATGCAATTGCAGCTCATCTAATTTAAGAACCAAGAATGAAAAATGTTTACATAGACATGTCTGTTTAAGCCTTCCCTGGATTTGCTCCATTTGTATCAATACAGGAAGTCAGAGAAGCAAATTGAATTTATAGACTTGTGAAGGATAAAGCAATTTTCCACCGAAAAATCCCTAGCGACAAAGCTTATCCATAAGCCTTCCCCTCTGCTTTTGTCATCCCTGCGTAAAGATACTTGGTGATTGACGAAACAAGGCCAGCCAGTTGAGCAGGCACTGTGACAGGCTTAAATGAGGCATCGATGAAACACTTCAATAGGTCTTGGCATCTTGAAGCTTTTTTCTTTGCATGATTGCTCTGGCTACGCAGCAAGCTTATGGGCCTAGCCTGTTGTCTGGTTTTTAAGGGAAAAGGATTAGAGGGAATAAAGAATGACAAGATCATTACTCTTTCTCCCTTGTATTTGGGCTTTCTCCTTACAGCAAGTCTCTTGGGGTGCCTTTATGGTGCCTGGAAAGGGAGATAGTATGTTGCAGAGGAAAGAAAGTCTGAATTAAAAGTCTGTGATATTTTCTAGCTGGGTGGCTCTGGGTAAAAAATTTAAAGCCTCTGACTTTCAACTTCCTCCTCTCTACAATAACTATAATACTTGTACAACCTACTTCATAATGTTAATGTAAAGAAAATGTTTTAAACACCTTTAAAATGCCTTGGAAATATGAGATAAAATAGCACTTGAATGTTTATACCATATGCCGCACTGCCCCCAAATAACACTCATAACTTTTTCAGAAGTGTCTGATATACATAAATTGATACTAATCCCTACAACAGACATGTATAAACAGCAAGGGGAGGTATTATTTATTCCCATTTTACAGATAAAGAAACTGAGACTTAGAACCTTGGGGCTTATCCAATATAATGTCATCAATAAACAAGAAAGAGCCAGATTTAAACCCAGGTATTGTGATTTTAAGTCCAGGATTCTCTTTACCACAACATGTACCTATGTTCATACACATAAGAATTGCATGCTTCAGATTAGGAGTACTACATAATGGGCAGCTGATAAAGCACTGGGCCTGGAGTCAGAAAGTCCTGAGTTTAAATGTGGTCTTAGACACTTGAGCTCATCACTTAACTTCTGTTTGACTTAACCCACTGGAAAAGAAAATGGCAAATCACACCAGCATTTTTGCCAAGAAAATCCCAGGAATCATATGGTTCACTGGGTCATGAAGAGTTGCATATGACTGAATGACTGAATAACAACAACAAGAATGATGATGATGATGATGATGATGATGATGATGATGATGATGATAATGATCTGTAGCGTGTTTTACATTTGTGCAAAGGTCTTCACATATATGATCTACTTCCTTTCACCTCTCTGAGTTTCCAATCAAAACAATCAATAAGAAAACTACAATTCCTTTGTCTCTACCCTTTCGATCAATAACTGTGAATGATGCCACAGGTAGTATAGTGAAAAGGGTGCTAATTTTAGATTCTTTGGAACTAGGTTTAAATCCCAGCTCTGACATTTACTATCTATTACAATTGTACTCAAGTAACTTAAATTCTATGAGCCTCAAATTTCTCAAGATTAAAATGAGTGCATTGAACTAGTTGACCTCTAAAGTCCCTTTTGGCTCCAAATCTAGGGTCCTTCCCAGAATCTCCATTTCAGCAAACATCTAAACCAGCTAGGCTCACTTTATTTCTGATTTTCTGGAATTCTTCATGTTCCGCTTCAATCTCTTTGCTTTTCAGATCCTTTTTATGTTATCTTCTTCCATTAAATTATAAGCCTCTTGAAGAAAGGAACTTTTTTTTTTAATTTTTGTTTGAACATTATATATATATATATATATATATATATATACTTTTATACATTTATTAAATGTTTACTATGTGCCAAGCACTGTGATGAATTTTGGGAACATATATATATATCTATTAATCTACCTTCTATCTATTTATCTGACTAAATGTCTTGTAATAAATGCTAGCACTAAGATAGAGAGTGCTTGGACCTCCTTGACAAAATCATCCCATGAGATTAATTACCCATTTTGAACAATTTTTTATAAAAGAGAAATTGGAATTAGTTTTAATTCTCCCTGTGTAATATTCTGCTACTACCCTCCTTTATGGAAGACATCCAGGAGAATATTGCTAGATGGAGAGTGTGAAGTATTCCTAAAGTCAAAAAGACCTGTGATGTGCTACATCTGGAGATTAAGAAGTTCTTTTATACTTTTAAAGTGATAATGCCATATTAAACAAGTAAGTTTAAAAAACATTGGTATGAACATTTGTTCACTTGGGAAATGCTGAAAGAGATTGCATTTTGTAATCAACTACTGAAACTTCATAAATTTAAGTTTCAATATTGGATAAATACTCAAGAGAGAAATTTCCTGAGTGGATCCACTGATTAAATTCTGCTGCTTATTTAAAGGTGAACATAAAATTTTGGGGGGAAATAAATAGTTTAAAAATAACTATTAAGATTGAGTAAAATAATCATGAATATCACAGTATATATGCTTAAGTATTTCTAAGAAGTGCATTTTAAACTCAAATTAATGCATGTAATTACCTTTCTTACAGTAGTTCTATTTCTTATGTAAAAAAAAAAAATCAAGATGTCATCAATCAAATGACCTTTCTAGATGACACATTCTAGAGGAAATAGCTAATCTATTAGTGTGTGGGGCAGGTTTTCAATTATCACTAGGAGCCTGAGGAAACAAAAGCAGCCAAAATGAAACCATTCATATATTGTGGAGCCACAGAAGACTTCCATATTAAAGAACTGAAATATCTGGGATATAACATTCCAGCAGTTAAAGATGCTAAAATTATAGCAAAGAATAACCTAACCATCAAAATTGAATATTATTCTTGGGGGACAGGGTAGAGAAGGAATGAACATTTAAAGAAATAGAGGACTTTCAAAAATTTCTGATGAAAAGAACAAAGCTGAATAGAAAATTTGACATTAAAACATGAGACTCAAGAGGAGTTTAATATTGTAATCATGAAAGATAAAGCTTAAGGGATTTAATAAGCTTAAACTGTTTACATTCTTATGTGAGAAGATGATATATGTAACACCCAAGAAATTTATTATTATTAGGAAATTAGAAGGAAGCTACATAGAGAGCAGAGGTATGAGATGACTATGTGGGAGTGGGGGGAAAGTATGTACTGGAAGAAAGTACAGTTTTTTTGTTACAACATGGGCTTATATGAAAATATATTTTGCATGATTTCACATCTAATTAATGTAGTGTTTGGCCTTCTATGGGTAGAGAAGGGACTAAAAAGAGGGATAAATTAGAAACTCAAAATTTAAAATAAAATTGTTTTAAAAATTTTAAAGTTTAAGGAAAAATCAATAATTGATAAATATTAAAAATAAAAACAATTTCAGGAGCTTCAACTTTAAAATCCCTGAGTTATATAATCCCTGATCTTTTTTGGAATTCTGACAAGTGGATGTGATGATGAAACTGTGTCTATCTGATTTAGCAAAAACATTCTTTTGGGGCTTGCCCCATTTCACAGAATTATCACATGGTTCCAACGAACAGTATATAGTGAACTTCTTTCTTAAAGAGGAAAAGCAATTTCAAACTAAATTACTGTTAATGTTAGGTTGATATATGCTCTTACAATTTCCTTTGAATATTTTACTCTAGTCAAAATGTCAACCCAAATTATTCTTCTCCAAAATTTTCATTTACCAATATCTATTGGATGTTTGTAATGATCTCATTTGTTCTATCTTCTAAGCTCTTCATATCTTATAAACTAAAGATGCCCAAAAGAATTTTCTATGATTATAAATTTCCTATGGTGTGGCATGTCATGGATATGTCAAATGAAAGATTAAAACTTTCAGTCAGCCTGGCTTACTAGAAACTCTGCAGATACACAACACAAGGCAGGAGACAAGATCAACCCTTCTAGTTAGCTGCCACACAACTTGCTCACAAAAGGCTAGAAACTGGAAAATGAATGGATGCCCATCAATTGGAGAATGGCTGGGTAAATTGTGGTATATGAATGTTATGGAATATTATTGCTCTGTAAGGAATGACCAGCAGGATGAATGCAGAGAGGCTTGGAGAGACCTACATGGACTGATGCTAAGTGAGATGAACAGAACCAGGAGATCATTATACACTTCGACAACGATATTGTATGAGGATGTATTCTGATGGAAGTGGATTTCTATGACAAAGAGACTTAACTGAGCTTCAATGGATAAATGATGGACAGAAACAGCTACACCCAAAGAAGGAACACTGGGAAATGAATGTGATCTATTTGCATTTTTGATTTTCTTCCCGAGTTATCTTTACCTTCTGAATCCAATTCTCCCTGTGCAGCGGGAGAACTGTTCGGTTCTGCAAATATGTATTGTATCTAGGATATACTGCAACATATTTAACATATATAGGACTGCTTGCCATCTTGGGGAGGGGAGGGGGAGATAGAGGGAGGGAGGGAAAAAAACGAAACATAGGCGAGTGCAAGGGATAATGTTGTAAGAAAATTATCCTGGCATGGATTCTGTCAATACAAAGTTATTATTAAATAAAATAAAATTTAAATTTAAAAAAAAAAAACAACTTGCTCACAAAAAAATGAGCCTTAGCCAAGAAAATGACAATAATGAGACATCATACCAAATGTGTGGGATGCAGCCAAAGCGGTAATAAGGGGACATTTTGTATCTCTAGAGGCCTACTTGCATAAAATAGAGAAAGAGAAGGCAATGAATTGATCTTGCAACTAAAAAAGCTAGAAAAAGAGCAAATTAAAAACCCCCAGTCAAACACTAAACTTGAATTTCTAAAAATAAAAGGAGAAATTAATAAAATTGAAATTTTATTATCAATATTATTATCAAATAATAAAATTGAATTTAAAATATGTCTTAAAGAACAAAACTGAATTTTTTGTTCTGATCTAATATGATCATCACTATGTAGTAGACATCACCACAATGGGAAAAGAATGTCAGATCTAAGTCTTAAGTCCTCCCTTTAAATAAATAATATTCAGTAAATAAATGTGTTGGTATATTAAGGAAGACTAGCATCTCTAAACGAGGGTTGACTGAGTTCTTTTAAGGATTATTTTGCACCTTTGATGTTAATCTGGTCCTAAACTCTCACCTATGGTTCCAAAATGTTACAGCATGTGCAGCAGACAGAGACTAGTAAACAAGTATCAGGATTGAGGGACACTAATGAACCTCAAACCTGTTGGTGAGTTAAGGGATGTAAAAACTGCTCCTGGTGGAATAGACAGATGAGAACATTTTACTCCAATGGCCATGAAGGAGGCTGAAGCATTTAGAACTTCATCAGTCATCAAAGGTGCTGAAGTCATCCACTGCATTCCTTGACTTTCATCTTGCCACTAGACTTTGATAACTCTGAAAGAGACAGTGAGACTGGTGACTTTGTGCAACACTGTCTCACTTAGATCTAATTTACACACAAGTCAAAACATCACACAATGATATCATTGGTCCTCTTTGAAAACAAAGGACAAACAACAACTGACTGAGCACCTACACTATGTAGAAGGCAATGTTCTAAGCAAGGTAGAGAAAAATGGATAAGATTCTCTCAAAGAACTCTCAGAAGTCCATTTATGCCAGCATGAGTTCTAGGTCTAGAAAATGAGAGAATCAGACAGATTGAAAAAGAAGCAGTGAAACGCTGAGTGAAGTGAGCAGTACCAAGCAAACATCATACATAGTAACAGCAAGATTACGTGATGATCAGCTGTGATGGGTATGGCTCTTCTCAGCAATGTAGTGATTCAAGATGATTCTAATAGACTTAGAAATTCTATTTGCATCCAAAGAGAGAAGTGCAGAGATTGTCACATTTGGCTTGAAGCATAATATTTTTTGTTTGCTACTTTTTCTTTCTCATAGTTTTTTTTTTCTCTTTTGGTCTGATTTTTCTTGTACAGCATAACAAATATGGAGATATGTTTTAAATGATTGTACATGTTTAATCTCTGTCAGATTGCTTTCTCTTAGGAAGAAAAGATGTATGGGAGAGAGGGAGAAAATATTGGAAAACAAAAATATTACAAAAATTTATATTGAAAATTATCTTTACATGAATTTGGAAAAATAAAATACTATTAAGAAAAAATATACAATGAGGAGCAGAAACAAAGAAAGACAGAGAGACAGAGAGAAAGAGAGAAGAGGAAGAGAGGGAGAGAGGGAGAGGGGAGAAAGGCAGAAAGAGAAAGAGAGAGAGAGAGAGAGAGAGAGAAGAAGGAAGAGGGACCTATTTTACTTCTAAGGACCTCTAAGGAACTAGATGGCCTCTGAGATCTAAGATATTTCAGCCATAAAAAATTTGTCATTCCTAAATGTTGTATAAAAGATGATAAACCACGATTGTCCTTGAAATCTTGGGTGACATAATTTGTTGCTTTTATGTCACTTAGAATTGTCTAAGATGATACATCAAAGATTTAGGACCATGGGATCCAAATGCCACATTTTCACCCATGAAGAATAAATAATATTCACTTCAAACACATACAAAAATAATAATAATAATTTTCATGTAGATGTAGTAAACTTTTTTCTTGAAGAGATAGGAGATTCCCTCACACTATGTTTTTGATATTTTTTAATATATAGTAATTATGTTCCTATATATTACATTTTATATATATATATGATTACATATTTACATGATATATAACAATATTATATGTAATGTTATATATAATATGTATTATAACATATTAAGTCAAGTATTTTTCTTTTCAAGGAAGACAATAAAGTTTTTCCTGAAAGATAGATTTACATAATATCTATATTGACTAGAAAAAGGTTACATTATCGGAGAAAAAGGTATAATGTATCTAACACTACTTTAAAGAAAATGCAAGTGTTTCAGAACAGAATAAAAATGGTGAAAATGGCATTGCAATATTTCAAATTCAAGGTCATTCAGTGTTAAAAGATTGTCATAGCACTGGAAAACAGAGCCAAATTTTTTAACATCTATTTATAAAAAGAAACATTCAGGCTTAATCTATTATATACAATTTAACAAAGAGATAGGAAAAAATGTCCAAGTGAACTCATGCCAATAATGTTCTTAAGGTTGTGACTAATTGAGCAGCCAAAAGCTGATTGGATTGAATTAGATTAGATTAAATTGGATTGATGTTGGAGGGAAATCAGCCAAAAGGAATTTTGATGGAGGATATTTTTTTTTTTTTGGCCCATTAAAGATGAGTGGGAAAGAACAAAACCTGCTTAGTCAGCAAATCCAGATATTAAAGGAAGATAGAAAAGCTCTATGAGAAAACTAGGGACAACTGGAGAATACTGAATAGTATAAAAAATGTATTGATGAAGGGGAAGCTCCATGAGACTAGCAATTAATTGTCTGTTTCATTGTCCCAGATCAGTAAAAATTATACAGCTCCAAACCTTTCGGTCCAAGTTGTGTTTTTCTGCCCCATAACCTACCCATAATATCAATCATTAAAGATTTTTCAAAATCAAAATATATTAAACATATGTAGCAATTGATAGTCTAGAAAATATGTTTCTACAAATTTCTCAATTTGAGTCTAGAAATAAGCTGCTCAAGTATTTAGGGAATCAGGGTAACTACTGTTGTTATTATTGTTAGATAATTTGTTGCTTTTTTTATTATTCAGTTGAGTCTTCAGAAGGATTAATGAATTGCTTAATGTCACAAGGACAATAAGTAATCAAGATGGAACTCAAACCTAGACACTAGTGTTTTTCCATTCTATTATCATTGTCTCATACATTAATTTAGTCCTTACCATTCTGCCTGTAGTCAATTATTATTTAATGGGCATTGATTGCTAACAAGGAACTATGTTAAGTTCTTTTAGACCATCTCTTATCTGAAAGATCTACCATACTAAGCAGCTAACACATTATAATGCAAGGAGTTTGTGTAACTATCCAATACTTTTGAGTTCTCTGATAGGAAAGGATATGGTTCAATAGAACAGAAAATTGAGACAGAAATTCTGATTGAAAATGAAGAGTTGGAAAAAGAGTTGAGCATGGAACTCTGCCTAGAAAATATACACAAATGGGGTTGAAAAGTGTGATTTCTGGGAAACTCAGGAGAGACTATCATATGAACTGGAAACAAGGGAAAGGTGTGTCAAAAAAGGGGATGTGGAAACTTTGAAAGAGACTAGCAGAAAGAATAGAGAAGGAAGATTTTGCTTACTTCTGAATTTTTATTTAAGCTAGTTCTGTCCCTAGTCTCTTCCTATTAAAGCAACTACAATTGACAGAAGTAAACCTGAAACTAATTTTGAATTTCAAGTTTCCTTTAGACTCATGGGTTGAGCCAGATTTCATACCTTCTTGGGATATATTATAAAACTACCCAAAGATCTAGCTCCCACTCCCCAAGCCTTCTCTATTTCCCTAATTCTATTTCCTGCATTTTCACTGTTATTTTCTATTCCTGGAATGCTCTCCATCACCTTTTGACTTTTCTGACTTCCTTCAAATCTCAACTAAAATCCCTTCTACAAGCAACCTTCTCAAGGTTATATTAAAAACATATCTGGATCTTTAAGCTCAAGTCCTTGATTCCAGTTCCAATGTTTTTCCTAGTGTGCTTCAGCATTGCTTAACAAACAGTTAGATTATGCAAGGGCAATTGAATCAGTCATTTGGCAAACTTTCTGAGATAACAGAAAATCACTGTGTGGTGTAAGTTTGGAACTCAGAATATCACTAGGTTTAGCCTTGCCCTAAAACTACCAATCTATGTCACAAAATACATACAAATGTACATATACTTACATGTATAAATGTACATTCACATATTCACTGGTGGGCTAGCAAATGTTTAACAATGAGATCAACACACTCAACTTTAGTTTGCGATAGTAACATTTTCTTCATCATTTCTTAAATTTAAACACTCAACCACACAATAAATCAAATCATGATACACACACACACACACACACAGAGAATAAATTCAGAGCCGTATTATAAATTTGGGCTTCTCAATCCCCCTTCCCTTTATTGATTATTTAAAATTTATCTTCTTGATCATTTCTAATTTATACTGCATGTTCAAACATAGTTCATTACAAATTTTTGCCCCATTAGACTTTTAAGCTTCTTAAGGAAAGAGGATCTTGTATGCCTTTTTTTGTATTTCCCAGTGCTTATGGATAATTGATATATATGATACTTATTGTACTTGTTGGCAACAAATTGGTGATCCAGAGCAGAATGATACAATAGAAATAATAATGAATTATAAATCCACGCCTACTCCTACGCTGGGTTCTGAATTTACTCCCTTTCTTTCTCCCACCATTTAGTACACAGACATACAAAACATCAGGATGCTGTCTTTTTCCATGCAGTGGCTACTAGCAGTGCAAAACTGTGCCATTTAGTTGCATCAAATTTAAGAGTGCTAATTCAAGTAGAACACTATGATTCAATATTCATTCAAGCCTGTTGGCCAACTACATAGGATATTATGCCCCATTTCTGATTTATCTCACCCCATGATCTCTAAACTAAGGTCAATCCTAAGAGCAAACCCAATCCTCCAGGGATCTACACCTGGGATCATCCACCAACTGGGGAAATCTATGCAGAAATATAAACAGACTACTTTCATTGGTTCACTTTCAGTTTTTGTGCAATCACATTGCCAGCTATTTCTCATCACTGACTTCAGGCACTATTCTCTCTCTCCTTGATAATACCCTAGCCATGCTTACTCAATGGCTCTAATTGGGGAGAGAAAGAAGTGAGTTTATGGGCAAAGATAGTATTTTTAAAATATAATAAATTATTTTAAAATCTGCATAGGATGGGATGAGAAGCACTTACAGAATCAAAGTAGAACAATTTGTTTTTTATCTGATAAAAGAGTATATACAAATAAATATATGTATATGTAATCATATATACATATACTGTGTTATATATATTTATGTGTGTAAATGTAGGTGTTTTATGTCTAAATACATATATGTATGCATGTATCACTGTACATGTAGAAGTTTTCCATTTCCTTCATTCCTCTTCCCCATTTTTAGATGGTTGAATTCAAAGTAAAAAAAGAAAAAATAATTAAATGTTTATATAAATAGCTATAACTTGTAGATATTCAGTTCAATTTTTGAACCTATGGATGGAGCCCCAGATAGAAATCTGTTCTTGATATTTGTACATAGAAGTAGAAGATTCTGAGTCCTCTGAAAAGAGTGACAAATGTTATACTATATGTGTTGTTATTCAGTGAGGCTGTTGGTCTGACATTTAGTAATCATTCATGAAGATGGGAAGGATAAAGAATGGATGAGGTATGTTGCTGGAGTGGAATGACTTTAAAAAAATAGAACTAGTCTAAAAATTGTACTGACTAGCTCATCTGAAGAACAAATTTAGTATATAGAAGACAAATACAACTATTCCTAGTATTTACATAATCACAGAAAGCAGGCCAAGTGAAATTAAAATTGCAGGTATCCATAGCAAGACTATCTTTTTATATTTACTGATTCTCTCTGGGATACCCAATTACTGGCGAGGGAATAAAGGCCCATCGGAAAAAATAGCTCATTTGCTAGTGATTTGTCAATCAGTTGAAGCTGATCCCTCTGTCATGACCAAGCAAATTAGTCTCAGTTTGGTTCTTTCAGTCAGCTCCAGGAATTTTTACTAACAGAGCCATCTGGAAGATCTCTTCTTGTTTATTCCTATGTGTAAGTTTTATGTCTCTATTGTGGGTTTATGACACTATACCTGAGCCTCAGAAAAGACTCTTGTGTTATTGAATGTCAGGAAGAGTAAAATTTCTCTGGTCAAGGATCTGTGAACCTTCCCTTCCAGAAAGAAATATTAAGATTTCATTTAGGCTTTACAAAGTATTACTGTGCTACCCTTAGTTCAGCTATTACCAACTGGTAATGAAGTAAGCTGTGAATAGGACTGTAAGACCAAGCAGCAGTGCCACCTGTTCCCCCAAAAGATCACCTCATATAAACTCAGTCCTGCTTCATTTCCACATATGTTGAGATTTCTCTGTTGTTGTTCAGAGTTTTTCAGTCATGTCTCACTCTCTCCCCCTTCGGGATTTTCGTGACAATGATACTGAGTGGTTTGCCATTTCCTTCAACAGCTTATTTTATAGATGAAAAATCTAAGGCAAACAGGGTTAAATTACTTGACCAGGATCAAATTGTAAGTGTCATCTTGTGCCATCTAGGTGCCCATATAACTATTTCTATTCCCCTCTTCTAAAATTTCTAACTGTCCATACTCAGGTCATAGAATATCCTTGCCTAAATGAACAACATAAACATCCTAAAATTTAAGCTTCCTTCTGTTACTATCTTTGTTGCAGGATTTGGTTTTATCCGGACTTTCACTATGAATCTCAGCTAACTAGGTGTTTCCTAGGAAATCCTATAAACAGCACAAAAGCAAAAAACTAAAGTAGGCAGTTGTTTTTTTTTTTTTTGGTTTTTGATTGTTTTATTTTCTTTTTTAAAGCTGGAAAGAGGGAAGAAAAGAAATTGTTTCAGTTACCCCTCCAGCTTACCATCCTTCTGCATTTTACTGAGCCGAATCAGTAATTAAAGCTGTCCAGATGCTGTAGTTTCTGTGGCGCACTAAAGTAGAAAACACAAAATTACTTTAATTCCCTTGAGGTGATTAAATTTGAAGAGATGGTCTTTCCATCAATCCTGTCTTTTCATTTTTTTTTTTTTTGCAAGCACACATCAAGATAGGGTCTCAAGAATATATATTTGTGTATGTTTTGAGTAATTGTAAACAGGTTACAAATCTAATCTAATTTCTTTTTGAGCCTTGGTATAAACATACACACACACACACACACACACACACACACACACACACACACACACACACATCCTGAGGTTTCCAGGCTTCTACACCTCCATTTATCCTGACTCTTCCTAAATTTTTGACAAGTTCTTGTCACCCTCGATGTACATATACCAACAAAAACATAATGATAAACCCTGTGCCTTGAAGCTTTTATGGTGTCAGAAAAATAAAAATAGATGCAATTGATGGGGTCAGTATTCAAGTGGCTGCCTCTAATGAGCTGAAGGCTCCCATCTGTGCTACTTCCTAATGTGACTGCCTCCAAAGAGGATGCAATCAATACTACTTTTATAGCCTTTTCATCACCATTAAGCTAACAGTAATGTAAACAGGGAACTAGAAAGCAGAAGAGCATTTGATCCACTGAACCTTACTGAGTTAACTGAGAGCGAGCCAACATAATTAAAGTGTTAACTCAGATATTCATTGTCAATTTTACCTAGGAAAAAATGAACTCACTAGAGTCTTTTAGACCTGAACCAATTATGCAAGAGTTGTTTTCCTAAGAAAAGCATCTTCCCAGAAGACTGGGTTAGCAAGATGATATTTTCTTTAATGAATTGATCAACAAATAGTTATTAAGAACCTACTATCTTCTTGTCACTATAGATAAAAGTTATTTCATTTATTCTTCCCTATATAAAGCAGGGAATTAAATCTATGATTTCCTTAGTACAAGGAATCTCTCACAAGAGGATCTTTTGGGGTCTCCAGCATTTCTAGTGCTGTCTTTGTTATTTATCATGTGATGACAATGATTGCCACTCAAATGGCAAAGTTGGATCTGGTCTTCCCAAAGCCTTTCCAGTGAAACATTTCAGTATTCTATTGAAACCGAAGGAAGACACAGACTGCAAACTCTTCAGATTTCTATTTGCTATACCTCAGGAAAGGGAGCTCAAGTAATGATCAAATATACTTGTCAGGGCAGAAACAGAAAGCTCTGCTGGAGGAGCAGCTTCTAGACATGTTAGCTTCAAGAGCAGTTATGTTGGGGATGCAATAAATGAAGCACACATTAAGAAAGAAAGAACTAGGATAATTTAAGGTAATTGGATTTGGAGTTAAAGATCCTGGATTTAAAAATTCCAGTCTCTATATTTAGAGTTAGAAAGGAAGGATGGAGCTGGAGAGAGAAAACCTACCTAATAGTCAACATGACGTGAGTTCAAGTCTTGCCTCTGACACATACTGATTCTGTTACTGTGGGCACTTTAATTTACTTCCTAATGCCCCAAGAAACTCTCTAAAAATATCACTTGTAGAACAACTGTGGATCTGCACTGGTATTTTTTCTTTCACAGAAAATTCAACAATTAAATTTTCAGTACACACACATATGATAGCTAATATTTATATATTTATAAAGTACTTATTATGTACTAGTAACAATTAGTATTTCCTCTAATCCTTACACCCACCTGTGATACAGGTACTATTATTATCCCCATCTTACAAATGAGAAAACTAAAGTAAATAGAGCTTAATTGACTTGCTTACAATGACACAACTATTAAGGGTCTAAGACTGGATTTAAACTCAGGCCTTTCTAAGTCCAAACCTGGCACTATATCCATTATTTTATCTATCTATTTAACCATACACACACACATATACATATATATGACATATATATGTACAGTTCCCAATTCACAGCAAATATATGTGTATATATTTTATATATATATATATATAGTTTCCAAATTACAATAAATTTATCTTATTTATATATACACAGTATATATTATATATCATTCTAAATTTATAGTATTGCTATTTTCATTATAATTTCTACTATATTGTATATGTGTATGTGTATACAGAGAGAGAGAGAGAGAGAGAGAGAGCCCAAATTTATAGTATGGCTCCGAATTTACACTCTGTGTGTGTGTGTGTGTGTGTATCACAATTTGATGTACTGTGTGATTGAGTGTTTAAATTTAAGAAATGATGAAGAAAATGTTAATATCACAAACTAAAGTTGAGCGGGTTGATCCTATTGTTAAACATTTGCTAGCATACCAGTGAATATATGAATGTGCATTTATACATGTAAGTATATGTATATTTGTATGTATTTTGTGGCATAGATTGGTATTTTTAGGGCAAGGCTGAGCCTAGTGATATTCTGATTTCCAAATTTAGAGCACACAGTGATTTTCTGTTATTTTAGAAAGTTCACCAAATGTCTGCTTCAGCTGCCCTTGCATAATCTGTTAAGCAATTTTAAGGTATCCTAGGAAAGACATTGGAATTGGAATCAAAGATCTGAGCTTAAAGATCCAGATATATTTTCAATATGACCTTAGAAATGTCCCTTAATCTTTAGCCCTCAGTTTCATATGTAAAAAGGAATTGAACTAGATAACCTCTAAAATCCCTTCTAAATCTAAGGTTATAATTCCACCATTCTTGTGTATACAAAGCATTTTCCTAAGCACTTGGGAACATATTAAGCACTTGCTTTATACAAAACCCTCTGCTAGATGTAGGATTCACTTTTTTGTTAAAAGTGCCTGCTTTCAGAAAGCTTTCATTCCATCAAAAATTAACAAGAGTTAACAGACTATTGGGGAAAATTTGCTAGTTTTTCAGAGTTTTATAAAGAGAAGTTCATACCTTGGAAAAGAAGACAAAACATGTTTAATGCATATGGCTATGAAAATTTTTTATCTTTAGCCTAATAAAATGAAACACTGAAAAAAAAAAGCAATTGATGAATTCCTGTAAACAGAGTACAAAAGTCTGAATTCAATGTCAGACAAGTGTCCAATCGTCATAAATATTTATCATGCTGTCTTCCAATGTAAGCTTAAAAATCACCTCTGGTGAATTAAAAAACACATTATGAAGAAATAAAATTGGTGACCTGTTTTTCAACTGTTTATGACAGTCATTTCAGAACACATAAATCAGATATATAATAGTCTGGCTTTCCTTTGTTCAATTTCCTTTATAATACAAACTTTAATTGAGTAAATACTACTCCTCTCCTTTTATACTTAATCCCTTTTTTCAAAGAAGTTGAGTATGCAGATGCCACTATGATTTAAAATCTAAATAGCATTTTTATTTAAAGTTTTGTTCTTCTCTGAAATGTCTTCAGTTACTTTTCCAAAATAGATATTGAACATTATAGCATTCTCACCATTCTCTATAGTCCTCTGATGCCCATCAACAAAGTTCCCAAAGAATATAGCCGACAGAAAGTTAAAGATGTTTGTGTGGTCTTTTAGAGGAAATAAGAAGAAAAGATGAAATTTAGTGGAGAAAATGGAATTTTATCTTTGTCTTGAATGGTGAATTTTGATAGACAGAAAAGAGTAGGATTGACACTATAGATGAGGGAATAGGGAGAAAAGTTTTTCAGTTTCAGAAAAAGTCATGGAACCAAGAATATATATGCCTTTTTTACAGAACAATTTATAGATTGGTGAATCAAAATGAAATCTTCATTGGAGTCAATTATAGGAGCTATACCTTAGAAAAAGTTTAGATAAATTTATGCAGAACTGAAATGTTTGGATTTTTTTCCTATAGGCAATGTGTAAACAGTGTAAACATTACCAATTTTCTGTTTTGGTGGGAGGTTTTTTCTCTCAGTTGAATAGGGGCAACTCCTACTTGAACAGAAAATTTCTAGAAGTAGACTGGTCCAGGACTACAACTCTCTATCATACATAGAAGTTTCATTTTAGTCTTTCTAGCCCCAGTACATAATTAATACCTGGCACACTCTATTCACATAATAAATATTTGTTGAATTGAACTGAATCCAAATAAAATCACTAATTAATAGAATATTAAAATAAGCATATAGTGCAATAGCTAGAGGATGAGACTTCAAGCCAAAAAGACTTGGGTTCAAGTTCTCAAAATCAGGAAACAGCAATTTAACATCTCAGTATTGCCCTCTGCCCCCAGCAACTTCCCCTTGAAAATTTTATTAGAAATGAATATTTGGGTTATATAATGAGGAAAGTTTTCCAAACAACAATTATACAAATTATATTAGTGAAATCAAAGATCATACCAAAAAATTATATGTTCTGAGAATCTGGAACAAAATGCCCTCTACTTTAAAATATACTCACATTTGTTGGGGAAAATCCCCATTTAATCCAAAAAGGCAACCAAAAAATTCCAGAAAAAAATATTAGTTGTGAAATAATTAGACCACAGAAGATTTATCTATTTAACTTCCTTGATGCCACATAGGGTTTTCTATAGAATTAATTAATAATTTTCGTTGATTAGAAATGTGGTCAAAATGCTGACATAAACTACACACTTGCAGTTAGAAAGCCCTACATCTATATTGCCTCAATAACAGTCTGATTTGGAAAAATACTTCCTTTGAAATTCAGTTCTCAGATTATAAAAATAGAATTCCCCCTGGATATATAAATGAGTAATAGAACCATAATGAGGTTGATTGACCTTTATAACAAAATTCATTTGCACTCTGACTCTTTTCTATAGTATATCTTCTCAAGTAACAACAGATAGAGGCAAGGCAATTTCTTAGACTAAACAAAACAAAAAACAAAAAACAAAAAAAAAACAAATGAATGATGCTGTGGATCATCTCTTAGTTCTTCATGGAAAATGGAGAGAAATTATATTACTTTCTGGCTTAAAATTTGTAGAGCCTCATGTAGGCCTCTCTCTACTATATCATTGGATTAAGAAAGGTATAAAAATGAGCACTACCTAACATTGAATTCAATCCAATTTAATGTAATATAACATTATTTGTGTCTAATATAAGCAATGCACTGTCAAGTAGAAGGAATATAAAGAATAAATAAACTACAATCACTAAAGGATCTTACAGTTTCATGAGAGATGAATGGCCCAATAAGACATGTATACAGAAAAGCTATGTTGTAAATTTAAATATGATTATGTATATAAAAGAAATCAAGCAGATCAGCATGAGAGATATGAAAAAGGAATGTGTTTCTAATTTAAAAAGTCAAGATCATATCACAAAAGGAAGTAATATTTTTTCTTTGTCCTCTTTTAATTCAATTTTTGTCAAGTAAAATTATTTTTTCCTCTCATATGTGTCCCTCATTATAAATAAAAAAGAATAGAAAACAAATCCCTCATGAAGAATAATCATAGTCAAGCAAAGCAAATTCACACTAATCATATCTGAAAATATAACAAGCAGCCAGAAAGTATTCACACATGAAGGAGCTACAATCAAAATCACACAAGATTTAATAACCATCACTATAAAGAATTGAAGAGTTTTAAATATATTATTTCAAAAAAGCAAATAATGTAGGCTTCTAACCAAAAATAATTTTCTCTGCTAAACTGAGAATAATATATAGGAGGAAATGTAAACTTTTAATGAAAAAGATGCCTTTCAAGAGTTCTAGATAAAAATGATCAGAACTAAGTAGAAACTTTAGCAGTAAATACAAAGTTAAGAGAAATATAAAAGGGTAAATACAAGCAATCATTCATAAGAAACTATATGTTATATTATAATCTAAGAAAATGACATAAATGTCTCTTCATAACTTCAATGTCATTGGGAGTCATAGAAGGAATTAACTAAGACAAAGGGTTTGAAATTAAAATTTTGTGTTGATATTTGAAGAAAGGAAAGTGAAGGGAAAATATACTAGAGAAGAAAGGAGAAGAAAGAATAGGAGATGATGTTGTTGGGGGAAAGGAATCCTTTTAATAGACAGAAATGTGTGGCAAGGAATGGCAACAAACATAGTAGGTTTAGCAGATGATCTGCACCAATTCCCTTAGATGGGATTGAAGATTGAAATCAAATCATATTGGCTAGCTTGTATGATTTATGAATTGGAGAAATTGAAAATAAGGCTGGAAACATAGATTGAAGTCTAAATTTGGAGGTCCTTGAATGCCTGAGTGAGGAATTTATATTTTATTTAAAAAACAATGGGGAATAGCATTTGAGCAGAATGGCATGATGAGACCTATTTGAAGTACAACTACTTTGGCAGTCTTCTGAATAATGAATGAAAGGAGCAGAAAGACTTGGAAATTACCTGAGAAGTAAAGAGGGATCATAGCAATGAGCATAGGAAAGAGTTGGATATGAAGCTTTGGGAACATGGGATCATAGATTTCTAAAGAGACATCAGAGGCTTGCTAGGCCAAGTAACTGATTTTACAGATGAACAAACTGAGATTTGGGGAGGTTAAGTGATTTACCAGAGGAAGGTAAGGAAATAGAAAAGTCAAAGATCATTCTAAGAATATTTTAGAAAATTGTAAAACATGATGATACTAGCAATAAAAATAGAGAAGAGGAAATGCAGGGTTTGCTGTTTTTGTTTTTAGGAGGATAGAGGGGTCACAAGAAATTTTTCTTACAAAATGATTTTGAGATATAGAATCAATTTTCTCACTTATTGGCAATATTCCCTTGGGTCAGAGAGGAGCAGATTAATGATTCCCATAATCTAGTTTTTATCTACAACAGTCATTAGAAAGGTAAAGAAAATCCATATGCATACACAAGACTATATTTAAGAATTAGCTTGCAAATTCACATTAATTCTTTTGAAGCTAAAGCTCAGAAATAAGAAATAGATAATAAAAATAAATCATTGAGAATCAATTCTGAAAATTTTAATTCAATAGTTACCTTTATTTTGTTAGTGAGAGTATGTCCATTTCAATTATTGATCTGGAATAGATAATTAGATTTGGCAAAACTCCCAATATGCAATCACTGAAAATGTGGAAATTTTGAAGAGGGGAAAAGAGAGAAAAGGAAGGAAGGAAGGAGAGAGATGAGAGAAAGCAATCCTAAACTATACTAGTTTTTTTTTCCTAATCCAGATAAACCTGATTTCTGAATCCATTTGAAGGTTGTTTACTTTCCATATACAAAGATGCTAGCAGCAGTTTGCCCTATGTTAAACTATGAAAAAAAAAAAACAATTATGAAAACATTTTTATACCTTCTTCATTAATCTGTCATTAATTGAATACTTATAATACTTGAATCAAAAATAGAGACATAGCAGAAGTGATCTTTCTTCTCACATCTGAAAAAGAAAATGCCCATGTCTGAAAAAGAAAATGTCATAGTACTGACAGCAAAAGCACACAAATATGTTCAGAGTTTCAGATGGTCCACCTCTAAGGAGGAGCTATCCATTCAGCACTACCAGACACAATCCTGACACCATTACAGCCTTACTAAGGCTGTTTTGCCTTGTTACACAGGTGGTGTATGACAAACACAGAATTGTACTTAAGATAGATAGACAGCATCACGCATGAGGAAAAATCCTGGGTTTAAAGTCAAAGGATCTGGGAATGAATCCTGTATTTGCCCTTTTAAGTTACTGAGCTTCCTGATCCTGTTTATATGAGACAATTTCTAAGGTCCCTTCCAGTTCTAAATATGAGGTTTTCTCATTAAATGCACATGCCTATATATTCCTATGAGTATACATATACATGTGTATATAAATATATATGCATTACATATGTATATATAATATACATGTGTCTATATATATAATACATATACATGTAAAGATTCTTAAGAATATATTGAGGAGGAAATTAGATTGAAGGGACATTGAGTTCCTTTGATCTCTCTAAAAGAAACACATCAAGTCCAATGATTAGAAGTCTGAAAGCTATTCTTGTCTTTGCCATTAACCAGATCCAGAACATTAGGCAAGTCACTTCAATCTCTGGGCCTCTGTGTTCTCATTTCTGAAGGGAAAGACATTAGACTACATCATCTCTAAGATCTATTCATATCTTAAACTTAACATGGGAGACTTTGAAGACAAAATACATTTTGAAGCAATAAGACAGATATGATTCACTCCTCTCTGAGAAGTTTAAAGAGGTTTTAGTTCCTAATAAATTTAGGAAATTTTGATGAAGATGGGTGAATGTGTGTAGCATTCCATAATAATAATGACCAATATTTATATAAAGTTAGGGTGCTATAAGGGAAATAGAACTTATCTTAGCACCAGGAAGCCCTACTAAATACATACTAACCCTGATAAAATCATTTAACTTTTCAATGACCTCAGGAAACGCTCTAAGACTTATTTGCAGGGAAAATGATGATCCAAGGAAGGTCCCTCACTTTTGAATTTCTTATTTCAATAAAAACAAGACAAGTCATTAAATATATTTATGTGATATTTTAGGATTAACAATGTGTTTTTCTTACTACAACCTTGTAATTTAGATAAAGTGAAAATATTAAAGATTTCATTTTACAAATATGGAAACTGAAGCCAAAAACTGTTTGAGTGATTTGCCATGCTTATATAACTAGTAAGAAGTAAGTATCTGAATCCATGTCTTTTGATATTAAGTCCAATATTCCTAAAACTAAGCCGTGCTACAACCACATTACCACCATGATGTTGCCCAAATGGTCCTAAACTTGTTTCTTGAAGTTGTCTTCAATTATCAACCAAAGAAAAAGCTATTAGGGAATCAATTACAGTGATTTTAATTAATTACAGTGACTGGAAAGTCATTAACTACAATAGTGCGAAAATACATGAGAAAAGATGTGGGGGGGAGGCATTGTGTGAGACAGAACCTCAATAGAAAAAATAGGATTCATCAAGATAGAATACATTTCAACACAATATTGTACATACATAATATATGAGACACCATGATATTAGGAAAAAAAATATCCTAAGTTCAAGTTCTAACTCTGACATATATTGTTGGATGACCCTGGGCAAATCACATCATTTTTCACTATTCTAAACAACTCTTTAAGACTATAAGTCATACAGAAATACATTTTTGGTGGTGTTGTGAACTGATCCAATCATTCTGGAGAGCAATATGGAACTATGCCCAAAGGATCATCAAACTGTACATACCCTTTGATCCAACAGTGTCTCTACTAGATCTGAATCCCAAAGAGATCATAAAAAAGAAAAAAGGATTCACATGTGCAAAAATGTTTGTAATAGCTCTTTTTTGTAGTGCCAAGGAATTAGAAACTGAGTGGATACCCATCAGTTGGAAAGTGGCTGAATAAGTTATGGTATCTGAATGTTATGGAATATTATTCTTCTATAAGAAATGATCAGCAGGATGATTTCAGAACAACATGAAGAGATTTACATATACTGATGCTGAGTGAATTGAATAAAACCAGGAGAACATTGTACACAGCAAGAGTATACATGATAATCAATTCTGATAGATGTGGTTCTTTTCACCAGTGAGGCAATTCAGGCCAATTCCAATAGCTATGTGATGAAGAGAACCATCTGCACCTAGAGGACTGTGGGAACTGAGTGTGAATCACAGCATAGCATTTTAACATATAATAGATTATTTGACATCTAGGGGAGGGAGTAAGAGAAGGGAGGGAGAAATAAATGGAACACAAGGCTTTGTAAGGGTGAATGTTGAAAATTATCTATGCATATGTTTTGAAAATAAAAAGCTTTAATTTTAAAAACAGAGACTTACAAGTCACAGAGAAGGGGGGGAGCTTTATTTCCATATGCCAAAGAAATCACATCTAGTCTAAAATCCAATGGAATACATGATATGCTACACAAAGAAATACAGTTTCGTGATTTAATTTTTGAAAATAAGAATGCTACTGAAATCTATCTGTTCCTTATACAATTACTGGGGACATATTTACATAAATATGCTGAGACATATTAAAGTACATTGATCTAAAGGAAATAGGAGAAGGACCAAGGAAGGGAAAGAACTGTATTATGGGAACAAAAACTAAAATGGGAAATGAAGTCTGAAATAAGAGAACTTCAGTTTAAATCCCAAGTCTTCTTAACTATTTGGCATTAGACAAATCACAACATTGTCACTTTAGTGTATTTGTATGTATGTATGTATGTGTGTATGTAAGGATGTATATGTAATGATGCTAGGATAAGTTAGAGAACAGAAGAATTTGTCCTCCTTCTCCCAGATAACCTGGCCCTGATCAGTTCTTATAACCCAAATTTGGAGATGTTGCTGCTATTGGGATGAGATCTATTTTCTCAGAGGAAATTGGTTGGTTGGAACCAGGCTGGGATATGCAAAGATCATTTTAAGTCTGAGTCTTAGTAAAGGAATTTTATTTTTTAATATAAAATTTCTTTCTTCTCTTGTACTCTATTTTATTACCAGCCCCATCCTATCCACCTCCCCAGAATCAGTCATTCCATTTTTGACTAGTAATATCCTGTCTCTGAAATAGTTCAACCTCACCTTTAGCCTAGGAGTACCAAAAAGAGACTACCCATCTTTCATATATCTTCCACTCATGGAAAGTAACCCAGAAATCTAACTATTCCCTAAGAGTCATGAGATAATCCTGTATGATACATCACTTAATTGTTTTGAACAACAGAATAGCTACAAGTGAATCATTCTGTCTTGCCTTATGGGTGAAGATTAATAGCATAACAGAGATCATTTATCATGGTTGCTGGGCACATTTCTTACATCCTACTCCTTTTCAGAAAATAAATTAATTCAGATAGTGGCTCTGGAAAATCCAAAGCACAGGGAACGCTTGAGCAACAACAGACCTTAAACCTGTCCAGTAAGTTTGTGAGATGGCATGTCATCTGGAAAGTATTACCACCAAGTACTGGTGTAAAATTAAATTACATATAACATTTGTATAAATCAAAACACCAGCAAGTATAAGAGCCTTCAGCCTGTGGAAACTAACAGTTGTGCCTCAGATGGACTGATTTGTTACTCCAGATAGAGAATTCTATTCAATTCAAGAAAAACAATAGATTGTAAGTAAACTGCCTTGCTCATTGTGGAGGGGCAAGATTATCAGAATGAGTGTGTGTGTGTGTGTGTGTGTGTGTGTGTGTGTGTGTGCACGCGCGCACGCACGTGTGCGTGTATACTAAACCTATCCTCCCCTTTCTCTTTTGTTTAGCTTTTGATAATTTGAGTCATTTGCTGGAGGGTAGGATATGGTATAGTGCTCAATGTGTTTGCAACTGGCAGGTACTTTATTTCCCATAGTATGAGAAGCATGTGAAGGAAACATTAGGCATAACTAACATAGAATCAAATTCTAAAATTATTTTTATCATGATAATTTTATGAAATTGTACAAGGTTTGTCTTGAGGACAATCTACTGGCATTGATCATTATTGATATTCATTTCTACATTTGAAGAGATTCAAATAAGTCCTCTTTACCCAAAAATATCTTCTGTATAAGGGAAATGACAACTGTCATTCTGCCATTAGATATTCATTTCTTTAGATTAAATTAATTTTTTCCAGAATTCTCTTTAAAAATTCAAACAAAACTTGTATGATAACTTGTTGAATCTTTAAAAATGTTTGCATGAGTTGTTGATATTGTTGCTGTTTACAAAAGTGAAGGCTTTTGATCAGTAACTACATTACTTCAAAGCATTGCTAAGTGAGAAAAGTTTCTAACAATGGATATCAATAACTAATCTGAATTTATATTTATAGGAAATTAATAGAATAATAAATTTAAAACTAGAAGGAACATCCAAACTCCTCATTTTAAATATAGTTTTCTAGGGCACTAAGGGATTAAATGGCCACATAGCCAGCAAGTGTCATACTTTGAACCCAAGTTTTATTGACTCTGAAACTGATGCTCTAATATGCACTATGCTGTCTCTCATGAGAGAATAGCTTTATTATTTGCTTTTGTTTCTGATAGGAGAGACTCAGGGTACACAATAGGCTGAAGTAGTTTGTCTCTGTTTGCTTAATGTTGCTCATCCTATCCCACTGCTGTCCCTTAAATTCAACCAAATGGTTAGCACCACACAGCAATGTTTCACTGGCATTATCTCACCCAAGAAGAAACTCAAAGAAACCCTTTTGATAACATATGCTTTAGCTAATTTGACAGAATTTTTTGGAAACCCTTCTCAGTTCCAAAAAGTATATTAGCTAAGGTCAGTACATGATTCTTTTTCTCCCTAACTTTTCTCTTCTCTCTCTCTCTCTCTCTCTCTCTCTCTCTCTCTCTCTCTCTCTCTCTCTCTCTCTCTTCCTGCTCCTTCTTTCTCTCTCCCTCCCTCCCTCTGTGTGTGTATATGTGTATGTGGTGTAGTCTAAGTCTAACTTTTGTGTAGACCTCAAAACCCTCAGTCTCCAATTGTCTCATAGAAATAGACGTCTTCCTATTTTTTCTTTTTTATTAAAGCTTTTTATTCACAAAACATATGCATGGGTAATTTTTCCACATAGATCCTTGCAAAACCTGTTCCAAATTTTTCCCTCCTTCCCCCCACCCCCTTCCCTAGATGGCAAATAGTCCAATACATGTTAAATGTGTTAAAATATATCTTAAATTCAATATGTGTATACATATTTATACAGTTATCTTGCTGCACAAGAAAAAATAGATCAAGGAGGAAGAAAAAAACTGCAAAAGAAATCAAAATGCAAGCAAACAAGAACAGTGAGTGAGAATGCTATTCCACACTCAGTTCCCACAGTTCTCTTTCTGGGTGTAGATGTCTCTCTTCATCACTGAACAAGTGAAACTTGTTTGAATCATCTCATTGTTGAAGAGAGCCATGTCCATCAGAACTGATCATCATATAGTCTTCTTGTTGACATGTATAATGATATCCTGGTTCTGTTCATTTCACTTAGCATCAGTTCATATAAGACTCTCTAGGCCTCTCTGAAATCACCTGTTGGTAGTTTCTTACATAATAATAGTATTCCACAACATTCATATACCATAACTTATTCTCCAATCGAGGACATCCATTCAATTTCCAGTTTCTTGCCACTACAAAAAAGGCTGCCACAAACATTTTTGCACATGTGGGTCTCTCTCCTTTTAAGATCTCATTGGGATATAATCCCAGTAGAAACACAGCTAGATCAAAAGTTAAGCACAGTTTGATAACTTTTTGAGCATAGTTCCAAATTACTCTCCAGAATGGTTGGATCCATTCATAGTTCCACCAACAATGTATCAGTGTCCCATTTTTCCCACATCCCCTCCAACATTCGTCATTATCTTTTCCTGTCATCTAAGCCAATTTGAGAAGTGTGTAGTGGTATCTCAGAGTTGTCTTAATTTGCATTTCTCTGATCAATAGTGTTTTGAAGCATCTTTTCATATGACTACAAATAGTTTCAATTTCTTCATCTGAAAATTGTCTGTTCATCCTTTGACCATTTATCAATTGGAGAATGGCTTGAACTATTATAAATTTAGTCAATTCTCTATATGTTTTAGAAATGACACCTTTATCAGAACCTTTAAATGTAAAAATGTTTTCCCAGTTTATTGCTTTCCTTCTAATTTTGTCTGCATTAGTTTTGTTTGTACAAAAACTTTTTAACTTAATGTAATCAAAATAATCTATTTTGTGATCAATAATGATCTCTAGTTCTTATTTGGTCACAAATTCCTTCTTCCTCCACAGATCTGAGAGGCAAACTATCCTATGTTCTTCTAATTTGTTTATAATATCATACTTTATGTCTACATCATGAACCCATTTCGACCTTTTCTTGGTTTACAATGTTATGCCTAGTTTCTGCCATACTAGTTTCCAATTTTTCTAGTAGATTTTGTCAAATAGTGAATTCTTATCTCAAAAGTTGGGATCTTTGGGTTTGTCAAACACTAGTCATTGACAATTTTGTTCTGTGAATCTAACCTATTTCACTGATCAACTACTCTACTTCTTAGCCAGTACCAAATGGTTTTGATAACTGCTGCTTTATAATATAGTTTTAGATCTGGTACAGTTAAGCCACCTTCATTTGCTTTTCTTTTCATTAATTCCCTTGAAATTCTTGACCTTTTGTTCTTCCAGATGAAATTTTGTTGTTATTTTTTCTAGATCAATAAAATAGTTTCTTGGGAGTTTGATTGTATAGTACTAAATAAATAGATTAGTTTAGGTATTGTCAGCTTTATTATATTCATTTGACCTATCCAAGAGCACTTGGTATTTTCCCAATTCTGACTTTATTTGTGTGGAATGTGTTTGTAGTTTTGCTCATATAATTCCTGACTTTCCCTTGGAAGATAGATTCCCACATATTTTATCCTATTGACAGTTATTTTAAATGGAATTTTTCTCTATCTCTTTCTGTTGGATTTTGTTAGTGGACATCTTCCTATTTTACAAGAATCTCAAACACTACATATCCAAATATGAACCCATAATCATTTCCCCAAAAAAATCCTCCCCTTCCCTTCTTCTTCTCTATTTTCATTGATGAAATAGCCATTCTCTCAAACCCAAGGCTTTATAACTTCAGTGACATCTTCAGCTTCTACTTCCTCCATTCTCACATCTCATTCCTCCAATTAGCTGACAAATCCAATTGATTTTTCCTCAGTAATATTTTTAGCTTCTTCTTTCCATTTCCAGTGCAATCACTTTATTTAATGCCCTTACTTTTTCTTGTCTAAACTGTTACAATAGTCTCTTAACTGCTCTAATTTTCTTCAATCTTTAATCTATTATTCAAAGCATTGTCAAAGTAATTTTTCTCATGTACAAAACTTATCATTCAATTCAATTTAGCATTTATTAAGCACCTACTACAAGGGAGACACTTTAAAACTCATCATAGCCTATCTAATTAAATAAAATATAAACTTATGATCCTGCCATTCAAGGTCTTCTACAATTTGGCTCTGAACTAACTGTGCAGCCTTATTTTGGAATACTTACCTTCACAAGAGTATATCCTAGTCAAAATGAAAAATATTTTGTTCTAGTTATTATTCTTTCCACTCTCATGGCTATACATTAACTGAACCCATGATTGTAATGGACACCATTTCTTTCCCCAACCTTTAGTTCCACCTGCTGATATCATTTCTTCCCTCCAAAATCTAATTTAAGTGTTGCTTCTTTCCAGAAGCCTTTTCTGAAATCTGTATTCCTAGGAAGACATTATTTTCCTCCTCAAATTCCCCATTTACTTTAAATATGCCTCCCTTTTGAAAGCATTTCATACTCTTTTGTCCCATAGTTATTTGTATCTAAAGTTATTTTTATCTAAAGAGCAGAGATATCACGCTACAAGTTGAAGGAAAGTCTTATCCACTAACATAATAACAATTGCCAGAGACAGAAGTAGCATCTAACAAAATAGAGAATGATGTAATACAATTTTCATGAACTAATTGTGTTCTCTATTAAAAGACCTCAGATGAGACTTTTTTTCCACACCTGCAATCTACCAGCAACACAGGTGGGCAATAAATAAACCTAGGACAATTGTTTTTAACACGTAAAAACACATAATATGGTTTGGTAGCAACACAGCAGTAACATCTATGTTAGACTGAAAATGAGTTCCAACAGTCTTAGCACCTCATCAAAATTCACAGCAAGGAGCAACTGTAGCTCTAGTAACTATTAATTGTTACTATGATAAACTGCCTCTATTATGATCTTCCAGGAGACTTCTTCTTGGAGACCAGTAATGCTTATAGCCTCATGTTCTCTGTAAAGTTTTTGAATATTAGAAATGTGGGTAATGTGGATAGCTAATAATATCCTAGCAGTTTGTGTGTCTTACCCACCCACCCACCACAGGGATATTGTAAAAGTCAGAGAAGAAAACATCCAAAATCATGTTACTTCAAATTATCTAAATTATCATTCTATCCCCAATAGCTACATGTAGCATAACGAATTCAGAAGAATTAGGTAAGTTGGTCTACCAGGTCAGTCTAATGAGTGAGAAATGAAAGAGAAAACAGACACAAGTACAAGTGCATTGTTGCTATAAGATTTAACTTGTAAGATACTTGGCATATAATGTCAGAAAGCAAATTGGAGGCATCTAGCAATTGTCCTTTCTTGCAAGTGAGAAAATTATAGAAATACTTTTTTTTGAGGGCATATGTATATGTTTTAGAACACAAATTGTCAGTGATCTCCCAAATTTGGTCAAGGTTGTTGCTAATTGATTTTTGATAACTGCATTTCTGTACAATTTGCTTTTTATCATCATAGATATTTTATTTTTTGCACTTATAACATTATTTCAGGAAAAAAAAGTTTACAGGCTTCACAGAACTATCAGAGAAATCTGTAATACAACAAAGTTTAAGTACCCATGTCATAAAATCAGTAGCATAGAACAGTAGAAAGAGTGCTGAACTTGGAGCCAGGAAAGATCTATGTTTGAATTTTTGCTTTGATGCAAAGGACATAACATGTTATGTCATTTGCATAACAACATTACTGAAACTTAATTTATCTGTAAAATAGGAATAATACTACTTTTACCACCTTCTTCAATATATTGATATGAAGAAAATGCTTTGGAAACCTTAAAGTGTTATAAAAACTTTATCTATTTTTATTAATAGCAAACATTTACTATTATAGATTTAGAGCTAGAAGGAATCCTAGAGATCAGCTAGTCTTACTCTCTCTTCTTACAGATGCAATTCAGAAAGTTGAAATAATATGCCTAAGGAAGTAAGTACCAGAGTCAAAATTTGAGCCCTAGTCTTTTGACCAAGTAAGTATAGCTCTCTTGCCGAAACAATTATGCTAAATACCTACTTTAAACTCTGTACTACACAGTAATTTATGACAACCTTTTTTTCCTCAATAGTATTTTATTTTTCCAAAACCACATATAGTTTCCAACTTCAATTTTTGTAAGAATTTGTATTCCAAATTTTTCTTCCTTCCTTCAGACAACTAACAATCTGATATAGATTAAACATGTACAATCCTTTTAAACACAATCTCATATTTGTCATGTTGTACAAGAAAAGTTACACCAAAAGGAAAAAATACAAGAAAGAAAAAGCGAGCAAACAAATGAAAAAGGTAGAAAATACTATGCTTCAGTTCACACTCAGTTTCCATATTTCTCTCTCTGGATGCAGATAACATTTTCCATCTCAAATCTATTGGAATTATCTTCAATCACCACATTGCTGAGAATAATATAACAACTTTTTGTGAAATTCTGGGTAATTCATCTGTTAAATGTTCAATATCCTACTAGGCGATTTGTACTAAGAATTCATTTGCATCAAGAACCTTTATTTCACATTTGGTAAAGTGATCACCTATTCTCTTTATCAGCTTAACTGATTGCTGAGAGTATATGCTCAACTGAGAGGTGAAGTAAGGTAACTTTCTCAAAATTCTAGAAAGCAGAAAAAGGTCTGAAAGCCATTTTCTCTGATTTTAAATACAGGGTTCTTTCTACAACACCAGATATGATATTGTTGTAGGAAAATCCAAGTCAATTGCTTTGATAATAATGTAACAAGATTCATTATCAATATCATCACAAGAACATAGATATAGAGCTGGAAGGGATCCCAGGCATTTTTTTAACTTACATCCTAATTCTATAGATGAGGAAACTGAGTCTCTGTGAGTATCAGTGACTTGTCCAAGCATCAGAAGTGAAATTTAACCATATTTCTTTGGACTTTAGAACTAGCATTCTGTACACTGTACTATGATGCCACCTAGATCATCACATGCAGTTCTAGCTACAATAAAAATACAAAATCAATTATCTTTTTCATTATTATTTTAATACTGAAAGATTTGTTTTATCTTTATTTCAATCTATAATCTAGATACTATCCAGAAAGGAACTATAGGTTATAGATCAATAACTTTGGGTTGAAAATCCTTTATATAAATCTGACCTTTAAATATTAATGGGAATTTTAAAAAAATGTATTATCACAATGTCAAATAATTTAGAGAAAGAAGGAGGCTTAAGGATCACATAAACATTTAACTAAGAGGATACTGACAGAAAGCTCAGACAGCTGATTGAAGCTAGACTTTGAACAACTTTAATATTCAAGAGAAAAATTTTTTTTATTCTAGAGTCCAGAGAGAATCATTGGAATTTCTTGAGTAGAGGAATGACATGATTACAATAACAGAGAAGGAAAGGGCAAAAATCATGACATCTTCTCAGTCAAGGAATGAGTGAACAACATCAGTAGAAAGCAGTTTGGTATAAAGGAAAGGGCATATAATTAGGAATTAAATGTTCCTCATACCATAGGATCATAGAATCATAAATCTAGAGTTGCAAGAAAATTCAAAGTCCAATTACTTCATTTGTGTTCAAATCTTGATTATGTTATTTACCAGTCATATGACTTTGAGGGAGTTACTTCATCTCTCTGAGTCTATTATCCATTCATAGTAAGTTATAAAAAAAGATAATATAATTTCTTACCCTTCAGCAGTATGTATATTTCATTTTTTGTTGTTATTTAAACAATTGGGGATAAGTGACTTTCCTCGAAGGCCACACAGCTGGTTAAGTGTTAAGTGTCTGAGGTCAGATATGAACTCAGGTCCTCCTGATTTCAGAGCTGGTGCTCTATCTATTGTGCTAGCTTACTGTTCCAAGTATGTATATTTTAGCAGAAGGCAAGCACTTAACCAAAAGAAGAAAAAAAGTTTAATTGTGATTTCAGGCATTTTGAGGATTATACCACAAAGGTGGCCATCCATTTTATTTAATAAGGCCATCCATTTTATTTAATAATGTGTCTATATTGCTTTTAAAAGTTTGTGATTTTTTTTAAACTACAGTCCTTTGAGCTAGACCAACAATAAATATATGTTGATTTAAATTTATCTCTAGTAGATACTATTCCAAAATTTTTATGGAACTGAACACTCATGAGAGACTGAATGAAAGATTCCACACCCATTGCATTTTTTGGCAATTAATCTGCATTGCATTAGAGAATACAGAATGAAAGACTAATTCAATCATATTCATTTTTAAATAGCAGCAATGAAAGAAAAATAGTATAACTTCACCAAAGCAGTCTAACTCTTTGGCCAAGGACTCTCTCCAGAAAGATCAAATTTATGGCAAAGGAGCAGCAGAATAGCTATTCTTCTTCTTGGTTTAGTTACTATAGAAGAAAGATCAAGTCACAACCTCTAAAATGGATGAAGCAGGAGAAAAAACATTGCATGAGCTCATTTTTGTTAGTGGTATATTTGCTAGAAAGCATGATAAAGTGAGAAAACAGAGACTCAAAAAAGGAGGACTGTTATGTGCTAAAGGAATTTTGAGAGCTACTTGAATAATTTGACTTAATAAATGTCTGTACTAAGAAAGATTTCATATAGATCAGATTAAAGCTTAAATCTACCATTCTTTGGACTTCATTCCTTGCTTTTCCAAGTGTCTATTCATTTCTTAATTGAAAATACAATAGATTAGTTTTTTCCAGTGTCTAAAGTATACAACTTAGATAAAATCAAGCTGCCCTTGAAACAATAAAACTTTGGAATCACGTCAAAACGATTCAATAAATCATTGCTACAGTAGCACAGCAAATCATGGTTACCATCATCTCCTTCTCCACAATTCTTACCATGTTGTTTCTCTACCAAAGAAATTTCTTTGGCTCCCTCTGATCTTTATAGTAAAAATCAAATTTTTCTTTTGAGTTTAAAGTTGTTCACTGTCTGACCAGTCAGCTTTCCAGGCTTTGTAGCACATAATTGTCTTTTATATATTTTATGTTCCAGTCAAACTAGCCTGCTCATTATTACATATCTACAACATTCCCATATCCCAACTCCATGTATTTTCACAGGCATGTACACCTTTTTTATTTCTATCTCACAAAAACCCTACCTTCCTTCAAAGTTCAACAAAAGTGCCATAACCTTCAGAAAGCTAAAAAAAAAAAAAAAAAGATAGCCCATAATAAAAATGGGGTAGGACTGAGGAAATAATAGGGTTCTCTATCCGTCTGTCTAAAGGGGTATTATAGTAGAGTTATATCTGTCTGGCCCTCCAAATATTGGTGGTTTAAGAATACAGTAGATTCAAAACAAAATGTCACTTTCTTGACTATTATACCCTAAAGGAATAAAGATTTCCCCAAGCTTACAATCTGTCCTAATTCCTTCCCACTAAAAGAAGTGATTTTTTTCTAGCATATCAACACAAATTATTAATATTAGGAGTGAAGGTTTTTTCCCTTTTATTTCCTCACTCATGGAACTGTTCTTATAGGTCCTTTGCCAGTCTCTAAAGAACAGGGCTGATGATGATATTGATCTAATTCTACAGGTACATTCTTCTCAGTCTTGGGCAAGATCCCAGTTAACTAAGTGAATTTAGTTCTGATTAAAGTGAAATAGAATCTAATGTAAGTGATTTTCAGCCCTAAAGCATTAGACTCACGCCTTTGAAAATCCCACATTGTTCAACAGAATTGATCCGGGTGAATTCCTTTCTCCAGATAGCTCGAGACTGTTAAGTTTCATGATCAAATCATATTCTCAGCTGGAAGAGCTAATGACTTTTAGCCTACCTTCTCATTGTTATGAACAACTTCTCATTAATTGTTCACCAATCAGTGATGATTTTCATCTATCAGGGACACCTTCTTTTCTAAAGATATTTTAGTATTCAGAGATTTCCATGATTTTGTCTTCAGTTACCAAGAGACTATTAACCATCAATTTATTGATAATTTGCTATCCTAATTAATAAACTGATTATTAATTACCCAGAAATTCTGTCTAAAAACCACCACAAATAGTAAGCAGCAAGTAACTCCATTCATTTTAGCAAAAAGAAAAAAATTTGAAGACAACTAGATTAGAATATATCAGAAATTACCCACAATAAATGAAGTCTTTAAAGGAAAATATAATGAGAGTTCAATCCAAAAAGAAAGAGGATTTAATCTCATGAAAGAGGAATTCCCCAAATTTCTAGGAAAGCAAGCTGGAAACCGGGGACATATTGAAAAGCCAGCTTTCCCTACATGTCTGCAGCTTCCCCAGTGTGTGTCTTTCTCTACATGTCACTCCTGGAAATAATCCAGCACCATGTCTTTCCTTTCTTGAAGAATGAATATGTCTTTTTTTCCCCAAAATCTATCATAGTAGCTCCTCCCTCACATAGATAAAAGCAGCCTTTCTCCCCACCAATTTAGAGATGCATCTAAAAAGCAGCAAGCAGAATGTTCCATACTAAAAGAGGAATTTGGATTACACTAATGCTTTCCTCCTCCACCAGAAATTACATTGTATCTATTTTGTACATATTTATATTTGTTTACTAGCATCTATTTTTTACTCCCAAAAGAATGTAAAGTCCCTGTAGGGAGAGAGTAGTGCATTTTTGCCTTTTAATGCCTAGCACAGTATCTGGTACACAGTACAAATCTAAGGCTCAGTGAATGGATATTGAATGAATTGAACCATATTATTATGTTATAATATGCATTTACTGACATCTAACCAAAAAAACATACTATTCCAAGAAATATGCAGTAGATGCTTTAGCAATATATTCTCCCCAGATGTATTTAAAACCAAAAACAAATATCATGTGCCATGGAAATACACTAGGATCATTTGCAATAAATATGAGAATAAAGCAAAAATATCCACCTCCCAATTTTATTTTATAGAATTCTAGAAATTATAGCAAGAGCAGTAAGGCAAAAGGAAAGAAAATAAAAGCATAAATACAAATAAAGACGAGCTAAAACTATCCCTATTAGCTGATCATATGATGGCTTATTTGGAAAATCCTATGGAATCAGTAAACACTGAGAAAGAGAATAGATTTAGCAGAGGTACAGACAACAAAATAAACTCTCAAAAAAACAATTACATCTCTATATAATAATAAAAAAAGAAGCAATAATATAAATGGAAATCCCATTTCAAATAATCACAAAATTCATGAAATATCTGAGGGCATCTCTATCAAATATAAAAATTTATATACTTTAACTGAAGTTAGTGGTCCTTAAAGAAATTGTTACATAAATAGATGGATAAATTGGAGGGGTGTTCATGATTGGACTGTCTCAATATAATAAAAATAACAATACAACCAAAGTTAATATGCTTTTAACACTATACCAATAAAATTATCAAAGGGATATTTGTAAAATTAAATAAAATAATAAAATTTATTTGGAAAAAAACAAAATATTTAGAATATCATAGGAAATGGTGGGAAAAAGTAAAAACAAAGAACAACTAGCAACTACTTTCAGACTTCAAACTAAGGCAAAATTCATGAAAATTATCTGTTATTTAGTTTTAAAATATAGTAGATAAGTTGAATAGTCTTGATAAGGGGAAAAATAGAAACAGTTTCAGTAATTCTGCATTCAATAAGCTAAAAAAATTATTTGAGTCTTCATGCATAATTTTGCAACATTTGATTTAGATTGTGTTTGTGTGCATTTATATGTGAATGTGTGTGTGTGTGTGTTGTGTGGGTGTTCTTTCCATTGAAATTGTTGTAATTACTGGGTACATTGTTTTCTTGACTTTGCTTACTTACTCTGTATCAGTTCATGTGGATTTTTCCATGCTTCTTTGTTTTCATCACATTTATCATTGCACTGTAATATTTCATCACAAATCTATTTACCACAAGTTGTTTAGCTATTTGATATTTAATAAAATAGTATGGTGATGTCTTTTAATTCATAATTCATATATAAATTGGCTTTGTGAAGCAAAATTGCACAAATTCTTTGGCATCACTTTTCCAGCTCTCAGGGGCAGAAAAAAGTCAAGATAGTGATGACTCAAGATGCAGCAGATGACCTTGGTGTCTTCAATGTCTAACCAAGCACTCCACAACACCTGTTTCACCTGCCTTCCTGGTCATTGGAACAATTTGTTCTCATCTGCTCATTCCACCAGGAGAAGTCTTTACATTTTGGGGTAGGCACCCTACTAACTCACCATAGGGTCTGAGACCCCTTCATTAGCCTCAGCCTAGTTTAGCACGTCTACTAGATTGGCTTATGGTGGTGTGGTCGTTGTTCATGCTACAGCTTCTTAAAGCCACGGGTGAGAATTCGGACCCCAAAGGTAGAAATCAGCCCTATAAAGGGCTTGGCAGCCCCTCAACCCAAAGATATTAGTTTCCCCTGAACACACCCTGTACCCCCAAAATTCACAGGAACTATTTGCTCTCTGGCAAAGCATTCTGAGCTTATACTGGTCTGATCACCCACAGTCTGACTCAGTTACTCAACTCTATTATAGTGATGTCATTTTGGTTCTTTTTGAGAACAAAGGACAACAACTAGCATAGAAAATGAAGGACAACAACAAATTATTTGATAATAACAATTACAATAAATGCTAACATTTATACTGTGTTTGCTACGTGGAAGTTATTGTGCTAAGTGCTTTACAATTAGTATCTCATTTGATCCTCACAATGACACTAGGCAGCAGTATTATTATCTCCATTTTACAATTGGAAAAATCAAAGTAAACATTATACAGCTGATAAGTGTTTGATATCAGATTTGAATTCAGGTCTTCCTGACTCCAGGTCTGGAGCTCTATTAACTGTGCCATTCTGTTCCTCATTTTCCAATTGACAAGCATTATGAAGAGCAAGCATGGATCTAAAGAAGAGATATCAGAAACATTCCCATCACACCAATTTGTAAGTTTAGTTATTCCATATGTTATTCATAGCACATATTTTCATATTTTTTCAATGTATTGACCATTTATACTGATTCTGGGATGTTTAGAGGACAGAAAACAATGATGAAACAAAATAGTTATTTTAAAAATTTAGTTTAAAAAGTGCTACTTTTGTTTCCTGAGAATATTAAAATAATTGTGTCATTTCTCCCAGAATGATCTAGCCCACTGTTCTCCTCCTCTTATTTAATTCAGAGACCAACTGTCAAGCAGAAGTGTGTGCTCAAAATATATGTAGTGACCAATGAGCTCAACCAGTCATCATCCAACTAATTGCATGTCAGAGTCTTAACACTAGGAATTCTACATCCATTTCTTTTTTAATTTTTATTATTAATAGTTCTTTCTGAGCAATTACTGATTTAACTTTAAAAGTTCTAAAGAGGTCTGAGGCTTTCTTGTTGTCATCATAGTAGCATTCAGAAAAAAAGGGACATTTAGATGTCCTCAACACCTGTAGGGAATCCTTCTTGATGTTAGACAAAAAACACGCTCTTAAAGTACTTTTTAAAAGAGTACATTATATATAATTCAGAAATTAACTCTAAAATATCCATGGTGATGTTGAGGTTGTGAAGTACATTCAGACTTCTTCTGTACTAGGCCAATAGAATGATGGGGTTAGCCCTCAAACTCCAAAAATATATTGGGGTTTTAGGCCAGTGTTGCAAGTCATCTCAAAAGAATTTGTAGACATAGCAAAGATTTTATTATGCTGCTAACAATGGGCTAAATTCCAAGGGGAGTTATCATGGAAAGATGTTTTAGTAATTAACAAGGAAAAAGGCAAATTCCCTAGTGAAATTCACAGTAAACTAGGAGCGAAACTTTATGAAGTTGTAGTATACTAAATGCATAGAAAAATTTAACAAGGATCTCCAGTACCAACAGACCTTTTATAGGGTAAATATAGCCTCAGAAGTTTGACATTATAATTTGACTTTCTGATTGGATACAGTACAGTATAGTACTAAAGACCTCCACCTGGAAAGGGACTATCAAAAAAAGTCCCCTTAAAAAGCCTACTTAAGAAAAGGCCTAACCAACATCAAAAGAGGTCCACTTGTCATCCAATCGGTTCTCTTCCCTGCTTGTCTCAGAAAGTAAAAAGTTTCTAGATTGTGTACTGTAATTCTGACTTTCTCTGCTAATACCCAGGACTTCATCAGTGATAGTATTGTAAGGTGGAAAGAGCAGTGAGCTGAGACAGAAAGCATGAGTTTGAATCTCTGGTCTACTTCTTACTAGGATCATTTTGAGCATGTTGTTCAACTTCCCTGGGTCTCAGTTTCCTGATGTGTAAAATGACAGATGTAAATAAAATAATCTCCAAGGGATTCTTCATAAAAGGGATTTCTTCAAACAAGATCTATGACATCTTATCATATTTTCTACACAATTGCAATTCCTATGCATGTTTCAGTTTGCACTTTCCTGAGTCTGGCACATTGGTACAAATTGAATTTTATGCTCTACTGCCTGATCCAGGAACACTCACTCCATTAGGTTTTACTGAAACTGGGTAATTACTATAAACCCCTTCTGGGCTAACTGCATACTCTCCAAATGGAGAAAAACTATCTTAGAGTAATTAGAACTGATTTCAAGAATTAAATATCAGAAAATGACAAAGCATCTAGGCATTTAATAAGCTTTCATTTCTATGGGTGATTTATGGTCTGCTTTCCTTAACAAAGATGCTTCCATATCTTTGATTCAATTCATTGCAAATATTTATTGAATGAATGTGCTCTGTGCAAGACCGGGAACACAATGGCAAGAATAACTTTGATATAATGAGCAAAGGAGATGAAATGATAATAATATTAGTGATAAGCATTTTATATATCACTTTTAATGTTTGGAAAATGTTTTACATATTTTATTTCATTTGAACTTTATAGTAATCTTGTGAGATTATTAACCCCATCTTGTAAATGAGAACTGAATTTCAGACAGGTTAAAGGATCTGATCAGAATCACTCAGCTCAGGTTTGAGATAGCTTTTTTTTTTTTTACCCCCTGAGGCAATTGGGGTTAAGTGACTTTGTCAGAGTCACACAGCTAGGAAGTATTAAATGTATGAGACTAGATTTGAATCAGGTCCTCCTGATTTCAGGGCTGGTATTCTATCCACTGTGCCACCTAGCTGCACCCTGAGATAGCTTTTGAACTCTGTTTTTTTTCTTGCCAAGTCCACAGATCCATCCCCTATTTTTGGCTACCTACACACACCTACCAACTATCAATCTGGTTTATAGCATGTTTTATAGTTTCTTTCTTTCAGTTTATATATTGAGAGGCTTTGTCTATTCACCTTGTTGTCTGAATTCTAAATGTCACACATACAAGTATACAACATTAAAATCTCACCTGAAATATTACCCCAGGAATAAGTTCACAATAATTTGTTCTAATTTATACAATTGATTAATTATTCATAAGACATACATAAATGGGGCAATTCATATTTGTCATTTAATCATTTTATACCGAATTTTAAAGTTTACAAAGGACATTAGCCATGAAAATTTTATAAAGATAGGAACACAAGTATTATTAACTCTATTTAACATAAGAAAGCTGACTCAGAGTGATTAGCAACACCATGGTCATAGTTTGTATTTATCAGAGCTAGGATAAAAAGCCAGGTCTTCTAGCTTCAATTCCAACATTTATTTGTATGTGTGCATGCGTGTGTGTGTGTGTGTGTGTGTGTGTGTGTGTATTTAGAAATATTTGACTGCTTAATTCAGTAAATTTGGATGGTAGGATTTAGAAGTAAACAAAACATAGCTATCATCTGATCCAAATTCTTCATTTTATAAATGATAAAACTGTGAACCAGAAAGGTTTTTCAAAGTTCCTTAATTTAAAGAAGTAGAGCTGGGATTTTAATTTATCCATGGACTCCAAATCTAATGCTCATTCTGTATCACATTTCTGGTTTAAAATCTTCAAATGCCTTTCTTCTATTGTTTAGCCATAGAATAGTGCCCCCAATTTCAACTGTACTCCAGAAATGGTACTCTTTCCACTGTACCACAATATCTGAGTATATGTTTTATACATATGCTTAAATTCATATAAGTATTTCTAAATGTACACATTTCCAATTATATTTTATTAGTTTAAGATTTTCTTTTCTTTCTTTTGTTTTTCCCTTACTACTTAGCTAGAAACTATATTTTTGCCTATAGATAGATATAATTATGTATATCTTCAATATATGTATATATGTTTGTATTTATGTGTGTATATATAGTATGTGTATATGTATATAAGTATTTATTGACTGAAAAATAAATGATTTATTAATTGTCCTGTAGAAGATATTTATTATAATAAAACTGGCCAAACACGTGTAGACATGTTTTTAAAAATGTAGAATTTAATTGTTTTAATAAAGACTAACTTATTACTTAATCCCTTGTGACATCTATCAAGTATTTAATTAATGTTTACTTGATGGATGAATAGTTGAGTATCACAGAAGGATGAAGGGACCAGTAATTTGCATCATTTTCTTTCTCCCAGAGAGAAAAGAATGAGTCAGAAGCAATGAGTACAGAGATAGCAACAAATTACTTTATGAATTTGAAAAAATAGACTATTTACAAACAGGTCTCTATTAGCATCAACTAAGCCTTCTGTTTATCATCCCTTATTCTTCATGATTAAAATAAAATTGTAACTCTTTGATATAACATTTATTTCCACCACCATATCAGCATTGACCTGAAATCAAAATTATCCCTTGAGGGACAATATTAATCTAATCCTGAACTTCCCAATCTCCCACTGAGTCTCATTTTTGTAGAAGCTAAAAACTACATATGCTGTTTCCAAATTGTTCAGGAAACTTTTTACACTGAGGGAGATCTTAATAGGTATTTAATCTAGAGTCAAAAGGCATGGATCATATATTTTAGAATTACCTTGTGAAGCTTGGACTATTGTGATGATTCTGAAGTATGAACACATACCTCCACTGGACATTAGCTGTGTGCACAGCTTGTAGTTATCGTAATATTTATGACTAATAATGTTTCAATGGAAAGCACATTGCCCTGGAAGTCATCAAATCTGAATTAGTTTCCTGTCTCTGGACATCATATATATTACAGTATACAGTGTGCATCTGGGAAGAACCTTAAACACTGAAGAATATTCCATATAAGAGCTTTTTAAAATGATAATTAAATAATCATGAAAAGAAAGAGGGGATAATAGAATAAACCACCTGTCATAGAACTGTTGACACTCCTTGGTCAGCTGTAAACTCCTTCAAGAAGCCATAGTTACAACTTCTTCACCATTGAATCATAACAAATATTTTAAAATGAAGAAAAAAAGTAGTAAAGTGTTATCAGTTCAATGCAGGTGCAATGGGCCCTCCTTTCTCATATCACCTACACTTTGGGGAAATTTTCTCAGTTCTAAATTGCAGAAGTAGATGTTAAGGTTACATGAAATCACAATTGAGATGCTAGGTCACTTCCCTATTATAGAATTAGGATCTCTCTAACTATCCTTACAAAATTAGACCTGAGAAAGTACTTAATTATGTCTTTCTGGGCAGTTCCTTTTTAAAATCTTATTTATTTTATTTAAATTTATTTAAATAAAACAGAATTTTTAAAAAATAGAAAAGGAATATGAAACAAAATAAAACAAAACAAAACAGAACATTGTCATGTGCCCAGCTGAACATCAGGGAGGATTCAAAATATAACAATAAATTGCCAGTTCAAGAAAGGATATGTAATAACAGAAATTAGATTCATGATCGTCCATCTTTACTTTACTTGCTCATAGATTGTTCATTTGTTCTCTGCTGTACACATTGTTTATTTCATTCTTTTTTCCCATTTCATTCTCCACACCTTTCCCAAGTAGGCTATAGTTAAGCAAGAATATATTTACATATACATATAGAAAGATTTTACATACACACACACACACACACACACACACACACACACACTCATACACACATTCTTGTCCCCACAAACATCTTTCGTATCCCAGCTAACTCTTTGCTTTAAGTCTGCTTCTTAACTTGCCTTGCTATTACTTAACCTCTCCCTACTCATGGATCCCTTTCTTGTCTTCTTCCCCCACCTTTGCTTCTCCTTCCATCCATCCCTCTCTTCTTATTTCTTTATAGATTTTGGAGAGTGCTATACCTACATGATATATGTTTAGTGTTACCTATTTAACCCATTCTCAATATGAGGTTTTCAGAACTACAAGCCCTCCTCCCCCCTCTAAAGCTTTTGGGTCTATTCTTCCTCTGCACTTCATTTGTATAACATAATTATTGATTTTTACCTTAACTTTGCCCCAATCTATCTTTTGAGCTACCCAATTACTGATATAAATCTTAAACATATAGTACATTTCCATTTGTAAAAAAACAAACAATTTGTCCATATTAAATCCTTTTAAGTTGATCTTTGATCTTGGCTCTTATATGTTAAATTTTCTATTGAGTTTGGGTTTGGTTGAAAGTCCTGACAATCTGCAAGTTTGTTGAATGTACCTTTTTTTTCACTCAATAATATTCAATTTGCTGGGTACAATATTTTCTGGCCACGACCTAGTTCTTTTGATTGCTGATACATATGATTCCAGGGACCTGCAGTCTTTTATTGTGGCTGCTGTTAAGTCCTGTACAATTCTAATTGTAGCTCCAGGATATTTGAATTGATTTTTTTTTTGTTTCTTGCAAAATTTTCTCTTTGAACTGTGATTTTTGAAATTTGGCAATACTATTTCTTTGTGTTTTCCACAAAGGATCTTTTTGAAGTGGTGATCAGTGGATTTTTTTTCTATGTCTACATCTTCTATTACTCCAGAACAGTTTTCTTGGATTATTTCATGCATTATTGTGCCAAGATTTTTTTTTTTTTGGTCACAACTTTCAGATAATACAATTATTTTTATATTTTTTTCTTCTTGATTGTTCTCTACATCTGTTGTTTTTCTTAGAGGATGTTTCACTTTCTATTCTATTTTTTCATTTTTGTAATCTTTTTTTGTTATTTCTTGATCTCTCATAGTTTTACTAGCTTCCCCTTATATTTTCCAAGAGTTATTTTCATCTTTGAGACTCTATCTTTTTTTTTTCAGTTGGTTAACTTTTTTTTCATAATCTTCTTTTTTTCTCCATTGTTTTTTTCTTCAGTGTCTCTCATTTGATTTTTGAATTCTGTTTTTTAGTTTTATAAATTCTCTTTGGTCAGAGAGCCATTTAATATTAGCTTTTGGGGTACAAAAAGGTTTTTTTTTTAACTTCACTGTCCTCCTATAAAGATAAAAATAAAAACCTATTCCCATAGCAAGTTTCTTTGGTGGGGTTCTTTTTTACTTGCTGCTTCATTTTTTTCTTAATAAGTATTAATGTAAGCACCTTTAATTGTGGGTAAGGAGGATAGTGCTTCTAGTTTCAATTCAGCTCTCCCCTCTGACTTGGAACTCTATTACAGAAGTTTCATCCTTCTGCAAGGGCCTACAACCAGCAGTGCGCCTGCCCTACTGCTTCTGCATTCACTGGATGTGCTGGTTGGTTCTTTCTCCCTCAGGGTCATATCTCCTTAGCACAACTGGGCTTGACATTCCTAAACAGCTGAGGTTTCAATATTCCTGGACTCATACTCATAGCTCTAAACTCAGTCTTGAAGGTGAAAGTTTCTATAGTTCCTGCTGAGGCTTCAGACCAACTCATCTAGCCTTAGGTTTTCTCACTTATTGTTTCTGCAGAGCTCACCTGAACTTCAGATGGATTAATCCACAGCCTCAGATATTCCTTTGAGTTTTCTTGGTTTGTATCAGAATACCTGTTTTGCCCCAAGTCTTCTTAGTTTTTCACCAGTCTATGTTTATCTTGATGGACAAATTTGTTCTGTTTGTGGGGAAAATCTGGAGAGCTTGAAATTTTTTTATCTACTCCCCCATCTTCCCAGAATTTTCCCCTTCTGCCAGTTTCTAGAATACTCATGCATATAGTAGGTGATCAATAAATGTGCTGAATTTTTTAATAAATAAATGAATGAATTTAGTGTATTGCACATACTAATTTGGAGTCCTCTTTATGTGCTCACTGATTTAGTAATAATCCTAGATTTAATATATATATATATATTTTTAAATCTCCTGCTATTGCTATATTGTTAGAGTCTATCGCTGTTGTCCATATTATCTGTCTGGTCACCAGTGCACAAACATGAGTAGAAAAAAATCCTGAATAAAAAGATCCATGACTACTTTCAGCACCATGGATAGATTACATGTATTAACAAAAAGTCTCTGTGGATGGATAGATGAATGGATGAATGGATGGACAGAGAGAGAAATAGAGAGATAGAGAGATAGATGATAGATAGATAGATAGATGGATAAATAGATATAATCTGAAAATCATCTGCATAGAGATACATCTGGTAATGCATCAATACCTGATTTTTAACTTTCTTTAATGCGTGGAATGTTGTCTATATATAGGTAGATCTATATATGCATATGCATATACACATACACTATATTAATACTATATAGAGATATAGATTAGGTATATGATTATATGTAAGTATACATAAGTATTCATGTGTTTATACTGTTAGCATGTGTATGTATGTATGTGTGTATGTGTGTTTGTATGTGTGTAGGTATTCCTTCCACAACCCAGGACTTAGATGCATGACATCCCAACAACCTGGAATATTTATGTAAAATTTTTTGGTCTTCCCTTTGTATCAGATTAGGTCTTAATTATCATGCTATTAAAAGACAAAATATGTTGACATTATACAATATTATATAGTACATATATTTTATGTATTCCTGAAATTCTAAGCTTTTTCCATGTTATCTCTTGAATTTTGTGTATCTTCTGCAGCTTTTGTAAAAATTCCCCAAATATTCCCATTTAATTTCTTATATCAACCTATGATATACTGAAACCACAATGAGAAAAGTCACTATGTGGAAGATTAACTGTATGAGTGTAGAGAGAAAAATAGACATATTTCCATCAGCAGAACGCTTATATTTTCCCACCATATTATTTCTCCAGACCATGTTTCACTTCCCCAGCTGCCTATTGGACATCTCAAACTGGATTTCTCACAGATGTTATAAACAAAATGTTCAAAACTCAATTCATTATCTTCCCCCAGACTTTCTTCTCTTTACAACTTCTTTATTACTATAAGAAATACCACCATCCTCTCACATAAGCAGGCTTATAATTCATCAAATTCTTGCACTAGCTTCAATTTCTAGTGCTATATTAAAATAGATTTGAGTGATTCTAGTCTAAGCTTATTCAATTATTTTCTCTGTAATCTGTATGACAAGAGATCTGGTTCTCTACTTCTTACTCTATATAATGGATATTATAGCTATCCTGTCTATAATACCTACCCCACAAGATTGTCATCATGATCAAATGAAAAATGTATGAGAAATGTGTGAAAATGTAAACTATACAAAAATCATTTGTTGTTTTTTTGTTAAATTACTAGGATAGTAATTAAATCATGATATTTACACTTTTAAAATGTAAAGGTTTTGTTCATTCTTATAGTTTACTTCTCATAAATTAACTAATTGTAATGATTTCAGGATGCCTACAAAATCTAACATGCAAAATTATCACAATAACTCTGAAAAGGTCTTGTTGTCAATGAATCTCCAATACGTACATTAAGAATACTGAATGAGCACACTAGTATATTGATTTAATGATTTCTATTTTTATATCATGCCTGTTTCATAGACTTGGCCCTCCTATATTTGCCATAGTCATATTTCTTCATAAGCTTGGTCATCTAGGTTTCCAAATGAAATGCAATTACTTAAAAGGAATCAATAACAATGTTAAGACAGCTCAGGCTACGGTGGGTGCCTAAAATAATTGTCATTTTTCCCAGAACACTGTTTAGTAGTGTTTGAAAAAAATATTTTAAGAGGCCTTAAATCAGATTAAGTGCTGGCTTTTAGGTCTGGGTATCTCGGAATGCTGCCAGATAGCAATCTTTGTGATTGAGTCATTCTGTATCAAGAGAGTTTGTTCAGATGATGCCCAAATGAGTCATGGCTTCTAATTCCCTTAAAAAGAGCCATGAGACCTGCAATGTTAATTACATTATGGACCTAAGTGGAAGAAAACTTAATGGAAATGGACTTGAATAACGCATTTCAGGTTCCCATCTGCAGAATAAAATTTAAATACCAGTTTGTCCTTGCCCAGAAAGTACATTTTGGTCTTAGGGCAGCAATGTTTTAGTTTTCATTTATTTGGGTTTTTGTTTTGTTTTGTTTCAATTTTTTCAGTACATCTATCAAAAATACAGAAAAGCAGGTTACCCCACAAACAATATAAGTAATATGAACATATTTATTTGAATACAGTCATAAATGAAGATCTGGTTCACATTGGCAGATGCAATTGACCTAAATGTATTTGTTTTCCCTGCTTTCATGTACTGGATGTGAATTTCATCCTTACAAGAGCATATTATAGGAAATGAAATGGAACCTTCTCCTAAAAATGAATGATAGGTTTGAGAGGACAGCCTGCCTCACATACAATGTTAGTTAAGGAGAAGGGGGTGGAGAGGGTGATTGTTTTTCTCTCTTAAGCAGACAGACACAGACTACATTAATCAATGAACTGTTTGATTCCTGTACTCTTGCAAGAAGAAAACAAAGGCACTTTACTCAGTAAGCTTGGCCTAGAAATGCTGAGGCTTTTAAAAAGGAAAACCTGTCTACATGTCCATTAACTGCATCTACCTAGATTTGTCTTTATTAAAGACAAAATGTACAACTGGAAGAACAATTAGCAAAAAACAAATTAAATAGGATAATTTTCAAGTTCTTCCCCCCCCCAAGATTTATATTTGTATTAGATTTATAAAACCCCAAAGCATCCAAGATCTGCAAATGGTTAAAGAGCTATTTTATACCTCTTATTATATATTATATATTATTAAGGTAAGAATCCCTAGTTTAAATTATGACTAACATATGTGATCCAATAATTTTAATCACTCTACAAATATGATGTTTCAAATATTACTATATATGAATATCCATTCTTATACACAATTGAGGAAGTATTAATAGTTACTGATGCAATCAAAACATTTAATGTATATTAGTTTTTAAAAAGATGTCTAGAATCTAAACAGAGTACCATATTTTGATGTAACCAAATTGTTTGCAAGTTCCAAACTAGTGAACCAAGTCTCTTTTAACAAGATGGTACGTCTTCAAGTCAGTTTTGTTTTGACAGCTACAGGCTATGATTTCATCAGGTCTAGCAAAAAAAAAAATACATTTTGATTCCTAAATGTACTCTAACATTGACTATCTACAAAACAAAAAAAAATAGAACTATAAAAAGACAATGCTTCCCTAAAACTTTTTAAAATTTATGACATAGCTAAGTAAGCTTTCTGAAAAAGAATGAAGTGCGTTGTCAGGAAGAATAAGAAAGGAATTAATTGGTGGGAGGGATTTGGAAATAGCATTGGATAATGAATCTTTGGTTTTTGAGCAATATTTAGTTACATACATGGAAAACTCTGAAATTTTCCATGTTTAAACTGATTTCAGCTCTTTGAGAAAACTTTTTCTATGACACAAAGCATTGGCCCTGCCACAATTTATAAGAGTTATATAATAGAGAAATATATTCAAAAGACATAACGAGTTGCAAATTTTACTTTAAAATGTAAATTGTAAACCACTACAAAACTAGGTTGAAGACTGAAAAAAAAATTGGTCCCAGAATAGTTAGGTGAATTTTGATTTATTTTATTAGTTATATGCAAGGCATGAAGCCCAGATCTGGGGTATAAAGAGAAAATTAAACTTTCTTTACCCCTGAGAAATTTATATTTTGGCATAATACAGCATAATCACAGAATTTGAGAGTTGCAAAAGGCTTCAGTGGCAAGCTAATCCAACCAATACCTGAAAGGATGTTCCTTATCGGATACCCCTTCTTAAAAAGTCATAAGGGGAAGGAATCTATTTCTTTTTATGGCAGCTCATTCTTCTCTAGAACATCTTTAATTAGTAGAAAGTTTCCCACTACTTCCACTCACCCTGAGCATCTTTGCAACTACAATATTACTCTTATTTTCTCAAAAAAAAAAAAAAAAGATAAGCTTATTCCCTCTTGCACATGACTGCCCTTTAAGTCTTTGATGTCATAGATCTACAAAGGAAGGGACCAAAAAGGCTATATAATGCAACCTCCCCTCATGTTAGGGAGAAGAAATTGAAATCTAAAAAAGGATCGTAACTTGCCATATGTCTTGCAGGTAGGAAGCATCAAGGATCTGAACCTAGGTTTTCTGTAGAGATGTGTATCTCTTTTCTCCATGCCACAGCTCTCATATAGCTTCCTGAGTCTTCTTTTTTCCAGGTAAATATTCTTAATTTTTCAGCCAGTCCTCATATAAGATAAATTCAAAGCCCTGTGCCATCCCAATTACCCTTCTTTGCCTGAGTTGAGGAAGAGAATAAAAAAGAAGAAGTTTCTCTCTTCTTGAGAGCTGTTAATGTCTAAGTTAACAAAAGTTGAAGAGGTCTTTTCAGAAAATTATCTTAAGGCACAGAACTTAAAAGATGCCAGTCATTCAAAGTCCAGTGTAGACTTCCATATTATTTTCTTATACATATATTTTTACAGTAACAAGTTCCATAATTTATGCTCTTATTTTAATAGTTATATTTTTGTCTGCAATAACAGTCTTAATATCCCTACCCAAAGATATTATGGGTCCTATTACTGTATTTTTAAAAGAGAATAGTATCTTGTGAGAGAACAAGTTTAAATGGCATTCTGGAGACTGTTAATCATCATAGATGAAACAGAAGACGTGGAGAGAGATTGATTAAAGAGAGAAAAGACTACAAGAACTTTTTTGATGAGAGATTGAATGAGTTATCTATCAAGGAGAAAGAGTTGGAAAAAATATCCTGAGATAAATGAATCTATTTCTAATGTTGTGAAGGTATATTGAAGAGAACTGTTAAGAGATTAAATGGTAGGATTGTTCATGGGGTTGAGAATAAGTCAATAATTGCACTTAATGGTAAGAAGTGGCTCTGACTGTGATCTTTTTCTCTGTGGTATATTTTTGAAATATTTAAATATGTCAAGTATCATTTGTTACATTGTCAATATATTGGAGAGCCAATAAAATTCTTGTTTATTTAAAGCTGTAAAATTTGATGGAGTAACAGAGAGGGAGGACAAGTGCTTCAGGATGCTGAAAAAGAAAGAGAAAACTTATAAGAAAAGAGATTGCTCTAATAAAAAAAATGCAAGCAGAGATTCAGAGTATATTCTTTATTTTTAAAGAATCCAGGATGATAATGAATATGTTGATACATCAAATAATGGCATCAGCTTAAATTAACCCATTTATCTCCATCTAACTTATGTGTGTGGGGGGAAAGTATAATTACCTTGGTCTAGACCAGTGTTTCTTAAACTTTTTACACTCATAACTCATTTTCATCTGGAAAATTTTCCCATGACTCTGGGCATAGAGGTATGCAACATAGATATGCAAATCAAACATATATTGACAATAAATCATAATTTGCAACCTCCACATTCAGTTATGAAACTCTATATGGAGTCACAAACCATAGTTTAAGAAGCTGGAATCTAATCATAATCCTTTTTTCTACTATCTATTCCTAAGAATAACATAATTATTTTATCTATATAATTTGATCCAACTAACACCTTTTCAAAGCTACTCAAATTGCAAACCCAATACATAGAAAGAAATTCAATTTTTATAGTCTCTTTTTGCAAGTTAAAATTTACTAGCAAACAGAAAACATTGTACTTTCCTACTATTCAGAAAAAACTTACTTCTTGGTATTAGAAATAAGAAACAAACTGATGGATTAATTTATACTTAAGAGCTAATGAATTGTGTCTTGGGTGGAAAACTTTTTCATGTTAAAATTTCATGTGTACCATCAATGAAATAGTTAAGTTCAACATGAAGAGGTTTGAGGGTTTTTGTAATTAAACAGTGATATTTTTTCTTACTATAATAGATGACCTCCATAGTATTAAACTCTAGTGAGCTGAATCCATTCATGGCCCTAATTTTCATTGCCTAATCAATGAGATTCCAAGACTCACTGCATAGTGAATAGTTAGCAGGACACTGAAAGGGTCAAAGACACAGAACATTTCATTATAGGCTCTAATTAGAACAAGATGTTTTTCCTGGCATCATTTGTTCTTCTCCAACTTCAATTTTGTGAAAATGGAAATTAAGACTAATATTGTTTGTGTGAAAAATACACCCCCTAAGTGGGCTTACTCTGACTTGGTGCCAGAATAGCTATTAATGGTGATTGAAGGTGAGAGACAACAGAGATGAAATCCTCCCAAGAACAAGAAGAGAGACACCTATTCACCCTGAACCTATCAACTATAATGAATGATCCAGCATGGTGTCTAACATGACCTGAAATAAAGGACCACAACAGACTCAGCTCAGGAACATTTCTTCCAATTAATTCAATGAGCAGCATGGGGCAAAGCCAAGTAGAATATTTTTCATCTTATTTCTTGGTGCAGGGCCAAAAACAAAACAAAGTAAAAATAAAATTACTTGTCCAGCTGACTACATCTCAGTCTGAAGCAAAACAATGTTAAATGGATATTTGCAGATACAATCAATGATTTCTTTTCTTCAAAAGAATATGGTAACAAAATGCATTTAGGATTGAAGAACCTCTGTGAAAAGGACTCCTCTCTAAAGAACTGTCCCCTTTTAAACTCACTCTAAAGCATTTCTGTAACACTAAGATCACAATAAGGAGAAAGTCAAAGAAAACAGAACCTCTCCCTTCTACCTGTGGAGGATGTTTTAATTCTGTTACTGACCTTAACAGAGAAAGGAATAAAATAACTTCATAGCTTTAAAGGTGGAATAGACATTAGAGGCCATCTTATCCAATTGTTTCAGTTCACAGAAGAAGAAACTGAGGGCAAAAGAAATTAAATGATTTGCTTAACCTCACACAGGTACCAAGCATCAGAAATTATATTTTAACCCAGATCTTTCTGACTACAGTCATTGTTCTTTCACCTACCTTACACTGAAGGATCAGAGGAGCCCCAATTTACTAATGATATGAATGAACTACAGAGAACAGACATCTTCCAACAATTCCTTTGGCATCATCAATTTTGAGATGGTCATTTCATGCAAATTCATTATTTTTTTTACAGATGATGTTTACAGAAATGATAAATCACTGGGCCAAGGTGTCATAGGTAGCAAAGATCAAAAATAGGATTTTTTTAAACCGGGGCTCTCTAATTGCTGAGTCATGGTTCTTTCCACCACACCATAATGGCTCAAAGACAAACCCAAGGTGAACCCAGGAATCAAATGGGGATTAAATGTGCTGATAGACCACTTGAAACAAACTAATTTCCCAGAACTAGGATGTGCAGTCATGTTAGCTAATGTTTCTATCACGGGCCTGGCATGGGTATTCTATCTCAGGCAGCAACATGTAGAGATCTTTTGCAGGAAATAATGAGTAACTGCCCTTCATGACTTAATCCTTAAAGGTTGAGAGTATGCTTTGAGCATTCATAACTTTGCTCAGGAACAAGTTGTGAACCTGTCATGTAGAATTTTATAGGAACCCATGTAACTGCTTATATTTTCAGTCAGTGCTAAACTCAAGGGACTAGCCTGGCCCTGGAGCCAAAGGTTGGGGTGCCCTTTACTGAATGGCATTTGAATCATCAGTACAAGTTACGCACAGCCTGACTTTTATCCGCCTCTTTCTGAAAAAAGTCCCTGACATCATGCAGGCTCAAAAAAAAAAAAAAAAAAAAAAAAAAAAAGCTAGGGTTTAAAGTAACCGTCTCCACAGTCAGAAAGATAGGATTCAAGGTTAAGTCAAGGAACTGCACTTATTAGAAGGATAAATTGAGAACCATGAAGTAATTTTTCCGTTCCCATTGCCATCATTCAGGGTCTCATACCTAAATTACTGATGTGTGCCACAATCTTTTTACCTTACTAAGTGGCCCCGTGGATAGACTACTTGATCTGGAGTCAAGAAGACCTGAGTTTAAATCTGGTACCAGATACATCCTGGCTGAGTGCTATAGGACAAGTCACTTAACCTATGTTTGCCTCAGTTTCCACAAATGTAAAATGAGAATAAAAATAGCACCTGCCTCTCTGGGTTGTTGTGAAGAACAATTGATATAATCTGTGTGAAATGACACATTGCAAGAGTTACATAAATGCTAGTAATTATCATCATTTGTCATCATCATTTCTAAGTGACAAAATAAATAAAAAGGGAAAAAAAGGAAGGAAAGAAAGAAGGAAGGAAGGGAAGGAAGGAAGGAAGAAGGAAGGAAGGAAGGAAGGAAGGAAGGAAGGAGGGAGGAAGGAAGGAAGAAAAGAAGGAAGGAAGGAAGGAAGGAAGGAAGGAAGCAAAGAAGGAAGGAAGGAAGAAAAGAAGGAAGGAAGGAAGGAAGGAAAGGAGGGAGGAAAGAAGGAAGGGAGGGAGGAAGGAGGAAGGAAGGAAGGGAGGAAGGAAGGAAGGAAGGAAGGTAGGGAGGAAGGAAGGAAGGGAGGGAGGGAGAGAGGGAGGGAGGGAGGAGGGAGGGAGGGAGAGAAGGAGGAAAAGAGGGAGGGAGAGAGGGAGGGAGGGAGGGAGAGAGATTTATTAAGAACCTTCTATTTAGCTCCAGAGTACAGGACACATTTAGATTCAGAATTCATTAATACTCTGAATTTGTTGTTTAGAAAATTTGTGTTTAAACTATGTAATTTCAAGTGATTTTCCTTTTTATATTTAACCAGCATTGGATGATAAATTTCAGAACCTAAATTAATTGTGAGAAAGAACTACACCCATCAAATTCTCCTCAAATGCTTCATTATGTGTATATGTAAACCTGGTATCTCAAAGGCTATGACAGAAGAATTTGAGAATGGTTTGAGCAAGTGGCCATATCTGCTACTAATCTCACTAAATATGAAGACATTCATCACTGGAAGTAGAAACTCTTGGTGAATTCTTTACTCAAAGTAACTCATGAAACCATGAAAAATACAAAATATCCTTTATTCCTGTGCAACTCTCTTGCATCTGCAATGATGGTGAAAGGGAAGCCAAAACGGAATAAAGTGAGAAAAATCATGCACTATTTAGGCCCTAAAAATGTTAACCATTAATGTGCTAATTGTTAAATATTGCTTAGAGATAAAAGGTGTAAATACTAACAGAAGAAATAAATTATATGAATCTAATATTCTCATTAAAAATGAAAGTAAATGAATGAAAATAGAAAGCTGGCTAACAAGTTTTCCGTCAAAAGTCACATAAAAGAGTTGGCTTTGTTGCACATCCAAAGGCAGCATTAAATGTTATATAATGGTGTACTTGAGTATATTTTATTGCTGCATTCATTTTCAAAAAGACTGCCATGAAGGTAATTTCAGTTTATGTGACAACAGTTAAGATGAAGATGAGGAGGAGGTTGAGATATCATAAAAAGAAAGAAAACAATAATTAAAAGAAGCAAGTAAAGTCAATATTTAGAAGCAACAAAATCGCTTCAATTTTAATTCATCAATTTTAGAAAAATTTAAAAGTGATTTTATAAAATGTTCCAAATTAATTCAATGAAACTCAATGTTCAGTGACTTTAATGCAAAATTGGGAATAAGAAGGAGTGGGGAACAAATGTTGCAAAAATGTAACAGCATAAGAAAGGAGAGGCTTGTAGAAAAGTTCCTTATAAGGAACCTGGCCACAGAACCTTTAAACACTAATATACTTTATAAAAATTTTCTTCAAGATAGTAGTTCAGAGAGATTGGATATAGCAAGACCAAACAATATCACAAAGAATGAGGCCAATTATGTTTAAATAGCAAGAAATATCTCTTTGCTAATGTAGTTAATTCTAAAGTGTGCATAATCAGACCATTAACTTGTTGTAAAATGATTAAAATTAGGAATATAAATAAAAATTTAAAAAATTAGTAACTGGCAGTTGAGACAAATCTAATCTGACTTATTTAAATGAAGTGGGAGGTAGATAAAAGATATCAACTATCACCATATTCTAAGGAATTTTAGCTAATACAAAGCAGCCATCCTGATGAAGGAACTTCATCATTTAGAAAATACTTGTTTTCCTAGTCATGAAGATGTCATATGAATGACAGTCAAAGGTGGGAAAGAAGAGAACAAGTTTTTACTAACTTTGGCTAGAGAGCCAATTAAGTTTGATCATTTCAAGGTGAAATTGCAAGGCTCATAATGAATAAAATGAAAATGGGAAAAAATTATTAAAAAATTTATACCAAAATCTTTACTTTTCAGTGACAAGAGAATCTCCACATTTATATTCAAACATTATAGTCCCCATCTACATGGAGAAGTGGAAACAGGAGTGAAGAAAAAACAAAGAATAATTGAACAAAATAAGGTACACAGAAGATTTCTAGGCTGGTGATGGCATGATTCTAATGATAAGTTGATCCTTTAGATATCTCTATAAAAAACAAATATTATGTACTTTATTATTAATCTCAAAAAGCAACTGAAATAATCATTTTTATTAACTATATTCCTTCTTTCCTAATTCTACAAATCTTTACAAGACTAATCTATTTACAAATAAAGCATTTTAATGATGAAAGAATGAAAAGGGAAAAGACAAAGTTTTCAAATAATATTCAGAAAACCACATTTTTATATCCCTACAATTGACTGCAAGAAGAGAATGCAAGATTTCACTGGATTAATTGTTTACAATATTTTTATACATTTCATTTAGTACACTAAAATACAACCTCAAAGGTTTTCCTATGCCTATAAATGTCTTCTATGCATATGTCAAAATCACATTGGAATTGTTAGAAGATGTAAAAAAAGATATAAAATATACCAATTTAATTTGATTATCTTTTCATTATTAATATTAAGCGAAGTATTAAACAATGAGTTGTATGGACACCAAAGGTAGTCACCACTTTTACACAGGATGTCCAGAATGTAATTCAAATGAAAGAAAAAATATAAACATTAAAGAGCTCCAGATATTCTTTTTGTGAATATATTCTGTTGGTTGCAGCAAGCCTTGTCATTTTTCAGTATCTCTTAAATATGACTGAAGATCTCTCAGAAAAGTTCAAGCTAACTTTCCAACTAGGAAAAAACAAACTTCGTTTATTAGTCAGAGTATGATATTCAATTAGAGGGCATCTTATTAAGCTGGTCCATTAGTACATACATCTTGAATGGACAGTGGCCTGAGCCCTAAAGCAAATTGGAAACTCTAAGATACAACTATACACCTGTCAGATTGGCTAATGACAGGGAAAGATAATGCAGAATGTTGGAGGGGATGTGGGACAACAGGGACACTGATACATTGTTGGTGGATTGTGAACATATCCAGCCATTGTGGAAAGCAATTTGGAACTATGCTCAAAAAGTTATCAAACTGTGCCCTTTGATCCAGCAGTGTTTCTTGTGGGCTTACACCCCAAAGAGATACTAAAGAAGGGAAAGGGACCTGTATGTGCCAAAATGTTTGTGGCAGCCCAGTTGTAGTGGCTAGAAGCTGGAAAATGAATGGATGCCCATCAGTTGGAGAATGGTTGAATAAATTGTGGTATATGAATGTTATGGAATATTATTGTTCTGTAAGGCATGACCAGCAGGATGAATATAGAGAGACTTGGAGAGACTTACATGAACTGATGCTAAGTGAAATGAGCAGAACCAGGAGATCATTATATACCTCAACAATGATACTGTTTGAGGATGTATTCTGATGGAAGTGGATCTCTTCGATAAAGAGATCTAACTCAGTTTCAATTGATCAAAGATGGACAGAAGCAGCTACACCCAAAGAAAAAACACTGGGAAATGAATATAAACTGCTTGCATTTTTGTCTTTCTTCCCAGGTTATTTATACCTTCTGAATCCAATTCTCCCTGTGCAATAAGAGAACTGTTCGATTCTGCACACATATATTGTATCTAGGATATATTGTAACCTATATAACATGTATAGGACTGCTTGCCATCTGGGGGAGGGGGTGGAGGGAGGGAGGGGAAAAATTGGAACAGAAGAGAGTGCAAGGGATAACGTTGTAAAAAATTACCCTGGCATGGGTTCTGTCAATAAAAAGTTATTTAAAAAACAAATAAATTGGAGGGGAAAAGTAGGTTGAATTCCATTTGGGTAATTATATAGAACTTTCAGTAATCTTCAAATTTATCTCTGAAGCTCTTCAACCTCATAATTTTTCCAATGGAAACATAACATATGCTGTAAAATTATGTCACAGATTTATCACCAATTAAAATCTGGTGAAGTAGTTTCCACAATGATAGTTCTGTTACACTTAGGAAATCACAGGGAAAAAAACCCTCTACCATCCACAACTACCAACAACAAAATTCTCTTAGGGATGCTATATGGATATCAAGCTTTACAATATTCCAGTTCTGAAGAACTCAAACTACAGATCAACAAAGGAGCAAGAGAAAAATACATGGAGGGTACCAATTATACAATGAGACAATATGAATCATAGCCTATTTCCAACAATGATTTTTGTACAAAAAGTGGTATAAAAAGAACCATCAAAAAGATGTTTACTTGGAAAATAAAATGGATTGGTTATTTAGGAAAAGTAAGGAATAATTAACTAACTGCTTGCACAGGTGCTTATATAATATTAAATGTTTAAGTCTACAGGAACCCTCAGAATATTAAGTGGTCCCCTTCTACTCTTCCTTGCTCTCAGAAATACTCAATAACTCTTCATTAGCTACAAAGGAATGGAGGAAGATACTATTTACCTCCAGAGAAAGAACTTAATAGAAGTATGTATAGGATGATTTTACACATATACATAGCTGTGTCTTAAGTCATCTCTGGGTGGTAAAAAGGAAAAAAATAGAAAAAATATTTAAATTAATTTTAATTTTTAATTAAAGCAATTAATAGCAAATTGTACACAATAGACTAGTTTCATGTGTAATTTTTTATATACTATGTTATGGAAATGCATGTTTTCTTTCATAAATTAAATAAAATAATAATTATTTAGAATAATTTAAAGAAACTTACATAGGGAAGTATTTACATTATAAAAGTCTTCTTAGTTAATTTTAGTTAATTCAGTCCTCTTAGCATTCTTTCTTCCTTGAAGTCCTCAATCCCAATCTCACCAGGAGTCAGCCAAAGCTGACAATATGAGCTATTTACAGATCAAGGTTTTTAACTGAATTCAGTTAAGTTTGAGTGGACCTATTTGTGTTTCAGCCTCAAGAATATGCTTCCCCAGCTATCAACTGGGGAGAGGGGAAAATTTTTGTATTAAATATGCTTATATCTGATATCCAAAATACATGGTATGTAATATAGAGGAAAAATTCACTTTAAGAAACTCCTAAAGATAATACAGCATGACAACTGCTCTATTCTTATAGATTTAAAGAGCTACCTAGGGCTAGAGAAGTTAAATGACTTTTCCAAAGTCATACACCCACTATATGCCAAAAGAGAAACTTAAACCCATGCCTTACTTCATATCTACTTATCCACAATCTCTCTCTCTCTCTTTCTCTCTCTCTCTCTCTCTCTCTCTCTCTCTCTCTCTCTTTCTCTCTCTCTCTTTTCCCCTCTCCGTCTCCCTCTCCCTCTCCCTCTCTCTCTCCTTTTCTTTATCCCTCACTCCTTCTCTCCCTCCCTCATTCCCTACCCTCTAAAGCATAGCATAGGAGCCTAATTAGTAATAAGTGATGAAATATTTATGAATGTGTATGAATGGATCCACATAGGAAGACGAATGGGTCCTGCTATTATTGAGTCAGGATGAAAGCCTCACAGAGTGCATTATGAAAAATTTTCCACCCACAGTAGTCCAAAGGGTTAAAAAAGTAGTCTCATGAGAAATTTATGGCCAAAGAAGAACTAGAGTACATTATAAAATGCAAAAATGGATAATTTTGATTACATTAAATTTAAGAGTTTTTATACAAATTAAACTAAATGCAAACAGAATTAGAAGGGAAGCAGAAAACTGGGAAAATTTTATACTCAAGGGTTCTGATAAAGACCTCATTTCTAAAATTATAGAGAATTGATTCAAATTTATAAGAATACAAGCCATTCTCCAATTTATAAATGATCAAAGGATATAAACAGACCATTATCAGATGAAATAGAGAACTGCACCTATATTAAAGTCATTGTAAGCATCAAATGATATAGCATGTCAAACAAGGTACAAACTCTGAAGCATAAGGATAATGTAAGTTAACCCTGGCTGTTTCTGTTTCTTTATTTGTAAAATGAGCTGAAGAAGGGAAGAGCAAACCAATTCAGTATCTTTGCCAAGAAAACTTCAAATGATGACATGAAGAATAGACACAAATGAAAAATGAGTGAAAAACAACAAATTGGAAAAAATAATTGCCTTTCCTACTACATAAGTTATTGATCATATGATATGAAAAAGTGTGTTGAGATATTTTATAAATTATACACATGCATTTGCAAAAATATAAAGAATATATATGTATACACGCACACACACACACACACACACACACACACACACACATATATATATATATATATAATTTTTTTTTTTTCCTGAGGCGATTGGGATTAAGTGACTTGCCCAGGTCACACAGCTAGGAAGTGCTAATGTCTGAAGCCAGATTTGAACTTAGGTCCTCCTGACTTCAGGGCTGGTGATCTATCCACTGCACCATCTAGCTGCCCCAAAAAGAATATTTTTAAATTCATTTCACCCAATTTACCATCAGAAAACACAGAAAGAGTCATAAAAATATATGTTTGCAATCTATGAAGCAAAAGATGGAATAAACAGGATTCATTAGGGAACAAAAAGGACCTAAGGGGTTAAAGTTTAAGGTAAACATCAAGAATCAGGAGGAGGAGGAAGAAGAAAAGTAAACTGCAGTAATTCTCTGAAGTTTATGACTCAATCAGTATCTTTTGTAGGCAGAAAAACAGAAAGAGAAGTTGCAGTTATTGGGGGGAAAGCAATAAGAGACAAGGGAAGTAAAAATGCACTTTTCCTGTGGCCCCAAGCACATTGATTAACAGAAAAGGGTTGATTTCTTTAATTTCACAACAAAAGTGAGCCTTATGAAAAAAAAAAAGCTATAAAAATACCCAAAAGCAACCAGGACTGATAAGGGTAGATGATGGCCATAAAATCAGAGAGAGGATAACAACCCTCAGAGAGATGAATAAACTTTGTAAGGGCAAGTGGACAGACATATCTTGAATTGAAGTTCATTATGTTTCATACCATACAATTCTTCTTTTATTTGGCATTCTTTCCTTCAAGTCTTGACATTTTTTAAAAATACAGCATGAAAAGAAAGGGAAGCGAGGATAAGATCTACAAATACAACAATGTAGAAATGAAATCAAGAAGGGAGTTTAATTTGGTAGTTCAGTAGCCATGTCATCATGAAAGAAATGAAGAAAATAATAAAATCTGTGTTCTCCTAGTTTGCAATTTAAATTTTGTGTTGTTTTTTTTGGGGGGGCGGAAGAGGAGAGGTAATACATTTGTTAATTTTTATCTCTAATTTCTCATAAATGCAAAGTAATCCTGTATTACTTAAACCACATTTTCTTCATATTTGAAAATTGTTCTGCTTGCAAAATTTGCTTTCTGTTTTTAAAACTCCCTCATTTAACCATGACTTAAAAAAGAATTTTTTTCCCTAGAGGTGATCTATGGATTCTCTCATGCAATCTATTTGTTGTCTGTATTCAGACAACAAATTCCTGCTTTGTGCTATTCAAGTCTTTTGAGTTCTCATTTATTTATTTATTATAGCTTTTTATTGACAGAACATATGCATGGGTAATTTTTCAACATTGTCCCTCACTTCTGTTTCAACTTTTCCCTTCCCTCCCTCCACCCCCTCCCCTAGATGGCAGGCACTCTCATACATGTTAAACATGTTAAAGTATATCTTAAATACAATATATGTGTACAGAGCCATACAGTTCTCTTGTTGCACAAGAAAAATCGGATTCAGAAAGTAAAAATAACCTGGGAAGAAACATAAAAATGCAAGTAGTCCACATTCGATTCCCAGTGTTTTTTCTCTGGGTGTAGCTGATTTTGTCCATCATTGATCAATTGGAACTGAATTGGATCTTCTCATTGTCGAAGATATCCACTTCCATCAGAATACATCCTCATATAGTATTGTTGTTGAAGTGCACAATGATCTGGTTCTACTCATTTCACTTAGCATTAGTTGATATAAGCCTCTCCAAGCCTCGCTGTATTCATCCTATTGGTCATTTATTACAGAATAATAATATTCCATAACATTCATATACCATAGTTTACTCAGCCATTCTCCAATTGAGGGACATCCATTCATTTTCCAGCTTCTAGCCACTACAAAAAGGACTGCCACAAACATTTTTGCACATACAGGTCCCCTTTCCCTTCTTTAATATCTCTTTGGGGTATAAGCCCAGTCATAACACTGCTAGCTCAAAGGGTATGCACAGTTTGATAACTTTTGGGCATAGTTCCAAATTGCTCTCCAGAATGGTTGGATCCATTCACAACTCCACCAACAATGCATCAGTGTCCCAGGATTTCTCATATTTTTGAAGATCAATGATCCTTGAATTATTTCTGTGCATCTTTTCTTTAGGTTCAATCATTATGGTGGGAATGGGTATTCATGTATTCACAGGAAAAATTTATATGTAGAAGGGATCTTCAAGACTGAGTTCAACTGCCTTATTTCAGAGATGAGAAAACTGAAGCAAAGGTTAAATGATTTGCCCAGTGTCACATAGCCAGTAAGTGCTTGAGGAAAGATTAAAACTAAGGTCTTCTTCACTCAAGTCCAACACTCCACCCACTATGCCATCTTATATCCTAAGTATTCTCTAATAGTGTGGCTTTTTTCATCTCTTTTTGTCAAATTTGTCTTCAGTATGATGTTCCAGATCTGTTCTTCTCTATCTCAGAGAAATTTTCTAGTATTTATTTGTTTTTGTTTTATTTTTATTTAAATTTTCCTACTCTGTTATTTGTGGGGTTGTGTGTTTTCCTAATTCTGCATTGAGAGTTCTAATTTCTGACTTAATTGTATTCTTTTGTTTTTTCTTTTTTGGACTATGTTTTTCTTTTGAACCATTCTGGAAATTCTTGCTTTTGTTTCATGATCTGAGGATTCAACAAAATATTTTCTTTTATAAGGTAATATTTTTTCTTTAATAGTATAATATTTTCCTTAATACTATAACATTTATTCAATGTGTTTCAATTTCCTTTTAATGTTTTCCATCATTCTTCTTTTTTTAGGACTCTCCCATAACTATTACTTCTATCATTCTTTCTTTGTGTACTCTCTCTTCCACCACTCCCAGAGAGTTTCAAATTTCTCTAGCTGAGAACATGGTGTTGGCCAGGCTAGCATATTGAGACAAGAAACCTCTTGTCAGACTCAATATTATGTTTCCTCCACCTCCATACTATAGCTTTGAGTGCTATGCCCAGCATATCACCTTTCAATGCTCCCCTCATCTTCTACAACCATAGCACCACCACTTTCTCTTTTCTTTCAATTAGGTAGAATCAAGTCTTTTTGTGTCTAGTAAATGGAATAAAGGTAAACTGAGGTACATATTTTGAGCGTGATATTTATTAACAATAATGTTTATACATAGCCAACAAAATGAGACAGATCAGCCACTTCAGTAAAGTCAGTGACTCCAATAAGAAAGGAGAAGATCCTCTTTCTTGGTTCTAGGTAGTTGAGGAACATTATACTTGGTTATATTGGGGAAAATGAGCTGGTATTTGGATGTAACTAATTATGGTCCTCTCTGATATTTTTGTTGTTCCGTGTGTCTTACTCTTCGGGACCTTATTTGGGGTTTATTTGACAAAGATACTGAAGTGATTTGCTATTTGCTTCTCCAGCTAATTTTACACATGAGGAAACTGAGGCAAACAAATTAAATGATTTACCCAGGTTCACATAGCTAGTCACACTCAGGAAGGTGAGTCTTCTTGACTACAGACTACATTCTTTCCACTGTGCCACTTAGCTTCCCTTTGACATTTAAGGAGTATTAATTGTTTTACAGGACTCATCTGTCCTTGTAATCTTTGTTAAGGAACCAGAACCACCAGGTTTGATGTGTCTTGTGGATGATTAAAACTCCCCTAATTGAACAAGGAAAGACGTGCCTCTGGTGGGAGGGTGCCACCAATTAGGGTTTATATACAAGTAGACAGATATCCCAGGGCTAACTGCACGAGTGACAACAATATTCCCTTTCAATCATGCCTTTAAGTTGATTGAGACTAGAAATTGAGACAAGAAATGAGACATCTCACTTTTAAGTGAGATAAGTTCAGGCAGATATTAAAATTATAAAAATTAATACAGCATAAAATCAATTATATTGTAAAATCAATTCAGTAGAAATCTGAGGTAATATTAATTTTTATCTTTTAACAAACTTCTAACTCAGTTAGGGTGATTCTAGAAGAATCTTTGTAACTTAGAACCTAAATTGAATGCCCACTGGTGATTGTACTTAAATTTAAAGTCTATTCATCTCTGTGTAAATGCTTCAATACTTCTTCAATATGCTTCAACATATGTTTTTGGTGGTTGTTTTTTTTTTTTCTTTTTGGGCATCTTTCAACATTTCTTCAAACCTAGCAAAATTAGACAAACTTGATCAAGAATTATGATGAGCAACCTGAAATAAGAAAACTACACTTTTCATAATTCAGTTTCAAATGATATCTGAATTTTGAAAATAAATATAGGGGAGTCTTACAAACCAACGAGGGAATAGATAACTGGTGTCCTTGATTTTACTAAGTATAGAAATTCATCATATCTATCACATGTATAGATGGTTGTCCTAAAACAGTCACTTCACAACTTATGAAACTATTCACAGTAGGGCAGTTATTCTGAGAAACTTAATTCTCAGAGCCATCCACTAGTGGTGAAATGAGATAGAGCATTTTAAGCAAAATTCAGGCTAAGGATTTGTCCTGGTATTATTTCTAAGTGAGTTTTTAGAATTTTCTAAACTCCTTTGAGTAACTTGGAGCTCAGTATATTCCATTATTTGAAGTTTTTAATTTATAATAGGTTCTTCTTGGTCCTTAAGCTCTGAAAGCTGTATTTTTAAATCCAACTGAATTACTTTGACGTCTACAGTGTGCATTTGATTCAGAGACACAACAATTTCTTTTTTCCCCAACTGGCAACATCTGCTCAGAAATTGAGAGCTGAAATTATCTTATGCATAAGATCTATAAATCTTAGAAATAGATCTATAAATGATTAAAAATTAAATATGTAGAAAGTACATGAAAATATTCCATGTTATTTACCTATAGAGTAAATATAACTAACTCTTTCTCAATGTCCTTCTTCAAAATAAAAACAAATAAATAAAAAATCACTAAAAATGAACAAAACATAGAGAAGAAACCCAGCTTCTGGAAACACTGAAATGTGGAAATTTGAGAAAAAATAAAATGCTTTCTGGTATACAAGAGTAAATTTAAGTAACACCATGGTGCAGCACAAATAAGGTCTATAATCATTTTCTATAAGACTTATAAAAATACCTATATCTAAAAAAAATTTTATTTCTTTTTTATTCAGTTTCAAATATGTTTGAAAGAATTCAGGGTCACAATTGCATGGTGATCCATTCAATGGAAAAGCTGATTGAGGAATTGACTGAAAATACATATAAAAACCAAGAAACAATCAGGCTCCATTCAGATTTAAGAACCATTTACACGCCTTTCCAAAAAGTCTATCCTATTTTAATGGAAACTATAATGGCTCCCTTCAAAAACAGTTAAGAAAATTATCAAGAAAGGAAACAAAGTGAAATAATTGGCCATGTAAAATACTAATAATAATGCATGACTTCATATTTTCTTCCAAATACCAGTGAGGAAATGACAGACAAGCCTAGCATTAATTCAACATATCCATCTCATAGACTGTGCCATGAAGCTGAATTAAAGTTAGAGTTGTGCCTTATTACTCTTTTCCTATTCTAATATTCTATTTTTAAGCTGCTATTTCTATCTAAAACCAATGCTTGAAGTTGAAGGAAATGGGGAAATAAGACAGTCCTTTGATTTCCCTTCTCTCTTTACACACACACACACACACACACACACACACACCACACAAACATATACATACGTGCATGTGTACACATATACATCTATCTACATCTATGTGTCTACATATAATCTACATATCCATATGCTGAAGAAAACAAAAGCAATTTCAGAAAAGAACACAAAGTAATTTTGTTATTTGTTAAATTTAATATAATTTTTAAACAATCTTCTATGACTAAAAGAAATTCATGATTTCCCATAAACTCTTCTTTTTTGTTCATTCTATACCGAAATATAAGTTTTGTTGATGGTGGTATTGTGAACTATTTAGTTCATAAGTAACACATTTTAAAGAAATAAAAATTGCAGAGTTCATGAAATTTATATTCAGTACCTTTTCATTTTCCCTATTCCCAGTGTCAGCTGGGTTGAATCTGAGATTGCAAATAACTCCTTTATCATAGGAATAATTGGCCCCATGGAGGTCAAGGTGAGACATCCCTGCTATGTCAGTGAAGTGGTATTGATTTAGTAAGGATTGTGAAAGGAATATACTGCACAGGAAATTAGACTTTGATGGGCATTAAATGTCAGACTCAAATTAATTAAATCAGTACATATAAAAAGCTCCCATCAGAAGTTCAATATTATTGATGATTATCAAATAAACCATACTATTCCTGAAAATATATAAGCAATTATAGATTTATTTTATGAATAAAAGATTAAGTTAAGAGATCAATGTAATTCTTTTGTGTTCAATAATATTGAGATTCAGTCCTCATCATGTTTAACATATATAGTTTTTTGTTTCAAAGTCCTATTTCTAAAGTGAACAGCTTTTGGCATCCTTACCTAACTGTGTGTATCCATAGAACTATGGGAGTAAATTAAGAACTCAATCTAGACTAGTAACTGTCTGGACCTGCTCACTAGAGAACTTTGGTCTAAATCTTGATCATGGATGAGAAGTAAAGGGGCACAACTCACGAAGATGGTCAAACAGGAGTCTGTTTATTCAAATTTTTTTCAGCCTTATATATCCTAATTTACATTTACATAATTATAACTCATTGTACCTGTACTAACTATAGGATACTGCACATGTGGGATTACATAACAACTTGCTATTGTGGTCAGATGTCTCTTTGCCACTTTAATATAACTCTGCTTTAATTACAACACAAATTGGCATGCCTCCTGACTTCTCAGGAAGGCTGAGAATCCTCTAGGGGGGATAGGGAATCAAACCAGATACATCAGCAAGGTTCCTTTTACAAGACTAAAGGCTAAAGGTATAAGAATATCTTGTCCAGGGTTCCCTCTCTGTGGACCTCTACATCTCCCACTTTCTTTTGTTTTAATTGAAGCAAGTGATTAAATCTATAAAACAAGTTTCAGCATGGGAGCACTACAGGCAAGTAGTAATATAACAAACAATATGAATAGACAAGCTATTATAAAAGACTTCCACAAGTCCCAGAAGAAAGGTATAGAAAATAACTATTAATTCACAGTCACACATACACTTACTTCAGTATCCAAGAAATAATTCAAAGACAATCTATTGTCCATCACTTCATGTGCCAGGGAATCCAATGATTCCTGCAGGTTTTAAAGTCCTGCATCAGTCTCATTAGCAATTATTTTTATGGTCATGGTAATGTTCATTAGTCAATTGCCATACATATAGAGTTAACTGCCATGCTCTTTCAGTGGCAGACATAGTCAGAGATGGAACCACCTGATCTTTCTTGTGTCTTCTCCTTCATTTCCAGGGTCTTCTCTTTTTCTGTCTCTCTCTGATTGACAAGGTGGATACAACTCATTGGCACCCATCTGATTCCTTCTTCATTTGTAGAGATACAAGCAAGCTCTCTCCTCCAAGTAGTTAACCTACCTAGTCCCTTCCATTCACCACTTTCTGGATCTCTCCATATCATCTAGCGATTATCTAAAGATACTGGAGCTGCTCACACTGGACACTGCCCTTCCAGAAGGTTATGAAACCTGTCTACTGGAGCCAGTGCATCTTCATCAAAAACCAAAACATTAATAGTATCAAGGGTTAAGTTTAGAAGTTCTAGGTTACCTGTGGCTTCCCCTCTCTTTTGTTTTTGGAGGAATGTCTTAATGTGTCCGTTTCTCCTCTCTACTATTGCCTGTCCTTGAGGATTAAAGGGTATGCCAGTGGTGTATAAAATCTGATACTGTGCACAAAAGTGTGTGAAATGTTTAGAAGTATATGCAGGTCCATTATCTGTTTTTATGGCTTGTGGCACACCCATAATTGCAAATGCTTGGATAAGGAATTCAGTGACCACTCAGGCTGTCTCTTTTGCTGCTGGTATTGCATAAGTGAATCCTGAAAAGGTGGCTACCACAACATGGATAAAAGACAGACGACCAAAAGATTTATAATGGGTCACATCCATTTACCAAATTTCATTGTGTCTCAAACCACAAGGGTTCTTCCCTAGAGGGAGCATAGGAGTATGGAAAGGAAGGCAAGCTGTACAGGCTTCTGAAAGACTAAAAAATCTTGTTCCTCTAGTAACCTAACCAAGCATTCTTTATACTTTCTTTTCAGGACCCTATGTTGAACGCCAATTGTCTGGTCGTGCTCACAAGAGGGGGATTTCAGTATCTGTTCAAACCTGATTATGGGTGAGGACAACATAATTAGAAGGGAAACAATTCACAACAAACTTACATGGATGATCAAACAAGAGTCCATTTATTCAAAATTTTCTCAGTCTTATATACTCTAATACACATATAATTATAGCACACTGAACATGCACTAACTATATATTGTACATGTGGGACCACATAAACAGCTTACTATTGTGTGCAGATATTTCCTTGCCAGTTTAGTATAACTCTGCTTTAATTACAATACAGGTTGTCAAGCCCCCTGATTTCTCAGGAAGCCTGAGGTGCCCCTGGGAGGATGGGGAGCCAAATCAGACATGTCAGCAGGGATCTTGCCCAGGGTTCTCCGTTATCTGTGACCCTTTACAAGTAACCACTATAATATTACAGTAATATACCTGTGAAAAATTTGACCCCCATTTTGTACATAACTGACAGTTCATTCTGAAGCACTTTCTTCCCTTTCCTTCAGTTCAGAAGCATGAAGAAAGAATACAACATTTAGAAACCCTAAATTAAGACTATTTACTGTAGCAATTGGAATAAAAACTTCTTAATTTCAAGAAATATTTTTAAATGTAGAAAAAAATTCATAAATTTTCCCCTCTCAATTTCAATTCCTTTATTAGACAATGTGTCATTCCCAATGAGTGATGGGCCAAACATTCATATTGAAGAGGTAAAAAGGAAAGCCAAACATGAAACATGCCCAAAAGATAAAAAAGAACATTCTTTACAATCATCTGGAGAAGGGAATGTAATGTTGTGGCTTTCAAATCTGCATACAGATTTTAACATTGTTATGGCAGGTTCCCTGAATGGAGTGGTAGGGCAGCTTCAGAGATTGTTTCCCAAATTTTAATTTTTGTAGGAAAAATCCCATCTCAGCTGTATATTAGAGAGAGCTCCTCATTTTCAGGGTTTTACTTTCAAAATAGTAATTGGCTAGAAGGAAATTGTGATCTACCTCCTCAGATTTCAGATTTATGCTATGTTTTAGCTCAATAACTGACTGAGGAAAATCTGGATCTGAATTGTTCCCTGATTTAATAAAAATTAAATGAGAATGAAGGGTCCAATCTGATGCCAGATATTTTAGGATTGTCTAAACATTATTACTAATGTTATCTATAATGTTATTACTAAGAAAAGAAGGGGAGAGCTTATTGACTGGTTTTGAGGGTAAAAGCTAAAATCAAGGGACAATTAATACTATAAGCTGCGTGACAATTATCTGGCAAGTATACGGAAGCTGGTCTTGAGTTGTTCTCCCAGAATGACAATGAAGTTCTCCAGGTTTCAGAAACACTTTGGGATAGACATCCAGTAAGTTTGACTTCTTTCCAGGTAGATACTTCCAGATCAGAGCAAAGCAGTGCTACAACTTTCACATTTATTATGGACAGTTCTTAGTGAAGTATCTTCAATTTGTTATTCCCCCTGTTCTTCTGGATGCTTATCTTCTTCCTAACTCTCTGGCATTCAAATTTCTTAGAGAGAAAAAATACTGACACTTGTCTAGTTCAAAAATGATGAAATACAAATTTTCCAGATTGAGGAGACTGTTTTTTTTTTTTTTTAATTAAACTATCACTCTCTAGTGCAGAACATGTGGTGAGGAGAAGATTCTAAATAACCTGTTGTACAGGTATGTATTTTATAGCAAGCAATATTAATCCAATTGCATCCCTCAAAGTAAGGAAGAATAGTATTTGCAGTTACAAAATTCTAAAAAGCTTATTTTGGGGAGTTTATATGTAATAAGGAACATAAAATGACAGTCTAGATATTATGAAAAGCATTATAGCAATTAAAGTCTTATTGGACCTGCCACAGGTTTTGATGCCTAATTCTTTGCTATAGTATTAATTTATGGCTTAAAGCAATAACTAATAGTTTAACCTTACAAATATTATGATTTTGATGAAAAAAATTTAAAAACAAAATTTTTTTAAGGATCCAAAGAACATCATCTTTAAAGGTGACGTTTTAGTCACTTTATAAGCCTGAATTTTCCCATTTTCAGGTGAAGAGGAAATTCTGGAATGGAAGGCTTCCACAGTATCCCACAAATCACATTTTATAGGCAATTTCAGAGCTTATTCATCCATAACTTTGTCCTACTCCTCCTACACTCTGAAACCATGACTTACTGCCAAAGAATCATAGATTTAGAGATGAAAGTATTTTAGGTTATCAAATCCATTCTCCTCCTTTTATAGAGAAGAAACTAAAACCCAAAGAGTTTTTGTGATTTGACTAAGAATCACATAGCTAGTAAATGTCTGAGGTAGCATGGCATGCTACCATTTTCCATAAGTAGAGTATTCTATTAAAATTCTTTTTCCCATATCATAAGCCTCACTCTTCAGAACTAGTTAGCAAAAAAAAAAAAAAGCAAAAAAAGTTAATTAAAGATAAAAAATGGTATTTTTTAAAGGCAACCAAATTACTTTAAAACCTGAAACTATGGAGCTACTTAGATGATATTGACTATGGTGAACTTCCTATAGTGCTGGATGAATTATTTGATAGTCAAGAGTTTCCAATCAGACCTCTTCTTTTGATTCAAAGTATATCATTACACAGCATGTTCCAAAGTCCACAGAGAGGATTACTCATTATTCAGTCATTAAGGAAATCAAGTGCTTGACTGTGACAATATTTCCCTCTTTATTCTATTCTATAGGGGTTCTATATAGGGGTTCTATAACTGGATCTCCACCTTTAAGAACCTTATCAATAAATCAATGATTTTTATATCACAAAAGATGTGCTTTGCCTAAGACCTTTGCAAACACTACATTTATGTTATTGTCTGAACTTATGTGAACAATGACTTTAAAAAGTCATTTTAATTTCCTGCTCTGGGTCTTACTATTTGTTAAGCATTTGGGAACAAAAAAAAATTAATAAAAATCAACACTGAAATATAGTCATTTCTAAATAGCCTAAATCCATCTGTCAATATTCTATTGAAGGTCTCTCAGAGAATATGAGCTTAGCCAATTTAAACATATACCTGGCTGTTCAGGCCTTATATGATCCTCTAATGGGCATAAACAACTGGGTTTAGATTGAAATCACAGATACTTGTTAAACACTTTATTATTTTCATAACTACATATGACTTCAATAGACATAAAAATAGACTAAAAAATCCTTGGAACCTGTAAACCCCACAGAGATGATGTTAATCATTCAGTCTTTTCATATTGTATGATTATTTTAAGCTATTTTCAGTTTGTCAACTTTAATTCCTTTCTTGAAAAGAAATTTTTAAAATGATCTCCCTGTTGTCCAATGCTATGTAAAAATCCCCAGAGTGACAATCCTCTATCCCCATACTCTATCATCCACTTATGGCTTTAACTAGATAATGTACAATCCTTTGTATCAAAGTTATTTTTGTTTTATTTTGTTTTACATTTCAAAAATTACAAATTATGCTTCTCTTTTAGGCCAATAAATCAATGTTCTCTTTTGTAAATTGTAGGAAATGAGATATTATAGTTCGTTCTTAATCAATCAATGAGTGAGATTACATGAAGCACTCATTTTAATTTTTGCTCATCATTAGTAAATTAATGTTGATCATCAGTATAGTTTATTAAACAAAATAGGCTAAAGTAAATCCCACAACTCTCTGCCTTACCATATGTTCACCCCGAGAACTCTTTTTGATATATAACTCATATTCCCATGTTGTAGGCTAACAAGTCCAGATGCTCCTTCCAATAATGAATAACCAACAGTACAAAGAGAATCTAATTTCAATGTGACAAGAAAAACAAAGTTTCTAAAAGAAATTGATAATTTGCAAAAAGCTAATGTTAATTTCTTTATATTCATGTTGAACAAAATAGCATAATAAACAACAATGAAGGTATGTTTATAAGAAACAAAATGAAATTAACAAAAAATCATCATCAATAATTCAATAATGGGGCATACCAAAGGCTTAACTTAGAAACAATCAGAAAAAAAAAAAGACAGAAAGAATGAAAAGAAGGAAATAAGTATTATTTTTTGTTTTGTTGGGTGTTTTGTTGGGTGTCTTTTTTTTTTTTTTTTTAGTTTTTGCCTTTTTTCAGGAACAAGAGAATTTTTTCTTCCTCCCTGAAAAGAGAATAAAAAAGGGACAGAGCATGCACAGAGAGAGGTGTTTTATATTACAGAAAAGTAATAACCATTAAAATAATTGAGCCAAGTAGGTCAAGGAATTTCAACGTGAAATTTTGGCTCTCTGCCTAGAAATATTTGGGAAGCAAAATTGAGCAAGGGGGTCACAAATTCATGTCTTCTTTAAATACACTTCATCTCAGACTTCTCTAGCCATTAAAGGGTTTATTACTCCTGGCCCACTCTTCTAGTCATGCTAAGATCTGACACCTAAAATTGTATTGTATGTCCACAATGGAATATCAGTACAATGAAAAAAAAAAAATGACACTGCTTAAGAAGTACCATCTGAGCATCTGATAGTTAACAGTACAATGGGCAATATTCTTTAGTCATTCGAAAATATCAATCATCCTTTGACTCAGGATAAAAATAGGAAGTTTTAGAAGAAGAAATGAAAACTATCAATAGTCATATTAAAAAACATTCTAAATCACTATTGATTAGAGAAATGCAAATTTAAAAAAACTCTAAGATACCACTACATACCTCTCAGATTGGCTAAGATAATAGGGAAAGACAAGGATGAATATTGGAGGCAATGTGGGAAAACTGGGACACTAATACATTGGTGGTGGAGTTGTGAACTGATCCAATGATTCTGGAGAGCAATTTGGAACTATGTTATGCATCTCCACAAAAAAAGAAATGATAAACTCTAAATGCATATTGAATCATACTTTTTTCCACTTTATTTTTCTTGATTTGTGCATATATATGTATATAGCTATACATATATTTACAATATGGCTAATATGAAAACATATTTTGCATGACTCGTATAATGGGTAACATAATGGGTAACTTTCTTGAATAAAAGAGGAGAGACAACAGAGGAAAAATTTGGAATTCAACATTTTTAAATTCAACTTTAATTAAAAGTTAATATTTACAAAATTAATATAATCAATAATGGAGCATAGCCAAGATGGTGGAGTTGAAGAAGCACTCAGTTAAGTTTTTCTAATATTTACCTCAAAAAATGTAGAATTCTGGAGTTACAGAGGCAAAAAAAGCCAGGGAAAGACATTCTTCCATCTCAAAATAACTAAGCAAGTTGGAAGGAGGGATAACTGAAATGGAGTTGAAGACGGGTCTAGAGCCCATGTAAATGCAACACTAGTAGTAGGACTCATTGATAGCAACAGAAAAGCAGTAGCTTCAAGAGTTTTTGTATCAGAGACACTAAAGTGACCTGGAAATTGGTTTTAAAAAGATTACATGGAACTCCTATGATATCACCGCACAAAGGACCAAATGCTGTTTGCAATTCTATTATCTATATCCACTTCTGAATCTTTGTTAAGCTCTTTCTCTGGATCTTTGTTAAGCACTTTCAGTAAAGAGGGAACAAGGGCCCTTAGGAGTAGTATTATTTTCAGTTAAACAATATCAGGAATCCTGAAGAATAGTATTCCTTCTAGTCCAAAGGGAACAAGGGACCCGAGAAGTAGTATCTGACTTCCTGCCCCAGCTCTTTGCCCTGGTTTCCTTGTACTGTGATCTGAGCTCAGCAGACTGTCCCCCTGCCCATTTGAAGCAGACCTGTTCTCCTAAGGAGAAAAGAGAAAATTCTTCCAGGGCATCTTCTTTTGGAAATGTGTTGTACTCCAAATATTTGTGGATTCTGTGACTTCAAAACCAGTTTAGAAGCTTAATCTGCTATTGGCTTGAGAGAAGGTCAGAGGAGGTCACAGAAAGCCATATCTGCTCTCTGCCATCTTAGTTCCACAACATCTAAGTCTTTCCAGGTTTTTCTGAAATCTGTCTGATTATTTGCCACTACAAAAATTCTGACTGTATGCCCCACAAAAAAAAAAAGAACTATTATAAATATTTTGTACATGTAGGTCCTTTTTCCTTTTCTATGATCTTTTTTGGGATATAGACATAGTAGTGATAGCTATGGATCAAAGAAGTATAGACAGTTTTGTAACCCTTTGAGCAAAGTCCTAAATTATTCTTCTACATAGTTGATCAGTTCTCAATTCCACCACCAATGCATTAGTATTCCAATTTTCCCACATCTCCAACATTTATTATTTAATTTTTCTATCATATGAGACATTCTGATAAGTGAAAGGTGGTATCTCAGAGTTGTTTTAATTTGTATATCTCTAATCAATATTGATCTAGAGCATTTTAAAAATATGACTACAGATAGCTTTAATTTCTTCATCTGAAAACTTCCTGTTCGTGTCCTTTGATCATTTATCAAATGAGATCTATTTGACCCTTTTTGTCTAAGGGTACACAGAAGTGGTGTGACAATTATACTAATAAATTCTCTGAAAAGGAAACTTTGTTTAATAAAGCTGATACAGCAATAGAGAGGATTAGAGGAATGATGGCAATACTTGATAGGAAAGAAGGAGATGCTAACACTGATTCTTCTATAGCTTTCATAGGCAGAGCAGGGGTAATCTGATAGAATAGCAGCCACCACCTAGGTTTACAGGAGAAAGACAGGCAATTACAGACACAGAGACAAAGAAGAGGAGGAGGGAGGAGACTGGAGAACAATAGTGTGATTTTCAGGTCATGTGGCAGAAAAGCATCCTAGAAGTAGAGAAGCTTCCTCAGAGAGAAGCTTGCCTAAGGAGAAAAGAGAAGGAAGGAAAGAAGGAAGGAAGGAAGGAAGGAAGGAAAGAAGGAAGGAAGGAAGGAAGGAAGGAAGGAAGGAAGGAAGGAAGGAAGGAAGGAGCGAGGGAAGGAAAGAGGGAGATGAGATAGAATGGGGGGAAGAAGGAAGAAAAAGTTTCTTTGTCAGAGGGTGGTAGGAAGACAGTCTGTCATAGGACACTCACCTGGGCATCCTAAATTATGACTTCTAATGAAAAAATACCTGGTACCACATGTTTATAAAAGTGTCTTTTTCTTCCCTTTTATTCTGTCTTTACAAGCTATTTCACTATAGGCTGTAATAATTATTGAAGACAGTGCCATCTTCTGGAAAGAAATAGTATAGACCAGAAAGTATATATAGGTATTTATGATCTTGACCTTAAGTTTCAGTCCTACTTCAATTCTTTAATTCTCAGTAGCTATTCCATAATTAAATGATTATATGGAAGTCATACAATAGGATCTTTGAATCTCAGAGTTGAATAGGACCTTATATGTCATTTTTCCTTCATTTTTTACACATATTATGAATTCCTTACAAAATTAATCATGCATCCTTTGATGGAATACTTCTCAAGGTTTTCCTCCTTAGAAAATAACTTCCTTAATGAAATAATTTTTTGTTTTGTGTTTATATTTTCATGACCCTGGAATAATGTTTTGCATAAAATGATGCTTAATAACTTTGGGGGGAGAGTGGGGATGGAGAATGATGGTAAAATTTAATCATATGAGATCATATTGGAATGTGTATTAAACTCACAGAGCTTAGAATGGGTATTAAACTCACAGAGCCCCAGGACAAATGTATCAGTGTCAAATCAGCATGATGGTCTAAGGTTGGAAATCCAACAATAGTGGTAAGTGGAGTAGTTCAGTTGAGTGACAATTTATTCTTCATACCCTATTTCTGAGTTTGTGGTACAATATATTACAAAATTTCCATCTTAGTTGCTTCAATTTATCAACTTAGACTTCCAAGATTTGAACACAGCATAATGGCCATCTAATATAACCCATCTCTTTAAAAGAATTTCCATTGTAACAAACTCAACAAAGGTAATTCTATTTTCACCCTTTCTTGAAGATCTCAAGTGAGAGGAAACTAACCATCCTATACCCACTCCGAGGCAACTCATTCTATTTTTAAATAACTTTTCCTGAAATCAAGCCCTAAATTTACATCTTTGAAACTCTTATTCCTTCTGCAAAATATCTTAATATAGTATTTATTTTTTCATCTTTTTTCCCTCTCTTTTCCCCTACTCTTTAGAGAAATGATTATTTCTCTCTAATATTAATAATCAATTATTGAATTAAGACCATGATTTTTCCAGAAACCTGTAGGTTGTTCCAAGCTCTGAAGGATGAGATTACTCAGATTCTAGAGTATGTGCCTTTTGATCCTGGGTGGAAGACCCATTCTTATAAAGAATTTAATCTAATATAAATTTTGTTTATATGCCTCTCAGCTAGATTTGAGCAGAGGTGGATCCCCTTTTGTTTATATTACCCTAGCAATGACTTAGATCAAGACTGAGTGAACAGAGTCATGTTCCCCAGACCCTCATTAGAATAAACCCATTTCTCATTATAATATTCATTCACTCATTACTTATTAACCAATCAGAGTTGATTGACACTCTCAGTAACACTAATTCTTCCAACGGCATAGAAGCAATGAGTGGTTTCCATATAGGATCTTTGGCATTCAAGAATGGCACTGATTCTTTTTATTAAATACCACTAGCACGATAGATAAAATTATTAATTGCCCAGAAAATATCTCTCAAACGTTTTATATATCATGCCCCATCCATCACATATTCTTTGTCTTCTCTTCTACAGCCTTAATAGCACAGCTCTTTGAACTAATGTTATGATCTCAAGTTACTTACCATTCTAATTGTACTCCTGTTGTGCTCCCAGATAACCAGTAGGCTTCTTAAAATGCTATTCAAAGGACTAAACATAAAGTATAAAAAATGCTCTACCCAGAATACAGTGAAATTATATTGGTGAAGCTGTAGCCCTAGTTGAAGCCCAAGAATAAATTAATTATGTATGGGAGGGATTTGGAGAAAATTTTCCCTACCATATATCACACTATTTACTGATATTGATCTTGTAATTCTCTAAAGCCCCCAATTCTTTTTCAGATTATCTATTTATTTCTCGTTCTTGTACTTCTGGAGTCAATTTCTTGAACCCAAAGTTAAATTTATTCCTATTCAATGTCGAGATATTAGATTCAGCCCAGTGTTTAGAAGTCAAAGTATTTTTCTATTTCATGTTAGCTACTTTCCCTAATCTCCAAGTTTCATGAGCATATCTTTATCCAAATTATTGATAAAAAATTTTAAATAATAGATCTACTTGAAGCTTCTTTCCTATTTGATATCAAACCACTGAAGTCTGACCAATCAATTTCAAATTCTTCTAAGCACATTATCATCTAGTGTTCATTGCTACCTCTTTTCCATAAGTGGAGTATAAGATAAGTTTTTCAAATGTAACACTAAAATATAATTTGAACAACATATACAGTATCCCTCTATTACTTTAAAAACCCTTTAAAAAATAAAGTATATCTAACATGACATGCTCTTGATAATATAATGCTGGCTTTTTATAATGCCTCTTTTACTAGATGTTCACTAATCATGACTTTAAAGACCCATTCTATTATTTTCCTAGAAAATTTCCTATTGTTTCTATAGCATTCAGATAACATTGTCAGTGCTTCAACAATCAAAATACTTGAAGTTCCCAAAGAAATAGATTAACCACTTTCATCAAGAATAGCTAAGGGTTCTCTCACTATTTCCCAACTTATCTTGGGCCTCAATTCCCTATTAACCATATTTATTCTTTTTAAGCCAAAACCATACTCCTTTTATAATGCAGTGCCTAGAAACCTAATAAATATTTCTTTGTTTATCAATGGAAAGAAACATAAAATTAGAAATGGGGAGCTCTGCCTTTTCTCTATTGTTTCATCTACTCTCAACTGCAGCTATCTTATCCATTTTTTGATTCTACTCTTCAACCCAATACAGGTATATTTTAATGGTTTGTTTTTATTAACTTTTTAACTAGACTTGGATCATTCTAAATTTTAGTAGTCTTAGCACCTTTTCTACAGGATCATGATATACTTTTGTGACTAAACTCTATATGCATTTGTTATCTTATACTCTCCCTACTCCCACTACCTGCAATTTACTCAACCAAATCAGTACTAGTCTCTAATAAGAGATCAAAAGCATTTTTAAATGTCAATTAATACTAGAAGAATTTTTGAAAACTTACATTCCCTATACACCATTTAGCTATTATCATCCTTACTGGGTATTCATTTATTTCCCCTCTTAGACTTTATACAAATTTTAATTTTGCAACTTTTTAATGCACTGATAACACACATAAACAGGAACCATCTTATTAACCCAGTCCTCAGAAGCGTTTGTGCCCATGGAGTTACAAATAAGGTTAAAGATCTCACATTGAACATAATGGAAAGACTCAAGTAAAAGTCACCTGGTTAAAGAAAACGTGATGTCCTTCCCCTCTAAGTTTTTGAACAAGGTCAAGAGGTTAAGACCATTTATACCCTCAAGTCTCACATTTTCTGATGAAAAGAGTGGGGTAAAGAAATAAATAAGTACCCTGTCTGACTTCCAGCATAGCCAAGACAAGATGATAACAAGATGAGGAATGACAGCCCAGTTGCTGATAGAAAGAGTTTGAGATGCTTCAAGAAAGAGAAGCAGAGACTAACAGTGAAAATTTCAAATCATTTTTCACTCATTGAACATTTGCTCTCTGTTAGGATTCTTACAAGGTGCCAAGTCAGTGGAATTGATGAGATAATGATTCTCTAATTTACATGTACTTAGTACTTACTATAATTCCACAAGATTCACACCTTTAAGAGAGCATATATAAGGAGGAGCTCTCGGGGCCAAAGAACAGAAGCCCACTAGAAGCTCTGAGCCTCAGCCAGGATTCAGTTGAGGAGATTCACAAGCCAGAGAAGGCAGCTTAAGCTCTCAGAACCAAGGAGAGAGATAGGCCTCTAAGAAAGCTAACTGGGCCCCAGGAAAAGGAGACAATTCTCTGAAGGAGACAATGAAGGATTTGGACTTTAATACCTGGCTGCATTTGGGATGATTATACTGAAACGAAAGAAAGGCTGCCCCCAGAAGCCCCCCAAGAAACCTGCTCCCAGAGAACATTATATTTTAGAAAAGAATATTACAGCTCTCCAGGCAATTTTGTCATAAGTGAAATTGTTAGTCTCAAAAGGGAAACAGCTAGCTGTCTATGGATGGCAGAAAGAATATGAGCATTTGGATTTTGGCCTGTCTTCCTAAGCTACCTTATCTGGGAAAGATTCATTGAGTGGGATGAAAGCTCCATTCTTTGTGTATTTGTTTTTATCTTTATAATTTTTCTATATGATCATTTAAAAAATGTGCACAGTCGTCTTTTGATAAATTAAGTCAATTGCATAAGATGGAAAAGACTGGATATTTTTCCTTTTAGGGTAGGTGCTGGAACCATAAGAAATGTAATTTAATCCATTCTATTCAGTCTAATCTATACTGTCAAAATCAGCACTACCATCCACAAAAATGGAAACTAGGGGGCACAGTGGATAGAATTCTTGTCCTGGAGTTAAGATGATTAATTTTCCTGGGTTCAAATCTGACTTCAGACACTAGCTATGTGATTCTGGGCAAATTACTTAATCCTACAGTTCTTCATCTGTAAAATGAGCTAGAGAAGGAAATAGCAAACTACTGTAGTATCTTTGCCAAAAAAAAAAAAAAATGCCCAAATGAGGTCATTAAGAGTCAGACAAGACTGAAAAAAAAACACAAAATCTGCAAAGAGGGAAAAATGAAAGAAATAGCACTAGCCAGTTTTTTAAAACTTAAAAAAAAAAAATAGGAAATTACAGATTGCCCTCTGATGAATGGTAAATATAACAGTTGTCAGTAGTCTTTCATCAATCTACATGAAGGACTTCTTAACTTTTTCTATTCAGAATCCTTTTTCTTTTCACCCCTAAAACATATCCCTGGGTACATAGCTATATAAAATAGATATAAAAAGGAACCATTTACTGATAATAAAGCATAATTTCACAACCCACATATTCAGTTACTAGACCCCAGATGGAGTCACAAACCGCAGTTTAAAAGAAACTGAGCTCTACACCATGTCCTGTGATGGGTGATGTCTTATTTGGGATTGAATATTTGGTTCATTATCTGGATCCCAGCTCTTCTTGGCTAGGAAATACTAATAGTCAGGATATGGTTCTGAATTCTTTTTGTAAACTTCACTTCTTTTCACTTGTACGTGTGAAAGGAAGTAATTTCTTTCTACTGTGAAAAATAGCCTTTGCATAGGCCAAGCCAAGAGACTAAATATGAAAGTTCCCCTTAACAAAAATCACTTTTTCCATCTCATCATATTCAATCAGTTTCTTCATTTAAATCTTTCTTACTTAGCCTCTTTCAGTTATTCCTTGACTCCAAATCCCTGACTGTGTAAACCAATCATACAGTGTTGTATATCATAGCTCAGTGTGTTTGAGTCATATTCCTTTAGAACCTATATAAGGGCAGGGACTAAATTTCCTAAATTCTCCAGCGTCCTGTACACAGTAGGCTCTTAATAAATGTTTGACCAAAAGTAACCCCTTGTAAAGACATGAAAAAGCATATGTATACATATTTACTTACATACACACTATATATATATATATATATATATATATATATATACATACACATATATATATATACTGACATACACACAATATTTACTTACATACATAAACCCAACCCAAATTTTTTCTATCCCTCACTGAGAGGTTCATGAATGCATTTCCTCTATTAGAAAAGGGAAGATTGTATTCAGTCTAGTTTATGTACATATTTTATTCAATGAAAAATTATTTCCATTTCTTTGACATTTCTAAAACCTTGAGCTAAACTGAGTCTATTCTCCTGGTCTTGTTTTAATGGATATTTCTCCATCTCAGGACACAATAGAACAGGGTGAGGAGGGAAGTATTTCCCATTTAAAACAATTTTAAAAAAAAAAAAGCAACCTTTGCCTTTAGTTATAATGTATTTGGGATCTGAAGAAAGTCACCTAAGACCCTGATCTTAGATATTCTATCTCAACTTTTTAAAAAGCTTTAATTTCCTGAAAGCTGATTGTGACAGTCACATGAGCCTCCTAGGAGCAGATCTTGGGGTTGAGCACCATTTTGTGTTGATTGATTGGCTTTTGTCACTTCACTTTACAGGTTGTGACCATCAGAGACTTCAAAATGAGTGAAACCAAACACAACAGACTCCCCTGCTCACTGAAGCAGAGAAACCAAACATGGAAACCGAACTGTTCTGTCAACAAAGAAAATGCTTTGTGCTGAATAATGTCAGATTTTCAAACCTTCTGACAAGTTCCATATTCAGTGCATTCAAAAGTATCAGTGATGAATGCAGAAAAAGCTATAGTAGGGGTTTCCTTGACACCAGGGAGAAAAATCTTATTTTTTCAAATAATCAAAATGATTTATGCTCCACACATTTGCCCTTTATTGTGGGTGAAACAAGAAAAAGCCTCAGCCTAAAGTTTCATCTCTTACTATAATACCATGGGAATGTTAGTGTGCTTTTACATTCTTTAGGAATAGATAACTAACTTTGTGAGATACTCTAACAAAAGTGTTTGGCCAATAAAGTTTTCATGGTATCACAACTTTCCCAAACTAAACTTCTGAATATAGTTAATACATTCAAACTGTCGTTTATCATTAGTAAGCAATTATTTTGATTAAGCATGAAAATTGAACACATCCAGAAATATAATTTGCCACTGGCACAAACTTAAAGAAGAAAAAGAAGGAAATGAAAGGAAAAAAAAAAAATTATAATGTCCTGAATATCCCCCTAAGGAATCCAGGCAAGTCCTCTAGAGTTGAAATCCTTAGATTAATGTTTCCCCAACATAGTGGGTTGCCATATTCCCTTTGATTTATCTATGGTTTCCTTGGTGCAAATGGTTCTTCCACTCATCTTCCCATTCACCAACCTTTTCTATGTTCAAGTCTTCCCTTAAGTTCTCCACAGAGAATCTCCCAATTAAGATCCTTCTCTGATTCTTTCAATTCCTTGAAGATACCAATGGAATCCTCAAACTACATTATTGTTTCTCATTCTCTTTGCGTAACTAGATAACTTCTTTTTCTAAATATATATGTCCTCACCACTTCATACATGTTTTCACTGGTGGCATACTGAAGCTCCTTTATGGCCACTGTGGTTTTTTTAAAATATTGGACACAATATTGTTGATAAATACAGAAATCCATTTTTAATTTTCATTATAGTCACTAATCAATAAAAGTCGCTTGTAGTTATATGGCATTTCATATACATTTCAGCACCTGTTGGAATACAGGAGCCAGTGGCTGCTAGAGGTCTAACTCAGAGTTGTAGATGGATCTCTTTCTGTAAGAGGATGATGATGATACACGTGTTAACTCAGTGGAGTTGATGATATGATTGTTCTCTAGTTCACATATATACTTAGTACTTAGCATGGTGATATAATGGTTCTCTAGTTCACATATTCAGTATGCTGTAATGATGTAATTGTAATAGGGTATTTAAGGGCTGAGAAGGATTGGAAGATAGACATTCTATCTTTGACCAGCCTAATGGTGGCTCTCATGCCTCCTGCACTAAGATCAAGACTGGGCCAGAATAAAGAATCTAGACTCTATTCTTGACCATTCTTGTGGTGTCTCTCCTGATGAGACCAAGGCCCTTCCCAAGGACCTCCAGAAAGCAAGCCCAAACATTACAATCATGTGATACCACTTTCTTCTTCTTTGCATTTGAATTCCCTATTGCTTGAAACAGTAAATCCTTTTTTGTATTAAGGCTTTTTATTTGCAAAATATATGCATGGGTAATTTTTCAACATTGCTCCTTGCAAAGCCTTCTGTTCCAAATTATCCCCTCCTTCGCCCCATCCCCTATTTGGATGTAGATGGCCCTCTTCATCACTGAACAACTGGAACTGATTTAAATCTTCACATTGTTGAAGAGAGAGCCAAGTCCATTAGAATTGATCATCGTATAGTTTTGTTGTTGCAGTGTATAGTGATCTAGTTCTGCTCATTTCACTTACCATCAGTTTATGTAAGTCTCTCCAAGGTCTCGCTGAAATCATCCTGGTAGTCATTTCTTACAGAACAATAACATCCCATAATAATCATATACTATAACTTATTCAGCCATTCTCCAATTAATGGGCATCCACTCAGTTTCCAGTCTCTTGCCACTACAAAAAGGGCTGCCACAAACATTTTTGTATATGTGAGCCGCTTTTCCTCCTTTAAAATCTCTTTGGGCTACAATCCCAGTAGAAACACTGTTGGGTCAAAGGGTATACACAGTTTTTTGAGCTTGCTTTTTGAGCATAGTTCCTGACTGTTCTACCAAATAGTTGGGGTCTGTTTACAGTTCCACCAATAGTGGAATGTATTAGTGTCCCAGTTTTCCCACATTCCCTCCGACATTCGTCATTATCTTTTCCTGTTATCTTAGCCAATCTGACAGGTGTGTAGTGGTATCTCAGAGTTGTTTTAATTTTCATTTCTCTGATTAATAGTGATTTGGAGCATCTTTTCATATGAATACAAATAGTTTCAATTTTTTCATCTGAAAATTGTCTGTTCATATCCTTTGACCATTTATCAATTGGAAAATGACTTGAATTCTTATAAATTTGAGTTAATTCTCTCTATATTTTAAAAATGAGACCTTTATCAGAACTGTTTTCCAAACTTTTTAACTTAATATAATCAAAATTATCTATTTGTGATCAATAATGATCTCTAGTTTTTCTTTGGTCACAAATTCCTTCCTTCTCCATAGATCTGAGAGATAAACTATCCTATGTTCTTCTAATTTGTTTATAATATCATTCTTTATGTCTAGATCATGAACTTGTTTCAACCTCATCTTGGCATATGATATTTTGTGTGGGTCAATGCCTAGTTTCTGCCATACTAGTCTCCAATTTTCCCAGCAGTTTTTATCAAACAGTGAATTCTTATCCCAAAAAACTGGAGTCTTAGGGTTTGTCAAATACCAGATTATTATAGTCATTGACTATTTTTTTCTGTGAACCTAAACTGTTCCACTGATCAACTACTCTATTTCTTAGTGAGTACCAAATGGTTTTGATGACCACTGCTTTACATTATATTTTAGATCTGGTTCACCTAGGCCACCTTCATTTGCTTTTTTTTTTTTTTCATTAATTCCCTTGAAATTCTTGACCTTTTGTTCTTCCAGATGAATTTTGCTGTTATTATTTCTAGGTCAGTAAAATAATTTCTTGGGAATTTGATTGATATAGCATTAAATAAGTAGATTAGTATTGTCATCTTTATTATTTTGACTCAACATATCTAAAAGAACTTGATATTTTTCCAATTATTTAGATCTGACTTTATTTGTGTGGAAAGTGGTTTGTAGTTTTGTTCATAGAGTTCCTGACTTTCCCTTGGCAAATAGATTCCCGAATATTTTATACTATCGACAGTTATTTTAAATGGAATTTCTCTTTGTATCTCTTGTTAGTTTTGTTAGTGATATATAAAAATGCTGAGGATGTATGTGGATTTATTTTGTATCCTGCAACTTTGCTAAAGTTATGGATTATTTCTAATGGTTTTTTTAGTTGATTCTCTAGGCTTCTCTAAGTATGTCATCATATCATCTGCAAAGAGTGATACTTTGGTTTTCTTTAATCTCTTTTTCTTCTCTTATTGCCAAAGCTAGCATTTCTAATACAATGTTGAATAGTAATGGTGAGAGTGGGCAACCTTGTTAAACCCCTGATCTTACTGGGAATGATTCTAGTTTATCCCCATTACATATGATGCTTGCTGATGGTTTTTAATAGATGTACTGACCATTTTAATAAAAAATCCCTTTATTCCTATATTTTCTAGTGTTTTTAATAGGAACGGGTGTTGGATTTTATCAAATGCTTTTTTCCTACATCTATTGAGATAATCATATGGTTTTTGTTAATTTGCTTATTGATAAAGTCAAGTATGCTAATTTTTTAAAATATTAAATCAGTCCTGCATTTCTGGTGTAAATCCTACTTGGTCATGATGTATTATCCTGGGGATAATTTTCTGTAATCTCTTTGCTAATAATTTAAGATTTTTGCATCAATATTCATTAGGGAGATTGGTCTATAATTTTCTTTCTTTGAAACAGTAAATTCTTAATAAATGCTATTCTATTTATTTTTTCTTCTACTTGTTCATTTTTTCTTTTTTTTTTTCTTTCTATTTATATCATAGTGATCCTTATATGTTTTATTTACCTGGTTCTGCTTAGTTTCAATTCAATATTCAATTAACTCAATTCAATAAACAATTATTAAACACCTAGAAAGTAAAGTAGTTGGCTCTAATCATATCTGGTATCCAGGGAAGATTGGTCTTTAGGAAGAATTGGGATGAAGTACCAAAATGTTTAGGAAAATAGCGTTGTTTTGTTTGGGCAGTTTCTCTGCTTCCTTGGAGAAAACATGCATCTCAAGAAGGTTGGGTATTATTCAAAGGAGCCTTCAATACCAGCTGGCTCTTAAGGCTTTGGCTCCAGAACTCCCCTCCTCACTTCCACTCCAAGGTGGAACTGAGAATAGGAACTTGATGGGAATTCCATACCTCTTGGTATCTGCCTTTCTCAGGAAGAGTAGAGCAAATGAATCAAACTTTGAAACAATAGATCATTAAACAAGTTATTGAAACAAGATTATCTTGAATGAAATGAGAAGTACTTCTCAGAGTCAGAACAGCCCCATGGCAGCATACAGGATTAACACTCTTTGAAATGTTGTATGGAATGCCTTGGTGGAGGTAGGGAGAGGAGAGGTTCCATCCTTTCAGACAAAGGACAAGTTTTTAAGGAATTACATACTGGCTGTGACTTTATCTTTTTTTAGGCCCTAGGAAGCAAGAATTACTGACCTAGACAATACTTTTGGAGTCTTGAAAAAAACAGAGTGAGAAGTACATTACCAGGTAATACAGATGAATGAGACTGCAGTCTGGAGGCTGAAAACATCAGGCTTAAAGGACCTGAGAGAATCCTCAAGAATGGATTGTTAAGAACAATTTATAACCTCTAAAATTGACTTTGCAATTAGAAATGCTTTGGAGGGAGATGGGAATGTTTGTGCTTAAAGGAATTTTAACAATATTGATGCTGTACCTGTTATTTATATTTTTAGGGATTCCTTGATTGGAGGAAGTTGAATTAACATTTTTTAGGATGAAGAAGTTATTAATTCTAATTCTGATAGCATTCTTTAATGTGAAATTAGAACAGTATATTCTATGTTCTATGTAAGTTTTAATTGGTTATATTGAGTCATTTTAAAACTGTTGCCATTGTTTAGGGAGATTCTTAGAACAGTGATCTATATCTTTGTCCCTTTGAACATGGTTAATAACATGTTTTGATATGGATTGCTTATTGAGCATCTTAAAGTAAAATTTGTGTAATGTTAAATTCAAACCCATCTACTTAGAAATGAAGATAAACTGTGAACTTTCTAGGATGAATTTCTTACTGTTATCAATGTAAGATTATAGTCAATACTTGTTGAAGATATATGATTCTTGAGAGCTAAATTCACCTGAAGCTTTGATTAATGAGATTTACTATTTGAGATAAAATCTCTTGGGAATATAGCTAATATTATTTAGAGTTTTTAATTCAGTTATGATAGTCTAACAAAATCATCAAGTCAGCATTCTAGCATTATTCAGAGGAATGTGATCCTGAATTGTTACAGGTAGGGGTTAGTATCTGGACAAGAGTTGGGAGGACAACCTTGGCCTCCACTTCAGGGGGATCCTACAAAATCAGTTTCCCAGTGTTGTAAGAACCCACCTGATTTCTAAGTCTGGCTATCATGTGGATTCTACCTTAAACTGTTAATCTGAGTGAAGGATGCTTTATCATGTCATGTATGTGTTCTCAGGCGAAGACCTGAAGGACTGCTTTTTTATTATAATCATAATTATAATCAATTATGCTTTTTCCCTTATGGGAAGCTTCTATAATCAAAGGAAGTGATCAATAGAAGTCATGAGTACAACTCAAATATATAAGATCTTGCAGTTTTCAATTTGAAAATATGTGAAAATATTTGAAAATAAGTAGGTAAATGGATATTTGAGCTAATCATCTATCTGTTGTTAGATATCTGTTTCTTTTAGTATTTTTGTTGTTGCTGATACGTGTTTTTATTTGTGAAAGGTTTCCTACTCTAGTCACTGGGACATAAATGGTTGGGATGATAGATTGCCCAGATGGTACAGAACCCTAACTTATATACTGACTAGGCTCATTAGACTCCAGGCCATGGTCAAAATAATTATTAATCAAACAACAAAGGCATCAAATTTGTTTAAATTTGAAAGAGTATATAGTTAGCAAGGAAAGAGCTTTTATAAGATTCTTGATAAAACTCACAATTTCCTAATAGAATCATGAGGTTGGAGCATGCCTTTAGCTGGCATCTTGAAAGGGACTTAGCAACCCAAAAGAGTTAGTTAGCTGTATCGAGGAGATGTGGGGTCAGAAAGCATAATGAAGTTAGATGAGATATAATGTGGCAGGGGAAGGGAAAAGATACCACAAGACAGGATGCTATAGTGGGCTGACCCAGAGAAAAGTGGCAGCTATGGGATGGCTCATAAATAGTTTTATAGGGAACATTTAACATCAGAGACATGACTGGGATTTCCACGGAAGAAAGATTGAACAACCTGGAGAGGGAAGTCCATTTAGAAAAGGATGGCTTCAGTAGGAAAAGAAAAAAAAAAAAAAAAAAAAAAAAAAAAAAAAGGACAAGGCAGATACAGAGGGATTGGAGACTGAGAACAAGATAATTAAGGAAATGTATCAACAATGTTGTGAAAGGTCTTCAAAGGATAATAAATAAAAGAGAAGATATTGTGGGGAATTAACTGAGTGAAGATCAAGGGAATATAGTTTTAAACTATACCTTAATTGTAACTTGAGATTTTATAATAACAAATAGAACTAGAACTAAAAAAAGTTGCAAGTGTTTGTCCCCTCCTGTTTCCCACCACCTCTGACTTAGCATTTTAGTACCTCTTGTTTTATTCTCTTTTTTTCTGGGTTAGATTTTCACAATTAGAATGTAAGCCTGGACTTCCCCAAACAATGGGAGAAAAAGCCAGGCTGGGGGTAGGGGGAGCCTTCGGGGGCTTCTGTGTTCAGTCTCTTTAATCTTGTGTTTTGCAGTTTTTACCTTGTACTCCTTTTGCTGACAAATACTTTATCAGATGGGATATACCCTTTCTTGTGAGATCGTAATAAATCCCTTTTTGCTTTTTCTTACTCTGAGAGTTTCTGATTGTTTTTATGGTCAATACTGTTCCACATAAAAGGTTGTTATAATAATTGATGTGCCTAAACTTTCAAAAAGTAGTGACTACTGTTTAGAAAGTTTAGAGATCAGTCAACTGGATTATCATGGGGTTTATGTGATAGCAAATGTCTGAGATAAATTGTTATTTCAATGAATAGATATATAATTTTTTTAGCATCATATAGACAGGATGGAGAGTAATGGCAGTGAGAGGCAGGATGGAGTGATAGTGGTGGTAGTAGTAGTAGCAGCAGCAACAACAAAAGAAGAAGGAGAAAGTGGAGAAGGAAGAAGGAAAAGAAGGAGAGGGAGGAGGATGAAGGAGGGAAGGAGGAAGAGGAAGGAGGAGAGAGGAAGAAGGAGGAAAGAGGAGGAGGAGGAAGGAAGAAGAGGAGAAGGAAGGAGGAAGAGGAGGAAGAGGAGGAGGAGGAAGAGGAGGAGGAGGAAGGAAGAAGAGGAGAAGGAAGGAGGAAGAGAAGGAGGAGAGAGGAAGAAGGAGGAAAGAGGAAGAGGAAGAGGAGGAGGAAGAGGAGAAAAGAAGAAAACATATAGAGCTTTAAGGTTTACAAAACTGTAAGACTACATAAATTTATCTAATATGAATACATATTATATAAACATATTTATACATGGACCCATAAATCTGCATATGTGTACCTGTGTGTGAACTATCATCAGAGATAAGAAAACCTGAATTGAAGTCCCACCCCTGGAAATAAACTAGCTTTAATGACCTTGGGCAAGTGACAATCCCTCAGGGCTCCAAATAACTCTCTAAAACTGTACTTTGCAAAGGAATGCCAACATGAATTGGCAAAGGGAGTTTCTCCATCAGTTCACTCACCTCTTCCCATTTAGCATCTCTGCTTGGTTTATACTCAAACCTCACCTCTCTCCCAGGATAGGTTGATCACCATGTGGTCAGCTTATTTCAGCTACCTCAGTTGTCTCTTTGAGTGTAGGAATAGAATGTGGAACCATAAATTCCTCCCAGTACTTTGCAAGTAAGTCTCCATTTTCCATGATTTTCCCTATTCAGCCTTCTTTTGTATGGTGTCTTCCTTCATTCAATTGTCAGTTCCTTGAGAGCAGTGACTTTCCTACTTTTTCTCTTTTGTGTCCTTGGTGCTTTGTATACTGCCCACATACACACACACAGAGAGAGACAAATTGAGAAACACAGGATGCTAGAGTTAGAGGGAGCTTTAAGATAATTTTGTCCCCTGATTTAATAATGTTCATTATTAAAGCTTCATAAATCCTCCCTCCCTCCTACATTTCTTTTTATTGTAGAGAGCAATAAACCAAACAAATCTAACCAGGAAAGAGAAGACCCTTAGGGTTTCTGGCCAAAATAGAAACAAATGCTATTTACATTCACTCTGAGTCAACCAGGGTCCAAATAATGACCTATTGGGCTTGGCCTGAGACCTATTGTTGGCCAATGAATGAGAGCCTAAGTGATTTGGGTTTAAAGTATGGCCTTTACGAAAAAAATCTAGCCAGTAAAACCCAAAATATCAGGTTTCACTGATTCAAAAAAAAGAAGAAAAATTATATTAGATTAAATGGGCTCTCAGTATTGCCTTATTAAAAATATTACTTATGCTATTAGTATTTGCAGAACTAGATGCTGATACTGATAATAATAATAGCTAATATGTACATGGTATGCACTATGTGCCGGGCAGTGTGTTGTGTTTTATAAATATTATCTTATTCAATCTTTACAAATTTGTACAAGGTAGTTGTTTTTATTACCTTCATTTTACAGCTGAGAAAACTTAGTCAAACAGATATCAAGCGGCTCAACCAAAGTCACACCCAGTTAGTAAGTTTCTGAATTTGAATTCAGGACTTTCTGAGTGTTCTACCCACTATACACCACTGCCCCGGTGGCAGCTGTGTCAAAAAGTACCAAGTCCATCACCATTTTCAAGGGCACTTTATGAAGGATGGGCACGGTGGCTTTGCCAGACATGCCTACCTATATGTCAATGTTCCAAGGATCATGATTTCTTGTATCCTATGCAATCTGAGAGCTTTATTTACTTTAACACCATTAATTTAGTAGCTGTTTCAGGGCGCAATATCAGCAGAGACCACGAGGTGGCGTTCTAAGCAAAGTGCTCCAAGTCACTTCTACCACTTAGGGGTGGAGAAGCAGAAACCGGATTCTAGTCTTGGGTAATTTGCTCATTGACAATTGAGAATGCTTAGGCTACTGTCTCTCCCATTGCCTTTCCTAGATTAACGAGGTGGAGATGATTATATCTCTTTTTAATCTATTCAGAACTAAGCTGAATCTTTTTTTAAATTAATTATCATTTATTTGCTGTCCCTCCCACTATCCTGCCCTTGGGGGGCGGGGGAGGGGAGAAGAAACAAAATCTTCTTACGACAAATATGCCGAATCAAGTAAAATAAAGTCCAGTACTGGCCATATCCAAAAATGTATGTTTCTTATTGCACCCTGAATCTGTATCAAGAAGTAAGTAGCACACTATAGAATCATAGTTAATCATTGTTCTGACTAGAGTTCTTAAGTCTTTCCAAGCTGTGTGTCGTTATAATGTTGCTGTTATTGTATACATTGTTCTTCTAATTCAATTCACTCTTCATCAGTTCATAAAAGTTTTCCCAAGCACCTCTAAAACTATTAATTTCATCATTTTTACGGCACATTATTATTTTTTTATATTCATATAACGTGATTTGTTCAACCATTCCCAAATAATGGGCAACCTCTTGTGTCTAATTCTTTGCTACCACAAAAGAAAAGAAAAGACAAGAAGAAGGAGAGAGGGAAGAAGGGAGAGAGATACTATAAATATTTCTGTACATACTATAACTCTGTATCAAAGGGAATATATGGTTTAGGAACTTTGGAAGTGTTCATTTCAAATTGCTTTCCATAATGTTTGGACCAATTCAAAGTTTTATCAACAGTGCATTAATATGTCATTTGTCTGAGGACTACTCACTCTCACATACATTTTACTACAGGAAGAAAGTACAGCTTTTCAAAATTCATGAAGAGGACCTCAATTGCTCCTAGTAGATCTGAATTTTCCACTTACTCTGCCCTATCTTCTGCACCTGGTCCTCCCATTAAATGCAGCATTATTCTGAGAAGAAATCCATAGGCTTCCCTAAGTGTTCAAAGAGGTCCATTAATACACACACAAAAAAGATTGAAAACCCCAGTCTTTACCTGTGTCCAGATCTGAGGACAATTCACCAAATGCAGATGTATAATAACAAAGAGGGTATTCAGGTGTTACATACACTGCTGATTTTCATTCATTTCAGCTTGTTTCAATAAACATTTATTAAATATATGTGCATAGCATATTACAAATAGATGAAGATACAAATAATGTTTTTAAATCAAACAAAATACAACATGTGATATGTAAATGAAACAGCAAAGAAAAATTTATATATATGTATGTATGTGCACTTTATATGTGTGTGTGTGTGTGTGTGTGTGTGTGTGTGTGTGGTGTGTGTGTATTTTAACAAGTGCATGGATCCCAGATTAAAAAGCTATACCTGTAAGAGTCACTTGTGATTGGTATATGAATTCAGGCTCAGTGAAAGCTGTCCACCTGATCAGCGCCTTCTGAGCTCACTCTCATTTTTTGAAAGGTGCTGGTAGGGGGATAATATGAACACACAGGAAAAGGAATTGATGGTAAAAATTGAACTGGAATTTTCTGTTCCAGAGTATTATCATTTACCTTCTATAGTAGATGATTCTGAAGGCTTTCTGACATATTCTTTTCTTTTTATCATAATCTTTCTCCATCATATTCTGTTTCTTCAGTTGAAAAAATATTTAGATAAGAAGCCTATCTTGCTCTCCAAGAAGTCACATCACATCTCTCCCTCTCCCTCTTCCTCTTTTCCTTTCCCATTCTCTCTATCTCCCTCTCTTCCTTTCCTCCTCTCTCTCTCTCTCTCTCTCTCTCTCTCTCTCTCTCTCTCTCTCTCTCTCTCTCTCTCTCTCTCTCTCTCTCTTTTCTCTTCTCTCAAGGAACTAATGTTACAAGAACAACAACAAAAAAAAAAAAAAAAAACACAAACTCATCTCAGGATAAATGGCAAAGTGATCATAATATAAAATTCCAATGCCTATACACAGAATTATAACCCTGCTGGGCAGAAGGTGCAATTACAGGCTTTTTCTGTCACTCCACCACGGAAGGAAAGGATTTCACAGCTGAAAGAAGCCCAAGAGACCATCATTTCATCATAGCCTTCAACTGGGAGACACGATTACTTTGCTCAGGGTCTACCAATGTATTAATGTAGTTCCAATCATTCACCTTTCATAGTCAATCAAGCTTGCTCTGCATCTAGGGGCCAGTTTATTGCCAGTATGTTGAATACTTGCTGTCAGTTCTTTACAAAATATCACAGTACTTCTAGTGCCATATCACTGACTTCCAGCATTTAATGATGGGAAAAAAAGGGGCTGTCAGAAATGACCCATGGAAAATAATTATAAAATGCCTTTATAAACCAACCACAGATGCTAGCATGATTTTATACTCTCAAAGTTGTTTGGTTTGTCATAAAACATAAATTTCTGACATCTCCACATTGGTTTCTGGTGTTTTCAGATAACAAAACAGTTAAACACAGCATCTATATTTCACAGTATCATGTATGCTCCCTGCTTTCTCTAGGGTATTCATGTTTACATGCTCAGAACTCATAGCATTCAATAGTAATCTCTCAATGTCTACCTGATAATATTGAAACCAACAGCATATTTGTTACATAATAATAAATCTCAAGGGAGAAGAATGACTCGGCCTACAGTGGGGACTGAAAGCAGGGAATTAAATAGATGCATACTTTTCAGTAGGGAAAAAATATTTTTCCATTCAAATCAAATGACTTTTTTTTCAGATGCTTTGTTGATGAGTCTTTATTTGATGATTGATTTAATTTTGTTTTTTTAACATTGACCAACACTACTCTGACTTGCAGATTGAATAATAAGGCATGAATGGTCATTTAGGGCCTATTAACAAGAAAGACTAACTAGATTGCTTTAGTTAGCATCTAAAATAACAAAGCATCTCTATGACTTCAGACCACTCACTGAGCAAGATTTCCAAAGGTAACAATTCTTTTTACCTTCTGATTTTACCCTAGATTAGTATTAATCTAAGATTAACTTCTATTTCCCCGAAGAAATGCCTAATAGACTGGTGAGGTAATCTTACCCTTAGTTTGAACACTAAAGACCAGCTATAATATTAATGTTAGCATGTTAACTTTTAATATACCTTCCAAAATCACAGGATACAAAGTGGGATTGAATTCACTTTTGATGAATGTGCAAAAAGCAAAAAAAGATCAATTCTTCCAACTGTGAGCTCATCTTTCTCAGCAATGTGTTATCTATTCTACTAAATTTTTTGTAACGATAGATATTAAAATAGAGATTTGTAAAAAGTTTTCTAAATCCAGATTCTATCTTGGACCCTGTACTCCATCTCTAACCAGTTTTCCTTGAAATGCTTACTTCTTAGATTTATGATTTCCAGGAACATTTCCATACTGAGTGCTCTTAACTCTAAAGTTCCAGTCATAGAATCATAAATTTAATGTTGAAAGGGATTTTTAAGGATACATAGTTTAACCCTCTCACTTTACAGATGAAGAATGGGGTTAAGTGACTTGCTAAAAGTCACACAGGTAGTAAGCATCAGGAATGAACTTCAAACTCCCAACCTTTGAATCCAAATCAAGACTCTCTCCATTGTACTATCTTGTTTTCTCACCTATACTCAATGCTTACAAAAACTACCTAATTTCCTATTGTATTCTACCATCACATGTACTATTTAGATTCTCCTCATCTAAAACATGATATAATCAATTACTACTACAGCCTCTTAGCTAACCTCTCCCAGTTTGAGGTTCTTCTCACTCCAATTTTTCAAGCATACTGCTAATAGACATATTTCTAAAAATAAATTTTAATACCACACTCCTCAATCAAAAACTTTGGGTGGCTCCATATTTCCTATGACACCTTCTCTAAATTCATATATTAGCTTTTCTGTATATCTCCATAATCTAAGCACAAGCTACCTAGCAAAATTTATTTGTACAGGTCTCCTCTTATACTTCTCTTAGTCTTCTCTTTCTGAATTCTGGCTTCCCAAGAATAAGTAACCCTCAACACTATTGTCTCCCATTTTTTCCTACCCTACCTTAAGCCATTTCTCTTTAATTTCCTCTATTCCATTATTTTCGTACAGAGTTTCCAAACCAATTGTCCAAAAAGATCTATAACTAGCAATTTTGGCACCCAAGAATCTAGTTTTGGCTCCCTCACCTAATAAGATATGTGATAAGTTATTTAACCTCCCTATCTGCTATTGAATTCTACTTCTGAAATATTTCTCAAATTTGGTCTTGCTTTTTCATTTCTCCTGTAACTATCATAGCTCAAATATGCATTATAGTTCATTTTAAATTGTTGTAATAACTAATAGGTCTCAATCCCTCCAATATTTGCCTTACAAATCTTAAACCGTTTCTGTGGCAAAGAGCACCAAAATCATCCTCAAATCAGCTTTTCAAGACAAAATTAGTTGGAAAAATGGGAAGTGAATCTGAAATACATTCCAAGGTGGTCTTTAAGAATAATGTCAAGGAGGATACCACAAAGTAAGGTACTCATTTAATGCTAAACCCATGTGTTGTTCTGATTCTGAAGGACTATAAATATTATCACTACTCATTAATTTTCGTATCATCCCTGGTTATCCCACCTTAGTTACAGTTTTGCTCTGCCTCTTGCTTCTACATGATCCCCATGCCTCCTTAGCTTCCCCAAGAATCTCTTTATTCTTCTCCTTGCCCATTCTTTTCCTTAACAATATTGCTGTTCCCTCTCCCTCCCATTAATTCTCTTGAAATTCCCTCAGGTAACTTGCTATCCTTTGGGGATAGTTTTTCCACTGCAGCTGTTTGTTTTGGGCACTCTTATCTTTTACTATTCCTAATGTTTATACTTTGAGTTCTATGGATTAGAACCAACCTTGAAATAAATCTTAATCATCTATATAATAATATTCAGTCAGAGAGTTCAAGAGTACTTCTCTTAGTTATAATCCTTGGTCATTCATCTATTTTCTGGTCCAATATCTTTTAAAATAGGAATTACATTTACTAAATAAATAGATCACAGGTTTTAAACTCATAGACTATTTGAATTAGACCAAAGGTAGTATCAAATAGGAAGCAATACAGCAAGCTCTTCTTTTCAACATTTCTCAAAAAAAAATCTAGAAAATACACTAGTCATAGTGAATCATTTGTCTAGAAGGATTACAGGGCTGCGCCAAGAGTCACTATGGGATAGCATCCCAGACCCATACTTGAGTGTCTCCAAAACCATAGTAGGGTACTACAACAGAATCGAGGTATGAACTGGAAGCCTTGTCGCCCCCTATCTAGTTTCAGATCACACATTCAGAATAGACTGGGAAAAAGACTTGTAGAGGGAAGTGGCATTCCCAGGTAATAGGTTATATATGGAAAAAGGTGGTGGTTCAGCTCCCAGGTGCAGAGTAGGGTTTCATTTCCAGCATCCAGTCAAGCATGCAGTGGAATAACCAGAGGAGAAATCCCAGACCAATAGGCAACCTACAATTCTGACACTCTAAACCAACAACACTTTACAGCTAACTAAAAAGGACTGATTCCAGCAGCAATCTGTTCTTCTTTAGACTCAACCCTCAGGAAGTAGAGAGTTAGAGCAGGGAGAACAAGAATCAGACTTTGCCTTGGATGGAACAATGAAAGCTTGTCTCAGCCTGTCCTTGAGATTTTAGAATAACATAAAACTCAATAATATAAGAACTCATCAATAGGAGCAGTCCAGCTCTTCTCTCCAGAAGTTTGTAGGGAAGCAAAAATATTAAATTCAAAATCAGATAATAGGGTGGAAGAATGAGAAAACAAAAAAGAGCTCCACCATACAGAGCTATTAATTATGATGCCAGAGAAATTCAAGAAACAGTCTAGAAGAGAATAATTCCAAAATATACAAATAAAGCCTAAGGGAAGAAAAAACAACTTGAATACAAACTCAACTAGAATGCCCAGAAAAAAAATAAAGGGTTTTTTTTTTTTTAAGTGTCAAAAATGTTTTTATTTCATAGTCTGAGAGTGACTGAGGGAAATAATGGAAAATAAAAGGTTTATGTTGTGTTTTCAAATGGGGAGAGAGTTGAGGAAGATTTTGGCTGATAAAAGTTAATAATTTTTTAAAAAATTTTAAAGACTCGGAAGGTACCACTTATTCTATTCCTCCATACTGATTTTAAAGATGAAAAAAAATAAAGTTTAGAGAATTTTATTCTCAAAGAGAATCACTTTGTCATGGTTGGAGGGACAATGTGACACAAAGAGTTCTGAATGGCATGGCATACTTGGTTTCATGGTACCAGAGCTTAAATCTTGACTCTGCCCCTCATTATCTGTGTCTTTATAAACATTTAAACTATATGGGCCACAGTTTTCTCAACTATAAAATGATAGGTTTCACTTAGATGACCTATAAACCTATAAGAGGACCTATCTTTAATTCCATTTTCCTGTATATTTGAAGAAAATATTGATGGGAGTAAACCGTGAAACTGTGTCCTCTTTAATCTGTAAAAGAAGGGTGATTGGGGTATCAGGCTCTCCCTTAGGAAAAGCATACCTTTCTCAAACAACACCCAGTTAAGAGGTCTAATTCAGTTGGAGATCTGGCCAGAGATATGGTTGTACCCTCTATTGAGTTAAAGATTAGTCCAGGACCACTCCCAGTAGCTCAACTCCTAAGATAAGTGATCTCTTTTTTGCTAGAGATCTAAGCTCTCAGCATTGACAACAACTGAAAGAATCTCATTCAATTTTGAATGCAAGCCTGAGCCTCAGACTACTAATAAAAGACAACTCAGAACTCCAAATCTTTGCAAAAGTCTGAAAAAGGATTATGCTTGCTAAGGAAACTCTCTTCTTGGCAAAGTTGCCTGCCAGGACTCTTGCCCACTGTGAAGATATTCTTTTCTCAGTGTTAACCTTTGACATTTTTCCTAACAGGACCTTGATACTAAACTAGCAAAGCTGACCCCTCATTGCCAAACTCCTAATGAGAAGTTTTGCCCACTAAGAAAGCTTCCTTCTTAGTGAACAATAAAATTCCCTTTTGCCATACAGATTTTCGGGTTTGCAAATTCTTTCACACTGGACCTGTGTCGACCAGAGTGGATTCCCCACCTCAATTCTCACACCTCTTCACTACCACTAGTGTCATCATTTGCACCTCATCAATATTATGAGTAATTGACAAAAACTAAATTTAAATCTAGACTTTCATGACCATATTATAGAAATGAAGGAAATCAAATAGCTTGGTAATTTTCATTCATTATGCTTGAGGATAATTTTCCAAAATTATTCCAAATATTCTGAAAAATAATTTGGAATCATACTAGATAAGACACTAAATTGAACCTACCTTTTGACCCTAAAAAGTATCTCAAAGGAGTCAAAGACAAAAAAAAAGCATTTCATATAAACAAAATTATTTATAGCAGTAGCAAAGACCAATAAGGAAATTAGATACCCATCGGAGAATTGTTGCAAAATATGGTTAAATACATGGCATGTTGATGTGCTATAAGAACTGCAGAGGCAGTATGGCATAATGAATGGAGAGCTGGCCTTAAAGTTAGAGAAACCAAATTCAATTACTACTTTTCACACTCTACTGGTTTCATAACTCCAAGAAACTATTTGATCTCTTTGCTCTCTTAATTTAAAGGCTGCAGAAAATGTACCATTCAGCATTTGAATAGGGCCCTTCCTTTTCTGAAAGTTCCTTCTGACAATGAAATCACAAGTCTGATCCCTATCATAAGAATTGTGAGAGAAATTATTCTTGTACTATTATATTAATGGCTAATTATTAAATTGGGATCCAGACTTTTTTCCTTCTATTTCTTCATTAAGGCCCAGATTTTGTTTAAATTAATCTCTAAAGGACATAACTGATTAAATTACTTCTAGCCTTCAATCATGGATAGGACCCCACCCCACCAAAAGATCTCATTTCTGTTTAGATTTGAAACATAATACATTCTAACTCCTTACTCTGAGAAAAAAAGAACCTTTGTCCTTTGTTCCCTCCATTAAAAGTTAGGGTGACCCAATTTATAAAGAAAAAAAAAAGAGAGATATGGATGGAAATGGAATCCTCTGTTCAGACTGCTGGAGGCTTCTGAGTTTCGTGATCATATCACATTTTCAGCAAGTGAAGCTGAAAACTTTTAGTTTAATCCTCATTAATCAAATGTCCACCAATCATGATTGATTTTCTCTTATCAGAGGAATTATCTTTTCAAAGGTACTTAAGATAGCTTTCTGTTTCTCTTGGTTTCTTTGGTTGTCAAGAGAAACTACTGACCATCAATTTATTGTTTTTCAGGTAGCTTAATTAATAAATTACCCAGAAACTATCTATTGGGGGTTTTCATTCATCTGAACTGACATATATAAAATATTCAGAGAAACTCTGGATGACATATGAACTAAATCAAATCAAACTAAATAAAACCAGGAGAATAATATATTTGCTGATCATAATTGTGTAAAGGGAAAAAACATTGATAAGATATCAGAATTCTCTGATCCATCTAGTGATCTTCCATGATTTCCAAGGACTGATGATGAAGTATAATTCATATTTCTCATTAGTGAGATGGTAGACTGAAGCTGCAGAATAAGTCACATGTTGCCAGATGGGGTCATTATGTTGATATATTATGCTTAGCCATATAGGGTGTCCTCAAAGTCTTACTACCAATTTAAGCTTGACTAGCTTCTAGAGAAACCCTTTATTTCTTTGCATCAAGGAAGAATTTGTTCCTAGTCAGTGTGAGGTTAAAAAAAAAAAAAGTCACTAGGAAATGATAGTAATTTTTTAAAGTATCAATAAAACTTTTTTTTTTCTAAAGACTAGAAATTTGCAAAAAGAGCTTGGTCAGAAGTTTGTTTTATTGGTTCATTTGTTTTTTAAGTTACCAAAATGGCTCCAGGATGCATTGTACATACCTAAAAACTTCACATTCCCCAACAGATGTTATAAGAATGGAAAATAGATTGATTCTTGGTTGAATAAGCAAATGGCTTCCTTGCTAAGGTCTGAAGCATTCATACAACATAAACCAAGTTTGAATAATCAAACTCCATATGACTTAAAATCTAGAGAAACTATCATATGACTCAGCAGCCCAAGAAAGTCAAGTCAGTATTGTGTCTACCAAAAGTGTGGATGGGGAAACTGGTTTCAGAGGTAGAGTTAAAACCATCAAGAGAAAAACTATGTTAATGAATGTCCATGTAGATGCATTTCAGATAGAAACATTGTAATGAATTCTGTACTGTTTTCCTAAAAATCCTTTATACAAAGGTAAATTTCACATTCATATATTATGATTATGATTATATTTCTGAGAGTAGGGTTACTAATTAGTGGGTAAAACTTTCTTATAGCTTCTGAGAAGAAAGTTGCCTCTTTTCTCTTACCCTTTAAGGCTACTTTGTTTTGAGTCTTAAAAATTAGTATGTGTTACAATGAATTGGTGATTATACCCACAGCATAGAGAAGATACCAAAGTATTCAAATTATCAGGGGAATGGGAGAACAATGAGATGGAGATCTGTGGCACAAGGGTTAATCCACAGGCAGAGATAAGCCACAAAAGTTTAACAACTGGCTCTCTGAAGATACACAACAAATTTTACATTTAATATGCATTATTAACATTTTCTCCATCATTCTCTTAAGATTAGACAGTCAAGAAAATAATCCATCAAAACCTGATTTGCAGCATTATTGATTTCCGAGGTGAAGCTCAACTGAAAATTTAATAATTGGCCTCTAAGAGCTGGCTCACAGTGGTGACCAAAACCATATAGTATTGGCTAAGAAACAGACTAGTTGATCAGTGGAATAGGTTAGGTTCAAAAGACAAAATAGTCAATAACTTTAATAACCTAGTGTTTGACAAACCCAAAGACCCCAGCTTTTGGGATAAGAATTCACTGTTTGACAAAAACTGCTGGGAAAATTGGAAATTACTATGGCAGACACTAGGCATTGACCCACATTTAACACCATACACCAAGATAAGGTCAAAATGGGTTCATCACCTAGGCATAAAGAATGAGATTATAAATAAATTAGAAGAACATAAAATAGTTTACCTCTCAGACCTGTGGAAGAAGAAGGAATTTATGACCAAAGAAGAACTAGAGATCATTATTGATCACAAAATAGAAAATGTTGATTATATCAAATTGAAAAAGTTTTATACAAACAAAACTAATGCAGACAAGATTAGAAGGGAAGTAATAAACTGGGAAAACATTTTTATAGTCAAAGGTTCTGATAAAGCCCTCATTTCCAAAATATACAGAGAATTGACTCAAAGTTATAAGAAATAAAGCCATTCTCCAACTGATAAATGGTCAAAGGATATGAACAGACAGTTCTCAAAGAAATTGAAACTATTTCTAGCCATATGAAAAGATGCTCCAAGTCATTATTAATCAGAGAAATGCAAATTAAAACAGCTCTGAGATACTACTACACACCTGTCAGATTGGCTAGAATGACAGGGAAAGATAATGCGGAATGTTGGAGAGGATGTGGGAAAACTGGGGGGACACTGATACATTTGTTAGTGGAATTGTGAACACATCCAGCCATTCTGGAGAACAATTCGGAACTATGCTCAAAAAGTTATCAAATTGTGCAAACTTTGATCCAAGAGTGTTACTACTGGGCTTATATCCCAAAGAAATCTTAAAGAAGGGAAAGAGACCTGTATGTGCCAAAATGTTTGTGGCAGCCTTCTTTATAGTGGCCAGAAACTGGAAACTGAGTGGATGCCCCTCAATTGGGGAATGGCTGAATAAATTGTGGTATCTGAATATTATGGAATATTATTGTTCTGTAAGAACTGACATCAGAAGGGCCTCGAGAGACTTACATGAACTGATGCTGAGTGAAATGAGCAGAATCAGGAGATCATTATATACTTCAATAACAACACTATATGATGATCAATTCTGATGGATGTGGCCCTCTTCAACAATGAGATGAACCAAATCAGTTCCAATAGAGCAGTAATGAATTGAACCAGCTACACCCAGTGAAAGAACTCAGGGAAATGAGTGTGAACCACCACATAGAATCCCCAATCCCTCTATTTTTGTCTGCCTGCATTTTTGATTTCCTTCACAGGTTAATTGTACACTATTTCAAAGTCCAATTCTTTTTGTGCAGCAAAATAACTATATGGACATGTATACATATATTGTATTTAACATATACTTTAACATATTTAATATGTATTGATCTACTTGCCATCTGGCGGAGTGGGGAGGGGGAAGAAGGGGAAAAATTGGAACAAAAAGTTTTGCAACTGTCAATGCTGAAAAAATTACCCATGCACATATCTTGTAAATAAAAAGCTATTAAAAAAAAAAAAAAAAAAAAAAGAGCTGGCTCCAGCATACCCTGGATGGATATATGGAGTCAATTTTCAATTATAGATTCACAAACTTATATTTATTGAATTGGCTAAGAATAGATTTAAAGCAATAAACTTCCCCTCCCAAACCACAGGTACATCTTTATCTCTAACTGGAATGTTACCTTTTTTAGTCCCCCTTGAGTCATCCAGAAGATAGCACAAATTCTTCTGATTCATCTCTAAAAACATATGGTATCTTTCTTCTCAGATTTTAGGTTCATTCCTTTGCTTCAAGTCAATATTACTTCCTACTAATGACTCTTGGTTCTGCCCAAAAGGAACCTTCTTCTTAGGCCTAAACTCAGGATTTTTGTTGCTGTTGTTACTGTTCATTTGTTTTTATTTTGTGGATTTTTTTTGTTTGTTTGTTTGTTTTATTAAATAGATTTCCTGAGTTGAACACATCTTTCTCCATTTGTATGTTCTGAGTTTCCTCATTCTCTTTTCCTTCTTTTGATGGCCTCAGTTCTCAGAATTCTCATTGTCCAATTTCCCTCAGATTTTCTACCCTGAATCAACTCATTTTAAGTTTTCTTGACCTATCTCCAAACTCAAGTTCCTCTTACACTTCTTTTGGTATTTTGGAACTCGTTATGTATAATATTCTTTAGACCAGCAAGGATACCTCCTTGGTTCCCTTCCAATCATCCTAACTTTCATCCAGGTACTCAAGAAGAGTCCTTTTGTGCAACTCATCTGCTTTTTATGAGTTTAATTAAATTCAACAAATTTTTTTCTTTTTTTAAAAAATTGCCATGGGTGAGGTTCACTGCTTATTGCTATGAGATACTTTAGTGTTAGCTTAAACTCAGTCCTTAACCTCATGCAGTTTATAATACAGTAGTTCAATTTCCCTGGTTCCAGGCAAATGGATGATTTCCAAACTCACTATGATTTTAAGGAAAACGTGCTTCTTTTTATACAGTGATAGAGAAAAGTGTCCACCTTCTCATGTCTACATTATTCATATTTTCCGTCCCATCCTTCTTATCCTTAAAATTTCTCTTACAAGATTTCTAATACAAGATTTATTTGAAAAGAAGAAAACAATGGAACTTTTGAAATAAACCTATGATGGAAAGTGCCTGAAGAACTAGTAGTCTTGAAACCAATCCAAAGCTACTTCCCCTGCTGCTGAATTTATGATTCACATTTGTTTCCAGGAAACCACTACATTTATGACTTGCCGATAACCTAATAATGTCATTTCTCCATAAACATCCACAGATGGCTTATTAAGCATGCTTCTCATGAAAGCTTGCTCCATTTTGGGAGGAACTCGGGTCTCGGGGGACCAAAAGCCCCGGGCAAACATCATCCCAAAGGAAGAGAAGGGTCAAATATTTTCTGACATCACTGATGGCACACCAGATAAATTATTGTTTAATCCATCTTACAATAAGCTCATTCATCGAAGTTCTGAAAAATCACCAACTTTATAGTACATGATAATTACACAGAATTTTCAGGTTCTTAAGGGCATTCCTTACTTTTAATGCAGCCTCACATAGCATTATTATTATTATTATTTTAGTTATCATGTCATTCTATTGAGTCAGATTGAGCTTGGATTGCCCTAATCACAACTGATTCATATGAACTGTTTTCTGTGCCTTACTTGTTCTGAACTTGTAAAGTTTGTTTTGAAAAACAGAAAAAGCAAAAACTATAGAACTGAAGTACTGTTTTATGGGCAGTCACTTACCAGGAATTGGTTTTGCTCCACCTGATGAAGCTTACATAGGCCCTGACCACACAACAAAGATTGCACTGGATTCAGGCTTCCTGAAGAGTCCCATGGCACATGTTACCTGGACACCTTCATGGTTGTAAGTACAGATGTCAGCACCCACTTAGTCCACTTCAGGATTGTGATGAAATGAAGCATTTGCAAATAACTGAACATTAAACAATGGTAAGTCCCCTCAGCTTCATTTGGAAATAGGTCTGGTCAATCAGTCAATAAGGTATAACGATACACATGATCTCAAGTACCCACCAAGTTGAGAGGAGCCAATTATGCAAAGTCTGAGGCTTTATGCCCCCAGACTAGGAAGCTGCCATCAGGGAAGATGGGGGCAATCTGATTGTGATGAGGAAGAAAGCTGGGCCAAGTAAGGGAAGCTCCCTCGAGAAACTGCTGCTCCCATAATACTCTATATTTCTCTTCTCAGTCCACAACCTACTGAAACTAGTTTTGTCTTGTCTGAGCTCCAACAAGCCAGAGTTGAGATCTTGCTAGCATCAGACACAATTTGTTGGAGGTCCCACTGGCTTCAGTGCTCCCCACCACCACCAAAATAGTACTATGTGTACACAATAATATATATAATACACATATGCACAGATAGAGATAGATATAATATTCTCCTCTAAATGCATAATCTTCTGTGGGAGCAAGTTTCTTGGAGGGCTTCTGGGTGCAGCCTTCATTTTAGTTCAGTGTAATCACCCCGAATGCAGCCAAGTATTAAAGTCCAAATCCTTTATTGTCTTTTTCCAAGTCTTGTCTCCTTCCTTGAGCCCAGTTAGCTTTCTTAGAGGCCTATCTCTCTCCTTGGTTCTGAGAGCTCCTATTACTAGTCCTTTGCTTCTGCCAGCTTTTACCTCTAGCTCCCTCCAAATGAGTTTCTAATGGGCTTCTCTTTTAGTGGGCTACTGTTTTTTGGCCCTGAGAGCTCCTCCTTATATATGCGCTCTTAAAGGTGTGAATCTTGTGGAATTATAGTAAGTACTAAGTACATGTAAATTAGAGAATCATTATCTCATCAATTCCACTGACTTAGCACCTTGTAAGAATCCAGACAGATAGATAAATAGATATTTATGTTATACATAGTAGTATAGCTCCTTATAGTATAGATCCTTAGCACAGTGCCTGACACATAGTAGTGCTTAATAAATGTTTATTTCCTCTCTCCATCTTACCCAATCCCTAAACTACTTGCAGTAAAATAATTTGGCAAATACATGTGGTCAGTTTTCTATCCCTCCATTTTGACTTTCTTAAGAAAATTCTCAAGATTCTAGGTAAATTTTTGTTTGTTTACTAGTTGACCATTATTATGTTTTAATCTGGGAATCTATAAGTCACAGTTTGGGTTTTTAGTCTGCTGATTACTTCCTAAATCTACTTTCTCCTCTGAATTTTCTTTCAATAAGAAATAATAATGAAAATATAAATCATGGCTTATGGGTTTTGTCCAGGACTTTATAATGTTTAATATTGTTCTTAGCTTCTTCTGACAACATTATTTATTTGTCAATGAATCGCCAGAAGGGAGATGTCAGGGGTATGGAATCAGTTCAAACTAGTTCATGAAAGCTAGTTGTTAAATTTTCAATGTAAACAAATTATGCCTTAGAAATTGGCAAATGCTTTAAGTTAGGACTAGATTTATTGTTTTATTGGTTGTTTAGACTTAAGAATACGAAAGAGAAAATGTTAATAATATAAATTAAATTTTAAATTTTAAAATGTCACGTGTACTTTAAGAGAACCAAATGTTAAACCAGCACATTCCCCGGTATTGGTCGTCATATTTGAATACCTTAAGAGGTTTTCCATCATACTCCAGTTAAATGCCCTGGGAAAAGAGAAGAATTCTCTACTATTTATGCTCTCATTGAGGATTTTCCAGATATTTCTTTTTGTCTTTTATTTCTGTGACTACTCCTAAATAAATACCTAAGAATAGGACCTGGTGATCCACAGTAACATGTTTTAGAGCTTAAAAATATGCTTTGTCCAAGAAACAGTCCCTCATTTTTCTTAGATGGGAATAGCCTCATACCTATTACTTATTCATTCTTCTTCCCTTCATTCTCTATTCCATAGTTTTCTAACCTCCTTTTATGGATAGGATTTTTCTCTTTCTCTTTGTTTTCTTTTCCCTTATTTGTTCCATTTTTTTTTTCAAGAAACATTTTATCCTCATTAAAGAATAATGATGGATAACAGTGATTGTTCTTGGAAGCTTTTCATCTTTTGTAAGATAAAGATTAGTTCCTACTGTATGCATGGAAAATTCTGCTATGATAATTAATACATCTTAATAGTAGGGTTGGTTATTCAATGGCCCTGGCTAATATCTATGTGGTTTTCTCCCATTTATTTAAAGAAGTTATTTTAAGCAAAAATTTATGAGTGCAGTTACTGTCACTGAATCCATGGTTAGGAAAATCCTTTTAGACAGAGGATGTGTTCTATAACATTATAATTATATCTACTGCTAGTTAACTCCTGGCATTTGTGACTGAGGCAAAACTTAGTTTACTAGAAATATTTGAGTAATAAAACAACAAATTATATTATACTATCTGTGAATAAATTGATATGAGGAGAAGTTAGGAAGAGTCAACTGTTTTCTTAGGTGTTAATGTTTTAAGATGCTTCTAGAGCCAATTACTTTTATGTATAAGCTCCCTTCTCTGTCAAAATCTAGACCTACTTTGCTTATCCAAATGTAATCCTATGCTTGCTGCATACTCCTTCAAAACTCTCAGAATTTCTGCAATGATTCTGTAATAACATCTTCCTTTTCTCTACTAATTCTTCATGATCTACTTACTGTTTAGTAAGCATGACACAATGGCTTCGATGGATTCAAGGTGACTGATGCAATTAAAGTATTCCTACTAACAAAAATGGTTTTAAGTGGGTGAGAAAATCAAAAGAGACTCAACCTTATAACTATGTAGATATTACTTGCTAATAGCAAAAGAACAAACACAATATCTTTTTTTTTTCAAATCCCTGCAAAATTCTCTTTACTCTCCATATTCCCATGAAGTATGAGCCCTAATTCTTTGTCTTTTTTTTTTTTTTTAGCTTGCACTAATCGGTAACTCTTGTGGTTTATTGTTTTGATAAATCTGATTCTTTGCCACCAGTTATCTGAAGGTAAGTTTCTGAGGGATGTTGAATAAGGTTTACTTTGGTTGCATCAGACTTTACAATTTGTCTTAAAATGAAAAGATGCTATGAATTCTCTGGCCTTTAATCTGGCAATTAGCCCTCTCCAGCAGAAGACTAAAACAAACAAAAATAGCTCCAGATATATAAGGGTCAAAAAGAAATCTAATAACTAGCAAGGTCTATCCAATTAAATTTAATTGAGTATGCTTTGTTTCTCCTCTCTCTGACTACCAGATAACTCCCTGTACATCCTGATTACTTTGCTTTCCAAATACAGTATAACTAGGGATTATCAAATGCCTTACTCAGAATACCATACTTCTTTTAAGGTGAATATTTTTTGACATATTTGAGAAGGGGTAGAGCTAGATAGACTGTTTAGGCAGAAGCAGGATTTTATGCATCAAGGAATGACAGCATATATCCAGAGGTCTAAACAATCTAAAGTTTATTCAGTAATAATTATAAAAGGCAGATATAATTAAAACTGGTTGGAAAATCTTTGTTCAGGGGTTACCACCAGACCTTTGGTCATTCGAGGCATTTTCCTTTATAAAAATCATCATTCAAGCTAACTTTGATCTTTTAATTTCTTCTTTTTGGATCTGGTCATCTAACCAGTCCCAGATCTATCTAACCATATCTATTCCACATATCTATCTCACCTACAAGAATAACATGGGAAACTTTTCCAAATGTCTACCTGAAAGAGATGTCTTATCATGATTTACAAGTCTGGTAATACTGTCAGAGAAAGAAGTAAAATTTTCTATATGAAACTTGTCATGATTACCACTTCCTTTTTTTTTCTTTTTTTATAAAAGAAGAAAAAAACAGAATATAAAAGAAATAAAAGTAAAATAAAAAAGCAGAACATTGTGCCCAGCAGAACATTAGGAAAGATTCAAAATACATAACAATAAATTTCTCTTTCAAGAAAGTATATATAATAATAGAAGAAATTTTGAGTGTCCATCTTAGCATCCTTGTGGTTTGTTCTTTTGTTTTCTGCTGCACATTTTTTTCTTTTTTCTTTTTTCTTTCTTTCATTTTCCCCTTCCACCTCTCCCACACAGATATATTTATATATACAAATGTATATCACACACAACCACACACACACACACACACATATAATATACATTTACACAGACTCATAGATCTACATATATACATATATCTATATATAAACATATGTATTTTAATAAAAAATTCTACATAAATGTGATTTAATTATTACAAAAAATAAAATATTAATATGGTGACTTTTTTTTTTTTTTGCTGAGACAATTGGGGTTAAATGACTTGCCCAGGATCACACAGCTAGGAAGTGTTAAGTATCTGAGACCAGATTGAACTCAGGTCCTCCTGACTTCACAGCTGGTGATTAATAATTAGGTAACATCCTCTAAGTAGAAAATTAAAAAATTGCATGACAACTTGAATCATTTTCTGGAAATGTGATAAAAAAAAACTTTTCCACAATTAATTTGCCCAACAGAAATTGAAAGTGATAGTCGGACACTAGAGGGAGCATTTGACATTCCTAGATTTCCACAAAAACAGAAACAGAATTCTAAAAACTGAAAAGCTCCAAATTCTGATTAACATTTGATGTTAAAAGAGCATGGTATAGCAAACTGAATTGTATTCAGATTATTCAAAGACTGATCTCAAGAAAGTATAGCAATATTTGTATTATTTTTATAATCAATTAAATATAGATACCAGTGGGAAAAGAAGATTGTGACCAAATCAGCATAATTCCACAGTATATTGCTCCCAGGACTTCTATTTTTTAAAAAGGCCCAGACAAGTCATCATCCATTCTCCATACCTTGTATGTATGGAGTTTGATAGCTTTACATGGGAGCTTCAGTTTTCTTCTACTTTCATCTCTATGGCTCCTTTCTCCTGTTGGTGATTCCTCCATTTTGAGAAAATGTCCAAAGTAATCATATTTTATTGCTCCACCCCTCTACACTATCTTCCTGCAAAGTACATGTATCTTGTCTCCAGTTCAAGGCTATTATGGACTAGGCTGCTCCTATACAAGGAGAAAATAGTTATCATTCTCCCACTCCCATTCAATCATGGTGTCTATCACTGAAGCTATTGAACCTAAGAATACTAGCCACCATCCAGTCACTTTAGGAGCCTTTACCGAACAACTTATGGGCAAACATTCCAGACAGACACACATATAATGAGGCATTCATTAGAATTTAAAAATAGCTACCAGAATCAAGATGTCTAACAGCAGAAAAACTATATAGTCTATAAAGCTGGTTCTAACAACTCAGTGTTAAGCTATTATGAGAAACAGATCCTGAGAGTTCAGTTGAGCCACCTGCCCTGGATGAATTATGTAGGGGAAAAAAATTGTAAAGATGCCACAAGAGAGAAAAGATTTCAAGGTATAATTATATCAAAAGAATTAATAGCTTTGAAGTGAGTAACTTTGAACTGATTTCCACAACACAATATCATAAATTTGTTCCCTTTCTTTCCATGGGTACTCTGTGTATTTTTGGAAGACAGGCACAGAGAGAAAAAAGAGAAGAGGAGAGAAGGAAAGAGAGAGGTCAGGGGAGAGAGACAGAGACAGAGAGATAGAGATAAGAGACAGAAAAAGAGGAGAGAGAGAAAGAAACAGAGAGAGAGAGAGAGAGATAGAAACAGAGACAGAGAGAGAGAAATAGAAACAGAGACAGAGAGACAGAGAGAGAGAGAGAACAAAAAATCATGCACTCTCCACTTTAGTCTTGGCTTGTAGCCTTTTCAAATTGAATTATATACCAAGAATGCAGTAGCTGATTTTGATTATGTGTTCATCCTCATTGAAGGCATTTTACAACTTTTCTGAAAACATCATGGTAAAAAGCAGAAGTGCAAGCACACAGTCTTTTTCATTTCATTAGTGACTGGGAAAACATGAGAGCATTAACCATTATCCAGAATCTATGTAAGCATGACAACATAAAACTGAAATAACAATACTGATGAACTTCTCCAGGCAACTAAATTTTGACATAAGCCCTGACAAATGACAGCATCAAAGGCCTTGGTCAGCCAACAAATATTGATTTGTATACAAATCTCTATTCTTCTCCTGGAATTTTTCCTGGAATTGTTGAGTAAACACCCTACCCAACATTCCTCTGACTTTTCTAAAGTCACACTATGTCTTAGGAAGATGACCATCTTTCAAGTGAAGAATCATTTTATAAAGAGGACTATGACAAGAATTTTGCCAGCAGTAACTGAGTAACTGTTGCCAACAGTAACCCCATTGTGACTGTGATAAATAATTGGATGCCTATTTTACCCAATTGATAGTAGTAATCAGTTAGTGATTTTATATGAATGGTGATTGGTAATAGTTATCAATATATCAATACATCATACCTACAATCAACATATGTTTAGTCTTTTTTCATACATTTAGTCTTAATCAATTAATATATCTGTTGTCAATATACATATAGTTAATCAATTAATATGCCTGTCAGTATACATTTAGTTTATTAAATAAGGTAGATTCTTTCCTATAAAAGGACCCCCAGACTCTTATCAAAAGCCTCAACTTATTATGAAAAACACCAAAATGTATATTGCATATTCAGAAGGTCACTTACTAAGAAGTTTGCTTGTCTAATCCTAGTAAGTCAACTAAAGAACCAAGCCCATATGACAGATGTGATTTAATTATTTGGAAAGTCTCCTCATCATTCCATTGTCCATCCACCTTTCATTATTTACTTACTGCCCAGCATAATATATAGAGAATTGACTCAAATTTATAAGAAATCAAGCCATTCTCCAATTGATAAATGGTCAAAGGATATGAACAGACAATTTTCAGATGATGAAATTGAAACTAGTTCCACTCATATGAAAGAGTGTTCCAAATCACTATTGATCAGAGAAATGAAAATTAAGACAACTCTGAGATACCATTACACACCTGTCAGATTGGCTAAGATGACAAGAAAAAATAATGATGAATGTTGGAGGGATGCGGGAAAACTGGGACAGTGATGCATTGTTGGTGGAGCTGTGAACGAATCCAACCATTCTGGAGAGCAATCTGGAATTATGCCCAAAAAGTTATCAAACTGTGCATACCCTTTGATCCAGCAATGTTACTTCTGGGCTTATATCCTAAAGAGATACTAAAGAAGGGAAAGGGACCTGTATGTGCCAAAATGTTTATGACAGCCCTGTTTGTAGTGGCTACAAATTGGAAAATGAATGGATGCCCATCAATTGGAGAATGGCTGGGTAAATTGTGGTATATGAATGTTATGGAATATTATTGTTCTGTAAGAAATGACCAGCAGGATGAATACAGAGGCTTGGAGAGACTTACATGAATTGATGCTAAATGAAATGAGCAGAACGAGGAGATTATACACTTCAACAACAATACTGTATATGAGGATGTATTCTAATGGAAATGGATTTCTTTGACAAAGAGATCTAATTCAGTTCCAACTGATCAATAGTGGACAAAAGCAGCTACACCCAAAGAAAGAACACTGGGAAATAAATGAAAACTGTTTGCATTTTTGTTTTTCTTCCCGGGTTATTTCTACCTTCTGAATCCAATTCTCCCTGTGCAACAAGAGAACTATTCAATTCTGTACACATATATTGTATCTAGGATATATTGCAACATATTTAATATATATAGGACTGCTTGCCATCTGGGGGAGGGGGTGAAGGAAAGGAGGGGGAAAATAGGAACAGAAGTGAGTGCAAGGGATAATGTTGTAAAAAATTACCCTAGCATGAGTTCTGTCAATAAAAAGTTATTATAATTAAAAAATATATATGGCTCCATCAGCACAGAGTATTAAATGCACCATAATTCTTGGCCCATAAATAGTCTTTGGAACATCATTAAAGTGCTTTGGATTATTATGATCAGCCTAAAACTGAATTTCATCTACTTTCATGCTGAGGAAAGTATCTTAAATTTTTTCAAGTTTCATTTGCACTTTACTTTTCATGGAATTAAATGTTCTAGCGACAGATAAACTATATTGCTGGTCTACCCTATGGAGTTCTTGTTTTCCATTTAGTAGCTTCTGAATTACCCCATTATTTTCATCCAACCAATCTTAATATTTGCAAATATTCTCATCCAGATGAGCAAATGCAATGCTGTACACCAAATCTCTGAAAGTTGCCTACTCTTTTTCTACTTCACAGTTGCCAACTGTGTGTTAGCTCAATTTTTCCTACAAATTAACAAATTAACTCAGTGAAGAACTTTAATCTGTTGACATTAAGTCTTCTGGTAGTCATCTTACCTTAGGGCCATTGCTTTTGCTGAATGCAAATAGTTAGCTTACAGAGGATAAATTTATAATCAGTCTAGCACTCTGTACCACACATAGCCTTGTATTTCTCATAATCTGTATTTCTCTTCCCCTAACAATGACATGGTATATTGAATGCCAACATTTGTTGCAAGGGTACATCCGTAAAATTTTATTGTGGTCAGATAAATGAAAAAAAGTGTGGGTAAAGGGAAAATTGTGAGATGCACAAGTCTTGAATAGTAAGTGACCATTGGTACTGCTATATATTTTTTTTGATAATAGCTTTTTATTTTCAAATTATGTGCAAAAAATAGTTTTCAACAATGATCCTTGCCAAACTTTGTGTTCCTAATGTTTTTCTTCCCTTCCTCACAGCCTCCCCCAGACAGCAAGTTATCCAATATATGTTAAACATGTACAATTATTCTATACATATTTCCACATCATCATGCTGCACAAGAAAAAAATTAATGAAAGGGGGAAAATGAGAAAAAAAAAACAAAAAGCAAGCAAACAACAAAAAAAGTGAAAAAACTATATTTAATTCACATTAGTTCCAAGAATCTTATTTCTGAATGCAGATGGCTCTCTCCATCACAAGTCTATTGAAATTCGCCTGAATCACCTTATAGTTGAAAAGAACCACATCGATCAGGATTGATCATCACATAACCTTATTGTAGCTGTGAACAATGTTTTCTTGGTTCTACTCACTTCCTTTAGTATCAGTTCATGTAAGTCTCTTCAGGCCTTTCTGAAATCATTCTGTTGATCTTTTCTTGTAAAACAATAATACTGCATATTGTTCTATAAGAAACAATCAACGATAACATATTCACTCATTCCCCAACTGATGGACATCTACTCATTTTCCAATTTCCACCACAAAAAAGGACTACTACAAAAATTTTTGCACATGTGGGTTCTTTTCCCTCTTTCATAATCTCTTTGGGCCAGTAGAGTCACACATTCAAATATGTTTAATAGCCCTTTGGACATAGTTCTAAATTACTCTCCAGGATAGTTGGATCAGTTCACAACTCAGCAACAATGTATATGTCCCAGTTTTCCCACATCCCTTCCAATATTTACCATTATTTTTCCCTGTCATCCTAACCAATCTGAGAGGTGTATAGTGGTACCTCAAAGTTGTCTTAATTTGTACTTGTCTATCAATAGTGATTTAGAGCATTTTTTCATATGACTAGAAATGGTTTTAATTTCTTCATCTGAAAATTGTCTGTTCATGTTCTTTGACCATTTATCAAATAGAGAATGGCTTGTATTCTTTTGAAATGAGGCTTTTGTCATTACTCTTGGATGTAATTATTTTCCTCAGTTTTCTGCTTCCTTTTTAGTATTGTCTACATTGTTTTTGTCTGCATAAAAACTTTTTAATTTAATATAATAAAATTATCCATTTTGCATTTTATAATGTACTCTAGTTGTTCTTTGAAAAACAAATTCCTTTCTTCTCCACAGATCTGAAAGGTAAACTATTTTTTGTTCTTCTAATTTGCTTGTAGTATCATTCTTTATATTTAAATCATGAACCCATTTTTATCCTATCTTGACATAGGGTATTAGATGTTGGTCAATGATTAGTTTCTTCCATACTATTTTCCAATTTTTCTAGCAATTTTTGTCAAATAATGAATACTTATCCCAGAAGCTGGGGTCTTTGGGTTTATCAAACAATAGATTACTATAATCATTGACTGTTATGCTTTGTGAACCTAACCTATTCTACTGATCAACTACTGTATTTCTTAGCCAGTACCAAATGGTTTTGATGATCACAGCTTTATCATATAGTTTTTTATCTGGTACAGTTAGGACACCATTTGCATTTTTTCATTAATTCCCTTTAAATTCTTGACCTTTTATTCTAGATGAACTTTGTTATTATTTTTTCTAGCTCTGTAGAGTAATTTGGTATGGCACTGAATAAGGAGATTAAATTAGGTAGAATTGTCATTTTTATTATATTAGCTCAACCTATCCATGAGCACTTGATATTCTTCCAATTGCTTAGATCTGACTTTATTTACTTAGAAAGTGTTTTGTAATTGTGTTCATATAATTCCTGATTTTATCTTAACAATTAAATTCCCAAATATTTTGTATTATCTACAGTTATTGTAAATGGAATTTTTCTTTGTATCTCTTGCTGCTAAACTTTCTTGGTGACATATAGAAATGCGGATAATTATGTGGATTTATTTTATATCCTGCAACTAAAGTTGTTAATAGTTTCTAGTAGTTTTTTTAGTTGATTCTCTAGGATTCTCTAAGTATTGATATTCATCATATCATCTATAAAGAGTGATAATTTTGTTTTGTTTCCTCATTACCTACTCTAATTCTTTTAATTCCTTTTTTCTCTTATTGCTAATGCTAATGTTTTAAATACAATATTGAATAGTAATGATGATAGTGGGCAACCTTGTTTAACCCTTGATCTTACTGGGAATGGTTCTAGTTGATCCCCCATTACTTATGATGCCTGCTGATGGTTTTAAACAGATGCTACTGATCATTTTAAGGAAAAGTCCATTTATTCCTATACCCTCTAGAGTTTTTAATAGGAAATGGGTATTGAATTTTGTCAATTGGTTTTTCTGCATCTATTGAGATAATCATATGACTTCTGTTAATTTGGTTATTGATATAGTCCATCATGCTAATAGATTTCCTAATATTGAACCAGCCCTGCATTCCTGGTAAAAATCTTACTTACTCATGGTATATTATTCTGCTTATAATTTGCTGTAATCTCTCTGCTAATACTTTAAAATTTTTGCATCAATATTCATTAGAGAAATTGGTCTATAATATTCTTTCTCTGTTTTGACCCTCCCTGATTTAAGTATCAGCATGATATCTGTGTCATAAAAGGAATTTGGTAGGATTCCTTCTTTCCCTACTTTTCCAAATAGTTTGCATAGTATTGGAATTAATTGTTCTTTAAATGTCTGGTAGAATTCACTTATAAATCCATCTGGCCCTGGAAATTTTTTATTAGGGAGTTTATCAATTTATTTTTTCTAAAATGAGACTATTTAAGTAATTTATTTCTTCCTCTATTCATCTGAGCAATCTGTTTTTGTAATTATTCATTTATTTCACTTAAATTATCAGACTTAATGTCATACAGTTGGCTACTGCTGTTTCTGACTCCATTTCTTCTAAGGAATACCTGTCATGTCTTGTAGTCTGTGTCTATTCTAGTATTAAAGTCACCCAAAATTATAATCTTGTCTGTCCTTTTTTGACACATTGATGATGAGGGTCCCAAGTCTTCATAAAATTTTTATTTGATCAGAGTTCAAAATGATTATTAAAAAAAAAACAAACTTGTTGAATAGAGTAGTTCTGATTGCAAAATCTATGCCAGCTTAAGGCAGTCCCCTTCACTGTAACTATTCCAAAGAAACATATATAGCTCCAACTTTGGTAAGCTGGCTTTCATTTACTACCCTTATTTCATTCAGAGCGACTATTTAGATGTGTCACTTGCTGAGTTTTCTCACAAAAACAGCTATTTGTATTCCAAGTCTATTAGCTTTTGTATTGTGTTACACACATTTCATGTGCCCATAATGAATAACAACATCTTTATGGAAATTTTTTTGTATTTTGACCACAGTAATCAAGTCAAGGCTGGGTAAAACAGACAATTTTTAGGGCACCATTTTTAGCCTCTTCTTCATGCCAATTAGTGAGCAGTATGGTGCTTAAAAGACTTCTAAGACATCCAAGAGCTGCCAGATTTTATTACTGATGCAATCAAGTGTCAATTGCCCATTGCTCCAAGGCAAATCTTTTTTCTTCCTAGACTGGTTAAAAAAAAAAGTTTATTATTGGCATTGGGAAGTCAGCCTTTGCTATACATGAATAGAAAGACTGAATTTAGGGTTAGGGTGGCAAGGTCCTGACAGAGAAGTAAAGTTTCTAGCAGAGAAATCCCAACAGAGAGGTATAAAGTCTTGTTACAGAAATAGGTGAGAAAGAGATAAAAGGGTGGTAACACTGAAAGAGAATATCATTTCCGTAGGCAGAGGGTTGCAGTTTATGCCAAGGAGAGGTTCCTTGGCATAGCATGTTAAGTCCTCTGCAAGGATTGAGACCCAAATTGGCTCATTTTATGGCTAGAAGCTGGGGGTTGCTCTTGATGGGGGCTGGGTGCAGCCTAGGCTGGAATCAGAATAGAAAATCTTGGAATTGAATGAGTGTCTCTGGGGTTAGAATCTCCAATTCAATGGGGTTAGAATCTCCAACTCAGCTAAGTTGCAATGGTACTCAACAGTTTCCACCTAGATAACAGAATGCTTGATTCCCTGGGGTGGGTCTTTCAAAGAAGCAGGGTTCAAGGAGAATCTCTCCTTCAAGGAGCTTCTCAAGTGCTTTACCTCATGGCTCACCCAGAAGTCAGAGAGAGAGAAATAGAAAGTTTCAAAGCTCCGCTCTTCAGTTTCAGGCTCCCTTCCTCATTCCCCCCTCAAGCAGTCATCCTCAAATTCATTTGGGATAAAGAATAAAGGTCTCTTCTTCCATAACTGCTTTGAGCTGGCAAAAGTAATAAAGATCATTTGAGAGGTTCATGCCAGGAGGAGAGGTGTGAAGTCTGAAAATGGCAGCAGGGCATTTAATTGTATGTCCTGTGTCCCAATCAGTCCCAGTCTTCAGGCTGGAGGGCAGTTGAAAATTCACAGCTTGATGCCTAGGGAAAACAGATCTCAAGAGCAGATTAAGAGTGAGATGTCATCCAGGGTTGAGAGGGTGGCACCTGAGAATGGGGCCTTTTGCAGAAAATGCATCAGGTCCGGTCTGTGAGCTGCCTTTAAGAATGCTGATAGCCCACCTAACAATACCAAATGCCCCCTTTGCCCACAGAGCTCCCCAGCTGAAGGCAGTTAAGGAGTTAACTGCTGGCAGGGATATAGAATGCCACTCAAAGAAAAGTAGCTGCTGTGGGAAAAGTAGGAAAGAAAATACTAGGAGCAAAACATCCTACTAAGCCACTGATGTTCTTTGGCTTTTAAAAATGCTTCTAACCCCGGGGTTAATGTCTATCCCAGGATTAATTTTGAGGCCTCTTTAATTAAGAGGGTCTTTTTAATTAAAAGCAGCCACTGCTCTGAGGCAGGATGGCCAACCTAACAGAGCAGCTGCCATGAGGCAGGGTCTGGAGGGTGGGCGTAGTCCTGTCAACTAGGGCTGCAGATCAAGATAAGAATGCTGTTAAGCTTCTCCAAATCTCTTAATTGTCTGTCTAAAAGTTATTGCTTTAAAAAAAAAAAAAAAGTTCCTTTTGGAGTCTGAGAAGAGAAAGTAGGCTCCTCGATCTCACCATAAAATCACCAAACTGGCTTAGGCAGAGGAGAGATCTCAAGACAGGTCCTGAGACCCCCACCCTCTGCTATCCCCACTCTATGGGGGAATGGAGAGGGCAAAGGGCCAGAACTAGAGTAAAGGAGAAGCTCCTCTCATCTTACTGGCCACTAGGTGTTCATCTGGTGGAATAAAAGGAAACTTGAAGAAGCCTCAAATTCCTGCCAGAGAGCAGGACACTGGGGATGGGGATGGCACATGGTTCAGCTCTGTACCAAGCAGCTACCAGGTGTTAGACTGTCAGGCTGGAAAGGCAGTCCCTCCAGTGCTCCTCCACCTCGAACTCATGACAGGGACTGGGGAGTCTCCTCAGACAGTTTCTTTCTTTCTTTCTTTTTTTTTTTTAATAACTTTTTATTGATAGAGCGCATGCCAGGGTAATTTTTTACAACATTATCCCTTGCATTCACTTCTGTTCCGATTTTTCCCCTCCCTCCTTCCACTCCTTCCCCCAGATGGCAAGCAGTCCTTTACATGTTGAATGGGTTGCAGTATATCCTAGATACAATATATGTGTGCAGAACCAAACAGTTTTCTTGTTGCACAGGGAGAATTGAATTCAGAAGGTATAAATAACCCGGGAGGAAAAACATAAATGCAAGTAGTTTATATTCATTTCCCAGTGTTCTTTCTCTGGGTGTAGCTGCTTCTGTCCATCTTTGATCAATTAAGGCTCTCTTTATCAAAGAGCTCCACTTCCATCAGAATACATCCTCAAACAGTATCGTTGTTGAGGTATATAATGATCTCCTGGTTCTGCTCATTTCACTCAGCATCAGTTCATGTAAGTCTCTCCAGTCCTCTCTGTATTCATCCTGCTGGTCATTCCTTACAGAACAATAATATTCCATAACATTCATATACCACTCCTCAGACAATTTCCATGACACCTCCAGCAAGAACCTCTGGGCTTCCTGGCCTAAGTCTGGGAGGAATTTACACTAAAGAAGTACCTCTGCTCTGATTATCTTTCCAGGGGGCAGAAGTTGCCCTGAGGAGAAGAATAAAAACTGGGAGTCCCACTTTTAGTTCAGGTGAGAGAGATAAAGTTAAAGAGCCAACAGCTGTTTATAACAGCAGAATGGGAGAAACATGAGGGCTTAAAATCGGACCCTAAAAAAGGCGGGATCCACAGAGTAGTCAGGTTTCTCCTTAGGCTGGGAGTGGGTTCAGCTTTGAAAAGGCACTTCCTCTCAGAGCGTCTCAGCCAGCCACTTTTGCCCGAGGCAGAGGTCAAAATCAGTCCCAGAATTTGAGAGAAAAAGGGACTTTAGGAGTGCATTGAGATGCAAAGAAGGCTTCTTGGACTGGTGGGACCAGAGAGCTGGTGGGTGGAGGGAGTCTGATTCCCTTTCAGCTAATCTAAACAGCCTCTTAAACTTTCAAGTTTTGAAGTTTTTTTCTCAAGCTGAACGTTTCTGCTTTTTAAAGAGACATTAAGATGAATCTTTAGGGATAGAGGAAATAATGCTGCTGTCTTCAGATTTCATTCCTCCCCTCCTGGTTTGAACCCCACAATGTCTCTATGATCCTTGTCAGCTTGAAGTAGCTACATGAAGTTGAGATCTTAGTCCTTTTTCCCCCAAATGAATTTGTGTTAACTCGTGGCGGGGGAGGGGGGGGGAGAGAAGGTGAAGAGGGAGGCAAACTGTTAAACTGTGTTCCCTTTAAGATTATTATTCATAGAGATTGTGTCCCCTTTTCTGATCTCAGAGATCAGGATCTCCCAGGCTCCAAGAAGTCTAGAGACAGAGCCATCCTCCCAGGATAAGAGAAGCAATACTGTTCAGGGGCAAATCAACTCCCATAGAAACTCTAAATTCTGTTTCAATTAAGAAATCCTGATCCAATCAGACCGGGCTGTCCCAGCCCCCACCAAGATACCCAATATAATAGTTTCCTAGAGCTTAGCTGCTTTGCAGATGGTTAGGACCCTGCCTGCTGATTCTCTCAGCATAAAATTCCATTCCCAATAGATCTCTGCCACTAGAGAAGTCAGTATCCTAGAAAACTGATTTCTATCCAACAGTAAACTTTCATTTTGCAACTAAAAATTCGGGAATAAGTGAATTCTTTCACTCTAAACCTGCCCCCGATCTAAAGGGGATATTACCAGTTCTCTTATTGCCACTAACCTCTTGACCACTAGGAACTGAGAGCATTCAAATTGCATCATTTTGACCAAGATTTTGAGTCACTTACCCCAAGAAATTCATTTTAGTATAGCCCATATCTATCTTTGTGTTTACCAATCTGAGTTGATTGCCCCCTTTCAGGAATATTTCTTCCCAGGACTTCACCACTAATCTTTGGCCTAAGAAAGGCAACCAAATTAATGCTGTTTGAGTGGTCTAGATTCCTGGTGGTCTAGAGGTTAGTGGCTATAAGAGAGTTGTTAAGAATGCTCTTTAAATCGGCCACAGGTTCTAGGAGTGAAAGAATTCACTCCTTCCAGAATATTAGTGGCAAAATGAAAGTTTATTGTTAAATAGAAATCAGTTTACCCAGAGATTGACTTCTATAGTGGTAGATCTATGGAAAATGGAGTTTTGCACTGAGAATGCAGTTCTCAATGAACAGAAAGTCCTGACAGCAAAGGGAGCTGCCAGGGTCCAACTAAAGTCGATGGGAGCTTATTATATTGGGTATCTTGGTGGGGCTGAGACAACTGGAGCAGATCAGAACCATTGGGGACTGGGTAGCCCAAGGAAGTCAGAATGGGGGCTAGGACAAGCCCAGATCTCCTATTAGAATTCAAAGGGATGCTTTTTGACCAGGATTTGTAATTGAATCAAAGGCTCTGGCATCCCAGAAAGATAATTTGTCTGGGGAGGATATGCCTCAGCCAGGAGGGACTGGGAATCTGAAAGGAATTACAGATCAATAGAAAATACAGTTTCTTAAAGGGACCACAACCTGCTTCAAAATGACCATCCCTTCATTAATAACCTGTTGATCTTATTAATAAAATAATTAAATTACTCATAAATTATTGTTTTAATCACCACAGCAACAAGATTTAATAGAAAAAGGGTCATAGTATATTGATTTTTTTTTTTTTTGCTTCTACCACTTATTTCTTTTTTTTTTTTCATCTGTAATGTGAAGGGGTTGTAGATGATCCTTACATTCACTTGAACTTCTATGAATTTGTATTCAAAATAACATTTTCTTTTTCTGTTGTTGATTATAAAATCTTTCTAATTGTAAGGAATAGAGTCAAAATATTTAGAATATGCTATTTCCTGATCTCTAGATCTAAATTAGTGTTGGATTGAGCAATCTGTAATCCTTCTTTCACCTATGACATTTCCAGATCTCTATGCAATCTATGAATAATGGGATAACTATTCTTTTTTCTATAATTTTTAAATGCCTATCTTTGGTCTGCTGAGAAGAAAAAAAAAAAAACTCAGCCAATGATTGCATAGAACCTTTTGAGTACTGGTACTAATCCTCTCACTCTCAATGAGAATCATTAATTATTAGATTAAATGGGTAATAAAGTGATGAGCAGGTATTGAATTCCCTCAAAAACTATTATATCAGAAAAATAACTTCACTGTGAGGGCTGACAAAAGAAAAAGAAAAGTGTACAGTTTAATAGTGATATAACTAAAGTTTCATCCATAGAGACAATCTTGCTTTCCAAACTAGACTTAGTCTAAGATTGTATAATGGAAAGAGCACTGAGCTAACCCTGCCACTAATGAATCCTCATCTGTAACATGAGAAGGTTGAGATAGATTTTTCCCCTACTAACTCTAAAACTCTATTTTTTTTTTTTTTACAAATTAACTTTTTTAACCAGGTAATTTTTTCCTATTGACAAATTATCATTCCAAAAATACTTACTCTTCACATCTGATGGAATTTTCAGTTAGCTTTTTAGCTTTTAACTTCTCTCTTAAACTCCACTTTCAGTGTTATATGCAAACAACTTTGATTCTTTGCCTCAATGGCAACCTAGCCTTAATGACTGACTAGGTGAGGTCCCAGTCAGACTGAGACTTGTTGAAGACCTTAGCTTAAAAAAGCCAAGATCTCCCTCTGCAGCCAGGGCCATTTTCAGTCATCCTGATTCATATTCAGGGAATATGGCTTTGGAGGGGAAAGTGAAGCAGGTGACCTTGCACACCCCTCCCTTCCTTAAATCCAATTCTCTTGTATCTCATGGCATCACCTCTCTAATGTCATGATCCTCTTTGAGAATGAAGGACAAACAACAATAACAATGTCAAGTATTTGACATCGACAAACAAGTTCTTGAAGAACTCCCACTTAAGGAAGTGCATGCATGAATTCCTATGAAGACAAAATTTCCTTCTAGGAAAGCACACATGGCTCAATTGCCTATTTGGAACAGGCTTCAGGGAGATTGTCTGAAGGTCAATAAACCTTGTTCAGTGAGGTGCTGAACCAGAGTTAAGAGTGGCAGGAATAGGAGTGCAGTATTTAGTTCAGTTATACAAGCATAGGAATTCAGGAACTGTTAAGATGTCAGGAGATTGTGATGGATGACCTTGGGCTGTGATAGGTCAGCCCAAAATCTAAATTCCTCAGTGAACCAGTAGTGCTAGTCAAAGCAATACAGTTTGCTAGAGAGTGAGATCATTCAGAGTGAAAAATATTATTGTTATGCTGATGTCAGGGCAGAGTTTGTTTACTGAGCCTTATCTCTGAGAAATAGGATGTCTCCAAATAGCCTGAGTGGAAAAACAAAATCACTGTGGAAGGGAAGGGGAAAGGAAAGCATTAGCAAAACTGTCAGTTGTTTTTCTACAACCCCACTAAATAGTAATAGATCTAGAGCCAGAAGTCAGTTCAGGAGCTACCTTACCCAACCTCTTCTTTTTACAAATTAGGAAGCTAAAGCTCCAAGAGGTCAAATAATTTGTCCAAGGTTACAAAGATAGACATCAGTAGACATTTCAACCTTGGTCCTCTGAGACAGTTCTTTCCATTTTAGCATAGTGTAATCATCAGTTCAGATGAACAAACACCAATTATTCCGTCTTAAGCATCCTCAGTCAATGGAAAAGATTCCATCCTTCTTTATATCATTACTACAGATAACCAATACTCTTTTAGAAATGAGTTATACAACTGTTTCTTGCTGCACTTTTTTTTTTCTATTTGTTTTAAGAACTATGCATTCAAATCTTTGAAGAGTATATATTATATCATTAAAATATATATTGTTATATTTATTTATATTTATATATTACATATTTGATATAATATTTATATATTATATATTACAAAATATTATATACAAAAGTATATAAAGCAAATTTTAAGATTTAAAATGTTTTCAAAATTTAAGAAGATTGCTACTTATTTTGTCCTTTTATAACTGTTCTTTCATTTTCTCTTGTCATCTTAATTTCTGTTAGATACACAAATGTTCATTCTGAAAGTATATATTTTTCATTCTTTATATGATTATGAAATAGGAGATTAGTGATATTATATCAAATATGGAACACTTTTCTTAGGATTTCCAAGAGCCTTAAAAGAGGCTTCCATCAATATACTCTATGCTACAATTTCATGTAAACTGAGGCATACTCCCTAAAGGATCTGTATCTCTCTTTCTCCAAAGGGAAGATGACTAGAAGGTATACAGGCCAGCCCTTTGAAACCCAAATTCCTCTTTTCTCCAGATTAAAAAAAAAAAAAAAAAAAAAAAAAAAAGCAGAGCAAGACAATGCATATTAAAAAAAAAAAAAAATCAAGAGTGATCTTTATTAACTAGGTAGAACATTATCATGTGGAAGAAACAGCCTAAGGCTGAAATGGCTCATTTGGGAAAACAGGGACATGGTTTATATTATTTTCAGACACAGGAAGGTAGGAAATAGGTTGATCTGAAGAGGGAAGGGGGCATGTTATACATTAAGAGCTCCAGGTTTGAGAGGAGGGAAGTGCCAGGAAGCAGGGAAAATGAGGACTTCCAGGTATAAAGATGGGGACCTTTTGATACATTAAAGAGGCCACAAGATAATTCCAGTGGCATCAAGAGTCCAAGGCTTGAATATAAGCAAAAAGATAAACAGAATGTCTTCCTACATCTTATAAACTTCTGAATGTCTCATAAACTACAAGATAAACAGGATGTCAGATATGACAGGATGACTCCAAGAATTCAAGGCTAGCTGATAGCTCATCTCCAGAGACTGCTCAAAGCTGCTGAGCTAAACCAGTTGTAAGGTCACTGATTCTGCATTTCTAACTAGATTTCGCTCTGTCACTGTAAAGGATTGTTGGTTTGTCAAGTTATTCTATATCCTGATTGATCAAATTAATCCTATACATCTTCCTTCATAAACTGGATAATTGGAAGGGGGGAGGATTCAAGCAAATAAAGGAAATTAGCTTACCTACTCACCATAATTGGGGATTCATTTTATCAAGAAGGGCCCACAATATATGTTCTGCAAAATTTAGTATAGGAGATGGAGCACATAAGAATATACTTAACAATGAAGCTGATGATTTGCTGCTAACTAGTGTTACTTCTATAATAAGTGAAATGATAAAAGAGTGAATAGGTGATATTCCTCAAGCACAACTCTGACCACATCCTTCCCTTACTCAAAAATTTCAGATCATCATTAGGATAAAATACAAACTCTTCTGCTTAATAATCTGCTGGCCATTCCAATTCTACTAGAATGTTTTGATGAGAGAAAGGTGACAGGTCTTCAGTCAAAGTTTGTGAACTACCACATCCATCAAACAAAAGGCAAACCAAGTAGCTTCAGGCTAAGCTTTTTCTTTTAACCTAAGAGTCTGAGGATGAGCACCCAGTACATTGTCTCAGATAACTCTCCAACTTAGAGTTAGAAATTTCTAAGTTACTCTCTAGTTTAGCATAAAAATGAATTTGAGCGAAAGTAAGAAAAAAATAGGTCAAGGAATCAAATTAATTGCTTACTATCCCCATAATGGACATTTATAAACTAATGAATGTATGAACAAATAAAGAAATGAATTATAAAATATTTATTAAATACTTACTATATTTCAGACACCCTTCTAAGTGCTGGAGAAACAAGAACTAGCAAGCAGTACAGTCCATGACTTCATAGAGGTTACATTCCCAAGAAGGAAGACAACATATTAAAAGAATTTACAAGAGTTGGAGGGGCTCTCAGAGTCCACGTTCAGGTAAAGAAGGAGAATGACCAGAGTGCAGTGATTATTGTTTGAAAATATCCAGGAAGTGACATAGACAACTAGTTCTGTGCAAGATAAGAGGAAAAGAGGAAATTTTGTGAAGACTATAGCATCTTGCAAGCTGAGCCTTAAAAGAAAAGAGGGATTTGGAAAAGCAGGCAGAAATGAAAAGAAAGTATAGTCCTGTTTTAGAGATGGAGGGCAAAAATATCAAAAAGTTGGCATTTGGGAGAATTCTGGAAAGATGGTAGACTAGGTCAAAACATTTCCCTCTCAAACAGAATAAATTTGTGCCTCAGGGTGAAGGGAGACTGGTGAAAAACTAAGAAGACTTGGGGAAGAACAGGGGTCCTCCTGGAATAATCCAGGAGTTTAACTAGGTAGAATATCTTCAGACTACTAGCAGGAGTCCTGGGACTAGCTGGGTTTGGGGTCAGTCCGAACCATAAAAACTTTCACATCTTGGACAGTATGAGCAGTTGGGACCTGAGTCCAGGAAGACTGAATTCCTAATTAGGAACTCCAAGGCCAGCTGTGATGCAGAGGCACCATCTTGAACAAGAAAGAACCAGAAACCATTGAATGCAGAAGCAATGGACAAGGATGCTATTGGCTATGAGCACTTGCAGGAGAGTGGAGCTTTTGGTTTGGGGTTCTAGGTCAAAGGGAAGAGCTGAAGTGCAACTAAATGCATTATCCCCCCATTCCAGGATTGAAGATGCTTACACTAATAGTTCTCACTTTTAAAAAAAAGGGCAAAGAAGAAAAAACCCAAGCAGAGAAACTTACTATGGGAATAAGGAAACGCAGCTTCAGCTTCAGAGGAAGTAATTGGCTACCTGCCCAGAAAAAAAAATTTATAGAAGAATTCAGAAAAAGACTTTAAAGTATGAGAGATTGAGGAAAAACTAAATATATAATTTAGGTCTTTTTTTAAGTTTAAGTTTTTAAGTTTTTTTAAAGTTTAAGTTTAAGTTTTTAAAGTTAACTTTAAGTTTTAAGTTTTTAAGTTTAATCTATAAATAAAAACCCTCCCCCCCAAAAAAAAAAAAAAAAAAAAACCAAGAACATTCTGGGGGAGGGGAAGTTAACCAAATAGAAAAGGAAACAGTCTTAAAGAAGAAAATAATTCTTCGAAAATTAGAATTGGGCGATATGGGACTTCCCTCTAAACTCTTCTCATTACCCTCATAACCAACTATTTAATCCAGCCTCAAAAATAACTCTTCACTACTTAAATTCATGAAGATTAGAAGCACTACAATTTACCAGCCGAAGTCAATCCGGAAGAGCGCCAGGAAAGGTTTGTCCTGAGGGGCCAGGAACAGACTAGCACAGGCAGCGAGAGGCTAGCGTCCTGAGCAGACCAGGGGCGGGGGTGATCTCTGTGGCTAGAGAAGTTATAGGGACCACTCTGCTATAGGCTAACTGCTCTGCCTTGATTACAAAGCAGTAAACCGGCAGAGAAATTAAAACCTGAAACAGAGGGTCCTCTAAAAAACACCAGAACCTAACAAGATCTGGCTGTAACCACTCAAACCCAGAAGTGACTCAGGCAGACTTTACCGCAGCCCTGCGGTCACATCACACAGTTTGGGGCTTTTGCGGGGGCAGTTGCTAATCTGCACAGCAGTGGGGCACAGCCTGGGCAGCCTCTAATCTGCAGTGTGGGGGTCTCGGCCTGGGGCAATAGAACCTCCCCAGATGACTGCGCTTCCCGACAGACACTTCCGGTCCCTGCAAATCCATTCACTGCTCAGCTGCTAATACCCACAGCTCCAGGGCAGGGTTTGGTTTGGGAAGTGAAACTCTCACTGCTCAGCGTCTAGCCCCAGGGCAGTCGTTATCTCACACAGCAGGGGTTCTTTGAAAGGCCCTTTCCCAGCCCGGCCCTGCAGGCCTGAGTTACTTTCAGGTGGGGAACTTTCCCAGAGCACTCCAATACCTCCCTGCTTTTTGTAGCTGGTTGGCAGGACAGCTACCCATCCATATACCTTTCACTGCTCTGCAAAGGAAGAGGGTAACCTCCTGGCTCTGAAGGCAGAACTTACAGGCTTTAACAAAATGAGTAAAAAAAATCAAAAGAACGATTGATAGTTTCTATACAGAAAGAGAACAGCTTTTCAACCCTGAAGAGACTAATAGCAGACAGTCTCCAGACAATTGTTGGTCTCCAATACAAAAGGCTCTCCTAGAAGAGACTATTAAAAACCTTAAAAGAGAGCTACAAGAGAAATGGGGAAAGGAAAGAGAAGCTATGCAAGAGAGTACAGAAAAGGCACATAACTCACTAAAAGAAAAATTTGATAAAGTGGAAAAAGAAAACAACTTCCTGAAATGTGAATTGGAAAGATTAAAAAAAAACTCCCAAGAAGTGCAGGGAAACAGAATTTGCGAATTGGAAAAAGAAAATAACTCACTTAAAAAAAAAAAAAAATTAGTGAAATGGAAAAAAATTCCATAGAGCACAACAACTCAATTGGACATATACAAAAAGAAGTCAAAAAAGCTAATGAAGAAAATAACTCACTAAAAATGAGAACTGAACAAATAGAAATGACTGATTCATTGAGATATCAAGAATCAGTCAAGCAAAACCAAAAAAATGAAAGATTGGAAAAAAATATCAAATATTTATTTGGAAAAACAACAGACTTGGAAAATAGATCTAGAAGAGATAACCTGAGGATCATCGGATTACCAGAGAATTATGATGAACAAAAGAGCCTAGATACTATTTTACAGGAAATCATCAGAGAACTGCCCAGAAGTAATAGAACTGGAAGGGGAAATAAGCATTGAAAGAATTCATCGAATATCTTCTGAAAAGGACCCTAAAATAAAAACTCGGAGGAATATTGTGGCCAAACTTCAGAATTTTCAGACTAAAGAAAAAATTTTATAAGCAGCCAGGAAAAAACAGTTCAAATACTGAGATGCCACAATAAGGGTCACGCAAGATCTGGTTGCCTCAACATTAAAGGACTGAAGGGCCTGGAATCAGATATTACAAAAGGCAAAAGAACTTGGAATGCAGCCAAGAATAAACTACCCAGCTAAGCTGAGTATTTTTTTCCATGGAAGAAGATGGACATTTAATGAAATAGAGGAATTCCATCTGTTTCTAAGGAAAAAACCAGACTTAAACAAAAAATTTGATCTCCAACAACAGGAATCAAGAGAAGTAGAAAAAGGTAAAAGGAACTCTTGAGAATTGTATTTTTGTTGTGGATATACATAAAAACCATATGTACAATTTGATTTTACCAATATAACATAAAAAAGGGAAGTAGAAATAGAAAGGGGATATTGTCAGAAAAAGGGAAGAGGGGAGATAAAAAGAGGGAAACTACATGCGACAATGAGGCAAAGGAAACCTACCATATATGAGGGAACTTAGAGAGGGGGAGGAACATTGTGTGAATCCTACTCTCATCAGAGTTGGCTCAAAGAAGAAACAATTGACATATTTGTTTTACAGAGATTCTTCTCTCACTTCATTAAAAAGTGGGAGAGGAAAAGGGAGAAGGAAAAAGAGTAATAAGGGAAGGGTACAAGAAAGGGGAAGAGATTCAAAGGGAGGCGGGAGGGATACTAAAGAGGGAGAGCTGTGTGATGCAAGTGGGACCAATAAGTTTAATACTAGGGAAGAAGGGAAAGAGGGCAAGAAAAAGAAAAGTATAATCTGGGGATATTAGGATGGCAGGAAATACAGAATTGGTTATTTTAACCGTAAATGTGAATGGGATGAACTCTCCCATAAAGAGGAGGCAGATAGCAGACTGGATCAAAAGTCAGAACCTTACAATCTGTTGTTTACAGGATTTTTTTACTGTTTTTTAACATTTAAAACAGGGAGATACAGAGTAAAAGTAAAAGGCTGGAGCAGAATCTATTATGCTTCAGGTGAAGTCAAAAAAGCAGGGGTAGCCATCCTTATCTCAGATCGAGCAAAAACAAAGATTAATCTAATTAAAAGAGATAAGGAAGGAAACTATATCTTGCTTAAGGGTACTATAGACAATGAAGCAATATCAGTATTAAACATATATGCACCAAGTGGTATAGCATCTAACTTCCTTAAAGAGAAGTTAAGAAAGTTGCGAGAAGAAATAGACAGCAAAACAATAATAGTGGGAGATCTCAATCTTGTACTCTCAGATTTAGATAAATCAAATCACAAAACAAAATAAGAAAGAAATTAAAGAGGTAAATAGAATATTAGAAAAATTAGGTATGATAGATCTCTGGAGAAAACTGAATGGTGACAGAAAGGAGTATACTTTCTTCTCAGCGATTCATGGAACCTACACAAAAATTGACCATATATTAGGACATAAAGACCTCAAAATTAAATTCAGGAAGGCAGAAATAGTAAATGCTTTCTTTTCATATCACAATGCAATAAAAACTATATTCAACAAAAAGTTAGGTGTAAATAGACCAAAAAGTAATTGGAAACTAAATAATCTCATCTTAAAGAATGATTGGGTGAAACAGCAAATTATAGACACAATTAATAATTTCACTCAAGATAATGACAATGATGAGACATCATATCAAAATTTATGGGATGCAGCCAAAGCAGTAATAAGGGGAAACTTTATATCCTTAGAGGCTTACTTGAATAAAATAGAAAAAGACAAGATCAATGAATTGGGCCTGCAACTTAAAAAGTTAGAAAAAGACCAAATTAAAAATCCCCAATCAATTACTAAACTTGAAATTCTAAAATTAAAAGGAGAAATTAATAATATAGAAAGTAAAAAAACTATTGAACTAATAAATAAAACTAAGAGTTGGTTTTATGAAAAAACCAATAAAATTGATAAACCTTTGGTAAATCTGATTAGAAAAAGGAGAGAGGGAAATCAAATTAGTAGTCTTAAAAATGAAAAAGGAGAACTTTCCACTGATGAAGAGGAAATTAAAGAAATAATAAGGGGTTACTTTGCCCAACTTTATGCCAATAAATTTGATAACCTAAGCGAAATGGATGACTACCTCCAAAAATATAGGCTTCCCAGATTATCAGAGGAGGAAGTAAATTGCTTAAATAGTCCCATTTCAGAAAAAGAAATAGAACAAGCTATTAATCAACTCCCTAAAAAAAAAATCCCCGGGACCAGATGGATTTACATGTGAATTTTACCAAACATTCAAAGAACAATTAGCCCCAATTATGTATAAACTATTTGAAAAAATAGGGAATGAAGAAGTCCTACCAAATTCCTTTTATGACACAGACATGGTACTGATATCTAAACCAGGTAGGTTGAAAACAGAGAAAGAAAATTATAGACCAATCTCCCTAATGAATATTGATGCTAAAATCTTAAATAAGATATTAGCAAAAAGACTACAGAAAATCATCCCCAGGATAATACACCACGATGAAGTAGGATTTATACCAGGAATGCAGGGCTGGTTCAATATTAGGAAAACTATCAGTATAATTGGCCATATTAATAATTAAATTAACAAAAACCACATGATCATCTCAATAGATGCAGAAAAAGCATTTGATAAAATCCAACATCCATTCCTATTAAAAACTCTTGAGAGTAGGAATAAATGGACTTTTTCTTAAAATAATCAGTAGCATCTATTTAAAACTAGCAGTAAGCATCATATGTAACAGGGACAAACTGCAACCATTCCCAATACGACCAGGAGTGAAACAAGGTTGCCCACTATCACCATTATTATTTAATATTGTATTAGAAATGCTAGCTTTGGCAATAAGAGTTGAGAAAGAGATTAAAGGAATAAGAATAGGCATTGAGGAAACCAAATTATCACTCTTTGCTGATGATATGATGGTATATTTAGAGAACCCCAGAAACTCTACTAAAAAGTTATTAGAAACAATCCACACCTTCAGCAAAGTTGCAGGATACAAAATAAACCCATAGAAGTCATCAGCATTCTTATATATCACTAACAAAACCTAACAGTTAGAGTTACAAAAAGACATTCCATTTAAAGTAACTACTGATTGTATAAAATATTTAGGAATCTATCTGCCAAGGGAAAATCAGAAACTTTATGAGCAAAACTACAAAACACTTTCCATACAAATTAAGTCTGATCTAACCAACTGGAAAAAAATTAGATGCTCTTGGATTGGGCGAGCAAATATAATAAAGATGACAATACTACCTAAATTAATCTATTTATTTAGCGCTATACCAATCAGACTCCCAAAAAACTACTTTGATGAACTAGAAAAAATAACAACAAAGTTCATATGGAAAAATAAAAGGTCAATAATTTCAAGGGAATTGATGAAAAAAAAAATCAAATGAAGATGGCCTAGCTGTACCAGATCTAAAATTATATTATAAAGCAGCAGTTACTAAAACCATCTGGTATTGGCTAAGAAATAGACTAGTTAATCAATGGAATAGGTTAGGTTCAAAGGACAAAACAGCCAATAACTTTAATAATATAGTGTTTGACAAACCCAAAGACCCCAGTTTCTGGGATAAGAATGCATTATTTGACAAAAATTGCTGGGAAAATTGGAAATCAGTATGGCAGAAACTAGGCATTGACCCACACTTAACACCGTATGCCAAGATAAGGTCAAAACGGGTTCATGATCTAGGCATAAAGAATGAGATGATAAATAAATTGGAAGAGCATAGGATAGTTTACCTGTCAGACCTGTGGAAGAGGGAGGAATTTATGACCAAAGAAGAACTAGAGATCACTATTGACCACAAAATAGAAAATTTTGATTATATCAAATTGAAAAGTTTTTGTACAAACAAAACAAATGCAGACAAGATTAGAAGGGAAACAATAAACTGGGAAAACATTTTTACAATCAAAGGTTCTGATAAAGGCCTCATTTCCAAAATATATAGAGAATTGACTCTAATTTATAAGAAATCAAACCATTCTCCAATTGATAAACGGTTAAAGGATATGAACAGATAATTCTCAGACAAAGAAATTGAAACTATTTATAGCTATATGAAAATATGCTCCAAATCATTATTAATCAGAGAAATGCAAGTTAAGACTATTCTGAGATACCACTACACACCTGTCAAATTGACTAGAGTGACAGGGAAAGATAATGCGGAATGTTGGAGGGAATGCGGGAAAACAGGGACACTGAGACATTGTTGGTGGAATTGTGAACACATCCAGCCATTCTGGAGAGCAATTTGGAACTATGCTCAAAAAGTTATCAAACTGTGCATACCCTTTGATCCAGCAGTGTTTCTACTGGGCTTATACCCCAAAGAGATACTAAAGAAGGGAAAGGGACCTGTATGTGCCAAAATGTTTGTGGCAGCCCTGTTTGTAGTGGCTAGAAGCTGGAAAATGAATGGATGCCCATCAATTGGAGAATGGTTGAGTAAATTGTGGTATATGAACATTATGGAATATTATTGTTCTATAAGGAATGACCAGCAGGATGAATACAGAGAGGCTTGAAGAGACTTACATGAACTGATGCTAAGTGAAATGAGCAGAACCAGGAGATCATTATATACCTCAACAATGATACTGTTTGAGGATGTATTCTGATGGAAGTAGATCTCTTCGATAAAGAGAGCTAATTCAGTTTCAATTGATCAAATATGGACAGAAGCAGCTACACCCAAAGAAAGAGCACTGGGAAATGAATATAAACTGCTTGCATTTTTGTTTTTTTTCCCGGGTTATTTATGCCTTCTGAATTCAATTCTCCCTGTGCAACAAGAAAACTGTTCGGTTCTGCACACATTTATTGTATCTAGAATATACTGTAGCCTATTCAACATGTAAAAGACTGCTTGCCATCTGGGGGAGGGGGTGGAGGGAGAGAGGGGAAAAATCAGAACAGAAGTGAATGCAAGGGATAATGCTGTAAAAAATTACCCTGGCATGGGTTCTATCAATAAAAAGTTATTAAAAAAAAAAAAGAAAATTAGAATTGGGCAAGGGGAAACCAGAGAACCCATGAGAAACCAAGAAATGACAACACAAAATATAAAGAATGAAAAATAGAACAGAATATGAACCATCTTACTAAAAAAAAAAAAACAGATCTGGAGAATAGATCAAAAAGAGAAAATACAATAATCAGACTATTTGAAAGCTGTGACAAAAAGAGAGAGAGAGAGAACTTTGAAATAATGATGCAAGAAATAATTAAAGAAAATTGTCCTGGAATAATAGAACATGCAAGGAAAGTAATAGAAAAAAAAAAAAACCAACAGATTACTATCTCAAAGAGATCCTTTGTGGGAAACATAGCAATATTATTGTCAAATTTCCAAACTCCCATATCAAAGACAAAATTTTTCAGGTAACAAAAAAAGCAATTCAAATATGCTAGAGCTACAATTAGAATTGCACAGGACTTATCATTAGCTACAATAAAAAAGTTCAGGTTCTGGAATAATATATGCCAACAATCAAAAGAAGTAGGCCAAAAAATATCATATCTGGCAAAATTACCCATAATATTGAATGAAAAAAAGTGGACATTCAATGAACTTGCAGATTTTCAGAACTTTGTCTCAACCAAATTTGAACTTAATAGAAAATTTTACACATAAGTGCCAATATCAAAGATTAGTTTCAAGGAACTTAATATGAAAAAATTGTTTTATGTGTTGTGTATGGAAATGTATACCATATGATTAAGATTTGGATAGCTCAAAAGAAATATTGGGACCTAATTCCAAAAAGAAATATTGTCAAGAAAAAGGTAAAAATAATAATTATGTCATACAAATGAGGTGCAGAGGAAGAACTAATACAGAGGCATTGGGGGAGGAGGGCTCATAGTTCTGAATACCTACTCACATCAGGAATACATTAATACTACATACACACACACACACACACACACACCATGAAGGATATAGCACCCTCCAAAATATATAAGAAAATGGGGGGGAGGGATGTAGAATAGAATAAGGTATGGTATAGAAGGATGCGTAGAGTAATGGTAGTGAAACATATACACAGACACTACAACAATGATCAAAAGTAGAATTTACTAGAAAAAAAAGTAGAGCTAATAATTGATCTTAGACAAAGTCACACTTAAAGATTAAGTCAAGAAGGAAATGAACATATATGCCAGCCATATTAATGTTGTTTAGATGCATGATTACATGGGCATCAAATGTATTTGTATATATATTTGTGTGTGTATGTGTGTGCTTAAGTGTATTGGAGCCTGCTTGGGGGAGGTAGGAGGAATAAAAGGGAGGGAAAAGAATAAAATAAAAAGTGCACAGCAGAGAGCAAAAGAATAATTACAAGGAAGCAATGAAAAGATGGACACCATGAATATAATTTCTTCTATTATTATATATGCTTTCATGAAATGCAAATTTATTGTTACATATTTTGAATCTTTCCTGATATTCTGCTGGGCACATGACAATATTTTGCTTTGTTTTGTTTTGTTTTAATTTTTCTTTTCTTTCTGTTTTCTATTCTGTTTTTTCTTATTTTGTATTTAGTTCAACACATTAAAAGAAAAAAAAAAAATTGGCAGTGTTACATTCCAAATCTTGCTCTACTAAACATACAGAATACCAAAATCACAAAGTTGGAAGAGACTTTATCATCTATCTAATCCAACTTGTACCTGATGAGAAATTACTTTTATAATATCTTTCATCATCAATCATCTAGGTTACCATTAGATAAAACTACTAGCTTCAGAATCAAGAGTCTTTGAATCTTCAATACACAGTTCCTAGTAAATCATTGGAGCTAAATTTTTTAAAGTTCATTTATTTGATTGATTGATTCTTTCCTCTTCTTCTTTAAAATATAGCCTTCCTCAAATAATTACAGAAAACCTAGATATCTCAAGTGAACCAAAAATAAACTAGGTGTGATTTAGTCTTTAACCAGTTTGGAAAAAAAAATCATTAAAACTTTGAATCATTGGATGAAAACAAAGGATAACACATGGGGAAAATTGTGAGTATTTGAAGAGAACCAGTCTTGTCCCATGAGGATATGTATAAAAACAGGAAATGAAATCAGAGTCAATGATCCCAGTGATGGTAGAATCCATTAGTGAAGGATTACCAAGAGAACTATCCTCATCTCCTTTATGACCAGGTGATTACTTTGTGAACTTACAAGGGTCAGAAAATCAGGAATTCCCACTGAATTCAGAAGCAGTGTCTGAGGAGCAGCAGCAACTGATGGTAGTATCTGAAAAAGGGGCTGTAATTTTAGAAAAACATGGAAAGACTTGCACAGATAATGAGAGCAAAATAAGCAGAACCAAGAAAATATAATATACTGTAAAAGCAATATTATTTTAAGAACAACATTGAATAAATAACTTATTTTGTCTACATCCAAATCATTGAACTACCACATCATTGAACTATCCCACTACCATAATCAAAAGGAGGATTTAAACAGCATCTTTCAAGAAATTATCAAGGGAAACTGCCCTGATGTCCTAGAACTAGATGGGAAAATATGCACTAAAAGAATCCACCAATCACCTCAGGAAAGAGATCCCAAAATAAAAACTTGAAAGAACATCATAGCCAAATTTCAAGAACTATCAGCTCAAGGAGAAAAAATACTACAAGTTGTCAGAAAAAAAAAAAAATTCAGATATCAGGGCCTCAAAATCGGGATACCATAAGACTTGGCAGCTACAATATTAAAGGACTGGAGATCACAGAACATGATATTTAAGAAAGCAAAGGAGATAGAACTACAATAAAGAATCAGCCACCAAAATTAATCATAATATTACAAAAGAAAAAATGATCTTTCAATGATATAGAAAGACTTCAAGTTTTCATAAGAAGACCAAATTTTTTTTTTAAAAAATTGATTTCCAATGTCGTGGCAAGGTAAAAGAAAGCAGAAGGGATTCAATGGAAATTTGCTGTTTATGTTGCTACATGGGAAGATGATACTTGTAATTCTTAAAATGCATTTTTGGTGGAGTTGTGAACTGATCCAACCATCTGGAGAGCAATTTGGAACTGTGCCCAAAAGGCAATCAAACTATGTATATCCTTTGATTCAGCAATACTACTATTTTCTGTTTTACATAAATCAATATTACATTTTAAAATAATGATAGCTGCTAATATTGAGATAGCACTTACTATGTGCTAATCACTATGTTAAATGCTTTAAAATTTTTTCTTTATGGAATTATGATTTTTTATTATTTTGTTATTAATACAGCATGTTATGCTAATAGTTTTTCTGATTCTGAAACAACACTAAATTTCTAGTATAAATCCAACTTAATTACAGTGTAAGAATGTTTTAGATATATTTCCATAGCCTATTTAGTAATATACTATTCTACTTTTTAGATTAAAATTCATCTATAGTTTATCTGTTTTATCCTTCTCCTTAGCTTCATTCCCAATTCATTGATTTGTTCTTTCTCAGGCCATTTATTTATGAAAATGTTTTTAATATAAATTTTCTTTAATTTTCCTAGCTGTGATACAAACATTTTTATATATTATTTCATTGTTATAATTTTTTCCTGATGAAATGTTCTATTGTTTGCATAATCCAATAATACATTATTTATCAGAAACAAAAAAAAAACACTCTTTCACATGGAATTTAAAAGATTGTAGAAGAATTTATTGAAATTCTGTTTCTGTTGCATTGAGGCACATGATAAAAAAAAAAAAAAAGCTAAATGCTTTATTTGCCTTTCAAATAAATAACCTGTATGTTCCTCCCATTAGTCATCAAACACACTATATTTCAGCCAAAACAAAGCATTAACATTGTTATGTAATCTTCTATCCTCTGTGCATCTGCACAGACTGTCCCCAGTTTCTGGCAAATGTTTTCTATACATCTATGCCTATTAAAATTTTTCTCTAAATTTCAAGGAGAAATTTAAACTGCAAGTTCCTTATGTCTTTTAATTTAATTTATAATAACAATGTTAATATTTGTATATGGTTCAAGTGATCTAGTAATATTGACTGGTAACTAAAAAAGAATTGCATGAAATATAGCTAAATTGTATAAACAAAATATGGTAAAAAAAATTTATTAAATAAATCACCAAGATTTTATAAGAAGCACTGGATTAAATATTGGAAAAAAATTAAAAGTTGAAATAAGACACAATCCCTTTCCTCTATGAATTTTCATTCTAGTAAGAGGATTAAAACATCAGGAAAGTTTTAATACACGGAATTAATTGCTAAATGCAATAAAGAGTTACAAAATCAAATATTCTGTGAGGTCTACAAGGGACTAACTAGGAACCTGAAATTAAGTATTTCTTCTTTAGCATGTACATAGTTTGCTTTCCCTCAGGGAGAAAGAGTGAAATGTAACAGACCTGACTTTCAGTCAGTGGGATCCAGGGCAACTAGCATTAAATTCATACAGCAATTTATCATTTATAAAGTTCTCTAAAGTATATTGTCTCATTTGACTTTCAGAACAACATTATGAAATGGGTGAGATAAATTATCCTTTGAGTATTTGTTTGCATGTATGGGAATTGAGGCTTATAGGGAAAAAGGTGAGTTATTTGTTCAAGATGGCACAGTACATAAATGGTGTAGCCAGGATTAAAACAAAACTCTTTTAACTTGAAATCTAGCATTCTTTGCGTCAGAATATAATTGTTTCTTGTCCTGTCTTCACAATGGCTGTAGAATGAAATTGTAAATTCCAAAATTATATCAAAGAAGGAGACCAAGAACTGATTCAAAATTTGGAAACAATATTCAAATGAGCAAAATCTTTGGCTTCAGTTAATGCTGAAGATCTTCTTTGACTTGTTTCCTGCTCCTGATGTCTCCTCAACTACTTATGCTTCCTTTTCTAGTATTCTTATATAAACTTTTAGAGAGTTTATGTTGTCTTCCCCAACTGAAGACTGAGTTCCTTTTGTCTAGCACAGTTAAGCAGGTTCTTAATAAATGTTTGATTGATTAATTCTGGTTTTTTATCTTGGTTTGTCTTAACAATACCAGAGTCTTCTCAGTGAAAAGATAAGTGTAATCATAGGATACAACGATTCTGTTCTATGGAAAGAATGTTTATTTCTTAACTTTAATTGAAAAGGCAACCATTCCACTCTACTACATTGCCTCTTTCTAACATAAAGCATCATTATTAGACATAAACAACAGATTCTCCATTTGCAACTCTTAAATATAAGAGTAATGATTATTTCTCTGAGAAGTTCCTCTTTCTTGACAAGAAAATGAGCATTAGTATATAGAGCTAGGAGGAATTTTATTAAAGAGAAAAACTGGTATTTGGTTTATGGACTTTATTGCCTTTTAACCAAAAGATTAGTTTCCTCCTAAGTAGGTCTCAAAGACATGAAAATGATGTAAGTACTGAAAATAACTATCAATAATCTCCCTGTGAAGATTAGGAGCAAACTATCCATTGCCTGGCTTGCTGAATTCTGATAATATCTCACCCACTGGACAAATCAGAAATATTCAGTGTCTGAATTGTGGATTATTCACTTACCTTCGTGAAATGTCTTCAAGAAATAGTGATAGTCTGGTCTCCGCCCTCTTCTCTCCCCTTTCCCCCCAACTTCCCACTTTTAGCAATCAACAATTTGTTTTAAGAAATTATTCTGGAATCACTTCAAACATACACAGTATCTCATTTATCTAAGTTAGTATTGATTTTTATCTCTAACAAGTTGGTTATTTCACTATACATAGCTCATTCAGAAATGACTTCCATAATTATTGTCTATCTGCCTTAATAAAATTTCATTTCATACACTAGTCATTGTTTGCCTATATACCTATCACATCCCAACTCTCATCTTAATGAAAATATTCACAATACAGTTGATTCTCATTATTTGTGTCAATTATGTTTTACAAAACCAGCACATATCTGAATTTAACAAATATCAAACATGCTCCTGAGGAAAATACAAAGTTAGGTTTCTGTAAACCTCTATTCACAAAATTTACTTAAGCACTTTCCAGAACAGCCTCATATACAGATCAATAAATTTCTTCTTCTTTTTTTTTTGGGGGGGGAGGGGAGGGATGTGGCCTATTGGTGATACTGAACCCTCAGTCAATAACACTAAAACTAGTGCTTGAATAAAGCTTAACTAATAGACCTATTTTCTTTTTAAGGCACACAATAGCCTTCTTGTACTTAGACACTAAGACACCACTAGATAGCACTTTAGCACTATGTTTGAAGCCATTTTAAACAACAAAATTATTAACATGAAGAACAAAAATGCAAAAAAAAAAATTGTGGCACTAAATAGACTTTGAAAAGGATTATTGTTCATAATAAAAGAACTGAAAAAAAGACGGCAGAGCTTCATCCATCCAGTGAACAAGATATTCCATTTCTTGGCTCCAAGAATTTTCTCTGATAGTCTCCCATACCTGGAATGTACTTTCTCCTCCAATCCTGCTACCAACCTTCCTGGTTTCCTTTAGGGCCAAACTAAAAATTTACCTTCCACAGGAACTTTCTTCAGCTAATCTTAATTCTTTCTTTTAATTCTTTCTTATTTGGTCTGTGCATAGCTTGTTTTAAATATAGATATACATGTTGTCTACTCCATTAAACTGTAAACTCCTTGAGGGCAGAAATTGTCTTTTACCTCTGTTTGTATCCCTAATGCTTAGCACAGTGCATGACACATGGTAGGTAATATGTCCTGTTTCCATTGTCAGGAATAATGTGAACTTTAAAGGAATCCATCCTGACCATATTACACACAAAAGGAAGCCAAATTCCTAGGACTGTCTTGTTAGCATATCTAAGGCAGACTCAACTGTGCATGTGAGTTTCTTCTCCACTAGGCCCCTCCCTAACTTCTCCCTATTTCTCTAGATCCTGCTCTTACTTCTCCTCACTCTCTTAAAAAAAACAAACGACCAAAAAAAAAAAAAAAAAAAAACAAAACCACTCCTTCACTCACAGCTGGCTGTTTAATCATTTTTTACCCTTTTGATTTAACCTTTTCATGACAATGAAATAGGGTCTCATAGGGTCCTATGAGAATGCTATTGTGAATTTTTCACATTCCAAACGATTCTCCCACAACCTGCTACTTCATCAGTAGTGGCTAAATATTTTTGAGTGAATGAATGAATGAATGACCTCAGCTGAGAACATGCATTTCAGGTGACTTAAATTTTTTGAAACTCCAGATGTCTGGGCATGTTCACAAAAGACTGCAAAAGTGTCACATGTATTGGTGTGGGGGTTACAAATCAATTTTAGCAACTAGACAAATTCATAAATTCAGAATCCATGAAGGATAAAGATTAACTCTATATTGTCTTGAGATAAGTAACTCAAACTTCCTCACAAGAACCAACTGGTAAATTTTTAATGGTAAATATCACCATGGAAATTGGCAAATGCTACAAGAACAAGCTAGATTTATTGTTTTCTCAATTATCTAGATTTAATTAAATGATGGAGAAAATTTGAATAAAGGGGAGAGAGAGAGAGTTTTTAAATATTTACCAACATGCTCTTGACTGAAGCCTCTAAAAGCTGGATACCTTTGATTTCTCTCACTTCTTATTCCTGTGAAGGAATATAACAGTTTCCTAATAACAGTGTCCAAAAGATTAAAGCTGTAAGTAGCATAAAAGAAAATGGAAAGGTGAATGGTGGGTAAGAACAGGTAGAAATATATTAATAATGAAAAATTAGTAAATTCTTTTGTAAGAATTCTTTAGTAATTGGTAAATATACCAGGAAAAGTAATAAAAGTATATGATGAAGGAATCAAGGTGAATCTGATGTGTAATGAGTTGGAGGAACAACCAGTGGACAGAGTGAATGTTCTGTTGCAATCCATTAAATCTCAAGCAAGATCCCCAGAACTTTGGGATAGATCCCCTAGAATTTCTAGGGACATATGGATAAGAACATGAAAGGATAAAAAATCACAAGTCTATATGATGTCTAGCACTTGTTGATAATCAGATTGATGAAGTCAATAACTTATAACAAAGATTGAGGATAACAATTAGCAAGCAAGTCAATAAAAATTATTAAGAGTCTATTGTATTCCAGGCACTGTGCAAAGTGCTGGGGACATAAAGAAATAAAAAAGATAACACCTGTGTTCAGAGTTCTCAGTCTAATGGCTGATACTACATGCAAACATTTATGTACAAACAAAATATATACAAAATAAAGAGTAAATAATCAATAGAAAAATGGCATTAGCAGTTAAAAGGGATGGGGAAAGGCTTCTTGGAGAAAATGAGATTTAATTTAAAATTTGAAGAAAACCAAGATAGGGAGATGAGGAGGGAGAGAATCCTGACTTGGGGGGTGACCAGTGAAAATGCCTAGAGTCTGGAGATGGAGTCTTTTGTTTGAAGAATAGCAAGAAGGTTAGTGTATTGGTCAGTGGCACTTTCAAAGGTGAGAGTGTGGTGAAAGGTGCAATTAGACTGGGAAGGGAGGAGAGGAATAGATTATAAAAGGCTTTGAATGTCAAAAACAATTTTATATTTGATCCTAAAGATATATGATGGGGAGCTACTTGACTTTATCAGCTAAGGTTGGATGGCATGGTGTGATTTATAATTTAGCCAGATCAATTTGATAGTTGAGTAGAGGATGGATTGGAGTGAGAAAAGATTTGTGGCTGGTAGACCAACCACAAGGTCATTGTAATATTTCAGTTGTGACATAATAAGGGCTTGCAATATCAGAGGAGAAATGTTATAAAAGATAAGCTCAATGGGACTTAGCAATAGATTAGGAATGAAAGATGAAGAGAGTGAGAAGTCAAGGATGATACCTAAGTTGCAAGCATGAGTAACTAGAACATTGGTGCCCTAGAAAGAGAGAAGTTTGAAAGGAAGAAGTTTGGGAAATAAAGATAATGAATTCAATTTTGAGCATATTGAATTTAAGATATCTACAAAACACTTTAGTTTAGTATATTAAATAAGCAATTGGAGAAGCAAGTATGGAAGTTAATGGAGAGATTAGGACTAAAAAGGTAGATCTGAGAATTGTCAGCAACCACAGGATCTGGTGAAATCACCAATTAAAATACTACAAGTAGGAAAAAAGAATAAGAAGTCACACATTTATGTCCATTCTCCTCTCAAATTTTTCTTTTATTTTTTGAAAAAATGTATAAACATGAAAAATATTAAAAGAATTGTACACACACAAGTTAAATAACTTCCATCAGTTTGGTTGCTTATCTTAGGGGAGGAAAAAGGAAGGGAAGGAAGAAAAAATTTTTGGAACAAAAAGTCTTATAAAAATCAATGTTAAAAACTCTCTCTACACGTATTTGAAAAAATAAAATACTATTTAGAAAAAATACAATAGAATTGAATGCATTTCTCTGAAAAAAAAAGGAAAAGGAAAAGAGGTGTATATGAAAGATTTTCCTACAACAGTTTTTTAATAAATTCCAGAAGTTTACTATCTGTCACATTGACATGATCCTACAGGTTTATGTCACCATTTACTGAGTGGTAGAGTGATGTGAATCATTAAGGATTTTTGGTAGTAACTAACTCAAGTGGAAATTTACATCTATACAGCTCTTAGATATGCTATCATATTTGTAATTTGCTATTATGGGAAGAATTCTGATTTTGGAATCAGGAGATCTCTATTTAAAGCTCTATTCTATTACTTGCTGTATGTGTGACCTTAGGCCAATCATATCCTTTTTTTTGTCTCAGTTTTCCCTTTAACAAAATGAGGGTGATAAGTACTACCTAACTTATGAAGTTCACATGAGAAATGCAGTCTGAAAGGTTCTCACACTGAAAGAATACATTTGCTCCACTCAGCCTTTGCACAAGGAGTATAAAAAGTACTTTTTTTTTTTTCATTTCTCCTAATTTATTCACTTTTCAAATGGATGTGGAATAATTTTTTCTGGCATTAATAGTGATCCTATATCTTATGAGAAAGGAACCCAAGCAAAGAAATTAGTCCATTTGTTGGTCCCTTGCCAGTGATATCACCTGGTGTTAGGTCCCTTCAACACCTGCAAGAAACCCAAAACCTCCCAAACCCCTTAGATGCATCATGTACTTATCACAATGTAACCTCTGGTGCAAATAAGCTCAAAAGTGTGTGTTCACAAAGGGATTATAGAATTGTTTACAGCTTCTTACCAGAGGTACAGTACACTGAAGTACCCTGTGAACTCAACTAAGTGCCAAGCAGGAGAGGAAATACAATTGACTTCCTTCTTCCTGATACCCTATGTAAGGGGTGTCTGCAGGATTAGAAATGGAGTAAGAATAAAACCTAAATACTTTATAATTTACAAAGTACTTTCACATGCATTAATTTATTAGTCCTATGAGTTAAGTAGAAAAGATAGTTTCCATTTTACAGAGAAGAAAACTGAGGTGTATAGATGTTAAGGTACTTGCCCATAGTTACACATCTAAGAGATAGTAACAGAGCTGAAATTCAAACCTCTTCCTGTCTCTTAGCTGAACTGGGACTAAAACCTCTATCTTTCAACTTCCAAGCCAGGGTTTTCTCTATTTTACCTATGATGCTTCATTTATAGGGTTGGAATTTTTAGAAAGATCTGGGCTTTGAGGGTAAAAAGCAATTTCTTTTGAGAATATTTTTTAAAATTTTGTTACTATCTTTTATTTTTATGTATCTTCCATTTTCTAATAAATCTATCACCTAACTACTTAGAGAACCATTCCTTGTTACAAATAAAAGAAAGAGAAGGAAAGCATATCGACTGAGCTTTACAGTGTATACCAGTGGTGTCAAACTCAGAAACAACTTAACTAAACATAAGGATCCCTTCAGCCACATGTTGACTTAAATCTTGTTTTGTTAAATCTTTCCTAATTGCATTTTAATCTCGTTCAAGTCTCTACTCTGAAGTATTAAGGCAGCCATGTTGCCCATGCATAGTACATTTGACACATCTGATATATATTGTGATATAGACACATCAACAGGGTGTGGTGAACACATCTTTTCCAACAGAGGGATGTGCATTTATCTTTTTCTTTTTCCATTCTTAAGATTTTTATTTTTATTTAACTTTAATCAACAAATAGAAATATTACAATATGAAAAATGAAAACAAAGTTGAAGAAGAAACAGAGAAAGAAGTGGAAGAAAAAGAGAAAGAAGATGAAGATGAAGAAGGAAGAGGAAGAAGAGAAAGAGGGAGAGGAGGAGAAGGGGGAGGAAGGAGAGGAAAAGGAAGGAGGAAAAGGAGAAGGAAAAGAAGAAAGAAGAAGAAAAAGAAGAAGAGGAAGAAGAAGAAGAGGAAGAAGAAGAAATGATAGTGCTAGTAGTAGATAGTAGTAGTAGTAGTAAGGTAATACTGTGGACAGTGACTGTAACACTGAATTTTATCACTTGAAATTATCTTCTCTTAAATAATATGTAGAAGTTGTAAAGGTAGCAAGATTGACTAGATAGACTGTTAGATTAAGAGTTAAAATATCTTGGTTCAAATCCCAACTTTGACATGTACAAATGTGTGACCAAAGACAAGTTAGTTTTTTTCTTATCTATGGTATGGGAAGAAATACAAAAAAGTCCTATAGAATTATTGTGGTTCAAATAAAATATCAAGTGAAAAAGCATTATGTACATATCATAAATTTACATTTCTCTAATTATCAAAACAATAAAATACTTTCGCATAAAGATTAATCATTTACATTTCTCTTTTCAATATAATTCAATAAGTAATTCATTATGTGCTCACTTCATAAAAAGTACTGTACTAAATATTAAAATAAAGGAATTAAAAAATAAAATCACATATACACACAGGCACACACATAAATGCACAAACAAAAATTATGTATGTGCATTTATGTGTATGCCTGTATGTATATGTGAATAAAGAGAGAAAGGACATATATGTACATATACATATAGATAAATATAGATAGATATTGATGTTCTCTCAAATACCCTGGTTCATCAACTTCCTCAAATCACATAACTTTTGCTTTCATTCCATTTCAATCATAGGCAGAGACAATGACATTATCATCACTCCCAAATATGCTACTTCCATTATCAAAAATATAGAAATTCCTGTATCTGACTATACCTTCCTATCTTCAATCTTTCTTTATGCCTTACTCCTAAATCATTAATATGTCTTCACTATGACCTCTAATCCCTCTATCTCTTAATGCTATCCTAGACCTTCCACCCTGCTCTTTCTTCCCTTCCTAATCTTAATCCAAACATTAAGCAATTTCAACTGGTTAAGGTACTTGCCCATAGTCACACATCAAGAGATAGTAACAGAACTGAAACTCAAACCCATCCCTATCTCTTAGTAGAACTGGGACTAAAACCTCTTTCAACTTCCAAGCCAGGGTTTTCTTTATTTTACTTATAGATGCTTCATTTATAGGGTTGGAATTTTTAGAAAGATCTGGGCTTTGCAGGGGGAAAAAGCAATTTCTTTTCTCACTGTGTTAACTTTCATACTTTTCACTCACTTATAAATTCTTTGAATTCAGACCAAGATCATCATTCATCTGTAACTGCTCTCTCTAAAGTTATCAATAATCTTAGAAAATTGATAAATTCAATGACCTTTTCTTTTCTTGACCATTATTCAGCATTATAGCTGTCCACCTATCTCTTTCTGGATATGTTCTCTTTGGAATACTTTCTTCTCTTCATCTACTGATTTCTCTTATTTCTCTTTCTATATATCTGGCAGCTCCCCTTCTTCTTTGATTAATCATCATCCACATAACAATCCCTAATTATGAGTATATCCCAAGGTTCTATCTTGGGCCCTCTTCTATTTATTCTCTTCCTTATTATCATCAACTCTCAGGGGTACAAGTATCATCTCTATGCAGATAATTCTCTAGACCAGTTTCTTTCCTGAGCTTTAATCCAGCATCACTATTTGCTTTTTGGATATTTCTCATTAATTATCCAATAGACATTTCAATTTGATTCAGTGTATCCAAAATACAACTCTTTATCTTTCCCAAAATGGCAATTATCTTCCTGACTTCTCTATTTTTATCCAAGGTGACATAGTCTTCCAGGCAGCTAAGTTCACAATTTAAGAATTTTTCTTAACTCTTCACTGTCCCTTTCTGCCCTGAATTTAACTAATTGTGAAGTGTATCTTTCCAGCATCTCTTGTGTCTCCCTCCTTCCCTCTACTCTCATGACCTCTACCCAAAGTCAGGTTGTTGTGACTCCTTACTGGGACTATTACAATCATGTCCTAATTAGACATCCTTCTTCAATATTTTCTCCCTGTCTAATTCATCCTCCAACCAGCTAACAAAGTAAAGCACATGTCTGACTATGCCCCTTTCTTCATCAAAAAGCTTCAGTAGCATCTTGTTGCCTCTAGAAAAAGATATGAATGACTTTGTTTGTCATTTAAAGCCTTTCACAGTAGGATACCAGACTATCTTTCCAGGTTTATTACACATTATTCCTCATCATAAAATTTACATTTCATCTAAACTGCCCCTCTTGCCATTCCTCACATGGCATTCCCTCATATTTCCATTTTTTTTTTTTGCATTAGTGGTCCCCCCATGTCTGAGATGCATTTTTATCATCTTCTGTCTCTTAGATTCCCTTACTTCTATCAGTAACTCCATTCAAATGCAACCTTTTACATAAGGTTTTTACTGACTACAATTCCATCTAGTAGTGCCCCTTTCCATTAGTGTTCTTCTATATTACATTGAAGTGACATTCTTCTATATTACATTTACTTTATTTTGTATTCATTTATCTGTATACATCAGTTTTCACCCAACACACAATAGAATCTAAGTTTCTTGAGTTTGAAATACGGCAATGCCGACTACATATTAGACATTTGATAAATGTTTGTTAATTTGATAAATAAATTAACCTCTGTTCCTTTTTCTGAGTACCATTAGGTTTAAGACAATCCTTTTTTTTTTTTTTTTAAAGACAATCCTAAGGGAAAATCTCCTATAACCTGACAAGCAGAAATTTCCTCAAAAGACAAAGAACACCAAGTTTATTTCACTCTGACCACTATGAAAAGAATGGGGTAATTCTATTACACTTCCTCCTTCCTTTGGTATGAACACAGGTGGTTACAATGTAACCTGATCTTTCTTCAGTGTTGCAGTTCTTATATCTAGGGAGTAAGTGAAAGGATTAAGTGGAGAGTAGTTTTCCCGAGGATTCTTCTGTGAGTCACTTTGGGGATACCCGACTACCTCTGATTTCAACAAAGGAAAATTCTGACTTCAAAACTGCTCTTCCAGTACCAAGATCCCAAAACTCAAAACACCTACAAGAAAAAGTAAAAACATCAGGAAACCCAAAGGGAATTAAAGAGAGACCTCTTCAATCTGTGAGTATTGTATGTATTAGGTTTGCTGGGTTTTTCCTACTGGGACCCTAGTACATGAAACCAGGACAGGATACTTAGAGGAACATGGAACTAAATTCTTTCCATCTCAGGAAGAAGACATTTTCCTAAAATGAGAATAGAAAACTATCCCTCCTTTATCTTCCCCCCAAGACATTTTTTTGGTTTTTTTGGCTGAGGCAATTGGGATTAAGTGACTTGCCCAGGATCACACAGCTGGGAAGTGTTAAGTGTCTGAGACCAGATTTGAACTCAGGTCCTCCTGACTTCAGGGCTAGTGCTCTATCCACTAAGCCATCTAGCCCCCCACTAAGACTTTCAATGAGCCTTTGAATAGATGCAAGAAATGACCTAAGTGCTGAAATTCTATGGAAAGAATATTAGGGTCTTCTAAATTCTTAGACCCTCAGCAATACATTGGAAGACTCTTTTTCCTTTACTTCTAGCACCTGCCCAATGGATAAGGGCTTCATCTTTTTCTGCCCAAAGCAGGAATGTTTGTTGTTGGTTTTTTTTTTTTATCTTTTAATCATAAATGTATATAGAATGTATGTAGTAATGTATATAGAACATGTATATAGAAAAAAACACTTGATGAACTAGAGAGCCAAAACAATTTCTCGAATATCACATTTGGCCCTTTTCTATTTCTTCTTATTCCAGGCTGTTGACTCTTTTCACTTGGCCTAGTCAGAGGTCCTGAGTTTAAATTCCACTTGTATGACCTTGGGCAAGTTACTTAAAAATGAGGGTGTTGAATTAATAATATGTTTCTCATATTCCAATCAACTACAAATCTTTGATCCTAAAAAATACCAAGTGGCTAAACTATAGACAGCAAAGGTTCTATAGTGGATAGAATTTGAACTGGAGTAAGAAGACCTAGATTTCAATCCCATTTCATCTACTTGCTGGTGTTTCTTCTATTTGCTGGTACTTGTTGGCACTTACTCTCTCTCTGCTTCAGTTTCTTCATCCATAAAATATGAAGAAAAATGACATCTACTTTACAGAGTTGTTGTAAGAATAAAATAAAAATATACGTTAAGTGTTTTATAAAACTTAAAGCTCCATCTAAGTGTTAGTTATTGTTATCTGCAACATAGCTGAGTAAATGTGCAGACAATACATACAGCTAAGTCACATATGCCTGAAAGAGAAAATATATCTTCAATCTAAGCAACTGGGATAGAATGTTTGTGGAGTGATCAAGACCTAAGTTCAAATGTCTCTATATGTGTTAGCCGATTGACCCTTAATAAAACATTGAACTACCTTTAATTCTGTTTTTTCACCTGCAAAAATGAGGATAATAAAAATACCTAACTTCCAGGTTGTTATGAAAATAAAATGAGATAATATTTGCAAAGTCCTTTCTAAGTTTATTATGGTATATAAAAGTTATTATTATCACTAACCTATATAAATCTGTGGTTGAATCATCCCTCTGAGCACCTCTAGCAGGAATCAGGCTAACAAGTTCCTTCAGCAAATATTGCATCAACCTTCCCAAAACAGAAAAATATTCACCTAAACTTATAGTAAGAATATGTCAATATTTCCAAAAATCTGAAGTTATGCTGATATAAGAATTCAAAAGAATTCAAAAAGTCATCAGTGACCTTGGAAATGTCTTCATTTCCAAAAATAATCAGTTAAAACTTATTAAGGAACTTTAATTTTATTACTTAAAACTTATTAAGGGACCCTATCTTCATTTCATTCTTTTGGTATGAGAACAAATAATTTCAGTGCAGCATAGTCTCTCTCCAACTTTACCTGGTTCTATATGGAGAGAATAAGAAGTGAATTAAGACAATATCAGTTCTTACTAAGACTTTGTTGTAAATTACACAGATGACATGCTTCTCTGACTTCAGCAGGGCCAAAGCCATTTTCAGAAAGCAATCCATCATTACTATTAAACTTCATAGCATTGAAATAAGAAAGGATGATGCCATACTTTTTTACAAACAAAGATATACATATACATATACTAATAGACATAAACATCTAGATCTATGAAAACAGAAATCTTTTTTTCTTTCATATGTGTGTTATATATGTACACATATATCATATGTGTGTATACTTGTTAATGTATGTTACTTTTGTTTTTGTTCAGTCATTTCTGCTGTGTTCAACACTTAATGACCCCCTTTGAAGTTTTCTTGACAAAAATACTGAAGTGGTTTGCCATTTCCTTCTCCAGCTTATTTTACAGGTGAAGAAATTGAGGCAAACAGAGTTAATGACTTGGTATGGGAGTCCAGACTTGAACACACAAAGATGAATCTTCCTGGTTCCAAGATTGGCACTCTTTCTACTGAGCCATCTAACTACCCCAAATGTATATTTTGCATGAGCATGAAGTTTGTGTGTCTCTGTGTGTGTGTATTGTATAATTTAAAGTCAACTGTTATAACAGTCAGAATCAGTTATGGCAATTGATTCAAACTTCTCTATCTAAAATATTTTTTTTAATCTGTATTTAACTCTTAATTATATTTTTTTTGCCACTTGGCTTGTCACATTCAGAGGTTTTTCATAATATTCAGATTCATTTTTTCAAGTTACCAGGCCTATCTCCTCCATACCGTCATAAAGGCCTACTACATTAATGTCAGTTTTTGACAGATACTTGACTCTTTATGAACTCTTTGAAGAAACAAAAATTAGGGGAAAAAGTTTTTCTTTTCATTATTTTGGGGCAGCTAGATGGCACAGTGGATAGAATAGTAGACTTGAAGTCAGGAAGACACATCTTCAAATCATCCTGAGTTCAAATTTGGCCTCAGACATTTGCTATCTGTGAAATCCTGAATAAGTCACTTAACTCTTCCCTTTGATTACAAAATCAAGTCATGATTGGCTTTTTAGTGATATAATATAATACAGAATGTTAGAGCCTAATAAGGTCCTCAGAAGATCATCTAAACCAAAGTTTCTTAATCATCTTTGTGTCTCTTAGTAGTCAGATGACTTGAACTCCATTTCATATAATATATAATCAATCGCTATCTCTGTGACTCCCTTCCAAAACATTCTTATTTGGTCACAACTCTACTAGGATGTAAGCTCTAGGAGGGCAAGAACTGAATAACTTGCTTATCCTTGCATTCCTACTGTTTAGAACTGTGCCTAGCACAAAAGTGTTTAATAAATGCTTTTTCATTCATTCACAGGATAATGGAGCTATATGGGAATTTAAATATTTTAATTCATTTTACCTTTGAAAAAGTCCAAGACCTTCCTAAAGTGAAGTGATATGCCAAAGTTTGCACTTTTAAAGTTAAGGAGGAGAGTACTTGAAACCAAATTCTGTGACTTTAAATCCATTGGATTTGCCATTATGCCATATTATCCAAATGCAGCCACAGATGAATTAGAGACCATCTAGTATGAGGGTTCTTAACTTGAGGCCTATGAATTTGTGAGTTTTTATGTTTTAATAAATTTGTTTCCTTTCCTGTTTGTTATTTTATGCATTTAGCAATGCTTTTCTTACAAAGTGTTCATGGGCTTATCAAATGTCAATAGAGCCTTGATCCTCTCCCAGAAGGATTAAGAAACCCTTAAAATATCTCGAACTCCAGTCTGTAAATACATGTCTTTTCCTCTTATAGTTTGCTCATCAGGAAAATGCAGTTATTAGCAAACACCTCTTTCCTTCTGCATGAGAATATTGGACCAAGCTTACCAAGTGATGCAAATCCTACAGCATGTTCAAATTAGGGAGGTACACAAACTCTTCTTAATACTTTTAATGCAATATATTTCAATCTCATAACCTAACATAGAATGTTACATATAAAAGGTACTTACAGAATGCTTATAAATTAGTACCTCAAATTGCAGAAATGCTTACCTATGAGTAGGATCTAGCCAATAGTGGGTTATAGTAGTTACGTTGTTAAACACCACAGTCAAAAGTGATAAGTAGATGAATGACTGTAGTTGTTTTTCAATAAATTTTTCTTTATGGACACTGAAATTTGAATTTCATAATCATTTTCATAATTCACAAAATATTATCCTCTTTTTGATTGTTTTTCAAACATTTATAAAATAAAACACATTCTTATCCTGTAGACCATCTCAAAACAAGATTTGGTCCCAAAACCATAGTTTTCTGATACATGGTTTGGTGGAAAGAATACTAGATTTATTTGGGACTAGAAAGACGTGGATTCAAATCCTGTCATTTCTTCTCTATGTGACTTTAGACAAATCAGTATATTTTCTAGTCCTCAGTTTTCTCATGTGTGAACATAACAGGCTGGATTTAAATGAGCTCTGAGAACTTTCTAAATAGGCTCATCTGATGATAGAGACTTGTGACTAGGACCATGATCCTGATTAGGAATATAAACTAGAAAAAGACACTTCTAATATGCTAGGATGAGTCCCCTGAAGAGGGAACAAGTTGACAAGTACAATGCATTAGACTAGTGGGGCAAGCTTGCCAGCTATAAAATGCTGCCTTGTTAGGAGATAAACATAGCTGCCTATCTGGAAACAAGATCTATTTCCTTCTCCTACCCCACATCTGGGGACCTTGTAATAGTAAGAGGCAGAAATGGAATTTTCCTAATCAAAATAAGAAACAGGAATGGCAGATCATGTTTCCCTTCAGCAAGAAGGAAGGAGAATTTTGCAGAATCAATATAACTCAGAGTTGACCTTATAAGAGGGAAAACCATCATCTGTGTGACAGGATTTGAGGGGAGCTAAAAAATTACTTACCTAAAATGATGTCCCTCATTGACCAAAGCAGTGCCTAATATTCCCACCATTGGCTATTCTTTGCAATGAGGTATTTCTAAGCCCAAAAGGCCTCTTTAAACATCCAAATATGTTGCCTAAGCAGGAGAAAAAGGAGTACAAAGAAAAGAGTACAAGAGTAGAGCTGCCCAATAATTTATTAATGCAAATTAATCACTGCATACACATTTAATAGTTTAATTGCATATTCCAGAAGAACTGAAGGACTAAGACACGAGAAATCCAAGTTTCAAATGAGAGACAAAGAGAAAAATTAAGACATGGAGTGTGGGTTGGGAAAGGAAGACTGGTTGGGAAAGGCAACATGGAATAATTGAGTGCTGATAAGAACAGGGTTGAGGAAAGGAGAACCAGTGATAAAAGTGTAGAAAGGGACACCAAGAATAAAATTTGTTTTCTATATCAGTTCTTTTTTTTCCACCTTTTTTGCTGAGGCAATTTGGGATAAGTGACTTGTTTAGAGTCACACAGCTAGGACCTGTTAAGTGTCTGAGATCAGATTTGAACTCAGGTCATCCTCACTTCCAGGCTGGGGCTCTATCCACTACACCACCTAGCTGCCCCAATTCTTTCATGTTTAACATACTGATTTTAATTTGCATGAATTGCCGAAAAAAGGAAAGAATACAGTTCAAAATTGGCCTCTGATATTTTACGCTGATTCTTTCAGGCCCTTAGCCAATTTGCTATGGGCTTTATGTTTCTCATCCATAAAATGAAGAAATTTAGACTAATTTTTTTCCTATCATTTCTTCCATTCTTAATTTTTATAGATTCCTTCTTGTATCTGAGTAAATTGAGATCCAAAGGTACTTATATAATGTCACATACTTAAAAGCATATAGTTGTATTTATGCTCATATATACATATATATTCACACATATACATACAAATACACCTAAACATATACATATATGCATAAACAGATATATGTAAACATGCATACATGCATGCATATGGATATATTCATATATATGTATATGGTATGATGCTGTGTTTCTTTTCTTTTTAAGGCTTATCTATATTTGCAAGAGGAAAATATTTTTTTCCTTGCTGAGGAAATGTCAACTATAAGTAAACAGTTTATTTTTGAAGGCATAGGCACTATACGTTCACCTCATGTTAAGGCCAGTCTAAAGTTTAGCCTGTTGGATAAATTCTTGGTCTTCCAATTAGAAAACTCTTCAACCAACCAAGAGCTATGTTTTTCTTAAAATGATATTACCAAAAATATTATCAGAACAGCAACCTTCCATCTATGACAAGTCTTGCTTCTCTCAGTTAGGTTTTGTATTTTTAAAAACTCCTGAAGATTCTCTATGAAAAACCTTCTTTGTCCTCCAGAAATAATAAGAAAGCGATTGTTATAATTGACCATGGAAAAATGACTAAAGTACATGTTTTCTTTAAGCAATTAGCAAGTCTCAATTAGCAAGTCTCATCACATAATGTCACTTGAGAAGATGAAAAATCTCCAACTGAATGAAGAGTACCTAAAACCAGAAACCAAAGAAATCAATGGAATTCTCATGGCCAAAATGATAAGTGATAATTGGGACAAAATTTGGAACTTCCAAGCCAAGCCTGATGATCTGCTCATTGCAACATATGCAAAAGCAGGTAGGTATGTGGAAATCAAAGTAATAGGGATGAATCTAGGCAGAAGTAAGAGGGCTTCTAATTGATTTTCATATTCATTGCAGAACTGACCTAGAGAAAAATGGCAAATGGTGCCCTACTGGCTTTGCTCATACTCCTCAATCCCAAGAGTTCTGTGTTTTCCTTCTGACATTAAATTAAGCTCTTCTTAATTAAGGGAATGGGACATTTATTAGAAAGAAAGAACAGAAAGGAAGAGATAATTTTGAGTAAGAAATAGTAGAGGGTGAGATTTATGATAATAGTTGAAACACCTGTGGGAAGGTCTCAATAACCAGAGGGTAGTCTATTTGATTCTTTAGAAGTGGAGAACAAAAGGCAGAAAGGCTCTATTTACAATTTCCCCTAAAATAGGCTTTGAAATTCACATGAATCTATTGTTCTAGTATAAGACAACTGTGTTCTATTTTCCAGAATGCAATGGAATAAAATAGTGGTGACCAGAATCAGTCTAGCTTACATAATCCTATTGCTAATGAGTGACATTGGGATTAGAAAGAAATGCCCGTCTGTGGTTGGTTGATTGTTTTGTGTTTACACTGTAATATCTGACCTTTCACATTTGAAAGGGATGGCACTAATACTTGGGGAATAACAAAAAAATTTCATGTACAAGATGATGCTTGAGCTGACTTTTAAAGCAAAGAGATTCTTTATGAAGTGGATTTTAAGAAAACATATATAGCATGAGGGAATATCAGAAATGAAAGAATGCCACTTTAGTTGGCTCAAACAGTATTAGTAATGGTGAACTCTCCAAAGAAGCTAGGTTAGATTCAAGTTGTGTAAGGTTTAAAGGCAAAAGCAAAGAGTTTTTATTTTATTCAAAAGGTAATAAGAAACTGCTGAAGCTGGTTGAGTAGGGAAATCACATGGTTAGCCTAGGGCTAACATAACATTTATTTGGCAGCAATGTGAAAGATGGGATGTAGTAGGGAGGAATTTTTAGGTAGGGAGACCAATCAGGTGGCCTTTGTAATAATCTGGTTGAGATGGGCCTGAATTAAGTGAGTGGAGAGAAGAGACTGGATCCAAGTCAAGGGCTAGTCCTATTTTCATTATTGTCACTAAAAGGAAAAAGCTGGTTATAATGGATCAGCATCCTCTCACCCTCTGTCCTTCTATATGTCACTGAAGTTAATGTCAGAAGTAAAACATACACCAGGTACTTCCTGGCACCCAGGCCAGCTCTATATTTGTTATATCATAGCTGCCTCTAAGGCAAGTAAAGCCCTTTGCTGGACACAAATTATAAATATAGTGTTATCATTAAGGAGACCATAGGCAGTTGCCTGGCATAACAGTTAACTACAAAGGAAAACCTCCCAATGAACATAGTAAAATGTGAACAAGGAAGATGACAAAATAGGTTGGAAATATTTTTTTCTTCTTGCAACAAAATGTATATCATCCCTCTTTGGTGCAATAAAATTTCCTTTATGAGACATATAATTCCTTTCCCCCTTCTCAGACTCCATCAACAAACCAAGACACGCCCTTAGAAAGCCTTTAGGACTCACTGAGACCCTAGATTTCAGGGACAATCTATACTTCTCTTAGGAGATGAGGCTAATGGAGTCTCCTTTATCTGTGCAGACCAAATCCACTTTCATAAATTAATGTAGTGACCAGGAGTTCAGAATGAAGTTATGGATGTGGAAGCAAATAGAGGAAAGAAATTTCCATGCAGAGTGCACTTTTATGCTCCTTATAACATTTTGGAACTAAAAAAAAAAAAATCTCCTTTTCTATCCAATTACATTTCTATTTGCCAGTCTCTTTAAAGAGTAAACCAAATAAATACATTAGAAAAAGAAGATGCCAGAGGTACTTTGGCTACTCTATTTGGATTTGTTTGTTTGTTTGTTTGTTTGAAAAGCTAACATACTAAAAAAAAAAAAGAGTAAATCCATTCTTATTGGAGAACTTCTTTTGGTCTGACAAACTTTATGTACAAACTAATTTGCAATAAATTTTCCTGCATTTGGGGGAATTCAAGAATCTAGTACAAAACTCTCCACAGTCTTATTACCACCCCACTCCAAATACCATTTAGTTTTTTTTAAATCATTTTCCATCTCTCCTCTAAAAATCCTCATCTTGTTCTAATCAAACTAATTATTGGCCTTTCTCCCAAAAGTCATCTTGTGCCTTTGTTCCTACTGTTTCTTCCTTCCTTGGAATACCTCTCTCCTATCTACCTCCTAAAGTTCCCCTATGAAAAGCATACTCATCATTTAAGACCATCATAGTCAGATGCCTTGGCTATAGCCACATAATGTATATCAGAGGCAAGACTTGAATTCAGATCTTCTGGCTTCCAATAGCAGTGCTCTATATACTTCATTATATTGGTTTTCATCCTTTATTTTATAAGACCATTTTACCAGTTTTTTTTTTTTTAATGAGAAGAATAGATAACCTCCTAAGTTCCTTGAGAACCAGAAATACTCAATTCATTTCTCCCTCTCCACAAACAATACTCTAACAGTCTTTTCCTTAAATGTATCAGATATCTTCCTGTTTTTATGGCTTTGTTTAAACTATTCCTGATTTGTAGTATATCCATCCTTACCCAAAATTTTCTTTCCTTTCTTTCCTTGAACACACCAGTCCTCTCCCCCACCAAGCTGGTAATGACCATCCCTTCATATAATAATTTGTTTTCTAGTTTTCTAAAACATTTTTCAGAACTATTGTACATTATTTATCTTTGGGGTTTTTTTCTTATCTTTCCAGTAGACTGTGAAATATCCTTCCTAAAATATTGCATCTTCCAGAGCCTAGCACAGCGCTCTAAATATAATGGATTCTTGTTAAATGTTTACTGAATGAATTGTATCTTTTATTTTATAACATATAATATTTTATTAATATTATTTCATAATATATTTCTCATATAATATCTTACAGATAACAAGTGTTTTCATTTGTTGAATGAATAAATGGATTGTTTAGAGTTAAAATGTTTTAAGTAAGTAGATTAAAAAATAGTCTAAATTTTTTCAGGTACAACCTGGACACAAGAGATTGTGGATATGATCCAAAATGATGGAGATGTAAAAAAATGCCAACGAGCGAATACCTTTGATAGGCAACCTTTTATTGAGTGGACTCTGCCTCCACCCCTCAATTCCGGTAAATTTATTCAGTTAAAATTGCCTCAGAGTTAGGGTCTTGAATCTATTAGTCTCTTCTGAAGGAGAACCATTTTCAAAATCACAATTTGATCTCCAGTATGTATATGACTTTCTTCTTCACACAGATTAATTACTCTTTATCATAAAAAATTCTTCTTGACTATTAATGGTTCTTTTTTATTCTAGTTAGGTACACTTTTCAATCATGTTGATGATTTTATCCCATTTATGTTCAGAGGTATGATTGTTAGATTCAATGTCCTTCCATTCAGTTCTCTTACATTTTTATTTTCTTTTATTTCATCCCCTTCTTTACAAAAAGGGGAAAGTAAATGGGGAGGAGATGTATGCTTGATATTTGTGATCTATAAATGAAATAGGCTATGTCTATCCTCTTGAAGTTCTTCCCTACCACTAAATCTACTGAAAATCATGGATTTTTATTCTAAAAAAGTAACTCATGCCCATGAGTTAAAGAAATGCACCCAAACCATAGGTCATATTGAAATCCAACAATACACATTCCTTCCTCTAAAAGTACAAGCCTGTTTTCTCTCCTGTTTTCCCTCCTTATAGTCCCCATTCTAGGGTTGGATTAGTCAAGAATTCAAATGACATGATCACAAATCTCATATACTTACCTAATTCCCCAAACTACTCTATATCTGATGATATTGTGCTTACATCAGGGAGCAGAGAACTAAGATAGTTTATATCATCTGTACTATAAGTGTTGCTGCTGATATTGATAGTAAATCATCCTCAGATGATAGGAGTTAATATATGGAAAGTGCTTTGTAAATTTTAATGCACTATATAAATATTAGCTATTTATTATTATAGTTGATATTCAGAAAGGAGAACAAGACCGTCAAAATGATCACTTTGTGTACTGTAAAGACGTATTTAGAATGTATGCAGAACGTTCCCCAAAATCTATATAGCAGAGGGTATTTAAATGGCATCTAAATGACACTGCACTATTTCCCAGGTCTAGATCTAGCTAATAAAATGCCTTCTCCAAGAACACTGAAAACACATCTTCCTGTCCAGATGTTACCACCATCCTTCTGGGAACAAAATTCAAAGGTAATTTAAAATTCAAAGATCAGCCAGTAATTTAAACTTATCTTGCTCAGTGTTAACTTGTATTCTAGAAAATAGCAAACAAATCATTTTTAGTTTATTTTTTTTCTGGTTATATATTGCATTCATTTTTAACATTTTTTATGAATCATGTTGAGAAATAAAAGTTAGAACAAAAGAGAAAAACCACAAAAAAAAAAAAAAAAAGAAAAAGAAAAAATTAGTGAACATGGCACGTGTTGATTTACATTCAGTGTCCATAGTTCTTTCTCTGGATACACACAGTGTTTTTTATCTAAAGTTTATGGGCATTGACTTAGATCAATGAAACACTTAGAAGAACCAAATCTTTTATAGTTGATCACTGCATAATCTTGCTATTACTGTGCACAATGTATTCCTGGTTCTGCTTGTTTAACTCAACTCATGTAAATCTTTCCAGGCCTTTCTAAAATCAGGTGTTCATCATTTTTATAGAACAATAATGTTTCATAACTCTCATATACCATAACTTATTTAGCCATCCCCCAATTGATGGAAGTCTACTAATTTTCTAGTTCTTTACCACCATAAAAAGAGGTGCTAGAAACATTTTTGTACATGTGGGTCTTTTCCCATCTTTTATGATTTCCTTGGGATACAGACCAAGTAATGATATTGCTAAACTAAAGGGGATGCATTGTTTATAGCCCTTTGGGCATAGTTCCAAATTCTTCTATGTAATGGTTGGATCATTTCACAACTCCACCAGCAATGCATTAGTATCTCAATTTTTCACACCCCCCACAACATTAATTATTATCTTTTCCTGTTATGTTAGTAATCTGAGAGGTATGAAGTAGTATCTCAGAGTTTGCATTTCTCTGATCAGTAGTGATTTAAAGTACCTTTTCATATGATTAGAAATGGTTTTAATTTCTTCATCTGAAAATTGTTTGTTCATATCCATTGACCATTTAGCAAATGGGAAATGGCTTGTATTATAAATTTGAGTCAATTCTCTATATATTTTAGAAATGAAGCCTTTATCAGAAACTTTGGTTGTAAAAAGTTTTCCCAGCTATATGCTTCCCTTTTAATCTTGTGTTGGTTTTGTTTGAGCAAAAACTTTTAATTTAATGTAATCAAAGTAGTGCATTTTGCTTAGTTTTTCTTTGGTCATAAATTCCTCCCTTTTTCAAAGATCTGAGAGGTAAACTATCCTTTGCTCTCCAGAACAAATTTGCTTATGGTATCACCTTTTACATCTAAATCATATGTCCATTTTGAACTTATTTTAGTATAAGGTGTGAAATCTAGGTCTATACTAAGTGTCTGACATCATTTTCCAGTTTTCCCAGCAATTTTTGTGAAAGAGTAAGTTCTTATCCCAGAAGCTAGAGTTTTGGGCTTTATCAAATACTAGATTACTATAGTCATTGATTATTATATCATGTGTATCTAATCATGTGTATCTAACCTACGAATGAATGAAATTTTGGATTGTTTCTGTGATTTGTTGTTTGATTCATTCATTCTTTAGAATGATTTAATTTCCAATTGGTTTTTAGTCTATCTTTCCCTGGCTCTTTATGGAATATAATTTTTATTGCATTGTAGTCTGGAAAGCAAGGTTTTACTATTTCTGCCTCTCTGTGTCTTATTGTGAGATTTTTATGCCCTAATACAAAGTCAGTTTTTGTGTGGGTGTCATGTATTACTGAGAAAAAGGTATATTATTTTCTGTCTCTATTCAATTTTCTCCAAAGGTCTATCATATCTTAAGTTTTAAAAGATACTACTAACTTCCCTAGTTTCTTTCTTATTTATTTTGTGGTTAGATTTATCTAATTCTGAGAGAGGAAGTTTGAGGTCCCTCATTAGTATAGTTTTATTCTCTATTTCTTCCTGAAACTGGCTTAACTTTTTCTCTAAGAATTTGGATGCTGTACTACTTGGTATATATACATTTAGCACTGAAACAACTTCATTGTCTGTAGTACACTTTTACAAGATTGTTTCCCTCCTTATCTCTTTTAATTAGATCTATTTGTACTTTTTTCTTTATCTGAGATCAGAATTGATACCCTGCTTTGTTTTTTGCTTTGGTTGAAGCATAATAAATTCTTCTCCAGCCTTTTACCTTTACCCTATATGTATCTCTCTATTTCAGATGTGTTTCTTATAAACAACATATTGTCGAAATCTGGTTTTTAATCCATTTTGCTATTTACTTCCATTTTATAGGAGAGTTCATCCCATTCCCATTCACAGTTATGATTATCAGCTCTGTATTTCCCTCCAACCTATTTTCTCCCCTTATATACTTTTGTTGTCTCTTTCTACCCTATCCCTCTTTAGCAGTTTTTGTTTCTGATACACTCTTCCTCAACCATCCTTCCCTTCTATCACCCCTCCTCTCTTCTCTTAACCCTTTTCCCTTGTGTTTCTGCCCTCCCTTTTTTCCAGGCCCTCCCTTTTCTTTCCTCTTTTTCCTCCTGCTTCTTGATAGGGTAAGATAAATTTCTAAACCCAAATGAGTTTATGTTATTTCCTCTTTAAACCAAAACTGATGACATTAAGCTTCAGACAATGCTCATTCCCCTCTCTTTTTTCCCTCTATTGTAATAAGTCTTTTGTGCCTCCTCATGTGATTTAATTTGTCCTTTTTCACCTTCTCTTTTTTCTTCTTCAATACTTTTCCCACCCCTCAATGGTTTTTTCACATCAGAGTCCATTCATATCAATACCCTCCATCCTTGTATGTCCCCTCTAACTGCCCCCGTAACAGATCAGTTCTCAAGAATTACAGATAGCATCTCCCCCATCTAGGGATAAAAGCAATTTAATCTTAAAATAATATATTTTCCCCTGTTTACCTTTCTATGTTTCTCGAGTTCTGTGTTTGAAGATCACATTTTCTGTTTTGTCCTAGTTTTTTCAATACAAATGATTTAAATTCATTTACTACATTGAAGATGCATCTCCTCCCCTGAAACATGATGCTCAGTCTCACTAAGTAGTTGATTTTTAATTGTAATCCTAGATCCTTTTCCTTCCAAATATGGTTTTCCATTAAGCAGGATGATTTCAGAGAGGTCTGGAGAGACTTACATGAGCTGATGTTGAGTGAAGTGAGCAGGATAAGATCATTGTAAACAGCAACAAGATTATATGATGATCAATTCTGATGGACATGGGTCTTTTCAACAGTGAAGTGATTCAGCCAGTTCTAATGGTCTTATGATGAAGAGATCCATCTGCACCCAAAGAGAGCACTATGGGGACTGAGTGTGGATCACAACATAGCATTTTCATTTTTTGCTGTGCTTTGCTTGCATTTTATTTTCTTTCTCATTTTTTTTGCCTTTTTGATCTGATTTTTCTTGTGCAACATGATAATTGTGGAAATATGTATAGAAGAATTGCACATATTTAACATATATTGGATTACTTGCCTTCTAGGGGAGGGAGGGAGGGGAAGAGAGGGTGAAAAAAATGGAACACAAGGTTTTGCAAGGGTGAATGTTGAAAATTATCTATGCATATGTTTTAAAATTTTTTTTAAAAACTTTAATAAAAAAAAATATGGTTTTTCAGGCCCTTTAATTCTTTATTGTAGAAGCTGCCAGATCCTGGATAATCCTGACTCTTGCTCCTCAATAATTGAATTGTTTTTGTCTGGCAGCTTGCAGTATATTTTTTTTACCTTAAAGTTCTGCAGCTTTGCAACAATGTTCCTTGGGGTTTTCCTTGTGGGATCTCTTTCCAGAAGTGCTTGATGAATTCTTTCAATGACTATTTTGCCCTTTTCCCAATATATCAGAACAGTTTTCCTTGATGATCTTTTGAAGAATGCTATCCAAGCTCTTTTTTTTTTTGTCATGGCCTTCAAGTAGACCAATAATTTTTAAATTGTCTCTCCTGAATCTACTTTCCAGGTTGGCTGTTTTTCCAATGAGGTAGTTTACACTTCCTTCCATTTTTTTTTTCATTCTTTTTAGTTTATTTGACTAATTCTTGATGCCTCATAGAGTCATTAGTTTTTATTTGCCAGATTAGTTTTTAATATGTGATTTTCTTTAATTAGCTTTTGTATCTCTTTTTCTATTTCCATTTATCCTCATCTGAGTTGATATTTTGATCTTCCCTGTCACCACAGTAACTTTCTATCACTAAGGTTCTTTTTTGTTTCTTACTCATTTTCTTATTTCCTTTCTTTCTCTTTTTTTTTTCCTATTATGTGACTTTTATGGTTGAGCTCTGCTCCCGGGGTAAAGGGGATACTGTTCCAAGCTTCTTGTATAGTTTTGAGCCTTTGCTTTGAGCACAGAGGCCTCTTGTGTTTGGCATCTTGTTCACAGCAGGGCATAATCCAATCTGTTCTCTCTAAGGACTTCCCTGATTTCCAAGGCTGGTGATTTGTTTTTTGTGCTGAGACTGGAGGCAGGCCCACTGGTCTGCTCTGCTACTTTGCCAAGACCAAGGATCTCAGTTGCTGCTGTGCTGTGATAAGACCCTTTCACTGGCTTTCCCAGATACCATCTGACCTGGGCTGAGCTCCCCTTTCATCCAGGTGATTCTGACCTTTCTTGAAATCCTTTCAATCTATCTTGAGCTGGAGAGTAGTTTCATTCTATCATACTCTGTTCAGAGTATTGGTTTTATGTGGTTTTCAAGGAGAGCTCAAATAGCTTACTGGCTTCATTCCAACATCTTGACTCCATCCCCAGAACTTGTTTTCCAAGCAAGTCATTTTTAAAAGAAGCATCTAGTGGATATACATGATAGACAGCTGTATCTTTATAGTGCCAAGGACTCATTACTCTGCATATCAAAAAGGGAATTTTCTGATCAAAAGTTTTTTCTCATCACCTGTATTTGGGTCAGGTTCCCACTTTGCTTTACTCTTAACATTCTCTCTAACTTTATATGTAGAAAATAATTTAAAAGATGATTGTCATTTGCTCACATATGGAGAGGTATCATGGTGTAGTCATTAGGGAGATAGCCTTATAGTAAAAAAAAAACAGATTTCAAGTCCTACCTCTGTCATATAATAACTTTAAGAGTCTGGATAAGTTGGGCAGGTAGGTGGTGCAGTTCAGAGCACCAGCCCCAAAGTTCCAAGACCTGAGTTTAAATATGACATTAGACACTTAACATTTTCTAGCTGTGTGACCCTGGGCAAGTCACTTACCCCAATTGTCTCAGCCAAAAAAAAAAAAAAGAGGCTGGACAAGTGACTTAACCTCTCAGTATATCAGACAAATCTCTAAGATTCTAAGTTGAAGAGAATATGGTTACCTGCAGATGGAGAGAGAATCCCTTCAACTGAGAATTCTTGTGATAAGGCCTTGGTGAACAAATATAATACCTGCTTCAAAATTAAGATATGAAGAGATTTTTATGTTTTATTTAATTTATTTTTTTTCAAATTCAAATTTACATGTATATTTTCTTTCTCTCCTATTTTCACCCTTTGGTAAGAAAATGAAATAAATTTTTTTTAAAAACCAAATAACAAATATATGAGTTTCACATGTAGGCATTTGGCCATTGCTCTTCTCTTCTGAATTTGCATTCTAATCTTCCCTCTCACCATAGAATCTTTCTATGATCAAGGCTGTTTTTACTATTATGCTCATTTTATTTTTTAAATTTTAATGTATTTTCTTTTTCCAAATACATGCAAAGATAGTTTTCAACATTCATCTTTATGAAACCTTGTGTTGCAAAGTTTTCTCCCTCTACTCCCCTTCTAACCTATCCAAACAGCAAGCAATCCAATATATGCTAAACATGTGCAATTCTTCTAAACATTTTTCTATATTCTTCATGCTGTGTAAAAAAAAAAAATCAGATTAAAAGGGGAAAAAACAGTAGAAAGGAAAAAACAATCAAACAACAACAATAAAAGATGAAAATACTATGTTTTGATCTACATTTGGTCTCCATAGTTCTCTTTCTGCATGTGGATATTACTTTCCATCACAAATTTATTGGAATTGCCTTGAATCTCATCATTGTTGAAAAGAGCTGAGTCCATCATAGTTGATCATCATATAATCTTGTTATTATTGTATAAACTGTTCTCTTCATTCTGCTCACTTCTCTTAGCATTAGTTCACTTAAGTCTTTCCAGGCTTTTTTGAAATCAGTCTGCTTATTCTTTCTTATAGAATAATAATGATATTCCATTACATTCATATACCATAATTTACTTAATCATTCCCCAAATGATGGTTTGTTCATTTTTTTTAAATTGAGCTCTGTTTCTAGGACACAGGGGAGACTGTCCCAGGCTTCTTTTACAAGGGGACAGAAGCCTCCCTTTGGATTTCTACAGTAGGAACAGAGGTGCTGCTGGCTGTCTCATTGTGCTGGGTTGGCCTGGCATAGTTCTGCCTGTTATTACAGGATTTGAGGGCTTGCAATTTTCTTTCTGTGACAGTATTGAAGTCTTACAGCTGGTTTGCTGAGCTACTGGCCCATTGAGTCAGGACCAAAGGACTTCCACTGCTGGTCCATTCTGTGGCTAAGACCTTCTTACTAGATTCCACACAGCCTGTCTGTGCTGGGCCTTGCTTTCCTTTTACCAGAGTGAAGTTCTAAGTTATCTTAAGCTGGAAAATTGTTTCACTCCAAATTTTTGTTGATTCTGTCACTCCAGTATCCTGAGAAAATGAAAAAATAAATTACAATTAGTATATGGAAAGAGAATTGACAGCTTGGAACAAGAGTTAGCAAACTTACTAAAGAAAATAACTTTCTGAACACTAGAATGGTCTTAAAAGAAGCTAATGAATCCATGAGACTTCAAGAAGTATTAAAGCAACGTCAAAAGACAGAAAGAATAGAAGAGAATGCCAGAATCAGGTAGATTTGAAAGCAAATTCTACCCAATATTTAAAGAATAACTAATTCTAATACCATATAAATTATTTGAAAAAATATGAAAAAATCCAGATTTCTCCTATGACAAAATTATGGTCTTGATAGCTAAACAAGGGAGAGTCAAAACAGAGAAAAATAGCATAGGCAATTTCTCTAATGAATATAGTTGTGCAAGAAGTTTAAACATATTAACTAGGAGATTCTAGCAGCATGTCAGCAATATATGCACATATAATTAATAGGTTTCTAATAAACAACATGTACAGCAAAAATTACACACTACAGTCAGGTGACATACCAGGGATGTAGAGCTAGGTCAATACTAGGAAAGCTATTAACTCAATTGATCATATTGATAACAAAAACAACAAAATCATATGATCATATCAATATATACAGAAAAAGGTAGATAGAATAGTCATTCCCTAGAAAACTTGAAAATAAGTTCTTAATTTGACAAGTAGTATCTACCTAAAACCAAGACCCCAGAATTATCTGTAATGGGGATAACCTAGAAGCCTTTCCAGGAAGGTCAATGGTAAGGCAGGGATGCCCATTAGCACCATTACTATTCAATATAGAACTACAAATGCAAACTATAATATTTAAGACTGGAAGAGAGAGAGAGAGAGACAGAGAAAAAGAGACAGAGACAGAGACACATAGAAATAGGAGAGAGACAGAGAGAGAGAGAGAGAGAGAGAGAGAGAGAGAGAGAGAGAAACTGAAGTAAAAAGCATAACCTAGGAGAAAATAAAATTATCACATTTGCAAATAATATGAAAGTTTAGTCAGTGAATCTTAGAAACTTAGTGAAAAAAAAATGAATGAAATAATTAACACCTTAGTCAAAATTGATGACTATAAAATAAACCCATACATTAGCATTTCTGTATGTCACCAACAAAATTCAATAGGAAAAAAAGTAGGAGAAATTCCATTTGTAATAAAGATAGTCTAAAATATTTGGGAGTTTACCTATCAGGACATGCAAAAAGTATACAAATACAAAACATTTGTCATACAAATAAAGGGGGAAGAGGAATTGCTCAGGGTAAGTGAATATAACAAAATAACAATACTAATTAAACTAATTTCTCATTCTGTACCAATAAAAATTTAAATTAGGAAAATAATGAAAAAAATTCATCTGGAAGGAGGACAAACTTTCAAGAATATCAAAAAAAAATAATGAAAAAGTAGGAAAGAAAAGGACTTGGCAGAATCAGGACACAAACTCAAACTATATAACAAACCTGTAATCTTTAAAATAATTTGGCACTGTGTAAAAAATAGTAACACTAAGCAGTGGAGCAGATTATATATTCACACACAGAGATACTGCTACCTGCTTCCAGAGAAAGAGGTAATAGATACAGAGAGAATACTGAGGCATATTTTTGAATTTGGTTAATGCAGCAATTTATTTTGTTTAACTTTACATGTTTGTAATGAATTTTATTTTTCTTGCATTCTCAATGGGGAGAGCAGAGATTCAGAGTAAGATAAAAAATTTTTAAATAATTCCTAATAACAAGAATTAATATTTCCCTCCTATTTTCTTTTTCACTCCCTTTCATTGGCTTTTCCTACATCTGCAGATAATCTATGTGGCAAGAAATGCAAAAGATTGCCTGATATCTTATTATCATTTCTCAAGAATGAATAAAATGGTACCTGACCCAGGTACCTTGGAAGAATACATTGAGGAATTCATGAATGGAAGAGGTAAGTGGAATTAGATCTGTGGTCACCTGATTCATCAATCACCTTATATTAGTACTAACCAAGGGAAGAAATTTTCTAATTGTACTTGTATGTAGTTTTCAGTGATATAATCAGGCACCCTTAAAAATCAGATATTACAAATTACTCAAAGTAAAATCAAACATACTTATAACTTCTTTTCTAAAACAGTTTCTTAATAAAGAACAATTGCTAAGAACTTACTGTATGCAGAGCATTGTCTAGAATATAATGTAGGCAGCATTTTCATAGTTTTAGTAGTCTTAATACTACTAAAAGTAGTAACAATCATATGGTCTTGGCAAATCATTTAATCTCTCTGAACCTCAGTTTCTTCATCTATAAAACTAGTATCATACCTCTTATACCTATCTCACAGTTGGTGGAAGGATCAAATGAGCAGGAAGATATTAACTTGGTAATGCATAAATATCTTGTGCTCAACCTCTATGATTTCACTAATTTAAAAAGGTTCTTCCTATAGTATAGACTGCAATTCATCCATCTTTCCACCATATCAGCCTGTCCCTATGTTATGTTAAGCATAAATAATTTGGTCAAGGGCACCAAGGCAAGAATGAGAATGAAGGGTTGTCAGGACAGTGCTCTGATAAGAAGACAGTTTCCTACAAAGGCAATTACTGATGAATTAACATTGTTTTCATCATTCCCACTATGATGCAGAGGGTGGAATATTTTTTAACAGGGAAATTTTCACTGGTTCTACCCTTCATTTCTGCCTTTTTTAGGTATGTACACACAAGTTCTCAACCAACTGTTGATCAAAAAAATCAAAAGTAAAAAACTAAAGATGTTAGAGATCAAGTGAAGTGCTTTTTAAATAATTATATACTATTGGTGGGCAGCTATGTCAAGGTAGTTCGAGTGTTAGGTTTAGAGTAAGGAAGATGAGTCTTCCTGACCTCAAATCTGGCCTCGGATACTTACTGATAGTAAATAAATTGTCATGTCTAACCCTGTACAAGTTACTTATTATTTGCTTCAGTTTCCTTTTCATTTAACATGACTGGAAACAAAAAGAGGGGGAAATAAATGAAACAACTAAACAATTAACAACATAGATATAGTAACAATTGTACTTTGAATTGTAATGAAGCAATTGCTTCAGTTTTCTCATCTTTTAAAATGAGCTAGAGAAGGAAATGGTCAACCCTTCCAGTATCTTTGCCAAGAAAACCCCAAATATGGTCACTCTTTGTGATAAAAACTCCTTTAAATATACATGTACCTTCACTTACATATGTGCTGTTATTTCTGCTGCAAAGAATAATCTGTGATTTTTATCATGCAGTTTCCTAATTGAATTTACTAAAAATCTCATCTAAGATTCCTGATGTCTTTTTTATGAGCAGATCAATAATAGTAATGAGTAATGATAGTAATAATAGTAGTAATAATAAAAATAAAAATAAAAAAGTAAAAATAGATAGTAATAATAATAGTAATAATAGTAATGAGTAAGGTCAATAATAGTAATTGAGTATGTATTTTATCAAGCAGTGAAATATGAATCATCACTCCACAGTTAATATAACTGATGCTAATTGTTCTATTTCTTTCCATTCGTTTCCAGTACTCTGGGGTTCCTGGTATGATCATGTGAAAGGATGGTGGGATGCAAAAGAAAAACACCCCATTCTTTATCTGTTTTATGAAGATATGAAAGAGGTGGGGACCTGATTTAATGTTTTTGGATCCAACAAGGTTTTTTTGAAGAATTACAGAATCACACTAAAAAAGGTCCTCAGAGTCAGAGTCCAAGAATGCCATTACAATGTCCCTGATAGGTGTTCATCCAACCTTTTCTTAAAAACTTCTAATGAAGGAAAAACTTCCTAAGGCAGCCCATTTTACATTTTAATAGCTCCAATTGCTAGGAAGACTTTAATTATTTCAAGGCTAAATCTGCCTCTTTTCAATTCCTACCTCAGTTCTACCCTCTAGTGCCAAGAAAAATCTATGTAATTCTTCTTTTAGTGATAGCCCTTCCAACACTTAAGCACAACTATTATTTTCCTTCCTAAAGGAAATTTATTTTCAAGTTTCCACAATTTTTATGACATATTTTCCTAGAAATGGAAGCTTCCAAAAATAATTCCCTGTTAGGATTCTGAATTGCATTACTGATTTCTCACCAAATGTGTATGGGTTGACTTTTTTCTTTCCATATTTTTGGTTCATTTTCTTATCAATTACTTTTCCTCCTTAATTGTGAGTTAAACAAATACTTTCCACTGTTAAATTTTTCTTGGCCAAATACTAAGTTACCAGCTCATCCTGAATTTCTTTTAGTCATCTCGTCCTACATTCTATGTCATCAGATTATGAATGAAAAATAATTAAGCACTTTCCATATGTTAGGCATTGTACTAAGCACTGAAAAGCCAAACCAAAAAAAAAAAAATCAAGATTGTCTTGCTCTCAAGTAGCTCCTTTATAATTGGGATGGAAGAGTGGGGAAGTTAACATTAAAAGACAGTTCACAGTTTTATATATATATAAATTAAATATGTAGAAATGGGATATAAGAAAGGGAAATCATATGGGTAGGTTTCTCTAAAAGAATCCAAATATTTTTATTGTCCGTCAGTTATTTTCAGTCATCTCCAGTTCTTTGCCGTTCCATTTGGGGTTTTCTCATCAAAGATACTGAAACCAGTTCCTTCTCCATTGGCAAATAGAGGTCGTGTCTTGTCCAAATTTACATAGGTAGGAAGTTTCTAAAGCTGGTTTTGAAGTTAAGTCTTCCTGCCTCCAAATTTAGCGCTCTATCCACTAAGCCATCTAGCTGTCTCTAAATGGCTAAGGCTAAAATTAAGGCTAAGCCTAAAAGATCATTTTATATGACTATAACAGCAATATGATTTAGAAAGATATTTCATAGTCTAATCCTTTACCTTGGCATCCAAGAGCCTCCACAAGCTGACCCCAACCTACCTTTTCTACATTATTTCTCACTTTCCCCTGTAGCAACCCATTCCTCTAGTTAAATTAGTCAGAAAAATAGCCCTGAAAAACCCATACATATATTCCTGCTTCTGTGGTTGATTTACTGTCTTTACCTTGTTACTCGGTAACAGTTTCCTCAGCCTTCAGTCCCAAGTTCAAGTCTCACATTTTATATTGTCTTTGAAAATCATCCTGGCTTCTGTTTGGCTTCCTCTGAACACCAAAGTTGTTTTATATAGTCTTGTGTTGTTGTTTTATTTTTTTTATATATAAATAATCTATTTCCCCATTTGATTTCAAGTTCTTTGAGGCTAACCTAGTATCTTTTCTCTGGATGTACATCTACCATGGCATCCAGACAGAGGCTCAATAAATGTTTATTCATCAATTCAGTTAGCTGATGTTAAGTTTCCTAAAGAGAGCTCATACATACACATATATATTCACGCACACACACATTAACACAAACATGTACACTGCATAAATGTTTCTTTCTAATCATATAACACATCATTTTGTGGACTTACAAGCATTTATGATCTAGGTGAGATGAAGCTGAGCTCATCTTAGAGAGAAAGGAAAAACTATCAGATTAAATCTCATAAGACTTCTTTCTTACTTATAGATCCTATTACTCTCTTATAATAAATGACCAGTCTGATCAAGTCATAAGTTAGAATTCACTACTTATAATTTAATCAGAGTGACTTCAGGAGAATGAGACAAATTTTTAAAACATGGCTAATATGGATATTTGTTTTCATTGACTGTACGTGTTTGTTTGTTTCTTCTCAATTAGTGTGGGAAGAAGTAGAGTGGGAATTTTGACTGATAAAATCAAAAACATTTTTAATACTTATTAACTAGATTGGATTAAATGACCTCTGAGTTCTCTTCTGACTCCAAATCCATCTATATTTACAGAAATAGAAAGGCCTTTTGTCTATTATAAGGACTTACTTATTTTATATATTTTTTATTGACTCCAACTCATCTAGGACCCAAAGCGGGAAATCCAGAAGATGTTGAAGTTCATGGAGAAGGATTTATCAGAGGAAATCCTCGATAAGATCATTTATCATACTTCTTTTGATATCATGAAGCAAAATCCTATGGCAAATTACACTGCCCTGCCTACAAGCATAATGGACCATTCCATTTCCCCATTCATGAGAAAAGGTATATGAAGTTCATGGTTTGTGAGAAGTTTTGCTAATTATAACTTGTCTAAGAATTCCTTTAACACTCAATATTATGGAGAGAATGCAAAGCACTGCACAAAGAGCAGCAGAATTTGATCAGAAGATTAACTCCTCTTCTAATCAATGTCTTTGAGTCTCAGTTTACTCAACTATTAAGAGCAGATCATTTTTCCTAACTTGCCTAAAAAAATCATTGTGAAGATGAAATAAGAGAAAACAGAAGAAAAGCATTTTGTGAACTGTAAAATTTAAACTATTACTGTAACATATATACCAGTCTGTGACATCCCTATGTGTCCCTTGAAAAGCCAAATTTCTATCTCCCATTCACTTAATGATTCTATGAATATATACCCATTTTAAAAACTTCTACCTTGATAGTTTAACAATGTAGTTTTGCTGTTTTAGGAATGCCAGGAGACTGGAAGAACCATTTTACTGTTGCCCAGAATGAAAAATTTGATGAAGATTACAAGAAGAAGATGACGGGAACCACTTTGACTTTTCGCACAGAGATTTAAGAGGGAAAATGATGGAAATTCACTAAAATTTTCCCCTGGATTTTTGCCAGTAATCTCATGACCACCTGTACACTAAGCCTTTTCCTTTCTAGATTTTTTTACCAGCTCTCTAATCTCTCATCAATTAATCAACCAACAATTTTTATCAAGCCTTTATTGCATACTAAACACTAAGCTATGCACTGGTGATACAAAGACAAAAATGAAACAATTCTTGCTTCAGTGAGTTTCTATACTCAAATAATAAAAATTAGTTATGTCTAGGTATGTAGACATAAATATGCATATAGATGCTTATATCTATATATGTATTATTTGTGTGTACATATATATTTTGCTATCTATATATCATAGATGTGCATATATACAAGAATTTATATAACTATATATATGTGTGTATATATACATATATATGTGTATATATACACACACACGTGCATATATACCCAGAAAGACTCTCAATGTAACTTTAAATCTTAATAATTTAAAACTGCATCAAGATTTTTATTAATTTTTTTTTTTTTTGCTGAAGTGATTGGGGTTAAATGACTTGCCCAGAGTCACACAGGTAGGAAGTGTTATGCACCAAGATTTTTAGAACACAATACATATATACAAATAGATATGCATATCTATATAGATATGTATATACATATAGATATGTATATATATTTCATAAATATACTATAGGAAAATCCCAAATAAAGTCACAAAAAATCAAATACATCTGAAAACAACTAAATAAGAACAAAAGTGTGTATGTGTATTCACAGTCAACTAGCTTTTGTTAAACTATATTTAATAAAGATACTATGCTTTGTGCTAATAATATAAAAATTTGAAAAAAAAATTAAACCAATCCCTGGTCTCAAGGTTGAATGGGATAAGAAAACATGTAAGTAATTATGTACAAACAAGATATATATAGAATAAATTGGAGGTAATCTCAGAAAAAAGGCATTAAAATTAAGAACAACTAGCAAATTAACAGAAGATGGAATTTTAACTGAGACCTAGAAGAAGACAGGAGATGTAGATGAGGAATAAAGGTATTCCAGGCATAGTCTACAACCAATGCAAATACATGAACTCTAGAGTGTTGTATCTGATGAGAAAGGTGAGCCATTTAGTGTGTACAATCCAAATTGCTTTTTGTCCTTCATTTTTTAAAAGAACCAAAAATATCACAAGATGAAGTCTTGACTTACACGAATTAGAGTAAACCAGAGTTGAACAAAATCATCAGCTTCAGTATCTCTTCCAGAATCATCAAATATCAGTGGCAGAACAAAAATCAAAATGACTAACAATGGCTCAGGATGTAGTAGATGACCCTGGCATCTTCAGTGTCTGACTATGCTCAAAGTACTCCACAGCACCTGCTTTAGTTATCTTCATAGCCATTGGAATAATTATTCTCACCTGTCCATTTCACCAGAGAAAGTCTTCACATACTTGGAATAGGCTTCCTCCTAACTCACCTACAGGTTTGAGGTGTGACAGCTATACCTGTGACCCTAAGAAGCTGCAGCTTGTGCAGAGGTCATGCTCCAGTTAAACCATCTCAGCAGAAAGGCTAAATTAGGTTGAGGGATCATAAGACAAGCACAAGAACATTTATGGGGGAAAAGAAATGCTAATTGAATTAGGCAAGACTTTGTGTGTAAAATGACATGAACTGAACCTTGAAGTAAACTAAGGATTCTAAGGAAGACAGAGATGAGAAAAGAGTATACTCCAGCCATGGAGGATAGCCAGGACAAAGGTGTAGAGAAAGACTATGTAGTCCAGTTTATGAGAAACAGCAAAAAGACCAATATGACTAAACCAGTACTCATGAAGGGGGGAAATATACAATTAGGCTGGAAAGATAGATTAGGTCAGATGTATGATATAAATTTATGTTATGAATAGCAAACTAATTTATATTTGATCCGAAATGCCATAGAGAAACACTAATGTTTATTAAGTAGGGTATTCATTAAATGAAGTCTGTAACCTAAGAAAATTGTCTTGGCAACTATTAGAGCTATGAGAGACTCCAATCAAAGTGACCAATCAAGAGCCTATTGCAATAGTTAGGTAAACAGTGATGAGAGTTTAGTTATGTAAGTGGAGAGAAGGTAGCAGATGCAAGAAACATTGTGAATGTAGCTGCCTCATGGTATAATATTCTGCTATCCTAAAAGAAAGTTGACTTACTACTTAACACCATAATCTATACAGACATCTTGAAAAATGTGAATGTCCAAAAAGAAATAGTTACAAGAGTGAGAACACAAAGGAAAAAAAGGAAAAAAAAATTAAGAGACATGTTAGCAAAAGAAGCAGAAGAGAAGGATGAATACAGTGGAATTTTTTAGAAGAAATAAGATTTTCACAGCAAGAATGGATTTTTTTAAAAAAAGAACAAGATATTTGAGATAATAGCATGTGGAAAATAGGTACATTATGCCAATTTGAAAGTGAGGATGCTTCTCTCTTCCCTTCTCCCCAGCAGAAAATAAAATTCATGAAAAGAATAAGAAAGTAATTTAATTTAAAGGCATGAACAAGTGAATCATGACAATAATAAAGCATTACCTTATTCTAGGTAATATTTTAACAGGAATGAAAAATGAAGAGCTAATATCAGGATATCAGACATGAACTTGCACATAGAACAGTTATTTGGGGGGTCAGAGAAAATTTTTTAGAGTCTATGAAATTAGATTTCATAGATAGATTTTCATCACCTCCGCTGACTTTTTAGTACAATGCTATACTTTACATATCCTCTTATTTTACAATTTTTTAAAAGTCAGGCAGTCAATAAAAATTTATTAAGTGCTTACCAGGTACCAAGGACTATGCTAAGCACTGGGGATACAAAAACAAAAAGATAAAAATAGTCTCTGCCTTCAGTCTTAACGAGAGAAAACATAAGAGAAAAGGAAGGTGAAAAGCAATGGCAGGGAGAAAAAAATAAGAATATGCAGTTTGGAATCATCAGCATTCTTATATATCACTAACAAAATCCAACAATCAGAGTTACAAAGAGAAATTCCATTTAAAGTAACTACTGATATATAAAATACTTAGGAATCTATCTGCCAAGGAAAAATCAGAAACTTTATGAGCAAAACTACAAAACACTTTTCAAACAAATTAACTCTGATTTAACCAATTGGAAAAATATTAAATGCTCCTGGATAGGGCGAGCAAATATGATAAAGATGACAATACTACTTAAATTAATCTATTTGTTTAGTGCTATACCAATCAAACTCCCAAAAAACTATTCTAATGACCTAGAAAAAATAATAACAAAGTTCATATGGAAAAACAAAAGGTTAAGAATTTCACGGGAATTAATGAAAATACCAGATCTAAAATTATATTACAGAGCAGCATTTACCAAAACCATTTGGTATTGGCTAAGGAATAGACTAGTTGATCAGTGGAATAGGTTAGGTTCAAAGGACAAAACAGTCAATAACTATAGCAATCTAGTGTTTGACAAACCCAGGGACCCCAGCTTTTGGGATAAGAACTTATTGTTTGACAAAAACTTCTGAGAAAATTGGAAACTAGTATGGCAGAAACTAGGCATCAACCCACATTTAACACCGCACACCAAGATAAGGTCAAAATGGGTTCATGATCTAGGCATAAAGAATGAGATTATAAATAAATTAGAGGAACACAGGATAGTTTACTTCTCAGACCTGTGGAAGAGGAAGGAATTTATGACCAAAGAAGAACTAGCGATCATTACTGATCACAAAATAGAAAATTTTGATTATATCAAACTGAAAAGTTTTTGTACAAACAAAACTAATCCAGACAAGATTAGAAGGGAAGCAATTAACTGGGAAAATATTTTTACAATCAAAGGTTCTGATAAAGACCTCATTTCCAAAATATATAGAGAATTGACTCCAATTTATAAGAAATCAAGCCATTCTCCAATTGATAAATGGTCAAAGGATATGAACAGATAATTCTCAAAGAAATTGAAACTATTTCTAGCCATATGAAAAGATGTTCCAAGTCATTATTAATCAGAGAAATGCAAATTAAGACAACTCTGAGATATCACTACACACCTGTCAGACTGGCTAGAATGACAGGGAAAGATAATGCGGAATGCTGGAGGGGATGTGGGAAAATAGGGACACTGATACATTGTTGGTGGAATTGTGAACACATCCAACCATTCTGGAGAACAATTTGGAACTGTGCTCAAAAAGTTATCAAACTGTGCATACCCTTTGATCCAGTAGTGTTACTACTGGGCTTATATCCCAAAATGAAAAACATATTTCCACAAGAATTGAACATATTTAACATATGTTGGGTTACTTGCCATCTAGGGGGAAGTGAAATTGAAACACAAAGTTTTGCAAGAGTGAATGCTGAAAATTATCCATGTATATGTTTTGAAAATAAGAAGCTTTAATAAAAAAATGATATTCTATCATAAATATACATCATAGTTTATTGAGCCATTCGTCAGTTAATGGGCATCCCCTCAATTTTTGCCCTTAGAAAAGAGCTGCTATGAATATTTTTTGTATATATAGGTCATTTTCATTTTTCTTTTTGCGAATCTCTTTTGGTATTCATGCCAAGTAATGGTGTTGTAAGGTCAAAGGATATGCATAAATGTGTAATTCTTTGGGTACAATTCATATCATCTGATCATTTATCAATTGGGCTATGGTTCTTATTTTTTATAAATTTGACTCAGTTCCATGTTTGAGAAATGAGGCCTTATCAGAAAAATTTGCTTTAAACTTTTTTTTTACTATTACTATTGCTAACTGTATTTCTCCCCATTAATTTTCTCTCTCCTTTCACCTCAAAAGTATTTTGGTATTGACTACTCCCTTTCCCAATATGCCCTCTCTTTTATCACCCTCCCCCCTTCCTATATCCCATTCCCCTCCTATTTTTCTGCAGGGTAAGATAGATTTCTATACTCCTATTGATTATGTATATTATTTTCTCTTTGAATCAATTTTGAAGAGCTTATGGTTCAATCTCACCTTCTCCTCCCCTCTTCTTCTCCACTGTAAAAGCTTTTTCTTGCCTCTTTTTTTTTTAATGGCAGGTTATTTGCACCATTCCCTTTCTCCCTTTCCCTTTCTTCTAGTACAGTCCTTTCTCACCCATTCTTAATTTCATCATTTTTCAAAAAGATATCATCCCTTCATATTCAACTCACACCTGTGTCCTCTGTCTATATATATACTCCTAACTGCTATAATAGTGAGAAAGTTCTACAAGTTACAAGTGTCACCCTCAGGAAAAGAACTTTAATATCAATTTTACTTTTAAGGAAAATGATACAAAATTGAAGTGGTCATCCTGACAAAACAGAGTCAGGACTGGGAAAACATAAAGGCATTTGACAAATATTTTGTTCTTCCAGATAAATTTTGTTGTTAATTTTTCTAGCTCTATAAAGTGATGTTTTATATGTTTGATTTGTGTAGCACTGAACAGATTAATTTAGGTAGAATTGTTGTTTTTATTATATTGACTGGGCCTACTCATGAACAATTAATATTTTTTTCTGGTGGCTTATATCTTACTTTGAGAAGAAAGTGGTTTGTAGTTATATACATATATAGTTTCTGGGGTGCTTTTGCTATGTTTGTTTTGACTCCTACATATTTCATATTGTCCATAGTTATTTTAAATTTCTCTTTTTCTCTCTTGCTGAGTATTTTTGGTGGTGTGGATTTATTTTGTATCCTATAACTTTGCTAAACTTATCAATTATTTCCACTTAGTTTTTTTTTTTAGTTGATTCTCTAGGATTTTCCAAGTATACTATTTATTATATCATCTGCAAAGACTGATAATTTTGTTTTTCCATTGCCTATCCTAATTTAAAATTTTTTTTTCCTTCTCTTATTTCTATAGCTAATATTTCTATACAATATTGAATAATAGAGGTGATAACTGGTATCCTTGATTCACCTTTGATTGTTCTGGGCAGACTTCTAGTTTATCCTAATTACAGATAAGATTTGCTGATGATTTTAGATGCAGATTACTTTTCACTTTAAGATAAACTCCATTTATTATTATGCTCTCTACGTTTTTAATTAGAATAAGTTTTGTATTTTATCAAAGGTTTTTTCTGCATCTATTGAGATAATCATATGATTTCTGTTGAGATTTTTTTATTTTATTTTATTGATATAGTCAATCATGGTGATAGTTTTCCTAACATTGAACCAGCCCAAAATTTCTGGTTTACATATCACCTGGTCATAGTGTATGATCCTTCTGATAGATTACTTAAACTTCTTGCTAGTATTTTATTAAAATTTTTGCATCAATATGCATTAGAGAATTTAGTCTATACTTTTCTTTTTCTGTTTTGATTATTCCTGGTTTAGATATCAACACCATATTTCTGTCACTAAAAAATTATCAGGATTCTTATCTATTTTTCCAAGTAGTTTATGTAGTATTAGGATTGATTGTTTTTTAAATGTTTGGTGGAATTCACTTGTGAATTTGTTTGGCTCTAGGGATTGTTTCTTAGGCAGTTCATTGACAACTTATTCAATTTATTTTTCTAGGACTGGGTTATTTAAATATTTTATTTCTTCTATTAAACTGGATGATTTTTATTTATCATTTCATTTAGATTGTCAAATTTGATTGTCATATAATTTTGCAAAATAGTTCCAAGCAATTATTTTAATTTCCTTTTCATTAATGGTAAATTCACTCCTTTCATTTTTAATACTAATAAATTTGGTTTTCTTTTAAACTTTTTTTAGTCAAATTAACCAATGGTTTATCTATTTTATTGGATTTTTCCCATAAAATCTCTAATTTTATCTGTTAATTCAATGGTATTATTGTAGCTTTAAGGAACTCCAATAATTCTTAATTTGTATCTATCTCCTAGTTCATTTTTCCAATGAAAAAATTCACTTTTTTTCTTTTTTTTTTTTTTACTTTTTTACTTTTTAAAAAATTTTGTTTTAAAAAAATTGTTTCAAAAATTTTGATATCTCACAGAGTCCCATGCAGGGGTCCTCAAACTTTTTAAATAGAGGGCCAGTTCACTGTCCCTCAGACTGTTGGAGGGCCGGACTATAGTAAAAACAAAAACTTTGTTTTGTGGGCCTTTAAATAAATAAACTTCATAGCCCTGGGTGAAGGGAATAAACGTCCTCAGCTGCCACATCTGGCCCGTGAGCCATAGTTTGAGGACCCCAGTTATGCATTCTTCCTCCTAACCCTAGTTACCAATTAGTTACTAATGCCCAAGTAGCATTAATGCCCACCTGCTTTGGCAAAATAAAGCATAGCCTTAAAGAGAATCCTTTGTGAGTGTTCTCACTTCATGTCTAAACCAAACTCTCCTGAAACTTTTCACCTCTGGGTTGCTTGATGATGAATTGTGAGAAATTTGAGGCATATGATCTTAACTAGGTAACTAGGCATATGATCTTAATTGAAAACACCTATCTTTCTCTGCAATGTGGCATTGTTACAATACACAAGAGTCCATTTGAGGTTTTAAAATTTACAGTAACTTGGCTCACCAATTTCCCTTCCAATTTACTATAATGGAGATAGACCTACTTAAAACATTGATAAAGATCCTCAAAACTGAAGCAAAATGCAAACTGAGCTATATAATGGATCAGACATACCTTTGAACTTAGAACAGGAAAAACAGCCCACAATGGAGACTAAAGGCATTTGGGAGGAATTTCAACAATTCTGTTGAATTAGTCAAAATCCAGGCCTATCCATTTGTATCTCAGTGGATTGGGTGGATACAGGAATATCAAAGAGTGTATTATGTAATCATTGGAATCCTATATATATATTTGTCTGTCTGATTGATAAATTCGAAGATTTCATAAGGAATTCTTTTGCCTGGCCCCTGATTCTCACACTCTTATCACTACTGGAGCAGGACTTCAGCAAGAAATGGCCAATGAATAGATCACTAAATTATGATACTGTTTTACAACTGGATTTGTTCTGTAAATGGGAAAAGAAATGGTCTGAGATCCCAAAACCTAAACATTAGAGATTCTTGCAAAATGCTTTTGGCCAAAGCTAAATTTGTCCCTGATGAATTAAAGGTTTCAGAGATTGATGCCTTGGATGGTCCCCTTTTTCATGGCTGGTCTGGTTGCTTATCAGGCTCTATGTAACACTGCCTGACCTCAGGACACCTTGGAGGATTAGGATGGGTCTCTCAATTAAGTATTTTAATTGCATGAATGCATTGTTATTTTATTTGTCTTGTCATCTTCCTTAGATGAAAAATTGAGTGAAATCCTTCAAAATCTCAATGAAACATACCTCTGCAGCCTCATTGTCCAATATCAACCTGCTGCTCCACCCAAAAGGGACTTATGGGTACAAATGATCAAATTGTTCATTATGCCTCCAACAAGTTTCATGTTATCCCTACTTCATATATTGGCTTACTCTATTCTCCTCAAAAGAAATGACATCTTCCCTTTGACCCACTCCAATCACATTCAACTTTGTGCTTCATCACAAAAGCTTTTCTGGTTATATTAATCCTCTATAATTTCTTTCTACTCTTAATTTCCCTTGGCCCTTACTGTAAGTCACTACCAAAAGATTATAAATTTAGAAAGAACTGCGTGGGTCATCTGGTCCAAATCTTTCATTTTAGTCTTTAGAGATGCTGTTTGAATTGCTCAAGGTCAGAGAGCACAAATCCTTTCCCTGCTCCCTGACCCTTTTGATGTTCAGATTCACATTGTTATACTTGGAGGAGAGAGGGAATCTCTTTCTTATGACTATTAACCAATATATTTAAATGAAATAATTCATTTCATTTGGAATGGAATGGAATAAATGGAAATTCTGCTTGCTCCTATAATTGGCTCAGGGACAAAGTTAAAAGTATGCTGGAGGAAAGAGTGGTTCAGACTTGCTCTTCTAGTAGAAATATCTGAGGTGATCTCCTGGACCTTTACTTAACTGCTTAAGGAAGAATCTAATTATTTAATGACCTGGAGATATTCTGAGAAATCTATAAACTGGCTAATCTCTATTTGTTGATTGAGAAAGCCTGAAGTAAACTGATTCTTTTTGGTTATTCTAGCTTAATGGATTACTTACCTCTGAACAAAGCTCCTTATTGTGGGGGATTATATGGTTTCTTATAAAATTATTAACTAAGGTAGATTAATTTGGATTCAGTTTATCTGAGAAGTTTGGGAAAATGAAATAGGATGTTCATACTGGCTCAACTAAACAGTTGTAAACCTTGTGAAACTGACCACCATAAATTCATAAGCTTAGGAAAACACACCTGCCAACAGTAAAACTGACCATATGGGTCTGACTGGAATTTGGCAAATTTGTGCCACTAAGCAGGGAAGTGAGAATCGATTGATGAGGAAAAGGGCGGGGTGGAGGATGTCATGGTGTTTTGTGTTTGTGAAAGACCCCTTAGCCGCTGTGGAAATTGACCTCCACGCTCTGTGATTATGGTTAGTTGACTGTCCGCTTCTCATGAGATTCTAATAAACACTTCTATTCTTCACTTGAAATATCTCTTCAGTATTTTTGAATTGGATTTGCCATACCACACAATTGTGTCAAAGTTCTTTTGCAACATGCTATAATTGCATTTGCTATTGCCAGTCTCTCCTAATTCCCAGGGCATCAGAGAAATCTCTGGTAAATGTTAATATCAATCTTACCTTACCTGAGACTTTCAGAAATCCTCTGGCTGCTATCTCATATGGACGCAGTTTAAGCACAACAGAGCACCCGGGAGTTTGAGCAGGCAAACTTAAAGACTTTATTCGTGTGGTTTACATCTCACTCTATGACTTCCTGTATTTTCTTGGTCTTTCTCCCACCTAGCCACACTCCAGGTGAAAAAGGGTTGGGCTCCTTTTCCACTGAGCTTATATGGGATCCATGAGGTCACAGGCACAGCCAGTCAGAGACAGAGATACTTCCAGTTCCTGACTCGATTTCAGAGTGTTTAGGATTCCCGCTGTGGCTGGAGATCCCACCCACGAAAGAAGTCCCTATGTACTCATAGCCAATCACGCCTGGGGATCTCCAGGCCATAGGCCTGTGTTACATCCTAACTGCACTTGCCTGGCCTCTCTAATGGACCCTTATATTCTTTTTTTTTTGGTCAGAGTTTTCAGTAGTCCAATTATTCTTATATCTTCTCTTCTTGATTTTCAGATCTGTTGTTTTTCTTATATTATTTTCCACCTTCTGTTCTATCTTTTCATTATATTTTGTTTTGTTATATACTCATTCTCTTCTGCTTACCAATTCTAATTTTCAAAGAATTATTTTCTTTTTCAAGACTATTCTCCTTTTCTAATTAGTTAACTTTTTTTCATAATCTTGTTTTTTTTTTTTTTAATATGGTCTTTATTTATTTTTAGTTTTCCTCAATTGTTCTCATTTGATTTTTAAAATATTTGCTGAATTTTATAAATTCTTTTTAGGCAGGTAACCATTTAACATTATTCTTTGTGGTAAAATAGGCTTTTTTTTTTTTTTTTTTTACTTCACTGTCCTCCTCTGAAGATGAACTTGGGTCAATATAGAGAACTATTTCCAAGTAAGTTTGTATAGTTGGATTTTTTTCTTCTTTCCCTATTCATTTTTTAATAAAAAGTATTCATTAATTAAGCACCTCTTATACTGGGATAGGAAAGATGGTGCCTCTAACTTCATTTGAGTTCTTCCTCTGACCTAGAAACCCAAACCAAAAGTTCCATCCTTTTACAAGTGCTCACAGCCAAAAAGTGTCCCTGTCCTATTGCTTTTGCACTCACTGGGAGTGTTGGTTCCTTCTTGCTCAGGCCTGTGTCTAGATAGCATAGCCAAGCCTGGTGTTCTTAATCAGCAGAGGTTCCCTCAGGCCCTCTCAGACCCAGCCCAGATTTAGATCTTCTGTTCTCCATACTGTCCAGAAGGTAAAAGCTCTTGTGGTTCCAGCTGAGGCTCCAGCCAAATCCACATAGTCTCAGAGCTCCTGCTGTCTGTTTTTGTGGAGTTAGCCTAGAGGTGTTTGCATTTCATTCTGTTCCAAGGTCTTCTTGGTTTGTCCCAGGAGAACCTTGTTCTAACCCATGTCTTTTTTCGTTTTTCCACCAATCTGTTTGCCTGCAAGCATAGATTTATTCTGTTTATGGAGGACAGCTGGAGAGCTAGAAATTTTCTGAACTACTCTGCCATCTTTCCAGAATTCTCTCCCTCTAATTTGCTTTTTAAAATCCTTTATAAGCCCTTCTAAGAATTCTTTTTGTTCCTGAAATCAAATTACATTTTCAATGAGGCCTCAAATATAGAAATTATGACAACATTGTCAAATGTCCCCATAAAAATTTTCTATGGTCAAGTCCTTTTCTTGTTTTTTGCTCATTTTTTACTCATTAGACCCTCTTCTTCAATATTCCCTCCCTAATTCATCCTCCATCCAATTACCAAAGTGATATTCTTTTTTTTCCCCCTGAAGCAATTGGGGTTAAATGACTTGCCCAAGATCACGCAGCTAGGAAAGTGATATTCTTTTTTTTTTGGAAAGTGATATTCTTTTTTTTTTTTTTTCTTTCTTTCTTTCTTTTTCTTTTTTTTTTTAATTTTTATTTAATAATTACTTTATATTGACACTCGTTTCTGTTCCGATTTTTTTTTCCCTCCCTCCCTCCACCCCCTCCCCTAGATGGCAAGCAGTCCTTTATATGTTGGATATGTTGCAGTATATCCTAGATACAATATATGTTTGCAGAACCGAACAGTTCTCTTGTTGCATAGGGAGAATTGGATTCAGAAGGTATAAATAATCCGGGAAGAAAAACAAAAATGCAGATAGTTCACATTCGTTTCCCAGTGTTCTTTCTTTGGGTGTAGCTGCTTTTGTCCGTCATTTATCAATTGAAACTCAGGTCTCTTTGTCAAAGAAATCCACTTCCATCAAAATATGTCCTCATACAATATCGTTGTCGAAGTGTATAATGATCTCCTGGTTCTGCTCATTTCACTTAGCATCAGTTCATGTAAGTCTCGCCAGTCCTCTCTGTATTCATCCTGCTGGTCATTTCTTACAGAACAATAATATTCCATAACATTCATATACCACAATTTACCCAGCCATTCTCCAATTGATGGGCATCCATTCATTTTCCAGTTTCTGGCCACTACAAACAGGGCTGCTACAAACATTTTGGCACATACAGGTCCCTTTCCCTTCTTTAGTATTTCTTTGGGATATAAGCCCAATAGAAACACTGCTGGATCAAAGGGTATGCACAATTTGATAATTTTTTGGGCATAATTCCAAATTGCTCTCCAGAATGGTTGGATTCGTTCACAACTCCACCAACAATGCATGAGTGTCCCAGTTTTCCCGCATCCCCTCCAACATTCATCATTATTTTTTCCTGTCATCTTAGCCAATCTGACAGGTGTGTAGTGATATCTCAGAGTTGTCTTAATTTGCATTTCTCTGATCAATAATGATTTGGAACACTCTTTCATGTGAGTGGTAATAGTTTCAATTTCATCCTCTGAAAATTGTCTGTTCATATCCTTTGACCATTTATCAATTGGAGAATGGCTTGATTTCTTATAAATTTGAGTCAGTTCTCTATATATTTTGGAAATGAGGCCTTTATCAGAACCTTTAACTGTGAAAATGTTTTCCCAGTTTGTTGCTTCCCTTCTAATCTTGTTTGCATTAGTTTTATTTGTACAAAGGCTTTTTAATTTGATGTAATCAAAATTTTCTATTTTGTGATCGGTAATGGTCTCTAGTTCATCTTTGGTCACAAATTTCTTTCTCCTCCACAAGTCTGAGAGATAAACTGTTCTATGTTCCTCTAATTTATTTATAATCTCGTTCTTTATGTCTAGGTCATAGACCCATTTTGATCTTATCTTGGTATATGGTGTTAAGTGTGGGTCCATGCCTGATTTCTGCCATACTAATTTCCAATTATCCCAGCAGTTTTTATCAAATAATGAATTCTTTTCCCAGAAGTTAGGGGCTTTGGGTTTGTCAAACACTAGATTGCTATAGTTGACTATTCTGTCTTGTGAACCTAGCCTTTTCCACTGATCCACTAATCTATTTCCTAGCCAATACCAAATGGTTTTGGTGACTGCTGCTTTATAATATAATTTTAGATCAGGTACAGCTAGGCCACCTTCATTTGATTTTTTTTTTCATTAATTCCCTTGAGATTCTCGACTTTTTATTGTTCCATATGAATTTTGTTGTTATTTTTTCTAGATCAATAAAATATTTTCTTGGAAGTCTGATTGGTATAGCACTAAATAAATAGATTAGTTTAGGGAGTATTGTCATCTTTATTATGTTCGCTCGGCCGATCCAAGAGCACTTAATATTTTTCCAATTATTTAAGTCTGACTTTATTTGTGTGGAGACTTTTTTATAATTTTGCTCATATAATTCCTGACTTTCCTTTGGTAGATAGATTCCCAAATATTTTATGGTATCAACAGTTATTCTGAATGGAATTTCTCTTTGTATCTCTTGCTGTTGGGTTTTGTTGGTGATGTATAAAAATGCTGAGGATTTATGGGGATTTATTTTGTAGCCAGATACTTTGCTAAAATTATGAATTATTTCCAATAGCTTTTTAGTAGAATCTCTGGGGTTCTCTAGGTATACCATCATATCATCTGCAAAGAGTGATAGTTTGGTTTCCTCATTGCCTACTCTAATTCCTTTAATATCTTTCTCGACTCTTATTGCCGAGGCTAGTGTTTCTAATACGATATTAAATAATAATGGTGATAGTGGGCAACCTTGCTTCACTCCAGATCTTACTGGGAAAGGTTCCAGTTTTTCCCCATTGCATATGATGCTTACTGATGGTTTTAAATATATGCTCCTGACTATTTTAAGGAAAAGTCCATTTATTCCTATGCTCTCAAGTGTTTTTATTAGGAATGGATGTTGGATTTTATCAAATGCTTTTTCTGCATCTATTGAGATGATCATATGGTTTTTGTTTGTTTGGTTATTGATATAGTCAATTATGCTAATAGTTTTCCTAATATTGAACCAGCCCTGCATTCCTGGTATAAATCCTACTTGGTCATAGTGTATTATCCTGGGGATGATTTTCTGTAATCTTTTTGCTAATATTTTATTTAAGATTTTAGCATCAATATTCATTAGGGAGATTGGTCTATAATTTTCTTTCTCTGTTTTCAGCCTACCTGGTTTAGGTATCAGTACCATGTCTGTGTCATAAAAGGAGTTTGGTAGGACTCCTTCAATCCCTATTTTTTCAAATAGTTTATATAACATTGGAGTTAATTGTTCTTTAAATGTTTGGTAGAATTCACATGTAAATCCATCTGGTCCTGGGGATTTTTTCTTAGGGAGTTGATTGATAGTTTGTTCTATTTCTTTTTCTGAGATGGGACTGTTTAGGATATTTACTTCTTCCTCTGTTAGTTTGGGCAAGCTATATTTTTGGAGGTATTTTTCTATTTCATTTAAGTTGTCGAATTTATTGGCATAAAGTTGGGCAAAGTAACTCCTAATTATTGCTCTAATTTCCTCTTCGTTAGTGGTGAGTTCTCCCTTTTCATTTTTAAGACTAACAATTTGATTTTCCTCTTTCCTTTTTTTAATCAGATTTACTAAGGGTTTGTCTATTTTGTTGGTTTTTTCATAGAACCAACTCTTAGTTTTATTAATCAATTCAATAGTTTTTTTACTTTCAATTTTATTGATCTCACCTTTTATTTTTAGAATTTCAAGTTTAGTGTTTGACTGGGGGTTTTTAATTTGTTCCTTTTCTAGCATTTTTAGTTGCAAACCCAATTCATTGACCTTCTCTTTCTCTATTTTATACAAATAGGCCTCTAGAGATATGAAATTTCCCCTTATTACCGCTTTGGCTGCATCCCATACATTTTGGTATGATGTCTCATTATTATCGTTTTCTTGGGTGAAGTTATTAATTATGTCTATGATTTGCTGTTTCACCCAATCATTCTTTAGTATGAGATTATTTAGTTTCCAGTTATTTTTTGGTCTACTTTCCCCTGGCTTTTTGTTGAATGTAATTTTCATTGCATCGTGGTCTGAAAAGGATGCATTTACTATTTCTGCCTTACTGCATTTGAGTTTGAGGTTTTTATGTCCTAATATATGGTCAATTTTTGTATAGGTTCCATGAACTGCTGAAAAGAAAGTGTATTCCTTTCTGTCTCCATTACATTTTCTCCAGAGATCTATCATATCTAACTTTTCTAGTATTCTATTTACCTCTTTGACTTCTTTCTTATTTATTTTGTGGTTTGATTTATCTAATTCTGAGAGTACAAGGTTAAGATCTCCCACTATTATAGTTTTACTGTCTATTTCTTCTTGCAGCTCTCTTAGTTTCTCTTTTAAGAATTTAGATGCTACCCCACTTGGTGCATATATGTTTAATATAGATAGTGCTTCATTATCCATGCTACCCTTTAGCAAGATATAGTGCCCTTCCTTATCTCTTTTAATTAGATCAATTTTTGCTTTAGCTTGATCTGAGATCAGGATGGCTACCCCTGCTTTTTTGACTTCACCTGAAGCATAGTAGATTTTGCTTCAACCTTTTACCTTTACTCTGCATGTATTTCTCTGCTTCAGGTGTGTTTCCTGTAAACAACATATTGTAGGATTCTGGCTTTTAATCCATTCTGCTAACCGCTTCCTCTTTATGGGGGAGTTTACCCCGTTCACGTTTATGGTTAGAATGACCAATTCTGTATCACTTGCCATCTTGTTAACCCCGGTTTATGCTTTTCTCCCTTCTTTCCCCTTTCCCCCCCTTCCCAGTGTTAAGCTTGTGAGCACCACTTGCTTCTCACAGCCCTCCCTTTTTAGTATCCCTCCCCCCGCCTTAGAGTTCCTCCCCCTATCTTACCCCTTTCCCTCCCAGTTCCCGTATTCCCTTCCGCTTAGCTTATTCCTTCCCTTTTCACTTTTCCCTTCTCACTTTTCAATGAGGTGGGAGAAGTTTCACCATAGATTGAATATGTCTTAAGATTTTTCACTTAAAGCCAATTCTGAAGGCAGTAAGATACCCACTATATTCATCCCCCTCCATTCTTTCTCTCAGATATAATAGGTTTCCTATGCCTCTTCATGAGATGTACTACCCCCACTTTACCCTTTTTCTGATACAATGTCCTTTCCACATCAATTTCTAGAACAAGGTATACATGTATTCTTTATACATCTATATAGTCAAAATATAGTTCCCAAGATTAATCTTTACCTTTTTAGATTTCTCTTGAGTTCTATATTTGTAGATCAAACTTTTTGTTAAGTTCTGGTTTTTTCATCAGAAATAGATGAAATTCGCTTACTTCGTTGAATGTCCATCTTCTTCCCTGGAAAAAGATGCTCATTCTCGCTGGATAAGTTATTTTTGGTTGCATACCAAGTTCCTTAGCCTTTCGGAATATCATATTCCAGGCCCTTCGATCTTTTAATGTGGATGCTGCCAGATCCTGGGTGATCCTTATTGTGGCTCCTTGATACTTGAATTGGGTTTTTCTAGCCGCTTGCAATATTTTTTCCTTCATCTGAGGGTTCTGGCATTTGGCCACTATATTCCTTGGTGTTTTGATTTTAGGATCCCTTTCAGTGGGTGATCGATGAATCCTTTCAATGTTTAATTTTTCCTCTGTTCCTATGACTTCTGGGCAGTTCTCTTTGATAATTTCCTGGAAAATAGTGTCCAGGCTCTTTTTTTCATCATGTTTTTCTGGAAGTCCAATGATTCTCAGATTGTCTCTCCTGGATCTGTTTTCCAGATCTGTTGTCTTCCCCAGAAGGTATTTCACATTTTTCTCCATTGTTTGATTTTTTTGGATTTGCTTGACTGATTCTTCTTGTCTCCTCGAGTCATTCAATTCTACTTGTTCAATTCTGATTTTCAGTGAAGTATTTTCTTCACTCACTTTTTTAAAAATCTTTTTCTAATTGTCCCATTGAGTTCTTTTGTTCTGTGGAATTTTTTTCCATTTCGCCAATTTTGTTTTCCAGTTCACCAATCCTATTTTTCAAGGATTTTACTTCTTTATCCACTCTCTCTTTAACTTTCTCCAGGCTCTTTTGCCAAGCCTCCCTCTCCTTTTCCCAAGCTTCCCTCTCCTTTTGCCAAGCCTCCCTCTCCTTTTCCCATTTTTCTTCTAGCTCCCTTGTGAGAGCCTTTTTAATTACTTCTATGAGGTTCATCTGTCCTTTGGGGATTCACCTGGGGACTGTCTGTTTTTAGTCTCCTCAGGATTTAGAGTCTGGTCTCTATCTGTGTAGAAGCTGTCAAGGGTTAAAGTCCTCTTCAGCTTCTTGCTCATTCTGTCTAATAATCAAAGACAAACTAGCAGAGAAAAACAGAAAAAACTGGAGTCTTTCTTTGGGGGAGGGGCTGGGTATGTTATCGAGCTTCCTCTACAGACCGCTGGGGGGGAGGGGGGGGCAGCAGTGAGGCACTAGCAGGTCTGTGTGCGCCTGCGCTCTGAGATCCCAGAGCGTGCTGAGTCACTGTGGGGGAGGAAGGGGGGGGCGGCCAGGTCCCGAGAGACTCCAGCTGTTTGGGGTTGTGTTCTTCAGCCCCGGTGTTTTTAGCTTCTCTGCTGGGCTGCTGACTTGCTGCCGGAGCAAAGTATCCAAACCTGTAGCGAAGCTCTCCCCGCAGAGACGGCTGCGATCACTCCCCACCCCCTCTCCAGTCTGCTCCCGTGCTCTCACTGCCGCTGCCCTCAGCCTGCGCCCGATCTAAAACCATCCCAGCCCTCCAGTAAAGACAGACCTTTCTTGGCGAATCTCAAGGATGGCTTCTCTTGGTAACTATTTGTGGGTTTTTTTTCAGTCAAGCATTAATTCAGAGGCTTGTAATGAAATGGATAGTGAGAGAAAGTGTGGAGCTTATGCAGCTGTGTGCCTCCTCTCCGCCATCTTAACCAGAAGTCGGAAAGTGATATTCTTAAAGCACATTTCTGACCATACCATTTCCCTGATCAAAAAGTTTCAATAATTCCTTATTGCCTCTACAATAAGATGTGAGTTCCTTTGTTTGGCATTTAAGGCCTTTCATAGTAGTATACCAGCCCATCTTTCCTTTATTACACATTACTCCCCATAATGAATTTTACATTTCAGCTAAATTGCCCCTCTTGCCATTCCTCACATATATTATTCCATTTCCTATTTTCATGCTTTTGCACTGGTGGTCCCATGCCTGAAATAAAACCCCATTACCTTCTGAATCTTAGATTCTCTCACTTCTATCAAATCTCCATTCAAATGCAACTTCTTACATGAAGCTTTTCCTGACCACAGATCCATCTATCCTTTTCCCGTTATAGTGTTATGTGACATTCTTCTATATTTAATTTACTTTGTTTTGTATTCACTTATTTGTTTATCTCAGTTCTCCCTCTAACCCCCCAAGAGAATATAAATTTTTTGATGGCAGAAATTATTGTTTTTATCTCTGTATCTCCAAGGCCTGATAGATTATCTACTGTATGTGAGAAATATGACAAATGTTTGTTGATTTGATAAATTGATTGTTTGATTAATCTCTCTTCCTTCTTCTGAGGACAATTAGATTTAAAATAATCCAGAGGGGAAACAATGATAAAAGTGGACTTATCACTTCCTCCTTCCTTTGGTATGAGCACAGGTGAAGTAACCTCATCAGTGTTAGCAGTTCCTCTATCTAGGAGGTAAGTGACAGAATTAAGACAAGAGTGATTTTCCCTAGTATTCTCTTATAGTCACATATCATTTTGGTGATACCAGACTACAACAAAGGAATTTCAACAAAGGAAAATTCTGAATTCAAAACTGATTTTCTAGTACTAAGTCCCCCCAAACTCAAAACCCCTACAAGGTAAAGTAAAGAAATCAAGAAACCTAAAGGGAATTCAAAAGAGACTTCTTCATTCTGTGAGTATTGTATGTATTGGGTTTGGTTTTTTTCTTCCTGGGTAGTTAGTACATGAAAACAAAACTTAATACTTAGAAAGGAACATGGAGTTAAATTCCATCGTTCAATCATTCCATTGAGAATAGAAGGATATTTCTCCTCTATCTTCTCCCAAGACTTTCAATAGCTATTGAATAGATGCAAGAAATCACCTAATTGCTGAAATTCCATGGAAAGAATATTAGTCTTCTGAATTCTTGGACCTGCCAAATGAATAAGGGCCTTGTCTTTTTCTGCCCAATGAAGAAATGTTTGTTGCTGTTGTTTGTTTTTTGTTTTTTTTTTTTTCATTTTTAAACATAAATGTAAGTAGGAAAAATTCTTGGTGAACTCGAGAGCCAAAAAAGAATTTCTCAGGTATCACATTTGACCCTTTCCTAGTACTTCTCTTTTCTAGTTGTTGCTACCTCCCCAATTAGGCCTAGTGGAAAGAGTCAGAGGACCTGAGTTTAAAGACCACCTCTGATATTAATGTCTATATGACCCTGGGGAAGTCTCTTAAATACCTAGGTTTCATTTTCCTCACTTTAAAAAACAAGGGAGTTGAACTAATTGAATTAGATTGTTTCTCATGTTCCATCACTTTTATCCTTTGATCTTTAAAAAAAAAAAAAAAACTAAGTGACTAAATCATAGACAGAATGAGGCATGGTATGGTGGATAGAGATAAAATTGGAATAAGAAGATCTAGATTTCAATTTTACTTCAGGAACTTGTTGACTATGCAACCCTGAGAAAATCACTTAATCTATCTCTCTGCCTCAGTGTCTTCATCTATAAAATGTGAAGAAAAGTAATATCTACTTCCCAGAGTTCTTGTGAGAATAAAAGTGTTTCCTAAAGCTTAAAGCTCTATGTAAGTATTAGCCATTGTTGAATAAATCTGCAGGCAATACACTCATCTAGGTCACATATGAATGCAAGAGAAAATACATCTTCAATCTAAGCAACTTGGATAGAATGCTTACAGTGTTCAAGACCTAAGTTCAATGTCTCTTCAGAAACTTACTAGTTATTTGACCCTTAATAAAATATTGAACTATATTCAATTTCTATTTTTCTGCCTGTAAAATAATAATTTATAATAAAAATACTTACTTTCCAGGTAAGTTGTGAGTGGTCACCTAACCCTGATCCCTATCTATGTCAAAACATCTGCCCTGGTGGATTCTCCTTTCATCCTGTAAAACCCCCATTCTCCCGTTGTAAAATCAAGTCACTGTTTAATGTCAAATTGTAACAAGCCGAACAGAAATGCTTATAAGGCTGTTTCTAGTTCTACGGGGCATGGAATTTGATCAGAACTCCGTCCCGAGCTCAGTACAAAATAAATTCTAAAATCTCACTCATTGCGGCTATCTAGACTTTTATTGCCTGGGCTATTTCACTAAGAAAGATGAATTGCTCTATAGAGAGACTTTAGGCAAGAAGAACATATAGGATTTTTTGACATAATCTGGGACTATAAAGTGATAGCCTGAACTAAAGTGGCAGTTGTGTGGGTGCAAAAAAGAAATGAGATACACAAGTCAGAGAATGCTCCTATTTTCATTGAATGAAAATATTCCTTCCAAGAAACCAGTCCCCTCACCTACTCTCCTATAAGATGAAACTGAAGTTAGATCTTCTGTCATTTCTTATAGACAGAGCTGTCATATAGTCATATTGCCCATAGTCACCTGATGAATGTGTCAAAAATACCATTCTAATCTAGTCTTTCACCTTCCAACACAAGTGAACTACATCAATATATTTTTTCTAATTTCTTGCTTTATAATAGGTTTTTTTTTAATAGTTATTCATGTATAGATTCTATCTACTTTAAAAATAACCCCCTTGAGCACTATGAATGCCTAACTCATGTCTCCTTCCCAAAAGTCAACTGTTCTATAATTTTTTCCCTAAATGCATCAAATACCATTCTGCTTCTAGGACTTTATTCAAGTTATTTATTCCCCATAGCTATTTAGTTCTCATAATTAGAATATTCAATCTGACCTCATCTACTATTCTTATCCATGCTTTAAAATCCAACTTTAATGTTAATCTGAAGAATTCTATACAATTGCATACACATTCTCTTCCTCCAAGTTTCTTACTCCTTTTCTTTTCAGGACTCATACAATAGTTAATTTACAACTTCCTAAAGCATTTTTTATATCTATTGAATATTGCTTATCTTTGATTTTATCTTATCCTTATCTATACTTTTATGTTATCCTTTTGATTTACTTATCTAAATATTTTATACCCATCAGGTCCAATACAGTATTCTACACAAATGTTATTGAATAAATTATACAATCTTTGTATGTTTTATATATATACATATATATATCACAATGCTTTGCACATAGCAAATAGCATATATTTTTTAAATTAATGAAAGGATTCCATTGTTAGATTATGCTTTAAATAAAAAGACTAAAGAATGACAACTATAATCTCTTTCAGGCTCAACTTGGGTGCAGGAGATTGTGGACATGATTCAAAATGATGGAGATGTAAAGAAGTGCCAGCGAACTAATACCTACAATAGGCAACCTCTAATTGAGTGGAAATCACTTTCAGTTGACTCAGTTTTTTTCGCCTCTGGTAAGTTTATTCAAATACAGTTGGATTGCCTTAGAATTAGGATCCTGAACCCAACAACCTTTTCTCAAGTAGAACTCTTTCCAAAAACAAGGGAGCATGACTTTACCAATGGAGGTTGGCACATTCTCTGTAAATTTTAGTTACCTAAAGCATTCAGAATTTGAGTATGTCACACAACTATTAAGTGTCATAGACAAGACTTGAACCATGATGTTCTTGGCCCTCACATTGCCTCTCTATTCACTATGTCACATAGGGATAGTGAGGAACAGAGAACTTAAACTAACTTGTCACAGATTTAAAACCAAAGACTACTGTGACCAAATACAGTGTACTTTTCACTCATCAGACCTGGATCACCTAAATTATGGAGGCTCTCTACCAAAACCAGTCTTTGAGAAATACTCTAGAATAAATTCTCACTCCTAGAGTATTCTTCTCCTCTCAACTGGGCAGAAATGTACTTTGGTAAGGTTTTGTATCAATTATCTGAAAAGCAAGTATGTACATGATTATTACCATCCACAGTTAGGAACAGGTAAAGAAGATATAAGAGGCAGGAAGCCATAAGTAGCTTAAGGACATGAAAAATGCTTGCAGACAAGCAGGGACAATAACAACAAATCATATATATTTATATATACATCATATATATATAGGTTATTTGAATTATGAATATGTGAGTATATATTATATATGAGTATACCTATTCATATACACACATATATGTTATATGTAGATACATTCATATGTGTGTGAATATGTATATGGGTAGGAAATATAGATTTAGAAATTGAAATATGTTAGGAATAATGGCTAAATCCTTGTCATGTGGCATGCTTCTTATAGCTTCTTATAGGCCCTGTAAGATAAACAGAAAATTTCAATTTTTTAAAAACAAAGTCATTTCCTTATTAGGATGCAAGCATACATGGACTAGCCAAAAGATCTTAATCAGCTTCTTGCCAGTAATATTGAATAACTACCCTCCCACACTCAGATGCATGCTTGGATCTATTAGTAATATAGGAAGGTTTGTATCTATTACTAATTATAATTAGTAGGAGTCAGGAACTCACATGGATTTTTGAGTATCTTTAAACCACAGGAAGATAGGAACTAAAGAAATTGACCCACTTCATAGTTCATAACTCCAGAGTTTTTGAAATCACCTGTATCATCCTCCTATATCTAAGGATAGTGAACTCTTCTGTCCTATTAGCCTCTCCCTATGACCCAAGGTAAGGCTGAAAAAACATAATCAATTGCTAAGTCATTGCCAATACTCTGTAAATTGTCAGAGCTCACAAGTTTCTTTGGATCTACAAACTACTTTCTGCCCTATGATTTTACACTTACATTAGACAGCAGAGAATTATCTATTGATCTATACAATATGCATCACTAGAGCAGATTCTGGTATTGCTGGGAAATCATCTTCAGATCAAAAGAAATTATGTAAAGTGCTTTGTCAGATCTTAATGTGCCATATATGGTTACCTGTTATTTTATTTTTGGAATGGAAGGCAGAGACAGAAAAAAGAAAAACCCTCTTTATATTCACTAAATTTGGAATATCTGTTTCAGATTTCCATGAGACAGTACCACAAAAGTTACATAACTGAAAGAAGCAGTTGAAATCTGAAGGACACTGTATTATTTTCCAGGCCTGGAGCTAGCTATGCCTTTTCCAAGAATACTGAAGACACATCTCTCTGTCCAGATGTTGCCACCATCCTTCTGGAAACAAAATACAAAAGTAAGATCAACCAATAGTTCAAATCTGCCTTGCTCTATACCACCTTTTGTTCTAGAGTAGAGGAGACAATTCTTTTTGAAAAGAAACTTCTGATGATTTTCAATGTTAGGCATCTGTGGCCTTCACAAAACAAAGGGCTACATTTAATTTTCATCTTTCTGGTTAAAGAAAAGGAAGTTCTCCAATCAAAATCTCATTTTCAAATTGTCAGATCAGTGAAATCATTGGGCCAAACCATATATTTTGAGTTTGTGGATATAACCTTTCTAAACATATATATAAAAAAAAAAACTACTTCAAAATTAAGATATGATAACTTCCCCAACTTATTTTGGTTTTGAATTTTTTAAACTAATAAGCATTTCTTTCCTCTCCATTCTTTCTTTTCAACCTCCATGAGAAAACAAAAACCAATGTCTTTTGACAAATATGTATGATTAAGTAAGAGATATTCACACACTGTCAGGTGGGAAAAATGTGTCTCATTTAGCATACTTAGTCCATCATGTATCTGCCAGAAGTTGGATCGTATTCTTCATCATTAGTTCACTGGAAACACTGGTTAAATATTTGTGTAAATGTTAATTGTTTTCTTTCTTCTTCTTCTTCTTCTTCTTCTTCTTCTTCTTCTTCCTATCTCTGTCCTCTATTCATAAAAGAGAACAATAAGTAAGTTCTATATGGTACATTAAAGATTACAAAGTCCTTTATATAAATTACTTCTTTTAACCTAAGATGATCATTCAGCAATGCCAGAGTTTGCTCTAGTGATGTATATGGTATAAATCAGCAAATAATTCTCTACTCTTTAACATAAGTTCACTAGAATCATGTAAGATCATTTACATTGAGGTTTTTTTTTAAGATTTTCAGTTTAATCACGTTTATAATGTTCTTATATCATAGTTGTCCTCCTTACTTCAGCTTTCTTCATTCGGGATCAGTTCAAAGAGGATTCATCTTATTTGAAAACTCCATTTCATCATTTTATATGGCATATTAGAGGCTTGTTATTTCACGTGTTACTTTGTTTAATCATTCCCTAGTTGACAGAAAATCCTTAAATTCCAACTAAAGCCACTAAAAAAGATCTGCTTTAAATATTTGTATAAATATAAGATGCCTTATTCATTCTTTGAATCTTGTCCATAAGAGGCCTTGTAATGGTATTGCTGGGTCAAGGCATATACACACTAAACCAAAAAGGTGGAGTACCAGAAAGAATTGTGAGCTTTTTCACTCATTTTAAATCCATCTAAGAAAATGAATCAGACTGAACCCTATATAGCAAGTGCAAGAAATAAGTCAAAATGAGTCATTTTCCAAGCCCGGATTAATACACACAGAAAAACCGACAAGTCTTTTTAGCACTGGAAAGGAGTCTGACTGGAGGGTTCTTGGGTGTTCAGCCTCCTACTATTGGAGATCAAAAAATAGTCTCAGTTAGACAATAAAAGTGACTTTTTGCAGGATGCAGAAAAAGATGCCAACTTAAAGATGTGTTGAGCTATTGTTGATCACAGATCCAGGCCTGATACAACAAGGCACCTGTGCCTAGGGGTGGCAGTGCAGGCTAAAGAGCAAATAGATGGCATATATAACCCTGCAATATAAACCCAGCAAGGAGTAACTTCTGAATTATTAATACCTATGTGTCTCTGAATCCAGATTATAGAACAGGAGCTCAGTTCCAGTTTCTATCTCATGTTGAAGACTATAGAGGTATAACCAGGTCAAGAATCCTAAACCAAAGGCAATCATGCAGCACTTTTACCGTGAAGGAGTAGAGATTCCCAGTTGGCTGATAATAGCTAAGTCAAGGAGCTGTCTCCTGTTTCTCAGGCCAAACCCACATTATTACTTTCAAATCTCAGATCAGAGAATGGGAGGTAACAATCAGGCCTTGCTCTGGATCAGAATACATTGGGAGTACTGAAAGCTTGCATGACCCCAGTCTGAGTTGTCCCTGTGACTCTGAAGTAGAGCCAAACTATATTCACTGAGAAAATAATAGAAAAATTGGTTCAGATATTCCTTTTGGAAGTATGCACAGTCTGGTGGTAACATAGATTTGTGTCATAATATAGGCTGAAAAAATGGGCACCAAAAAAAGATGGACAGCTCTGAACACAATGTGTAGTATTTATTATATAGGTTTTTCTTGAAATGGAAATTTATTGGTTTATTTTTTGAATCCTTTCATGTTCTGCAGTACAATTGGAAATTTTTTTTCTTTTTCTATTTTCTATTTGTTTTAAATAAATTAATTTTTAAAAAATAATCAGAGCATAGAATGAATCCTCTGGTCATCTCATTAAAGCCAACATTCAGAGAATCCAGGTCAAAGAAAAAATATTGCAAGTATCCAGAAAGATAATATTCAAAACGCCAAGAGTTAGGATCATACAAAATTTAGCAATCAGTTCTATAAAAGAATGGAGAGCTTTGAATATGATATTACAGAAGGCAAAGTAGATTTAGCCAATTAAAAACTTAGCCAACAAAACTGAGTATAATCAAACTGGTGGGGGGGAGGGGGTGGAGAATGAAATGTTGCAATTTTGAGCTTTCTTGATGAAAAGCCCAGAACTGAATAAAAACTTTGGGTTCAAACAGAGGAATTAAGAAAAACATAAAAAGATCAACATAAACTAGGTGTTCAAATCTGTCCTGAGACCTTTACTACCAATGTGATCCTGGACAAGTCACTTGACACTGTTTACATCACTTTCCTTATCTATAAAAGGAGCTGTAAAAGACTCTACTATCTTTGCCAAGAAAATGCCAAATGGAGTCATGAAAAGTATATGACTGAAAACAACCAAAAAATGGCAAAAAGTTAAAGTAGGCAAATAAACTAGACATATATATATATATGTTTTTGTTTTTTTTTTTTTTTTTCCTCTTCAGGTGAATTCATGATGGAGAACTGAAGCTGGATTTCTAAGTTCTAAGTACTTTATCCCTACTCTGTCTCATATTAGATAAATATTTCTACCTGGACGAAAAGAAGAGATTTACCTCAAATCACAGACTATATAGTCTGCCCTGACAGGCTCTCTACTCCTAGTGCCCTCAGTAATATTGGATAAAATGGGATAGTCAAAAGAGATAAAGCAGCTTTTTTGAAATTCCTCATACTGAACATAAACATTCCTTTTCACTCTTTTTTTTTTTCCTCAATGACATTGACACTTACATTGACATCCATTGCAGATCATCTATGTGGCAAGAAATGCAAAAGATACTGTGGTGTCTTACCACCACTTCTCAAAAATAGTTCCTCTCCTACCAAAATCAAATACCTTAGAGGAGTTCATTGAGAAATTCATGGATGGAAAAGGTGAGTGTAGACATAGTTCTGTGGTCACTTGATTCACTCTTCACCTGATGGCAACACTGAAGAAGAGAGGAGGTTTTCTATTTTCACTTGCCCATTTTTTTTGGTAATAAAATAAAATTCCTTAAAAATATAATTCTCCAAATGATTTAGAACAGTAAAAATTATTTATGCCATATTTTCCATAGCAAACTTCAGGTTAAGAACAAGGATGGAACGATGAAAGTAAACAAAACACTAAAGCATGTCATTGTATAATGAAAAAGAAAAAAATTTGAATTTTTGAAAAAAAATGAAAAAAAGTTGAAAAAAGAAAAATTTACCTCTTCTAGATTTATTCAATCTATCCTTAATTGTTCATGTCCAAATTGCTGAGAAACTACTCTATTTCTTTTTTTTTTTAGGCTCATTAGCATATAATTGTACACAAAAGGTTTCTATTATTCTTTTTATTTCTTCTGGGTTTTTTGTTTTGTTTTTAAACAAAATGAGTTTGGGGGTTTTATTTGTTTCTGGGTTTATTTATTTTTATTTCATTCAGCCGTTTTCTAGATTGGGTTTCCTATTCTCTCCTATTTTAATCAAATTGGCCAATAGTTTATCAATTTTTATAGTTTTTCCAAAGAAGGAGCTTACAGAATTATTTATGATTTATAAAAGCTTTTTTTTTTTAATTTTGAGTTTGTCTCTTTCCCTTCAGGATTTTATTATGTCCTCTTCAATGCTACTCTTAAGGTTTTTGATGGTTTTCTAGCTTTAAATGCATATTTAGTTCATTAATCCTTTCTCTATTTTCTTAATATATTTTAGTATGTTGTTTCATTATTATCATTCTATTTCATGTTTCATGTAATTATTCCATTATTTCTTTCTTGCCCACTAATTATTTATCCTTCTACTACTGTTTCTAAATTAGTGTGTCTATTTTTTATGGTCCCTAGACTAATGCTATTTTTATTATGGCATGGTCTAGAAAGGATATAGTTACAATTTTTACTTTTTTATATTTATTTGCAATATCTTGATACTGTAATGCATAATACTGTAATGTAATGTATACAAATATATACATTTATATTTGTATATGCATAGATGGAGAGAGAGAGAGAGAGAGAGAGAGAGAGAGAGAGAATTCAACAGTGCCACTTAGAAGATGCTCTAAGTTTGGGGGATTTTTTGCTCTGGGTGCTCCAATAATTTGTTCAGTTTTATATTTCCTTTCTTTTTATCTTTTTGTTAAACTTATCCAAAATATAGAAGTATGAAATCATCTGTAATTATTGTATTAAAGTCTGTTTTCTTATACTTTAGTTAATACTTATTCTCTGACTTTAAATGCTTAAGCATCAAAAGCACATATATTTAACATGAATTTTGGTTTGTTATCCATGGCTCTTTCCAGCACAATTTCATGTATTTGTTTGCCTCTTTTTTATGATTTCAATGAGTCTTTGTCACTTCTCTGATACCATGATTGCAACTCCTGTTTTTTTTAACTCTCTAGAAATAGAGGAAATTTTTCCTAGAACCTTTTTTTTTCCTGAATGAATGAAGTGGGAATGTATTGATGGATATTGGTACTGGATGGAACTAATGAAGAATCACTATAGAATAGATTGTTTTGATATACATAGTACCTAAAAGGATAGATTTCCTGTACCTCTTTTTTTTATTGTATTATGTATGTGTGTGTATATGTGCATGTGAATATGTATTCAAACTGTAATAATGATTTCAATATTATAGAGAATTCTCAGTGAGGAAATGTTAACAATCTAGATCAGGGGTCCTCAAACTTTTTAAAGCCAGTTCACTGTCCCTCAGACTGTTGGAGGGCCGGACTATAGTAAAAACAAAAACTTTGTTTTGTGGGCTTTTAAATAAAGAAACTTCATAGCCCTGGGTGAGGGAGATAAACGTCCTCAGCTGCCGCATCTGGCCTGCCGGCCGTAGTTTGAGGACCCCTGATTCTAGATCAATAACTTTGCTGTAACAATTTTATTTAGAGAGCTGCCTAAGGCAACTATGCATACACACACACACACACACACACACACACACACACACACACTCACACACACACACACACACTAGGATTAAACCATGTCTTTCTAAAAGAACTATCTCTATGCCATGTGATATCACTCCTCTAATTAAGCATAAATGAGCATATGCGTGAACAAACAAAAATCTGTATATGTATATATCCATACACTTTTGTATGGAACCTTATTTTTGCTATAAAAATGATCTCTATTGTGATCCATTGTCTACTTGAATTTGATAATCCAGTCTTCCTGTCTTCCTTTTATAAAGAAATTGGAAGTAAACAACAGTAACTAAGTTCCCCTTAGTCAAATGTAGAATTTGAATAATGGATGGTAATTTCTCTGCATCCTTCCATTCCCCTTTAGTGCTCTGGGATTCCTGGTATGATCATGTGAAAGGAAGGTGGAATCAAAAGGACAAACACTCCGTTCTTTACCTGTTCTATGAAGACATGAAAGAGGTGAGTAACAGAGTAAATGTTCATTCATCCAGCAATACTTGCTGCCAAATCACAGAATCATAGAATCAAAGAGAAAAAAAAGAGATCTCATAGGGCAGAGTCCAAAGATGCCATTACAATTGCCCCGACAAGTGTTCATCAAAATTTTTCTTGAAAATCTCTAATAAGGCAGAACACATGAATGTTTAACACAGCCCATTTCACCTTTCAACAGTTCCAATTGTTAGGAAAGTTTTGTTTACATCAAGCTTGTATCACTCTGTTCATAATTTCCACAAATTGGTCTTGGTTCTGAAGTCATATACTTTAAGTTTAATCCATCTTCCAAGTGATAGTCTACCCATCACATGATTTCATCCCTTCCTAAGTGGAAGTTAAATGTTTTTGACTGATTTTTATATGATGTTTTCTTGCTATAAAAGAAAGCTTCTTCCCTCAGGTTCTTATTAAGACTCTACAAGATATTACAATTCCTCAGCATATGCCTATGGGTTGAATATTTTCTTTCCATAATTTTTATCTCATTCTCTTCTCCATTGCTTTATCTCAAAGCAACTTTAAAAATGTATTGACCAACTTTTTCAACATCAAATCTTCTATTACATGATAAAATTTACCTTGGTCTAATACTCAGGTATTAAATCACTGTTAATGACTTCCAGCTATCTCTTGTTCTACTCTTTATATCATTTTCCCTTATGATCCTTGGTTCCTTAATGGCTCAGCTTACTGTATGATCTTCCAAGAAACTTTTCCTGAATAGTTGTTTCTGTGCTCTCATTTTTCTTCAAATTACAAATGGTTAAATGAATGAATAACTAGTAACTAAATATTACTATGTATCAGAAACTGTACAAAGTACTGTGGATACAAAAAAAAAATCAAAATTACCTTATTCTAAAGAACCTCACTCTAAGGTAAAAGATTTGAAGATTGGAGAGATAATTCCATTAAAAAAAACTATTATATGCAATACATAAAAACTGCTATAGAGCAAGTGGAAAGAGCCAGAAATACTGTGTACAGTAGAAGAAAAAATATTGCTCAAGGTTTCTGATTTTGCCTACAAGGCTACTAATGCCTTTCCTCTGGGATTAGTGTTTATTATAGCTAGATAGAGAGACAGACAGACAGATATGTACAGGAATCTGTATATGTGTGTTCATGTGGGGACATATATATATGTATGTATGTATATCAACCTATGTACATACATATGTATATTTATGTGTGTTAAGTGTATTACATTATATATGTTTTGTATATGTATATACATATGTGTATCATGGTTTTCCCTTTCCTTGTGTCTTTACCAAGGCAATAAACATTTAATTTCATGTACTTACTATTTGTTAGGAACTCTGCTAAGAGTAATACAAAATAGTAACACAAATAGAAGAAGCCAAACAAAAACAAAAACAAAACAAAACAAAAAAAAAAAAAAAACTCTGTCCCTTCCCTCAAGGAATTTATATTCCAATAAAACAAAACAAAATATAAAAGGAAAAGGGGAAAAGAAGGGAACATGTTATAAGAATTCTGGAAAGTCAGAAGTAAAAGTAAGAGAGGAAAGAAACTGTGGCTTTCCAAGTAATTCCTTAAGCTTCTGTTTTTTATTCTTTTCAATCAAAATAAGGGGCATCAGGGAGAAAGTGTATATACTATGTGAGATCCAGAGATAAGGATGAACTGTCAGATTAGGGGGGGCTTCTATGGCCTCAAAGAGAACTAGGAGTGGAGCCTAATGAAGATCACTAGGCTCATAATAAGAATTCAATAATTGCTTATTGGTTTAAATTTGATACCAGTATCCCTTGTGGATGTTACTGAGCCTCAATTTGCCTCAACTTACTTATTGTGAAAATAAAACAGTTGGATGAGATGACCCCAGTGACCTTTCTGGCCCCAGGTCTATGATCTTATAACTTTATTTATAGATAAAATGGGACAATTTGTCTATAAAACTCCCTAGCTGATATTTATTTTACTGGCTGCTCCCCAAATAGAACCCAAGACAGGAAATCCAGAAGATTTTAAAATTTCTGGAAAAGGACTTATCAGAGGAAATTTTCAACAAGATCATCTATCACACCTCTTTTGATATCATGCAGCAAAATCCCATGGCAAATTATGGCACCATTCCTAAAGAGATGATGGACCAGTCCATTTCCCCATTCATGAGAAAAGGTGAGTAGGTTCAAAATCTGAGGGACTTGTTTAAGAATTCTGTTAACCTGCATATTGTGAAGAGGTAGAATTACATTGCAGAAGGAACAATGGAATTAAATCAGAAGATCAGCTATACCCCTAATCAACCAAGTGACTGTAAGTGGGTCTCAGTTTATTACCTTTTTAAATGGGGATTTTACCTAACTTGCCTAAATCATAGTCTTAAAATGTAATGAGATGAATGAAAACCTATACGTGAACTAAAAAAAAACTATAAAATTTTTATACTGTTATTGAAATGCCTATATTCAGCTCTATGATCTTCCTCTGTAATTCTAGAAAAGTGAACTTTAGGCTCTGAGCCCTAATCCTGTTTTGATCTCTTTCAGGAATGTCAGGAGACTGGAAGAATCATTTTACTATTGCTCAGAATGAGAAATTCGATGAGGAACACAAGAAGAAGATGGCAGGAACCACTTTGACTTTTCACACTGAGATCTGAATTGCAATAGGATAAAATCTTACCTAAAATCTTCCTTGCACTTTTTCCCCCCATTAAATTTCATGACCACATATTCATCAAGCCATAAAAATCTTTTCCTCCCCTATTTCTATCTATATTTTAATCTTTCAGCAATCATTTAATAAATGTGTATTAAATACATACAATATGTCAAATAACTATTTGAGGCAGTGAGAATAAAAAACAAAAATGAAACAATTCCTGAGTCAAGGAGTTGACAATCCAATTGGTGAAGATAACTATATATTTATATGTTTACACACTTAAATATATATATATATATATACATATACATATATATGATTTACACATGTATATATGTATATGTAAATATACACACACACATCCTCAATCAATTGATTGGCACTGAGGTTAAAAGAGAAAAATAGATCAATGTGAGACTCAAGGAGTTTACAATCAAGTAAACTTGGAGGACATAATTATGTGTGTGTTTATATGGAAACACCCATATTATACATGCATGTTATATATATATATCCAAACATATACATATACACATATAATAAGATAATCAAGAGTCATTTATTGAGCATCTATGTTCCAAGCCTTGCACTAAATGCTAAATGTTAATGATAAAAATAAAGGGGAGAAAGCAGTCCATTCTCTGGAAGAGCTGAAGATTTCCCAAGGAAGACAGCACAAAACTGTGTGCAAACAAAATGTACTTAGGAAAAACTTGGAAGTAATTAGCAACAGGAAAGCACTAAACCTGAGGAGGTTTGGAAAAGGCTTCTTATAAGATCAGGACTTTTTCTGAAACTTGAAGGGAAAGATGAAAATCAAAAAGCAGAGATAAAGAGGAAGAGAGTAATGAAGAATCTCTAACATGAGAATATATAGAGTCAAGAGAGAGTTTTGTGTCTGAGAAAGAGTGGTGTTACTGCATCTCAGAGAAACAAAGGGAAAGGAGATGTAAGAAAATTACAAAGGCAGGAAAGGGTCAGGTTGTGAAGGCAGAATTGAGATTTGAGTCTGGAAATAACAGGGAGCCATTGTACATAGAGAGAATACTTGATTACAGTTAATAGAATTAAGCAAGTCTTCTGTGGAAAATGAGACTAGCTCTGAATCTTGAAGCAAACTAAACATATTAAGAGACTGGGGTGAGATTAGGGTGTGTCAGTCATGGAGGAAAACAAGTACAAAAATAGGGTCACGTATGAGAAATAGTGAAAAGAAAATTTCTGAAGACCATACTGGGCTATAAACCAAGAAGTTTAATGAGACTATAAAGGTAGTTTAGATCAAGGTTGTAAAAGGTTTGAAATAGAAAGACAAGGAATTTATATTTGATCCTAAGGGCTCTAACGACTTGTGTATTTTTATTGAGTAGAAAAGTGTACTCTAAGAAAACGACTTTGGCAGAGAAGTCAGTGACAGAATAGAGATGGAAGAGACTTGATAGTGTAAGGAAACCATTGTGGAGAAGTCCAGAACCAGGTTGTTGAGTAGAAAGATGACAGATGCAAGAATTGTGGGAGAGGTGAAAAAGACAAGATGACTGACACTAAGTTTTAAATGCTGAATAACTAGAATAATCCTAGACATAATCAACTGGTAGAAAAAAAGCTGAAAATTTATCTGCCTTCTAACAAGGTCACATTCTTTTATGGTACTATAAACTATATTAAAGAACAATCTGCTTACTCTTCAATTCTATCTATATCCAGCCCTTCAAAAATTTGAAAGCCACAAAAGAAACATTTTAAAAAATAGAATCCAAAGAAAAAAAGAATAGCAAAAAAGACTGAAAGAGCAAGAAAAGTAATACATACATATATATATATATATATGAATAATACACTGGAATTTGAATGAGAAATAGGGCTCCTTCTGTCCATAACAGTAATGGATTAAGAAGAAAGATCAGATATTCTAAGATAAAAGCATTTGTGACTCCAAAAGATAATTTGAAAAGTGGGCATGGGTATTCTAGATCAGTGAATAGGACCCCTAATCAGGAGTTTTCATGGAATCTCACAGCCAAAGGATACAATTAAGAAATGAAATAAATGATTGATGGATGTTAGAAGATAAAGAAAATATTCTGTATCTAGGTAGCAAAAGTAGGAAAGGTTAAGAAAAAGATTAATTTTAAATATTAGGAATATTACCCAGAGAGGGCAAAAAAATCTTAAGATTGGCAGAAAATTCATGAGAACATTTAATCTAGTTACTCAAGAAGAAATGGACCATCACATTTTTGAACAAAACTATACTTAGTTTTTGAAAACTAGAATCATTATCAAGAAAACTTCTCTAAAAAGAAAATTTGGCTTAGGTAACCCCAGTATCCCTTTCTACACAATTATGTCCTTTCTGTTCTGGCCCATTCCCATCATCATGGGTAACAATAATGTCAAGATGTTTCTCTCTTCTCCTCTTTTAAAAATTGCTCTTGGGAAGACATACTAAGTCCATTTGCCCAAAAGGCATAAACAAATGACAGGTTAATAATCACTGCGTAATACTTTAAAAGGAATGGAAGAAGAATCCCCAACATAAGAAGAAATATTTGTGTGATAAGAGGAGACTTTTTCAAATTCCTCAAATTATATTCCATAGACAATCTCCACTAATTTATTAGTATTTCTCTACTCATAGGTGTATATTTAATATTTAGTCTATATTTTTGAAGACTATTGATTTAATATATCAACCATATAACACTGAAGAATAATAACGATCCAAATATGTTAAGCTGTAGTGAATAAAAGGCTAATCACTCAACAATAATATTTTTTATCATCTTCCATCTAAACATATAAACCAAATATTTCTTGCTATTTACAGCTTCTTATAGTTATGTATAATCTGTACAAAGATAAACTGTGCTTCCATTTCTGAATTCTGTATTCCTGCTATATCAACATGAGTAAGAGTAATATAATAATACTTTCATACTAAACAATTAGATCATGCCTTTTCAGTTTTTAATATTAAAAATATTAAAAGAATAAATGACTGGATTATATAAAAGTTAAATAATTTGACTTATAAAAAATATCATGAAATAAAGCATAACAGTGGATAGAGAGAGGTTTTTAGAGCTAGAAATGCAAGCAGTGGCATTTTGGCTATGTGATTCTGGATACAACACTTAACATCTGAGCAATCCAACCATTTCTCCAAGATGATATGATAAATTGCAGAGTAGAAGTGAATCTTCTTTGGTAGAGGGAATGTCTTCATTAATCTTTCCTTAATGAAATCATGTTTTGTCAAAAAATAATGACAATTTATATCATCAATCAGTACACCCTCAGAATTTCACACTATTTATGATAGGAATATTCCTATTTCCACTTTTATTTTCATTTTATTTTCATATTCTTTCACTGCAACTGAAGTCAGCTCTTTTTGTCCTGACATATCTTGCCATTGGACTCACATGACCTTGGAAGAGAGAGTGAGGCTGGTGACTTTGCACAGCCTTGTTTCATTTAAAGCCAATTCACTTGAAAGTCAAAACATCACCCTCCTGACGTCATTAATTCTCTAACAACTAAGGACAAACAACAAGAGAAGAAATTCTTTATCAAAAACAAATGGCACTTAAAAATACAATCCACTTAGTTCTCATTGGGCCCAGCATTGAAATGTAATCTCTGGGAACATGATGTGTTCATTTTTATACAACCAGAAAAACCTCATTTACACAAGGGAAAAACTTTGAACTAAGAAGTCTTAGCCTCATGCTTTCCTTTAAAAAATCAATCTGATTGTGACATGCACATCTTCCATAATAATAATTTTTTAATTTAAATGAAAAATGACAATGGTTAAATAATTGTAGAAATCCATCAATTTGCCAAGAATATAAAAAATATTTGGAAAGCTTGGCTTTATGTTAAAGGTTTGAGATATAAAGAAAGCAAAAATAGTCCTTGTTCAAAAAAAAGTCACAGTTTAATATACAACTTTAATTTCTCTGTAGCACAAGCATTACATTTCCATGTTGGCATTGCTGTTAGAATTGCCCAGGGTGAAAGAGCAGGATTGGATTACAGATCTTACCAACAGTGAGGGCAGCATTCTATATATGACACCACTCTCACTAAATAGTTAAAATTTTCTGTCTTATAGTATTATTTACTTTTTATGTATTGAAGCTCTACCTTCTTAACTAAATTTTAAATTCATGGCAAAAAGATCTGGGATCTTTAATTTTGTTATGTCCCACTTAGTGCTTGCCATGGCATCTTATAACATTCAATAATGTTCATTACTGAATCAAATTCCTTTGGAGGGACAAGGAACACATTTTTAATTTTATCTGTCAACTATAATAGGCTTATTTCCTCCTTGTATCAAAGTCCTAGATACCTGAGTCAAATATCTGATCATTTAGCCAGTTTCTTCCACTCATTTCTCCATACTCTGACATAACTTGCTTCTCACATAGTACTTTGAAAGCAAAGGAAATTTGTATAAAAGTTTGAAAGGAGACTCAACAAACTATATATCTGAATACAATTGTTGCTGGAAACCTGAGGAATGGGTCTCCAGCCTCAACAATAGAACACAACAACATTCTTTAATAAACCTCCACACAGAAAACAGGGACACTGATGCATTGTTGGTGGAATTGTGAATACATCCAGCCATTCTGGAGAGCAATTTGGAATTATGCCCCAAAAGTTATCAAACTGTGCATACCCTTTGATCCAGCAGTGTTTCTACTGGGCTTATATCCCAAAGAGATCATAAAGAAGGGAAAGGGACCTGTATATTCCAAAATGTTTGTGGCAGCCCTGTTTGTAGAGGCCAGAAACTAGAAACTGAGTAGATGCCCATTAATTGGAGAATGGCTAAATAAATTGTGGTATATGAATATTATGGAATATTATTGTTCTGTAAGAAATGATCAGCAGAATGATTTCAGAAAGGCCTAGAGAGACTTATATGAACTGATGCTGAGTGAAATGAGCAGGACCAGGAGATCCTTATATACTTCAACAACAATACTATATGATGATCAATTCCGATGGACCTGGTCATCTTCAGCAATGAGATGAACCAAATCAGCTCCAATGGAGCAGTAATGAACTGAACCAGCTATGCCCAGCAAAAGAACTCTGGGAGATGACTATGAACCATTACATAGAATTCCCAATCCCTCTATTTTTGTCTGCCTACATTTTTGATTTTCTTCACAGGCTAATAGTACACTATTTCAAAGTCCTATTCTTTTTGTACAACAAAATAACTGTTTGGACATTTATTTTATTTATACTTTAATTTATTTACTTTATTTATTTTATTTATTTTATACTTCATACTTTATTTTATTTATACTTTATTATTTATACTTTATTTTATTTATACTTTAACGTATTTAACAAGTATTGGTCAACCTGCCATCTGGGGCAGGGGATGGAGGGAAGGAGGGGAAAATTTGGAACAAAAGGTTTGGCAATTGTCAGTGCTGTAAAATTACCCATGCATATAACTTGTAAGTAAAAAGCTATAATTAAAATAAAGAAATATATAATAAAAAAATAAAAAATAAACCTCCACACATTTTTTCCCAAATCTAATTTTGTTCCATTGCCCTTACAATCAACTACTGACTAAATGATATCATCATAATATGCCTGGGGCTGGAATTGAAAGTGGGGAGTTCACTTAGTAGTTATTCCCTTATATAACTGAAAACATCTTCTCAATACCATTTCTATGTTCATAAGTCATGCTGTGTCCATTCTCGCTCAATGTCCTTACTGGTTAATTTCATCAGTTGATAGACTTTTCATTTCTGTGTAGATTATTCCCAGATCAATATATCCAATCAGTAGTTCTCTTTACTCAACACTTTCTGTTATTTTTATTTATATGTGCAGGTCATCTCATCAAGGGAAGAAGAGTTTCATTTTTGTCTTTTACCAAACAGATTAAAAATAAGAAATATTTTATGTCTACTTAAATGATTGAATTACTCATTCCCCCAAAGAAATGAATGACTAACATAACAGCAGTAACTGCCTTCTCCAATTTCCTCAAGGAATTAGTTATTAATTATAAAAAAAGAGGTTACTTCAAACTTGGGAAATTGTGAGGACTGTTCAAAGAGATATTGAATGGTTTTAGGCTCACTCCAGCAGTGAGCCAAAACTAGTAACTGACTTTTTTTTCCCCATTGGATGATGCAAAATATAAATCCTAAATCAGGAAATTCATTGTTTTACTATTATGAATGTTATTGCATTCTGGATCCCTGCAAATGTCTTCACTTCAGAAATGTCTTGAGGAGAGAGATATCCAAAGCCATGAGAAAATTCTCTTACTTCGGACATTTCTCTCCCACAGAGAATAATGCTTAGAAGATACTGAAAAAATTAAGAAATGTCTGTGGGAAGCCTCTGCCTATAATGCAAAATAAAAGCATTAATATATTTTTTCAGTTACAGACATTAATATAGGATATTTCTACAAAGGAGATATAGGATATTACACACACACACACACACACACACACACACACACACACACGCACACACACACTGCTCTAGGAGGAGAAATAAATACTGATGTTATTCCTTGAGCTCCAAATTCCCTTGCACTTCTTTTGGTCTACAATTCACTGGGACCCTCTAGTGGTACTGTGGGAGATATATAAAGACTGCTTTGAAGTCCCAGCTCTGTCCCTCACCATATGTGTGAAACTTGAAGCAAATCACTTTATCTTTGTGGGCTCTCATTTTTCTCTTCTGTCAAATAAGGAAATTTTTCCGGATGACCTTTAGAGTCCCTTCCTATAATGGGGTTATAATTTAGTCTTGCCAATTTGCAAAGCATTTAATAGTGAACTTTTTATATATAATAAATAAAAATTTTTAAATGTGAAAATGAATATAACTTTGAATGTATGAAGGCATTGCAGGGAGGATTTCTTTTAGGTTCACAATAGTTATCAGACTTAAATAGCTTGCTTTCTTTATGTTTGAACCAGTAAAAATAGCAGCACAGCTATCAGTCACTGAAGTTGTGAATCAGCTATTAAAGTCCTAATGCATTGTACAGGTTTTACTATGCCTACAAACTCTTACTACTCAGATAATTGTCCCCTGATGTCTGCAATGAGCACATTTGGTCACATTTTTGTGCCAGAGCAAACAAATTTGCCAGGATGGCCAAATCAGCTCTAATTATCCTTTGGGATGGAGAGAGAAGGTGCTTCTATACTGTATAAGCAAAATGATTTTGGGATGAACACAAGTCCTCTCCCTACTCACAGCCCCTTTTAATATTCAAATTCATACTTTTGCTGAGGGAGGGGGGAGAAAGCAATATTTTTTGTTGGTCTGGCTCATCTTAATGGAAATTCTAATTACTCCCATCTTTGGGTGTTGGACAATGTTATGACTGTACCAGGAAAAAGAATAAATCAGATCTATACATTCTGTTTCTTCAAATATTTGTCAAGTGCCTACATGTTTTCCCAGTCCTGACTCTGATTTGTCAAGGTGACCATTTCAGCTTTGTATCAACTTTCTTAGCTTCTAAATCAGCATTGAAGTTACTTCCCTGGCTCTTAATGAAAAGTAAAAACAGTTCTAATTGTCATAAAGTGTCACTAAAAAAATTAAATTGTCACTATTGTGTGGTATTTCCATTTTTCTTCCTGGAATCCAATGATACACTGAATTTGGGACCTTTGGTAACCAATGCAGAATTAAATATTTTCTGAAAGTAATTAAGAGTAAGGCTTATTATTTCATCTCTTACACTTGAGAATAATTGTGGGTATTATCTCAAAGAACAGGAGTTCTTAAACTTTTTTTGTGCCAGGCACTTCTCGAGCAAATTGGTGACGCCTGTGGAACCCTTATCTGAATAATGTTTTAAATATAAATATAACACATAAATTAAGAATGAAATCAAATGAATTGCAATGCATTTGTCAGATAAGCTAACTATCTATAATTTTAGAGAGTTACTGAGAACATGAAGAGATTCAGTGACTTGTTCGTGGTTTAGTTAGTGTGTATTATAGGCAAAAGTTGTTCCCAAGCCTTTTCAATTCCAAAACCAACTCTTCATCTACTACAAAGTCACCTTTTCACACTAAGTACTATATCTTAAGTTCTTCTGATCCCCAACTAGGGTATAATGATCCAAAACAAGGAAAAGGCCCATAAGACCATAAATGGTATGATTATAATTTAAAGAGAATTGAAATGAATAAGAGACTATCCACTCTAATCTCTTCATTTTACAAATGAGGAAAGTGAGATTAAGAAAGATGAAGTGATTTACCCAAGATGAAAAAAAAAAGTAGCCAAGCAATAACTCAAACCTAGGTGTAATAAATACTTTTTCCATGTCACTACTTTTCATATGTCATGAATTCCTTTTTATAAGAGATGTTAATCAATTGCTCTGTGGTTCTAACACTCCTCCTTGCCACCTTTTTCAATTTGTGTTCTCTTTGCCTATTAGAATATAAGCACTTTGAGAAAAAAGACTATTTAGCTGCTTATACTTGCATTTCCAGGATATAGCACATATACGCTGGCACATAACAAAAACTTTTATTTTTTATCTATTCTTTTATTTTTATCAGATTCTTTAATGAAATTCATTCATTTTGCAGGTGGAAGAACCAAGGCCCTGAATGATTAAATAACATGTTAAAGATCATACTTAGCTAATAAGTAGTAGAGATAAGTACTGTACCCAAGTTCTTTAACTTGAAATCAAATGGGATTCAAATTGTCTTTCTACGACGCCACATTCTCCAGTCCCTGCCACTAACAGATTAGAAATCACTTACTACAAGTAAGTGTAAGTTCTTAAATGTCCTAATTAGTTTTCATTGTAATCCTATGTTTTATTTTATGAATTTAACAACACTTCTAAGAAGGGAACCATAGGTTTCTCCCATTGTCAAAGGTATTCTTGATACCTTTAAGAATCCCTGATGATAGCCCCTAGCCTATAAATACATGCATTATCTACTGTGTACTTTAATTTCCTCAATTGCTAAATGAATCTTTTAATATCCATTAGTAGATTTCTACCCCAAGGAAGCCATCAATAAGAAAAAAGTCCCTATATATCCCTAAATATTCACAACAGCATGTTTGTATTTGCTAAGAATTAGAAACAAATAGATGCATATCAATTAAACAATGACTAAAGAAATTGTTGGGATGAATGTAATAGAATATTACATGCAGTAAAAAATTATATTAATGATGAATACAAAATCAAAGAAAGATCTCTGTTAAATGATGCACAATGAAGTGACCGAGTTTAGAAAGCAATAATAACTACAAAGATATAAATGGAAAGAAAATCAAAAGTAAAAGTAGCAAAATTAAGATCAAAAAGCACTACATGAAAAATGAGAATATATAACTAATCTACATCCTGATGGAAGTGGAAGACAAACATGTTATACATTGCAAACCTTTTTGATCTTTTTCATCAGATCTGCTGGCTTAATTTTCTATAAAAAATACTGCTTGTCATATAAATAAACTTTCTGGAAATTGAAGAGGAAGGGATACTTTAGATAACTATAGTAAAATAGTGAAAAGAAAATATTAATAAAAAGCTATAAAAATAAAAACAACATCACAGAGAGATTAAAGCAATTTATCAGCAGGATGATAAAAATGAATGCAGGGGTGGTTCAATATCAGGAAAACTATCAGCATAACTAAACATATCAATAACCAAACTAACAGAAATCATGTGATTACCTCAATAGATGCAGAAAAAGCATGTGACAAAACACAACATCCAATCCTAATTAAAAAAAAAAATCTAAAGAGTTTAGGAATAAATGGTATTTTCCTTAAAAATAAAAACAAATAAAAAACAAGCTAACAGGAAGTTAATTAAATTTCCTGTAGTTCTACAATTCTAAATCATCCAAAACAAATCTCTACATTGTTCTTTTTTTTTAATTATAGCTTTTTATTTTGAAAACATATACATGGCTAATTTTTGACATTCACCCCCACAAAATCTTGTGTTCTAATTTTTCCCTCCCTTCCTCTACCGCCTCCCCCAGGCAGCAAGTGATCCAATATATGTTAGACATAAGCACTTCCTCTATACATATTTCCACAAATATCATGCTACACAAGAAACATCAGATCAAAAAGGAGGGAAAAAGGAGAAAGAAAACAAAATGCAAGCAAACAACAACAAAAAGAGTGAAAATACTATTCAATTCCCACTATCCTCTCTCTGATTGCAGATGGCTTTCTTCATCTCAGGACCATCGGAATTGATCTGAATCATCTCATTGTTGACAAGAGTCACGTCAAACAGAATTGATCATCATATAATCTTGCTATTACTGTGTATAATGACCTCCTGGTTCTGCTCATTTCACTTAGCATTAGTTCATGTAAGTCTCTCCAGACCTCTCTGAAATTCTCCTGCTGGTCATTTCTTATACAGCAATAATATCCCATTAGATTCATATACCATAACTTGTTCAGCCATTCTCCAATTGATGGGCATCCACACTCAGTTTCCAGTTTCTAGCCACTACAAAGGAGGCTGCCACAAACATTTTGGCACATACAGATCCCTTTCCCTCCTTTATGATCTCTTTAGGATACAAGCCCATAAGAAACACTGCTGGATCAACAGTTTGATAGCCTTTTGGGCATAGTTCCAAATTGCTCTCCTGAATGGTTGAAGTGGTGACAACTTCACCAACAATGTATTAGTGTTCCAGTTTTCCCACATCCTCTCCAACATTCCGCATTATCTTTTAGCCAATCTGAAAGGTATGTCATTACATAAACATATACATGGATATACCTCAGAGTTGTCTTAATTTGCATTTTTCTGATCAATAATGATTTAGAGCACCTTTTCATATGATTAGAAACAGTTTTATTTTCTTCATCTGAAAACTGCCTTTTCAAATCCTTTGACAATTTCTTAATTGGAGAATGGCTTGAATTCTTATAAATTTGAGTCAATTCTCTACATATTTTAGAAATGAGACCTTTATCAGAACCCATTAATGTAAAAAAAATTTTCCCCAGTTTATTGCTTCCCTTCTAATCTTGTCTGCATTAGTTTTGTTTTCTAATTTATTCTAAAACTTTATTGGAAGCAATTCTCTATAGTCTTAGTGCTTTGATTAGCAATTTTCAGTTATGACAGGAAGAACAGGAACTACATAAGATCCCATCTCCACTAGACTGTACTCACAAGGCTGCTGATCCCAGATATTTTCTATGTAATAAAAAATTCAAATCCCTATGTCCAGGGGTATAACATGGGGAATGATGGGTGTTAATTGAACCAAGAGCAAAAATAACATACAAAAGAAAGGGGAAGTGGCCTTGGAGGCAAAGCCTGTGCTACCCTTCCAAGTCACTAAAAACAATAGGCTTTAAGAAATTTAACCATGCTCTCTCAAATTAAACAGATTTAATCAGTCCACCATAAGAATTCTTAGGAAAAATGAAGAAATTACCATGTAAAGGGCCTCTTTTCCATTCTAACACCATCACAAATCCATTATTAGACCTACATGTAAGAATGATATTTGACTCGAAGATAACCATGGGATCAGAAACCTAAAAAATGAACTTGAAAAGAGTGTCCACAAGAAAAATTATAAAGGAATAATATCCAATGGGGCTGGAAAGATAATTTGAGGTCATAGTTTCAAAGGTTGTAAAAGCTAAAAAACAAAGAACAGAAAAAAATTTACATTTTGGCCTACAGACAATAAATTATTAGACCTAGTTTAGTACAGGATTCACTTGGTTAGATCTGGAATTATAAAAATAACTTCGCAATACTAAGGAGGATGGATTGTTATAAAGACCTTAGAAAGGAAGAATACATATTATGTTTTTACCGTAATCTAGCAGTAAGGTAATCAAGAACTAAACTATGAGAGTGCATAAAAGAGATGGGATAGAAGTCAGAGGGTGTTCCCATTTTTATTGTGCTTATTAAAGAGAAATGGATGCCTCCAATGTACCAAAATCCCCTCATCCACTCTCCTGTAATATGCTACTGAAGTTAGAGCTTCAGTCATAATTTGTTCATTGCTTCCTCTTATGATGACAGCTATAGAAGACAATAATATCAGAACCATTTCGGGGTGTAAAAGGTACAAAGTGGACAGAAAGCAGGACTTTAAAAAAAAAAGGTAGAAATGCATCTGAAACTTGCCTCAGACACATTGATTATGTTACCTTTCAGCAACTCAGTTAATCTCCTTTAGCATCCATTTCCTCCTCTATAAAATGTAGAGAATAATAGGTAACCAAATGTTATTACAACTGATAGCCTGCTATTTTGTGTATCATTACACAAAAAGGCACCTAAAAGCCATTCTGAAAGGGCCCAGATCTAGGAGAAGACAGATTTAAGAAATCATCAGAAAAACTCCATAGTTTTCATTCTAGGTCATAGGCACAAACAAATCACTAAGGAAAAAAGCAACTGTGAGACTGGCCATGACTTTATGTATTTAAGTAGGAAAGCCAGTACCCCAAAGATTATTTATCAAACTGACCCTTTTATGATATGCCTGCATTCTGGATGGCTGTTCCTAAGAAAAAGGTGATTCCACAACATTATGTTCCAGATGGCTATAGCAGACATGCAGGTAGAAGGGGAAAGGAAAGTGTGTGGTTGATTGGAGATAAATCATAAGCAATTATACTTTTTCTAGTAAAAATACATTCCACCTTTGGGAAGCTTTTAAAAGAAATAATAAAGTAGCTTTTTCTCAAAAATGAACATGTTTTAAGATGGCTATGGATTTGAACATAGAGTTAAATTATTCCTAGTACCATAGACCAGAAGACATCCTAGGAACAGATTGGGACATACTGGGACCTTAGGGACAAATCCTTCAGAACTAATCTAGAATGATTTCACCACCTCCCACCCTCATAATGGTTGTAGTCTCAAGGAAATCTTAACAGTTGATCAAGGGAAAAGCCACATTTGTAATTTACTTTGTACACAGAAGTTAAGAATAAGGTTATGTGTGAAACCAGATAATTAAGAAAAAACTTTACATGAACAGTGTCCCTTAGCTGTTTTTCTTATTTTTCCATTCCTTATAATTTCTTTAGAGTAAAATTATCTTTCTTTTGTCATTTACTAATTTTATTCAGGTTTTGCCAGTCTATATTTAAATAGCAGACTAAGCCAGAACTTTCCTAAATCAAAAATTCTCCTAACTTATTTGTAAAGTAATTTAACTTTTGTCTATGTCCTGTATGTGTATATTGAGATGAGAGGTATAGTTATAGAAAACTGAAGAAATGTGTTAGAAACTGTGGCCAAATCCTTATCATGTAGCAGGCCTTGTATGATGCACATGAGATTAAAACTTTTTTTAAAAAAATAGTTTTCCTAATTAGGATATAAGCTCACATAGACTAGCCCAAAGACTTTAATCAAGTGGCTCAACACTACCATTGGATAGCTAATGCCTATCAGATGCAAATGTGGATATATTAGTATTATAGGAAGGCTTGTATCTATTACCAATTATAATTAAAGCTAAATTTAAATGGCAGCATTAAATTCCTAACATCTAAATTCACATGAATTTTCGAGCATCTTTAAACTACAGAAAGACAGGATCTAAAAAAACTGATTCATCTCAAAGGTCATAGATCCAGAGTTCCTGAGATCTCTCACAACATCCTCCTACCTCTTCTCTCCTATTTCCTTCCCTCTATGGCCCAAGGTAAGACTGAAGAAACATAATCAATAGCTAAGCCACTGTCAGATACCCTGTAAATTGTCACAGAACTCACAAGTTCTCTGGATCTACAAACTACTTTCTGCCCTATGATTTTATACTTACATTAGAGAGCAAGGACTTATTTGCTGATCTATATCATATGCATCACTAGAGCAGATTCTGACATTACTGGAAAATCATGTTCAGATAAAAGAAATAATTTATATAAAGTGTTTTGTAAATCTTAATGTACTATATAAAGGTTACCTACTATTTTATTTTCGGAATGGAGGGCAGAGATAGCAAAAAGAAAAAAAAAAAGAAAAAAATTTTTATGTTCACTAAATTCAGAACATTTGATTTCAAATTTCCATGAGACAGTACTACAAAAGTTGCATAACTGAGGGAAGCAGTGAAAATTTGAATGACACTGCTTTATTTTCCAGGTCTGAAGTTAATTATAAAAATGCCTTCTCCAAGAACAATGAAGACACATCTCTGTTATTTTGTTGCCACCATCCTTCTGGAAAGATAATACAAAAGTAAGATCAACCAGTAGTCCAAATCTGCCTCACTCTATACCACTTTTTGTTCTTGAGTAAAACAGACAATTCTTTTTGAAAATAAACTTTTCAGGGATTTCAATGTTAGGCATCTGTGCTTTCATGATACAAAGGGCTACATTTAATTTTCATTTTTCTGGTTAATGAGAGGAGAGTTCTCCAGTCAAAATCTCATTTGCAAATTGCTAAACCAGTGAAATCATTGGGCCAGTCCATATCTCTTGAGTTTTGTGGATAGAACCTTTCTGAACATATTTTAAAAAATACTCCAAAATTAAGACATGATAAGTTCCCCACCTTATTTTGATTTTGAATTTTTTTAACTAATAAACATTTTTTTCTCTTCATCTGATTTTCAACCTCCATGAGAAAACAAAAACAAATGTTCTTTGACAAATAGGTATGATTAAGTAAAGCACATCCACACACTGGCAAGTATGTAGCATATTTAGTCCATCATGTATATGTAAAGAGTTGGATGGCATTTTTCATCATCAGTCCACTGGAAACATGGTAGATCATTTATACTGATCACTTTTCTTAAGTATTTTCAGTTTATTCATATTTATAATGTTCTTATATCTTAATTATCCTCCTTACAACAGCTTTTTTCATTCTGATTCAGTTTAAGGAAGGCTTTCCAAGTTATTTGAAAACTTTATTTCATCATTTCATAATGATGGAAATTAGTATCTTATTACTTCATATGTGTGGTTCCATTCAATCATTTTCCAGTTAATGGAACACCATTAGTTTCTAATTTTAAGACACTACAAAAAAGAACTGCTTTAAATATTTGTATAAACAAGGTTTTGCAAAGGTGAATGTTAAAAATTATCTTTGCATATATTTGGAAAAATAAAGTATTTAAAAATAATAAATAAATATTTGTGTATTTGTTGTTTTATTCCTTCCCTGAATATTTTGTATAATCACATGTACACTTATACAAGATGATGTAATAAAGAAAGAATTATAGTGAGTTTTTCTGAGAAAAAATTTTTACATTAAAGGGTTCTGATAAAGGCCTCATTTCTAAAAATATATAGAGAATTGACTCAAATTTTAAGACTATAAGCCATTCTCCAATTGATAAATGGTCAAAGGATATGAACAGACAATTTTCAGAAGAAGAAACTAAAGCCATTTTCTAGTCATATAAAAAAAATGCTCTAAATCACTGTTGATTAGAGAAATGCAAATAAAGACATCTGAGGTATTACTTCACACCTCTCAGATTGGCTAGGATGACAGGAAAAGATAATGATAAATGTTGGAGATGTGGGAAAACTAATTCGTTCTTGATAGAATTGTGAACTGAGTCAACCATTCTGAAGATCAATTTGGAACTATGCGCAAAGGGCTATCAAACTATGCATACTCTTTGATCCAACATTTTCTTCAGTGGGTCTATATCCCAAAGATATCATAAAAAGGGAAAAGGATCCACATGTGTAAAAATATTTGTAGCAGCTCTTTTTGTAGTGTGAGGAACTGGAAACTGAAGGGATGCCTATCAGTTGGGGAATGACTGAACAAGTTGTGGTATATGAATGTACTGGAATATTATTATTCTATAAGAAATTATTCTTAAGATAATTTCAGAAAGGCCTAGAGAGACTTACATGAATTGATGCTAAGTGAAATGAGTAAAATCAAAACAACACTATACACAATAACAAGATTTTGTGATGATCAACAGTGTTGGACTTGGTTCTTTTCAACAGTGAGGTAATTCAGGCTAAGTCCAACAGACTTGCAATGGAGAGAGCCATCTGCATCCAGAGAGAGGACTATGAGAACTAAAACAAAATAATATTTTCACCTTTTTGTTGTTGGTTTTTGCTTGCTTGTTTTTTTCTTACCATTTTCACCTGATTTTTCTGTGCATCATGATAAATGTGAAAATATGTTTAGAATACCTGCACATCTTTAACTTAGATTACTTACTGTCCAAGGGAAGGGGAAAGAGGGAGAAAATTTTGGAACACAGATTTTGCAAGGGTCAATATTGAAAACTGTCTTTGCATGTATTCTGAAAAATAAAAAGCTATTATTAAATTAAAAAAAAAAAAGAATTACAGTGAGGTTTTTTTTTTTTTTTACCCACCCAATTACAGTGAGGGTTTTTTTTTTTTTAACCTACCCAAACTCTACCAAGCAGTTCTAGAAAATAAATCAGAATGAATGCTAAGCCTAAGGGGAAAAAAGTGAGTTATTTTCCCAGCCTACCTCAGTATACAGAAACAAACAGAGAAGTCTTTCTGTACTAGAAAGAAGTATAGTCAGAAATTCATTGGTGTTCAGCCTCCTACCTCAAGAAGAGGCTGTGCACCAATGCAAAAAAAAAAAAAAAAAAAAAAAATGGTCACAAATGCAGCATAAAAGAAATTGACCTTGTGCATAATGTAGAAAATGATACTAATCTGAATTTGAGTTGCCCTGTTGTGGAGCACAGATCCAGGCTTGATACAAGAAGGCACCTGTGTCTAGAGGTGGCATTCCAGGCTGAAAAGCAATTACATGGGATATATATAACCCTGGGATATAAAACCACCAAGGAGTAAGTTATGGATAATTAATAGCCATGTGGCTCTGAACCCAGATACAGAACAGCTCCTCAGTTTCAGTTTCTATCTCATGTTGAATTCTGTAGAGGAATAACCAAGGCAAAGATCCTAAACCAAAAGCTCCTACAGCACTTTTACTATGAAGTAGCAGATATTTCCAGTTATAATATACGGATATAATAACGGCTGAGTCAAGCAACAATTTCCTGTTTCTCAGACCAAACCTAGGTAATTAATTTGCAAATCTCAAATCATAGAACCGGAAGCAACAATCAAGTCTTGCTCTGAATAAGAGCACAATGGGAGTACTGAAAGCTTCTGGAACCCCATTCTGCGTTATCCCTGTGACTCTAATGTAGAGCTAAACTATATTCACTGAGAAACCAGCAGCAAAATTGGTTCACATACTCCCTTTGAAAGTGTGCAGAGTCTGATCCTAATGTAAACCTGAAGTCAGAATGTAGGCAGAAAAAATGGGTGCCCCCCCCCAAAAAAATCCAAGCATAACAAATTATTCTGGTTGCTTAACATGGGAAGGTAGAAAAAAGGGGAATTACCTCACTGGAAAAACAAATAACCTAGGAAATGGATCCAGGAGAGATGTCAGAATCATTGGACTATTTGAAAGCCATAATCAAAAGAAAGAAAGACATGGATAGTATCTTTCAAAAAATTATCAAAGAAAACTACTCTATTATATCTGAAGCAGAGGGAGGAATAGGCATTGAAAGAATCTATTAAATACTGCAGGAAATAGATTCCAAAATAAAAACTCCAAGGAATATTATAGACAAATTTCAGAACTAGCAGGTCAAGGAAAAAATATGGCAAGTGACCAGAAAAAAAAAATTCAAATGTTGAGGTGCCATAATCAGAATTATACAGGACTAGAATTGTGCCACTAATCAAAGGATTGTATTTTCACTGTTTTGTTTGTATTTTTTTTTTGTTTAATTTTTCGTGATTTTTTTCCTTTTAGTCTGGTTTTTCTTACATAATGTGACTGATATGGAAATATGTTTAGAAGAATAGCATATTTTAACATGTTTAACATATATCTGATTTCTTGTTGTTTGGGGGAGAGGAAAAGGGAAGGAGAGAGAAAAATTTGGAACAGAGGGTTTTTCAGGAATAAATGTTGAAAGCTATCTTTACATGGGTTTGGACAAATAAAATATTACTGACATTTTTTAAGAGAAAATAAAAAACTATCACATGAACCTAAAAAAACTCAACAACTCTTTTAATGTGAGGCTATTGCAGAAAAAATTAACAATATCATCTCCCAAGATCTGTTTAATATCATCTGTAATAAAATAAGTTTATTTTTATTATGAAAAATTATATATTTAATGAAAAATTTCACTATTTATATTACTATTGTGATATCCCAATAGTTTAATGAAGCATTCTCTCTATTATTATATTTTTTAAAAAGAATTGCATCACTAATATTGTACCTAGAGGGAATATATATAAACAGAGGGTATAAGTACAAGGTGAGTTATGGGAATGGCATAAAAAAATTTAATTAAGGGATGATAAAGAGGTGTGAAAGAAAGAGGGAAATTGAATGGGATAAATAATTTCACATAAAGAGGTATGAAAGACCCTTTACAGTGAAGAAGACAGGCGAGTAGCCAGTGGACTATACTTGAACCTTATTTTCATCATATTGGTTCAAAGACATATAATTGGGGGAAAATAAAATACTATTATAAAAAGAAAGTGAAATATTCTATTTCTGAACAAAAGTAATATTTTATGACCATAAAAGGGACCATTCCCAGGAAAACTTCTGGAAAAAAAATTGTCTTCTTTTGCTGCCAACCTCTCTGTTTTATTCCATTATCCTTTTTCATAACACTCTCATATTTTCAAGGATATCAGTGCCATCATAATGCTCTTCTCATCCTCTTTTTTAAAAATTGTCCTTGGGGAAAAAATTAGAAATTGATTTTTGCTAAAAGCATTAACAATGAGCAAAATCTTAAAGTGTTATCTCTCCGTGTGTAACATCTTAAAAGGAATGAAAAAAGGTCTGTTGCAGAATTTTAAACAAGAGTTGAAAGGAGGGAAAGATGTTATATGAGTAAAACGTACCCTTTTAAAGCTCCTGAACTTAAGCTTCGTAACCTGTTTTGCAAACCTATATGGGATCTTATAACTGAATGTGGAGGTCATGAAATTATGATTTATTATCAGTAAATGTTTTATTTGCATACCTATATACCGGGGTCTCATAAAAATTTCTCAGACAAAAAGGGGTCACAAGTGGGAAAAGTTTAAGAAACCTGCCTTAAGCAATACCTGTATTTCACCAACTATTGTAAAAATCAATTAGGTTCACTAGTACAGCCTATTCATAAATACATATCTATTATTTTGTCTTACATTCCTTTTAAAGAGGTTACTATTGATCTACTAACAGGATCCATGTGGCAGTCATGGTGAACACTAAAGGCCCAACATATGTTAAGTTATCTTATGTAAAAAGCTAATGACTCAGCAAAGATATATTTATCATGTTACACCTACATATTCATACCAAATACCTTTTGCTCTACAAATACCTTTATCTGATCATTTATGACTTATACAAACAAGTCCTTAGATTCCCTTTCTGGGTTCAATACATCACACATATATCTCCTTAAGCAATAGGAATACAGATAATGCTTTTGTAGTTAATAATTGGACTATGGCTTTCCAGTCTTTTATATTTAAAAAATCTTAAAAGATCACAATGCATTATTTTATGGAGATGAAAATATGTTACCTACCATAAGAGAGGGAATATCGTATAATTGATAGAGTGGATCTTGGAGCCAAAAAGCCCTGGGACACATCTTGGCAATGGGATTTTGAGTACTTAAGAAAAGAAGGAAAAGAGGGAGGGAGGGAGAGAGGAAAGAAGGAAGTGAAGGAGGGAGAGAAGGAGGGAGGGAGGGAGGGAGCAATGAAGGAAGGAAGGAAGGGAAGAAGGAAGCGAGGAAGAGAGGGAGGAAGTTAAAAGCAAAAGTTGACTTGAAAAAACAGTTCAGGAAGAAAAAAATTTTAAATCACTGGATTGACTGTCTTGACCAGAAATAGGATCTAGACATTATATTTCAAGAAATCTTAAAGGAAAACTGATCAGATCTCTTAGAATTAAAAAGCAAAGCAAAAATAGAAAGAATCTACTGGTCACCTCCTAAAAGAAAACCTAAAATGAAAACTTCTAGGAATATTATAATCAAAATCCAGAACTTCTAAATCAAAGAGAAAAATATTGCTAGGATTCAGAAATAAAGTATTCAAATACTAAGATACCACTGTCAGAATCACACACATGATTTAGCAGTCACTATTATAAAGAAACAGAGTTTTGGAATATTATCCCAGAAGAAAAGAGTATAAGTTTATAGCCAAGAAAACCATAACTAGAATTGCATAATCCTTATTTTTAATGAATGAAAGGACTTCTAAGCATTTCTTATTCTCCTGACTTGTCAGGAAGAAAACACACAACAGAAGTACAGAAAAATATTTCAATCCACAATAAGAGGAAAAGGGAAGAAGAAAGAATTGGAAGGGAGCCGGATTAAGGGAGAGTTTAGTCCTAAGCAAACAAAATATGGTATTTTTGAGATAGCAAAAAAGGAGAATCTGAAAGGAAGATTGATAAATTCTGAAATGGATAAAGAAGTTGTAATAAAGAAAAATTATATTATACTATTGTTCTATAAAAATTATATAGCAGATGATTTTAGACAAGTCTCAGAAGATTTGTAGGAACTGATGCAAAGTAAATTGAACAAAAAATAGAACAATTTATATGAGAATTTACAATATGGTAAAGGTTAACAACTTTGAAAGAATCAGAAATTCTGATCAGCATAATAATCAACCATAATTCCAGAAGGCTAATGATGAAACCTGTTTTGGTGAAACCTGTTACCCATCTCCTGTTAGAGAGATCATGTACTCAGAATGTAGAGTACAAAATGAAATGTTTTTTGAACACAACCAGTGCAGAAATTTGTTTTACTTAACTATACCTGTTTATAAGATTTTTTTTCTTTCATTCTCATTAAGGGTGAAGGGAGATTGGAAAGAAGAGATAAGGCAGATTTTTTGCTTCTTGAAAAGATTTTGTATTTAATTAGATTGATACATATGTATATACAAACATGTATATACACATACATATATGTGTGTGAATATATTCATATATTTTCAAAGATGTATCTTATGAGGGAATAATTCCTTGGATTCTCAATTATTTTAAATAAAAAGGAAGCCTACAGTTTATGTTTGTTTTTAAATGTAGTGTCTCCAGTCTATATTGCCCCCAAGATTAATAATGAATTTCATGAGGTAAATGGAGCATGCTTCTTATATTACATTGAAGGTTTCTTCTATCTCTGACACTCTATGATTCTGCATAAATACAGAAATGCTGTGGGTTAAGTTATGATGAAAAAGGAGATAGATTAAAAATCATTATTAAATATGGATGATTTTTTAAATGAATAATGACCTAGACTCTATTTACAGATAGGGACACTCAATGTACATAATTTAGAAGTATGCAAGTGAAACAGTAATACAGATACCATTCTCCATGTCTACCACTATAATCTTCCTACATTCAAAGTCTGAAATGTTGTTGTCAATGCAAAGCTGGTTATTGTTGGCCAGTTCTGGCACTGAACATAATGTGTTAAGACTTTTAACATTATGGACCTTTTATAGTTGAGATTTCATTTGTCCCTTTCCTCATTTTCACAATCTCTGTGATAAGTAAGAAAATCTAATAGCTTCCTAAGTCTTGAATCTAGGGAGCTCTGTATTTATAGTATTCCACATAGAGCAAATATTACTGAGGGTTATTGACTTATTTTGTTTGGAATATGATTGGTCTCACATTTCAGCTTTAGAACTCTCATTCCCCACAAAAAATGAAAATCATTCTTCCTGATCACCAGAAGATATAAAATTGCTATTTGCCTCAAAAGCTCAGAAATTTCTTTCTCTATATCTCTGTCTGTCTGTGTGTACCTGTCTCCATCTTCATTAACTCTCTTTCTCTGTCTCTCTTTTTGTCTGTATGTGTCTCCCCTTTCACACACACACACACACACACACACACACACACACACACTCACACACAAAAGATTAGCCTCACAAACCCTAACCAATAGTAATTTCATTCCTGATGTAGCTCTTAGGTGTAGGCAGAACTATCAAGTATAAACACACTAATCAAAGTTCTAATAGGACAGATAAGGAGAACTGCCCTTAGTGTGGGAAATAATGTTAAAACACATTAAAAGACCATTGATCGTTATTTTTCCCAGAATGTCTGGAGATATAGGTGAACTCTGACCACAATTTCTCATTGGAGTATTCATATCATAATCACCTATATGGAGTTTAGTGTCCTAAATTGGTTGGTTTGGGCTGAAAACAGATATCATAAGTAACAATGATTGGACAGGCAAAATATCTTTGAGGGAAGATACTTAAATAAGCCCAACTAGTCAACTAAAACATACCCGGATCACATCTTGCTCACCTCCCTGTTTCACAAGGTGTCTTGAAATACTTGTAAGTAACCATGCAAAGCCTTCTTTTCAACTTTTATTTTGATTAGCTCTCAAAATTCAATTAATAATGATATTAAGGACATGTGGAATAAATGTGATTGCATAGTGCTGCTAAGGGAAAATTAGAGTTACAATTGATGATCAAAGTAAATATTTAAGCTATAAATTGTATTTAGATATTTAAAGAGGGTAAAATTTAGGGTTAGGATTAGAGTTAGGGTTAGAGTTGGGAGGCAGGAGGAAGGATTTAGGGTTAGAGTTAGAGTCGGGAGGCATTGAGGATAGGGAGGCGGGATTTGGGAGGGGGGATTTAGGGTTAGGGTGTGGGTTCGGGTTAGGTAGGGTTAGAGTCGGGAGTCGGGAGGCGCATTTAGAGTTAGGGTTAGATTTAGGGTTAGAGTCGGGAGCCGCGAATTTAGGGTTAGATTCGGTAGGCATTTAGGTTTAGGGTTAGGATTAGAGTTCGGGGGAGGGGAGGGGCAGTGCCGCGAATTTAGGGTTAGGGTTAGAGTTAGGGTTAGGGTTAGGTTTGGGTGAAGAAAATTAATATAAGGTACTTTTTGTGAGGAAAGGCATTAGAGAAGCTGGAGGGGATCCAGAAAGGCCTCGTGTAGAAGGATTTAATTTGAGTTTTGCAGAAAAGCAGGGATTATAAAACCTGAAGTAAAAGAGAAAGTACATTCAAGAGATGGGAATCAACTTGTACAATGAATGATACATAGATGAGTGATGACTTTTCTTATATGAGAAATAACAAACACAGTTTGGCTAGACACGTATAATTAGACTGGAAAAAATAAATTGGAACCAAGTTGTAAAGGTCTTGTGGTGATTTAGAGGTAATTAGATGGTGCAGTGGATAGAGTATCATCCCTGAAGTCAGGAGAACTTGAATTCAGATCTTGCAGCTGTGTGACCCTGGCCAAATCATTTGACCCCAATTATCTCACAAAAAATAGAAGTAGTTGGGAGGTTATTAAGTAGAAAACCTGTATTTTGAAGTATATATAGAACAAATGAAAAAGGACTAAGATGTCTACAAGTCACATAGCACCAAGTATAAAATAATGACTTTGATGATGGATTTTGAATTAGAGACCTAGGTATGAACACTGACTTTGCAACTTTATTCTTTGTGTGATCTCAGGAAGTCTCTTAAACTCTCTGGGCTTCAATTTAGTCATCTGTAAAAGGATAAGGCTGAACTAGGTTATTTCCAAAGGATATTATTTCCATAGCAAGCAATCCATTGGGAACATAATCTATATCTCTGAATGTTTCCTGTTTTTAAAGGACCAAAGCTCGTTCAATAACAAACCTCCATCTACATACTTTATAAAGGAGCACATTGACTCCCAAACATGTTAAGAAATTTATGTCACAGAACACAAATAGCCAGGATTCTACACCAGGTCCCCTCACTGCAAAGCCATTGCTCTTTAAAAAGCTTTTCATTTATCCAAATCTTCTTGTACAAAATTTTAATGTGGAATTGTTTTACATAATTGCACATGTATAATCTATATCTTATTGTTTAAAGTCTCAAGGAGAGGGAGAAAAAAGAGGGAAGGAAAGAATTTGGAATTCAAAAATTTAAATTAAAACATAAAAAGTAACATATACTTATGCTACATGTATACATGTCATAAGAATAAATGTAACTAGAACTCCTCCCCCAAAAATAAAAAGTCATTCACAATTTGGCTGCAATCTTTCTTTCCTGTTTGAGTTCACATCAATCTATCCCATGAACTCTGTGTTCCCCAAACATGTCATTCCATTTCCTGCCCTGAGCAGGTCACTCCCCTGTTCTAAGACCTTAGTTTCTCATTTGGTAAAATTTGTTGTTGGTGGTATTTAATCATTTTCAGTCATGTCTGGCTCTTCATGTCCCCATTTGGGATTTTCTTGGCAAAGATATTGGAATAGTTTGCCATTTCCTTCTCCAGACCATTTTACAGATGGGGAAACTAAGGCATTACCCAGGGTGACACAGCTTGTGTCTAGGGTCAGATTTGACTTCAGGAAAAGGAGTCTTCCTGATTCCAAGCCTAGCACTTTATCTACTCTTTCACCTTCCTGCCCATTTCTTATAATAGATATCATAATATTTTCATGTTGTTCACAAGAAAAGCACTTTATACATTTTTTAAAAATGTTACATAAGTATGAGCTGTTCATTACAAAGAATCTTCCTTATCTCTCACTCTTAGCTTTCCTAGCTTCCTTCAAGGCACAACTGAAAGTACTCAAAGTCTTTTTTGTTAGTGTTTCCCACCCACAACTGGCATTAATTACTTTTCACATATTTTCACATATTAATTTATCTGCAAACATAATAATTTTCCCCATTCTAATGTAAACTTCAGGAGGACAGGAACTGTTTCTCTCTTTGTCTTTGCTTCACCAACATAAACAAGACATCTGGCACCAAACAGGTGCTTAATAAACATTTTTTTTTTAAAAATAACAGCATGAATGAAAGAGTTAACAAAAACCCAACATCCACTTGGAGATGAAAGTTTAAACTGATTTGGCATCTTCTCAAAATCAGAGCTGAGGCAGAGGCTGGACAAGAAAAACAAGCCAAAAAAAAAAGGTGAAGAAAGAAAAAACAAAGGAACAGAACAATGTTATCTCTAAATCTTTTCCCTGCCTGGAGATACCAACTTTGCAAAACACAGAAAACTTCATTCCCTTCACTAGTAATCACTCATTCCACTATAGGGAAAAAGTCCAATACCACAGCCATTCAATGTCTTTGTTGCTTAGGGCCCATCCTTGTGTTAGAAATCTGACTGGAGAATGACCTGGGTAATAACTAAAGGCATCTTGAACTCAGATGTACTTTGGTCTCCCGGAATTGCTGTACCAGGAAATACCTCAGAACCTCTCCTTGGAATGTTTTCATTAAAATATAACTACTGCACAGTGACCTAAATTCTGTTTTCCCTTAGCATTAAAAGGTAAGACATACAAATTAAAACAAGCTATATGTATTTTGTATTAACTTGTACTATAATGCAATAGGAGCTAAGAAAATAATTACCAAATATGGGGTCAAATGTTTTGGGGCATTAGCCTGACCTACAATGGCAAAACTAGGACTTTGACATTTTCCAAAAGGCCTGGAGTCCATGGTAAGAGCTTTCTTTTTTCTCTGTCATTTTCCAAACTCATCTTCCATTCACATCCCTAAAATATACGTGCACATACCCTCATATCTGCTAAGGTCTTTAAGTTCTTCTCTCTTCCCTTGCAAGTGATTTTGCTTCCCCACTAGAACCTGTCCACCCACCCCCTGCCATACCGGCTAGAGATTTCTGAGGTTCTCTTGCTTCCCACAACTCCATCTCAGTTCTTTCTCTCTCTGTACTGATTCCCAATAGCAGCAATAGCCTTTCTTCTAGGGTCTTCCACGGTCTTACCAAACTTAACCATTCTCTATGCAGAGTGGAGGCTTGGGGATTATAGTTTAACAATAATAATAACAACTGGCATTTATATAGGGATTGTGAATCCCTGAACTTTGATCTTAAATAATTACAATCAACAAATACATTGTTATTCTCCTTTTATAGTTATAGTGTTTCCTCTACTTTATTATGATAGAAATCCTATGAAAGAGAGTATGACCCAGGAAGCAAAAAGACCACTGCTTTCAGAGGGAAAGAAACGTGCATCACTGGGGGAAGTAGAAAGGATCTTCCTGCCAAGTACAACAGTGAATAACTGGGATCAAATACAGAAATTCAGATTCAAGGATGATGATCTTCTCATCTGTACCTATCCTAAGTCAGGTGAATATGTTTGGAAATATTAAAGTTTCTTTTCATAACAACTGCTGATGCTTTATGTAATAATTATGTCTATATTGTAATTATTTATAATTAACAATTAAATTTATATAGTATTAAAATAAGATGTTACATTAATAATATAATAAAATTTAATTATTTTATTTAATAATTATTTATATGTTTTAAGATTTATAAAATGCTTTGTAAGTATTCATCATTTTATTTTATCCTTACAACTTTGTAAATAATATAGTTACCTGTGTAGGCCATTGGGGTTTCAATCTACTTCCTCCCCCTTTCTGTTTAGCCTTTAGAGTACAATGGACCTGATCCTGGATTATAGGGAATGCCTGTAACATGTTTAATGGCAAACGTGGCAAGGAAGGTGGCCATCTGCTTAGAGGTATAAGCTGGACTGTTGTTGGTTTTTATGGTATTAGGAACTCTGTAGGAGGAGAAGCAACTATACAAGTGTTTAATGACTGAAGGAATGTTCTCATGGGAGGCCACTGTGGCCCAAAGGAATTTAGCAAAGGTGTCAATACAAACGTGGATGGTCATACAGCCCACATGTGTCACATCCATTTGCCACAAGTCACTGGGGAATAAACCGCGGGACTAACTCCTTTACTAGGTGGAGGAGGGAGAAACAGAACACACTGAACACAGCTTCACTATCTGTTGGCCTTGTTCCCAGGTGAGGCCACAAAGATGAAGTAGAGAATTAGTGAGTGGAGACAATCATGGGCATGTTCAGGGGATGTGGAGACCATGAGAAGGGAGCATTGTAAAGGCCAGTACGCCACCTCATTGCCTCCAAATATGCCTCCTGCACAGCATTGGTGAGAGTATACATACAGGATGTAAATGGAATGTTTCCTAGTCTGTAAAATCAGCTGCAAGTCAGTAAGAAGGTCAGCAACTGAAGAATTCTGAGATTGTAAAGATAGCATCCTCAACACCTCTGAGCACTCAAACAACATATAAGCCCTCTGATATGATGTTTTTTTTTTTTTTTTAACAGATCTGGAGGATAATAGCTACAAGCTTATTTTTCTGGATAGTATCATAAGAGGTCTCTAATATGAGAATCTCTTTTGAGCACTCATGATAAATTGAGGCCTTCCGGTTCTTAGTGGCGTCAATAAAGACGTTTGCACCTTGCACAGGCTCATCAACAATTGTCTTACAAGGGGACTGTACCATGATATGGGACAGCAAGGGAAGGAGCAAGCGTGTAAATGGGGACTTAGAGCACAATATGCCCATGGCCAATACGTTTGCATCATGACTTCTCTAGCTCCCAGTTCAAAGGGTAAATACAGTAAGGCTCTTTTCCCTGTTAGATGAAAAGTTCTTTTTACTGCCTCAAGGCAAGTTCTCCTAAGTTTGGTAATATCTTCTGTGATCTTGTTATGTATACATATTTCAAAAATTTACTATCTTGATGTAATATCGCAAAAGGACTTTTTTGATCTACTAAAGAGTCCTCTACAGGACACATGGAGTCCCACCTCGCTATTTCAGATTTAGAAGTGAGAACAATGATCTTATAAATTGTGTCCCTTGCAGAGGAGGTCCATTTATGAGGGAGTTTAAATCAGACTCTCCTTTTAAGATGTCATATAAAGGCTGCATCAAAGAAATAGGAATAGGGGCACGAGCCCTTATCCATTGAATTTCTCCAACCAGTTTCTGAAGTAGGTTCAGAGTATTCCCCTTGTCTAATTGTAAGTTAGGTGTCTGATCAGTAACTGCAGAAGTCCCCATGTGGCGCCCCAAGTAAGTGATGGGAGAGTTACATTGGCTCTTCTCTGGGGCAGTCCATGTTGAGTGAGAATGCTTATGGTCTCTTTAAGCAGGGCAGAGAGAACTTTCCCACTGCTGGTTGATAACAATATATCATCCATATAATGCAGTATCATGGCATGAAGCCACACCTTCCTAATTGGTTCTAGCACTTGTGCTATGTACACGTGACACAAGGTAGGGCTACAGCACATCCCTTGGGGGAACTTTCCATTAGTAGCACAGATCAGGTACTGCATTGCTTATAGAGGAAATGGTGAAAAACAATTTTTTTCTTATCCTCTGGGGCCAGAGAGATGGAGAAGAAATAATCTTGTATGTCTATTACTATAAATGGCCAGCCAGTGGGAACTAGATTAGGAGATGACATGCCAGTCTATAGGGCTCCCTTAGGTTCAATAACAGCATTAACGGCCCTAAGGCCCACTAGCATTCTGAATCGTCCAAATCTTTATAATATATATAGGGCTATTCCATGGGCTAGATGTTGGTTCTATATGTCCAGCCTTCAACTGCTGTTGCACAATTTCACATAAGGTTTGGGCTTTGTCCACTGAGAAAAGCCATTGGGGTACCCAAACCGGGGTGTTAGATTTCCATGTTAATGTGTGGGTGTGATATGAAAGATGGTGCCCAAACACCCGATGACCCCAATCAAAAATCCTGTGAAAGTGGCATATAAACTGAGGCCCCACAAGCCTTCACTATGTCCCTGCCCCTAGATTGTACCTGAGGTCTATGACCATCAGGGTCGGGAATATCCCTCGTTTGTCTGCAAACTGCCAGGACAGGTCTTCTGCTGCAACCCCTTTAGATATAATAGCTACAAGCAATTGAAAGGCACTGGAGCCAACATTCTCACATCTCTTTATCATCTCTTCCAGGCCCCTCCCCAATTAGAGTAAGCATGGCCTTCTGGCAGTTAGTATTAGAATTCTTCATTGCAATTTCTGTATAAAGAGGCTGGAAGCTTCTCCTCTGCCCACTGACCTCTCAACAGCCTCCTGTAGGTGGGCCACAAAATCAGGAAAAGGTTCATCTGGGACCTGTTTACTTTTAATCACTGAGGGCTTCTGCTTTCCAGAAGCCCGAATTTTGCTAAAGGCTCATTGGGCACACTGGGACACAGCTGCATATACTGCTGCATCATATTGCATTTGACCCTCATTTCTTTCATACCTTCCAGCTTTCTATATTATTTGTCCTAAACTTGACTGGGAATCTCCAAAGTCTCCACAAGGTGGCACAGAGGGAGGAGGCCGGAGACATATTTCCTCAGGGAGGGCTGGGAATGGGGGAGACAGAGGTGACCTTTCCTCTGTTTGCTTTCTCCTTCCTCGTCTTATCACTGTCTTTTTTCTCAAGGTCATATGTTTACTTCCTCATTACTCATCTTATCCTTGCCTCTTCCTGTTCCATCATATCTTCCTCACTATCTCTTCCTTTTTCATTACATCCACCTCTTCATCTTCCTTTTTACTTCCTGATTCTTTCCCACAGCTAACTTCTACCAGCTCCATTTTATGAGAACGGCTAGTTCCAGTGAGAGCCAATTTACAACCTTTATTTGTTTTATGATTCTCCCTGTATACTTCATTATATAATTTTAATGGATTGCAGCTTGCACCTCTTAAAGTGCTTCTGATGACTTGATAAATGAGTTGATGCTGTTCTGGGATGGCTCCCAGCTTTTCTTATCATAGGAAGCCATCTGATTACCTACTATCTCCCACTTTTTAAAATCAATTTCCAATCCTGTTTGCTTTACTATTCTATAAACTTCTTTCCCTAGCACCTCCTGGTCTGGGACCTTCACTATAGTTTGTCTCATACCGAACATTCCACTCACTAGAATAGAGTTCTGTCTCTCTTCCCACTCTGTAGACCTGCTACAAGGTGAGGTCCTAGCCATATAGTATCTATTTGGATACCACTTCTAGCATCCCTTAAGACTACTCTATCTGCCCACCCAGTCAGCAGCACGGCTAGGCCAACTTACTAATCTTTGGGCACCAACATTGATCACACAGAGACAGACCCACCAGGAGGTGCAACTATTCTGACTTTATTCAGTCATCCTCTCAGTGGGGGGTAGCAGAAAACAGGAGCACAAGAAAGCAGAGGCACAAGAAAGAGAGTGAGCTCTGCTCAGGGCTGCCTATTTATGCTGCCTTTCCTTGGTGATTGCCCAAGCCCAGCCCCCTCAAAACTGCATAGATGGAGCCCTCAGAAGGGAGGCTTCTGGAGTTAGTGCTGCTTCCCAGGAGGAGATCTAGCAAGAGGACATGCCCCTTGCCATCTCAAGAAACCTATAACAGTTCCTTTAACTCCTGCCTGTCTCAGAGGCAAAGCCCTTTTTTACCTCCTGGGCCCACCCTACCAACTAACATGGCATACAGGCTCTGTGGCACATCTCAAAGAGAGAGCAGTGCTTCATTGCCCCTAACACCACTAAAAAAGAACACAGGCTTTCTATAATTTAATATCCTCAAGAGTTATTGTGCCCAGAAAAGTTCTTCACTCTGATGGGGTCCTTTAAATTTTAACTAGAGATGATGTCAGAGAACAAATATGTAAAGGCAATCCCTAAGCTATTATTCTTAGACTTTCTAATTTGTTGGGTCCTTTCAGAGTTGTGACTGAAGAATTCTGATACTTGGGGTAAAAAAAAAAGAAATCCAAAGAGAGGTCCATCAAGAGCACAGAGCAGGAAAGGATGATGCCTGAATAAACCAACTTAAAGTCAAGCTAAAGGGTCAGCGGCCCTATATTGTGGTCTGTATTGTGCTCTCCACTGCATATCCAGTGGCACTAAATTCACTCCCTCTCCAACCTTGGCACAATCACTCTAAAAAGAGAGTTGGTGAAGGAATTCTTCTTCTGTCTCCTTTGAATGTTAGATGTAGTGCAGATATGCAGAAGACATGAAAACTTAGTTACAACTGACACTAAGAGAGAGACCAGATAAATTACTGATAATAAAGTGATATGAAGAGACTTGAGGTTAGCAGCACCTGAGAATATATCTCTTGATTGTGCCCCAAATCTTCAGACTCTCATTTCTCTCTTAATGTACTTCAGACATTCCAGCTTGAGGCACTCTAGTTACCAGGCCAGTGTATTTACAAGAAGTCTAACCTACAAGGTGATGAGGCTATAGTTCTGAAGTAGAATCTAGAATGAGTTAACTCATAATATAGACATGAATGACTATGGAGCTTTCTGAAGCTTTGCCTCTAAAATGCTTAGCTGTGAGATTTAGGTATAAATTATAATATGTTTTAATGTGCTTTAGAACAGAGGAAGATAAAAACTAGTCTTAGTTGTATTCAGAGTGGAATTAAGGCCAGGGAGAAGGAAACTCTCTTATGTTAGAAAAATGATTGGGGAAACAAAAGGGGAATGCCACTAGTTGTTTTCACCTCTGATGATAGCTAAATAATCTATGATAACCCCATTCATTAAGAAGGTAAAGTTTAGCATCCAAGATATATTTCTCCTGCCCTGTTCTAGTTCTGACTACCCCAAGACATCAGAGGATGACTTTAGTGGAGGTGTTAATTTAAAATAAATCTGCTGGACCTGGAATTAGGAGTTCTCAAATGTAGAAGGAGGCACAGAAGTTAACCTGGGTAACAAAGCTAAAAGCTCTGGCCTTTTTGGAGAGGGGAGATTTTTATTACATCTCCTGAAAGTAGATATGGCTATAATATCCTATTAACAACTCAGTGGGATGATAGAGGGCATCTCCTTAGTGGGTCATGTGGAATACCCTGTCTATTGTTCATTTACACCACAAGGACTGTCAAATATGTTTGATTTAACTGACTCAAACCATCATAGAGATATACTTTTGTACTGTGCTTTATAAAAAGAGGACAAGAAATGAGGCCCTAGTCTGTCTAGAAGATTATGTTGAATTTGGGGATATACTCTCCTAGATAAACCTATATGCAATGAGTTCACAGAAAGAGAAAGAAATGAAGAGCAGAGCTAACTGGGACCCTGATAAGGAGATGGTCTCAATCAAAAGGAAGTGGTTATTTCATCTGTAAAATGAAGACAATAATAGCACCCACCTCAGAGAGTTATGAATATCAAACAAGATATTGTATGTAAAGCTCTTCACAAATCTTTATATAAATGCCAACTATTATTATTATATTATTGTGCCCACACATTCCAGAGATATAATCAAAGTCTCAAAGATCTCATATTCTAGCTTTGTTAGTTATTTCTGATCACTCCTCATTCACCAAAAGTCTCAGTGTCTGATCAGATAAATAAGAATACTAAGATTTACTCTTCCAACCTCATGGAATTGTTGTAAGAAAGCATTATCAAATCCAAAAGTGCTATATAAATATGAGTTGTCACAGCAGTCCTGTATGGTATAACTAGTTTTTTCCCTTCAGTAGAAAGGGATCTAGAGAATTCTGGGTTCAAATCCCTGCTCTTACTACCTATAGACCTTGGTTAAATGGTTTCAATTCTCATGACTCCATGGTCTTCATTTATAAAATGAGAAGTTTGAATTCAATATCTAAGGTCCCTTCCAAATCCAACTATATGGTCTACAGTGGTTTTCTATGTTTCAGGAAGTTCATAGTTCATAAGCCACTCTGTAACTAAAAAAAATTACACCTACTTTCCTACCCCAAGCTGAGAGTTTCCAGGAGATTTTTCACTTCTACCTCTAAAAGTGGTGGATCTATCACATCATTTCTAGTAGAATTTCAGTCATTTCCTTGCCAAAAAAAAGGAAGAATATCCATCTACCATGGATAATAAAGTTATGAACTGAGGATAATATAGCTAGTAGTATAGCAGGGCCAGAAGTTAATATGATGCTTCCATGTGCTCTCTGTTTCTAATTCTTTCTACCTGGGAATCAGGAACAACATGGATTCAGGAAATTGTGGACATGATTGAACAGAAAGGAGATGTGGAAAAGTGTCGACGATCAGTCATTCATCATCGGCATCCTTTCATTGAGTGGGCACGTTCACCTCAACCTACTGGTAGGCACTTTTCTCTCTCTCTTTTTATTTACTTGGTTATTTACTTGGTAACTCCCTCGTGGAGTAGGTAGGTTGCTAAGTAGATGAAATTCTTGTCCTAGAGACAGCAACATCTGAGCTCACATCCAGCTCAATGAAACTATGAGCTGTGCCATGCAGGATTACCCAAGATGGACAATTCATAGTAGAGAGCTCTAAAAAAACAATAACAACAAAGGAATTACTGAAGAAGGAAATGGCAAACCATTCCAGTATATTTGCCAAGAAAACACTATGGAAAAAATAGTCCATGGGATCATGAAGAATTAACATGATTGAAAGACTGAACAGCAAATCTCTCCCACTACAATGTAATCTCCTTGAGATCTATTTTTGCCTTACTTTTTAATCCCTGAACTTGGCTCAGTGCTTGGCATTTAATAATGACTCAATAAAACTTTTGATGATCAATTGCTTAACTGTTCTCCAGTCTCCCTTGGACTGTCCTCCCTTGTCTTTTATAGACAGCCTGGGTACCTGCCAAATCAGATTTTTGTCTACTTACTTTGTAATCAGTACTTATGTCTTCATCCTTCTTGTCTAACAACATAATTTCTAGCTTCTTTTTCTGATCCCCAGAATGCATATATGCCTGCCTTTGAATCCAAAGTCTGAGCTAGTAAATGACTTCAGACATCATTAGGTTTAACTCTCAACTGAATAGGTTAATCCTGGCAAAGGCTCATCCACCTTCACTTGAAAACTTCCAGTGACAGTAATTTACTCTCCATTGATGGCAACCAATTCCAGATGGCATAGCTCTAATTACTTAGGAAAGGTTTCCCTTTTTATCAATCAACAAATATTAATTAAGCATTTACCATGTGCTAGACACAATATTCTAAGAGCTGTGTACACAAAGAAACAAAAACCTCTTTCCCTCAAAAGCACATATAGTATTCCTTCCACATCACAATTTTCCCTATTGTGATTTCAATGTATCTCAGGTCAGCATAAGAAATTAAATGAGAATTTTTAGTAAGTTTTGCAGAAGCCACAGAAAACATATGAAGGCTAGCAGAAGACATAGAAAAGATTCAGAAACTTAGAAATGCATAAAATAAATATGGTATTGTATAATATTAACATATCTTTTAATGTCAAATCATTCAGTTTTCTTCTCTAGTAATGAAGGGAGAGCCAAAAACTTTACAGATTTTTTCCAGATTGCAGGAGCACTCCATTCTCAACCCCCTTGATTTAGAAGGGATAATTATACATATATGTCCCTGTGCGTGTTTGTGGGCAACTAGATAGCACAGTGGATACATTGCTGGAAGACCTATCTTCCAGAATTCAAACAGAGCCTCAGATACTTGCTAGCTGTGTGACCCTGGGCAAGTCACTCAACTCTGTTTCAACTTCTTCATCTATAAAATGAGCTGGGGAAGGAAATTGCAAACCACTTCAGTATCTTTGCCAAGAAAACCCCAAATGGGATCATGAAAAGTTGGACATGACTGAAATGAACAACTTATGTGCACATATATGTATATATACATGTATGTATGTTTATATGTATATGAAAATTTGGAGTTCAATAAGATCAATCTTTTAATTTTCTTGACTTTCTTGTTTTTAACTCATTGTTTCATCTTGACCTTCAATTCACATATGTACCTGGACTCCATTCTAATTGTTGGTCTACCTGTCTATCTTATTGAAATCTATCAGTCCAAATTTCTTGCCCTAACTTCATGTTTAATCAGGGTCACCACTGACAGCTGGAAGAAATCAGAAAAAACAAAGTAGCTGATATTTGGCAAGGTAGAATAGGAAATTCACAAACATGTAAGCAGAAGAAACAATGCTGCACGCAAGCCAGGGAACACTGTCTTGGAATGCTGGAATAATAGCAGCAGATGTCCCTAATTAAGGGCGCTATGGTCAAAGATGGATTAGTTCTTGTAAAACTCAAACCTAATATACTCCCAGAGGCAAAGAACCAAAAACAATGCTAGATTCTATAATAAACAGAACCTCAAACCATCAGTATCAGTCCATACCTCTGATGCTATCTAGAAATATTTTTACTGCATAAAGGCCTGATTCTTGGTTTTTATTAATCTCTTTCATTTTTTACATCAAAATCACATCTGAATATATCTTTTCCTCTTCCCTATCCAAAGGTCCCTCCCTCATAATAAAAACTTTATTATGTAAATAATATATAAAAATAGAAATAAATAATATATAAATATACAAATATAAATATTATATAAAAGAAAAAAATTTATTATATAAATAAAAGAAAGGGGAGAGGGAAGGGAAAAGGTTCAGCAAAATCAATCAATATTTTTATTATATCTAATAGTACATGCGATTTTCCACATTCATAGTCCCTCAACCCCTGTAAAGAAGAGAGGAATTTATTTTTCAACTCTTCTCCATGACCAAGCTTAGTCACTATAATTATACAGCATTTAGCTTCTTTTTTGTTGTTGTTTTTTTCCATTTGCATTATTGTAGTCATCATGTGTATTGTTTTTTTACTGTTTTTGCTTAAATCTTTCTGCATTCTTTGTGTATTTCTCTGAAGTCTTCATATTTATCATTTCATACAGCACAATAATATTCCACTACATTCTTTTGCCAGAATTGACTTAAGACATTCTTAATCAATGGGAATCTAGTTTGTATACAATTCTTCACTACCATCAGAAATTTGACAGTGAATATTTTGGTGTATATGGGACCTTTTCTACAGAGATATATATTTCAAATTAAAGGATGTTTCCCTAAACTTCTCTAAATTTATAAGAGTAAGTTAAGGAGAATGAATGGGTATCAATACTGGAGCCAGCAACTACCCCAGAAAAACCTAGAAGTAGATAGGGTAGAAGGCTGATTTGCCAAATGATATTTCAGTTTTCTGTTCATACTAATAGCATTAAATAATGCCCACTAGAGTAAAATAGCCTAATATTTTACACAGTAATTTTTTAAACTTTATTATGATTTTTTTACTCTGATAATACTCCAGCATTCTTCTATCTTCACCTGCTCTACTGCATTTTCTGCGGGACCAAGGATCAAACTTTTGTTTCTTCTAGCAGTCTACCTTTGATTTTTCTCCCTCTACACTATAACAAAAGGTCTCTGGTAGGAAGAAAACACAAGGAGAAAGATATATTTCAGCAGGAAGAGAACATAAGAGGAAAGATATGATTGAGCAGAAGTCCTAAGTCCTCAAAAGATTGGCGGGGTGAGGGAAGCAACTAAGAGATGCTGAGAAGCCTCAGCATCAGGAAGACAACAGAGGGCCAAGCCAGTGGATGCTTCAGGGAAGTCAGTAGGTACCTCCAAAGAAGAATCAGGAATGCTGACCCCTCCTTTCTCTGGCCTGTTTTTATCTATTCTTGCCTGACTACATCAACTGTCCAGTTATTATTGTTACTTACAAAGGGTTGTGGAAAAAAGTTCTATATTTTTTTAACTACCATTTAAAGTTAATTGTGATTTTAGAAATAAATATACTATGTCATTGTCCACATTAGGCACTAAACAAATACTTGTTTATTGATTGATTAATTGATTCTCTGCTCTTTCTTCTACAGCTGAGAATTAAATGAGTTAAAACACACAAAAAAGGCAAGGACAGTGGGCAAGGACAAAGTGAAAGACAAAAACATATTAGTGGGGAAGTTAGCCTCAGACTCTTTACACTTCCTAGCTGTGTGGCTCTGGGCAAAGTCACTCAACCCAAATTGCTTCTCAAAAAACAAACAAACAAACAAACAAGAATAAGAGTTCAACATAACCAGAAAAACAAAAGCTCAAAACTATATTAGCAAAACTGAAAAGATGAAAAGTTTTTAAAAAGTTAAAAAAGGTATGAAAAATTTTCTTATTCCTAGTATCAGAAATAGTGACTTCCTTCTTTGATTTTCTCAAAGACCTTTGTTTTTACAGCACTTGTATTTTCCTGGTATTATGATTATTTCTTTATAAATTATATCTCTTATTAGGCATAAATTCCTCAAGGGCTGGGCTCGTTTGATTCTTTTTGTATCCTCTACAACACTTATCATAGTGTCCTAAACAAAGGAAATATTCTATAAATATTATTGAAAGAATGAACAGAAACAGTGGAAATAAAAGCAGAATACAAAATAAATAAAGAAGAGAGACTTTTTTTTTTCCTTAGGGGGGAAGGGGAAAACAAAATTGTAATTTTATTTCTATATGTGTCAATGTATATACTTTGACTCTGTTACTTACAGTCTTAGATTTCTCCCATTTACTGAGAAATCATATAAATTGCCAGGGTCACATATTTGGTAAAGCTCAAAAAAGAACACTGCTCTGATGTCTCTTTTTATGATTATGACATCCTGATTTCCAGTAAGACGCTCATTACAACTATTGTCCTGATGCAATAGAATCTTATTTGGAAGCTGAGAAATATCCCTAAGACTATAATTTTTATTCTTCTAAAGAAAAAGGAGATTATACCCATTAGTTCTACTTTCCAATCCAAGGTAATTCTTCCATAGAGAAGGTCCCCCAAAAATATATGGGGAAAGTAGAGATTTTGGACAATGGGAGATGCTTAATAGAACTTTCTCTAAAGAGGTTTGATGGTTAAACTATATACTTAGTTTATCCCCATGCACCTTTTCTTATTCTAAATTATTTTCAGGTGTGGACCAAGCCAATGCAATGCCCTCTCCTCGAATACTAAAGACACACCTTCCTACCCAATTGTTGCCTCCATCTTTCTGGGAAAGCACTTGTAAGGTAAGCAGAAACTTATGCAGGGTAATCTGAAAGAGTAGTCATATTCACTTAGGTAATGAAAATTATTGAATAAATGCAATAAAGAACACTATTCCAGCTTCAATTCTTCACTACCTCCCTCATCTTAAATATACTGCTGTTTTGAAAGGTTTTGAAAGTTTTGAATTGCTAGTGTCCATGAGTTATACCTCCAACAATATATCCAAGAGGATAAGACTCACTGGAATAAAAACAGATCACCATAATTTATAAATTCAGAACTTACTGAGCAGTCCCATTCCCCTCATAGTAAGTAGACCACATATTAGCATCTTAGCTCACAGAAGAAAGCTTGCCATATAGGCAGTCATATAACCTAAAGCATCAGCCTCCTTCATAAGCAGAGTATTTACTCATTAGCTCTATTTTCTCCCTATCATTCAAATCCCTTCTCTGACAAGTCATTTAAACTTCTTGTTCCTCCTTTTCCTTATCTACAAAATGAAACCATTAGACTAAATAGCTTCTGAAGGTCTCTTCCAACTCTAGCTCCATGACCCCTTGCTTTAAAATAGCTTCAAAAGCTTTAGAATTTCAATATGTTCAAGAAACTCAACAATAAGTGGCTTCCCTTAAAAAAAAAAAAAAAAAAAAAAAAACTGAGAGCTTCAGTGTACTATAGGCTCAATATAAAGTATTCAATATGACAAGGTATTTAAAAACCTAATGGTAACCTTGTTATTGTTCAGTCATTTCAGTCATGTTTAATTCTTTATGATCCCATTTAGGGGTTTTCATGACAAGACACTAGAATGGTTTTGCCATTATCTTCTCAAACTCATTTTACATATGGAGAAACTTAGGAGAGCCACACAGCTTGTAAAGTCTGAGATAAAATTTGAACTCATATAGATGAGTCTTCCTGATTCCAGGCCCAATACTCTATACTGTACCACCCAGTTGCCCCTCACATACTCTAAAACAGTGAATTTTTCTGGAAAAGATCTTAATTAAACGTTCAAAGTTCAAGTTATTAAACACATATGCTTTCTATTTCAATCAAGAGAATCTGTTGACAACAGACCCAAATATGATTTACCCCTTCTCATCTCAAAATAATTTTCTCATTAATGATTTTCCCCTGCTTAGTTACCAAATTATGCTCTCCTGCTTCAAAATTCTTCTTTAAAATTCATTTTCTCCATTATTCCTTCCTGAAATAACCTTAGTTTTAGTTTCTTCCATATTCCCCTTGGCGTATTCTGTTGGAATCCTTACTAACTGCTAACTAATTAGAGTTGATCTAATCTTATAAGAAGATGTTTTGGCCAGAACCTGAAACAAGGTACTAAGTAGAACTAATTAAGGTGTGTTCACACCTTTACTCATTGGAGTCCACAAGTATGCTAGCTTCACAAAGTACACTTTCTAACTTCAAGGGAGTCCACACCTCCATTAAAGCTCATCGGGCATCAAAGACCACCAATCTTTTTGTTCTTTTCTTGTACATGATTCTATATCCGCATTCTCTACATCTGATTGGATCCCTGGATTTTATTTCATTTTCTGTGTGACATTCTCCACAGATATATATCATTGGCTGCTGTTTTGGCGGCTGCACATCCTTCTGGGTATCCATCGTCAATCCCTCACGTGCCGCAGCAAACTTTATCGCAGCCTCTAGGAAAACTTGTCAAATGTATGTTGCTGCTGCTCTTGCTCCAATAAGAAAAGCATTTCCAAAAGTTATGCTATTACATTATATGGATGATATATTGGGATGTGCACCTGAGGGATGAGCATTCAACAAATGCTAGAAGCATGTCTACAAAAAACCATAGAAACACTAAGATACTACAAACTTCATATCGCTACAGAAAAAATTCAAAGGCATGCTCCTTTTCAATATTTAGGACATGAAATATATCCTAAGGCACTTACACTACAAAAACTGTCTTTAAGAACAGAGAGGTTGAACACCTTAAATGATTTCCAAAAATTAATAGGAAATATCCAATGGATGCGTCCAGTATTAAGTTTAACTACCAATCAATTGCAACCCCTATATGATATTTTAAGGGGAGACACTGCTTTAAATTCACCACGCCGGCTTACAAAAGAAGCTCAAGAGACCTTGAGAGAAGTTGAACTGGCTTTATCCAATGTTGTTGAGAGAGTAACTCAAAAACCCTTGGAAATATCAGTTTTTGCTACGAAAGAAGCACCCACAGCAGTCCTTCATCAAGGAGACAGTGTGATAGAGTGGGTGAACCTCCCAGCACAACCAGAACAAAGCCTTACGCCTTACCCAGTGCTTGTGGCTAGAATTCTATTAAAGGCCATTAAGCGAGCAGTACAATTATCTGGGACAAGACCTGACAAGATATACACCTTCTATACAAATGCACAAATTAATGTATGCTGTGAAACCATCCCAGAATGGCAAATTTTATTGGCCATGGCTCCAAATTTTGCACATGGATCTCCATTAAAGATAACCAGACTACTGCATAATTGGCAATGGATTTTTGAGGAGAAGGTTTCTAAGGTTCCTCTTGAAGGACCAACTATTTTTACAGACGCAGCCAAACAAAATATTTGTGCTGTATACTCTCATGATTTAACCGTAAAAAGAGTAGTCAGAACTCCTTTTCAGTCCACTCAGCAGAACGAATTATATGCGATCATGCTAGCTCTCACTTATTACCCAGGCAATATAAATATAATATCTGATTCAGCCTATTCAGTAGGTGTGGTACAAAGAATTGCCACAGCCCAAATAAAATTTGCAGCTTCTAATATATATCAGCTCTTTAAGGAACTTCAAGAGCAAGTGAGAAAGCATCCAGGAAAGATTTATATCCTGCATGTCCACTCACATAGTGGACTTCCAGGTCCTATTTTTGATGGAAATTCAAAAGCAGATAGCCTTTTAACTATGTTGGCCAGTACGCCTTTATTTCAGGAGGCCCAGGAATCCCATTCTAAATACCATCAGGCTGCTCGAGCTTTGCACTTACAGTTTGGGATCACAAAAGAAGAAGCTAGGAGCATAGTGAAAAGCTGTACAGCTTGCCTTCCCTTCCACGCTCCTACACTGCCTCCAGGAAAGAACCCTCGTGGTTTGAGACCCAATGAAATCTGGCAAATGGATGTGACCCATTATAAATCTTTTGGTCGTCTGTCTTTTATCCACGTTGTGGTAGACACCTTTTCAGGATTCACTTTTGCCATACCAGCAGCAAAAGAGACAGCCCGAGTGGTCACTGAATTCCTCATTCAAGCATTCGCAATTATGGGTGTGCCACAAGAAATAAAAACAGATAATGGACCGGCATATACCTCCAAACATTTTGAACACTTTTGTGCACAGTATAAGATTTTACACACTACTGGCATACCCTTTAATCCTTAAGGTCAAGCAATAGTAGAAAGAAGAAACAGGGACATTAAGACACTCCTCCAAAAACAAAAGAAAGGGGGAGCCACGGGTAATCCTAGAGAACTTCTAAATTTAGTTCTCTATACCATTAATTTTTTAATCTTTGATAAAGATGCACTGGCTCCAGCAGACAGGTTTTATAACCCACCAGAAGAGCAGTGTCCAGTGCGAGCAGCTCCACTATCTTTAGATAATCGCCAGGTGATGTGGAGAGATCCAGAAAGTGGTGAATGGAAGGGACCAGATAGGCTAACTGCTTGGGGGAGAGGATTTGCTTGCATCTCTACATGTAGAGAAGGAATCAGATGGGTGCCGATGAGCTGCATTCGCCTTGTCCATCGCAGAAAGATGGAGCAGACCCTTGAAACAAAGGAGAAGACCCAAGAAATATCGGGTGGCTCTGTTGCTGACTGTGCTCACCATTGAAAGAGCATAGCTGATAAGGAGACTGTTAAAAAAACTTTTAAAATCTTCAGGAATCATTGGATTTCCTAACACAAGATGAAACTGTTTTAGTTCTTGAAAAACCAGCGAGAATCATTGGATTCCTTAAGATGAAAAATTGTTGATGAGACCTTTTGCAGTACTTCAGAGCTTACAAGAATTATTAGATTCCTGACACATGAACTAATGGACAATGGAATCCTATTGGACTGTTTCTAGGACTTATGGACATGTGTAAATTTTCAGGATGATTCATGTTATTTGTTACATTACTACTAGCCTGTGTTATATTGCTATGTGCTCATGTAAATTATGTATAATGCCTCCCATATTGATGGATTTATGTATACCATGTATATCTGTTACAAAGTTCTGGCCCATATTGATGGATTTATGTGTACCCCCTCAGAAACCCCCTATGTTTTAAAACAAAAGAAAGGGGGAGATGTTGGAATCCTTACTAACTGCTAACTAATTAGAGTTGATCTAATCTTACAAGAAGATGTTTTGGCCAGAACCTGAAACAAGGTACTAAGTAGAACTAATTAAGACAAGGCTTGTGTTCACACCTTTACTCATTGGAGTCCACAAGTATGCTAGCTTCACAAAATACACTTTCTAACTTCAAAGGAGTCCACACCTCCCTTAAAGGTATTCTATGTCCACAGTACCTTAGAAAATATTGAAATTGGGATCAGAAGGCGTAAGTTCAACTCCTGACTCTGACATTTAACTCCATGTATGACTTTGTTCTTCTTCTTCTTCTTTTTTTTTTTATTCTTTAAATAACTTTTTATTGACAGAACCCATGCCAGGGTAATTTTTTACAACATTATCCCTTGCACTCACTTCTGTTCTGATTTTTCCCCTCCCTCCCTTCACCCCCTCCCTCAGATGGCAAGCAGTCCTTTCATGTATGACTTTGGACAAGTCACTTGGATACCTCACTTAGCTTCAATTTCCTCATTTCTAAAATTAGAGAGTTGCATTATATAATGTCTGTGGTCCCTTCCAGTTCTTAATCTGTGGTCATATTACCCAAGCTATAATTGGTTATATTTATATGTCTGTCATTTGTATTTAAAAACAATGTCCTGTCTTATATTCTCCCACTAGGAACTGTGACTGTTATTTCCCTTATGACTATCATGGTGTCTACAACAATGGCACATAATTGTTGCTGATGAATATCACAACCTGTATAAAATTAACTCTTTTCTATGTATTGTACTTATTTTCCCAAGATCATTTATGTAGCTCGGAATCCCAAAGACTGCATGGTATCCTATTACCATTTCCAAAGGATGAGCCAAACACTCCCAGAACCAGGAACTTGGGAAGACTATTTTGAAAATTTCATGAATGGGAAAGGTAAGCAAATGCTTTAACGTCTATTTTTATTCCTAAACTGACTTGGGATTCATTTATATGATCACAATATTTTCAATCATTCTATGCTACTGTTAATCACCTTTTATCTCTGAGACAGAATCACACAGCTGGAAGACGCTGTCTCACCACTCTAGCTGCTGGCAGAATGAAAAAACATGCCATAACTAGCAGTGTCAGCCCATTTTTCTGGGTCTGAAGAACAGTTTACCCTTAGTCTTTCAAGTCCCCTTTCCAACTCTGTGCAAGGCATAGAATGTGGAGTCCTAAAGTTGGAAAGGACTTCATGAGCCTTTGTCCAACCTCTACCTAAAGATGAAAATCCTGGATTTGTGATATTTATACTACAGACAACATCAACGAACATTTATTAAACACATTTAATATGCTAAGTGCTAGGCATATGGAAAGAGACAATTGCTGCACTCAAAGAACTCGCAATCTGAAAGGGGAGACAATTGCTTTTAAACAAGCAAATATATACAAATAAGCCATATGCAGTATAAAACATACAATTAACAGAGGGGAGGCACTAGGATTAAGAGGGGTTGGAAATGATTTCCTATAGAATATGGGGATTTAGTTGGGATTTAAAGGATGCAAGATAAGCCAGGAAGTAGAAATGAAGAGGGAGAGCATTCTAGGCAAGGGTGACAACCAGAGTAAATCCCCAGAGGTAAGAAAATGGAGCATCTTGTTCATGGGACAGCAAAGAGAACAGTATAATTAGACTGAAGAATACATGATGGGAAGTAAGTTGTAAGAAAACTAGAAAGGTAAAAGGGGATTAAATTATAAAAAACTTTGAACATCAAACAGAGGATTTTGTATTTCATTTTTTTGGAGCTATTGAGGCGATTGGGGTGAAATGACTTGCTCAGGGCCACATAGATGGTAAGTGTTAAGTATCTGAGATCAGATTCAAACTCAGGTCCTCTTGACTCTAAACCAGTGCTCTAGCCACTGTATCATCTACCTGCCCCTTATATTTGATTCTTGAAGTAACAGAGAGTTATTGGAGTTTATTGACTAAAGGGGCAACTTTTATACAATCAGGAAGCTAGTCAGTCAACAAGCATCTAACTAACATGGTGCTAAGTGCTGAGAATACAAAGAAAGACAAAAAAAGGCTCAGCTTTTAAGTAGCTCACAGAACATCAAAAGCCAAAAAAAAAAAAAAAATGCACAAACAAGATACATACAGGATAAATTTTGAGTAGTCTCAGAGGGAGGGCACTAAGATTAAGGAGACTAGGAAAGATTTCTTGTAGATGAGACTTTGCTGAAATTTGCAGGAAGCTAGAGAAGCCAGGAGGTGCAGATAATGAGGAAGGAAATTTCAGACAGGATAGTGAGTAAAAATTTTCAACCTATAACACAAAGCAATAAATAAAAAAATAATAATAAATAAACATATATATCAAATATAAAACTGACTCTATAACTTTCACTCATTCCTCCTAATTCTCCCCACAGGGATAAGAATTCTATTCCTCTTCATGTGATAACCCTTCAAATATTCATCTCCTCCTCCCCTGAGACTACTCTTCTAACAAAATATTCCTAGTTCCTTCAATCAATATTTAAATAACATAATTTTGAAGCCCTTTGCTATCCTGGTTGACGTCTTCTGTACGTGATCTTTTACCCAAAATCTTTCTTCTTTCCTTGATCTTGCTCCTAAGCATTTCTTCCCAGCCTTAACTACACCCATAAATAAATAAATCCTGCTGAAATTAATCTCTGAAAGCAATAGAACAAAAATGTTGAAGGGTTTTTACAGGAACCAAAAGACAAGCTTATCAGCTCATCATTCTCTTATTTTAAAAAAATCAGTAAAATGTTTGCTTTTTGGAAATTCTTAACTCTCACATTCTCCACAGTCTTTCAAAGGTCATGGTTGCAGTTAAGTAACTGCAGGGAATGGTTCATTCAGTACTCAAGGATGATGTTCATTTTGTCCCTGTGACTATAATTCATCCACAGCAGTTATTCTTCCCTTTACAGTTATCGATGGTATCAACAACTCTTGAACCGTTCCTTTTAATTCATTTTCCTTGACAAAGAAAGGGCAAAATGATGCTATAAATCATTCTGCTATATTTGTCTTGCATCATCATCACCATCATCCATACACAAGCAGTGGTCTTATTCCTTCTTTAACCATCCTTTTTTGCCCAATAGAGCTTTAAAAACTATTCTTTGTGTTGTAGCACTACTGACACTGCTCTTTCAATACTTGTCTTTGCACCTATTTCTATACATGCCTTTTTAAAAATTTAAGTGGTTAGTGAGTCCCCTTTGCATCCACATTGTGTTCTCTCTCTGTGTGTCTCTCTGTCTCTATCTCTCTGTGTGTCTCTGTCTCTCTATCTGTGTATGTGTTTCTCTGATTCTCTGTTTTTCTCTCGGTCTCTCTGGGTTCCTCCCTCCCTCTCCTTCTCTCTTTCCCTCTCTCTTTCTTTCCCCCTTTTCTCTCCTTCCTTTCCCTATCCCTCTTTCTCCCTCTTACTCTCCCTCTCCTTTCTTCCCTCTCTCCTCCTCCTCCTCCTTTTCCTCCTCTTTTTTCTTCTTCTTCTTCTTCTTCTTCTTCTTCTTCTTCTTCTTCTTCTTCTTCTTCTTCTCTCATACACACCTTAGTCTTAAACACTTAGTCCAATATTTTATCTCCTATCCTATACTACTACTCTACCTCTCTAGTGAGTCACAATGGTCAGCTACAAGCTTCAAAAATATTTAGTCAACGTATGTATGTATATATCAATATCTCTTCAGCAGCGTAACACCATGGACTTAGGTGAAAACACTGTATAAATGTGTTTATTTCTCTAAAAAACATTTTGATCTAATTGAGCAGCCAAACAACAAAAACAAACCCATGTTTAAAGGAATTGTGTGTGTGTGGTGTGTGTGTGTGTGTGTGTGTGTGTGTGTGTGTGTGTGTGAAAATTACTTTTCCCAAACCAAAAAGCAGATTCTGAGTTATCAGTCCTCAATCATACCTTTGACAATAAGCAGACAGGAAACTAGGAAGTTGAAAAGTTATTCAATGTGCCATCTTTTATACACATAGATGCTTTTACTAGATAGCACAGTGAATAGAGTGCTGGAAATGGAGTCAGGAAGTCCTGAATTCCCAGACCTATCTCACATATTTGCTAGTTTTATGATCCCAGGCAGGTCACTTAACTTCTCCTAGTCTCAATATCCAAATCTGCAAAATGAAGATTATAATGCTGCTTACCTCACAGGATTGTTATGAAGATCAATTGAGGTAATATATATAAATTGCTAGCAATTTTTATTATCATTATCAATAGGGCATGTGCTTTGGGGTTTCATTCTTTTATTTCTACAATGGTGATGAATTGAACCAAATTATTATAGCAGATCACCCTTTCACCGCACATTGTTCTCTTCAGACAACTCTTTTTTCTCCATATCAGAAGTGTTCCTCGTTGTATCTTCAATTTAATTCTTAATTCAATTCAAATTAATTCTTAAGAGTTTTTGCTTATTCCTCAGTAGATTGTCCATCAGAACCTTAGCTATCCTTTCTCTGAACACTTTGAAATCTTCTCACTCAAAAATCAAATTTTTGTGTCAGGTTGTACCTTTTTTCTCTTATACAGATTATAAGCCAGGTCACTGTCCCATAATGCTTTCATAAATTTCATCTAAATATTATCCTCCTCCTTTTTGGTAGGAATCAAATTCAGAAGAAGATTTCTCTTTGTTGATTCCTACACCTTTTTAAAGATAAATTTATGATTAAGATAATAAATCATTAGCTAATCTGCTTTCAAATTCAACAGATCAAAGTCTTCCATTTTCACAGTGTCATACTTCTGAACCTGGCAAATGATCAGGTTGAATTCTTTATATATCAACTCTTTTTCTCCAGATACTCTATAGTATCTCCTGATCCACTTCTAATTCTGCTTCCACTGATCTTCACCAAAATGCTTTCCACTCCCCTTCTCCACTTTTGTTCCTGACTTATTTACATAATTATATTTTCTTACAATGTAATTCTACTGTCTTCCCCTCTTCATACCAATTCTTGTTAATAATGTGTGCCATTGCATAACTATCTATTCTAGTCAACTCTTAGTGATTTTTGTGTTCCAAGTCTGTCTGCATGCTGTAAACCGAGCATACTGCTTCACAATCAGTCCATTCACTATAGCTATGTTGACAACTATTCATCTATGTGTATGTCTACAATATTTGGCCTAAAACTAAAAGCAATGTGAAGCATTTTATAGAGCACTGTGCTTTAAGCCAGGAAGATCTAAGCTAAAATACTGCCTGCTCAAGCCCCTCCTCAGATTGGAGAGAAATAGACAGACAGAGACAGAGAAATAATAGGGTTGAAGTAGCATAGAAATAGTAATACTTCATATCCACTTGGTCCTTTTTAGTCCTTTACTATCTTTAAAACAATGTTGTCAGCCAGTCAATAAGCCTTTCTTAAGCACCTGCTATGTTCCAGGGACCACATCAAGCACTGGGGATAGTAAGAAAGGCAAAAGATAGTCCCTGCTCTGAAAAAGCTCCCAGACAACATGCAAGCAACTAGAATGCAAGTGTCGATTCTCCATTTATAGAAAAGGCAATAAACTGAGCACTAGAGAAACTGGATGACTTGCTCAAGGTTGCAAATCAGCCCATTCAGGCTCTTCAGACTCCAAGTTCTCCCTATTATAACACAGCTGCTTCTTAATAGTAAACTAAAACATGAAAACTTGGAAAATGGAGTAAGAATTGAGCAAAGCCTTGGAAATAATTCATGAAATAAACTTAGAGTGTTCAAGTAGTCACATTTAGCATAAAATTATTGATTCAATGCAGCACTGGGATATAACAAGACCTTGTAAAATGAAATTTCCAAATGAAAATTTAAGATGACATTAGGTTAAATTTTTTTCCAGATAGTATGAGCCTTCATAATGGTAAAGAATCTAGTTTGAGGTTGAAATTGTAGACCTTTGGGAAATTTAGAACTATATTAGAAAATGCCATAGAGGAAAAAAATCTTATTATAATACTATGATTTACCAAAGGCCTGACTTTCCAAAGTTTATAATTCACATTCTGGGTCATGTAAAGTACAAGATTGAGAAGAAATGTGTTATTGAATTTAAAGCACTTGGTTTCTCACATTCAAATTAAACAAATCTATCAAATATAAGTTTTTACATTTCAGTAATTGCTGTGTTATCTAAAATGACTTAGCTTTTAAATTAAATTTAGGAAAGAGTAACTATCTTAGATAATCCAATAACTTCCATTATTTCATGACTGCTTTGAAAAGTACTTTCTCTATATACAATATTTACTCTTCTGAAACAGAAGTAATTTCTTATGTTTTAATTTCTGTATTTTTTGCCATTGATCATAGTTGTTCTGGAAAAAGAACTCTATTCTTGTCAAAAAAGATTAAACAGAACCCAATTGCAGTTAGAAATAGTATCTGTAACAAGTCCATCTTTTATCTAAGGATCTTACTAAATAGAGCAATAGTTAATTGGATGGCTAGATAGATGGACGGATGGATGGATTTTTATTTTATTTGTAAAAGGTATGTTTGCTTATTTGCATGTACATTGAGATATGGCAAGACCATTTGTTTCACTTCCCAAAGTCTGTTGCCAAAGCTTGACAATCATTGGGCTAGATAAAAGTGAAAAGAGCCCAGGACATGGAGTCAGAATTCTAGGTTTAAATACTGACTCAGGCATTAATTCTCTGACCCTGAGCAAGTCACTTAGATTCTGTGTGTATCAATTATTTCATTTGTAAAAAGTGGGGATTCAATTGTTATCTCTATGATGATAATTTTCAAATCTACATAACCCTCATCTCTCTTCTGGTTTCTAGTCTCACATCTCTGTGATGTGACATACATATGGATTGATCCTTTGAGGAAAACAGCATGTACACATCTAAATAAATACAAAATATAGAGAATAAACCCAAAATAATGGGGAGAGGGGGTATCAGGAATATAGGAGTTGACATTTAAATGGAGTTTTAAAGGAAATGGGGGGATTCTTGTTCTCTTCTTGTGGAAGGTAAGAAGGGAGTATATTCTAGCTTTGGAGTACAAAGTCATACTAATAAAAGATGGTATGCTGTATATGAAGAACAGCAAATAGGTCACTTTGATGGGAAGGTATAGTATGTGAAGAGATGTAAGAAGCCTGGAGAGACAGACCAAAGCCAGATCATGAAGAGATTAAAAAGCTTAACAGCAGATTTTATATTTGAGCCAAAGAATGTTTAGAAGCAGATTTTATATTTGAGCCAAAGAATGCATAATCAGAAAAATGTCTTAAGAAGGTCACATCCTATGCAGAGAATAAAAAACTCCAGTGGCTCTGTAATCACCTCTTGGGCCAAATGCAAATTCTGTTTAGCATTAAAAATCTTTCATAACCTACTCACACATACACACACCTTCCCTGTGTTATATATCATACTCCACTACATAATCTTCGATCTGGTTATACTTGACTTCATTACTGTTCTACAAACAAGACACTCCATCTCTTGAGTCTAGACATTTTTGATGATTATCCCCCATGCTGAGAAGGCCCAACATCCTTATCTTTACTGCTGACATTCTTGGCTTCCTTCAAGTCTCATTTAAAATCTTACTTTCTACAGGAAGCCTTTCCCAATCCCTCATTTTAAATATACACACACACATATGTATGTATGTATGTATGTATGTATGTATATATATATATGTACATATATATATTAATTCTAATTATATATATATAATTCCACTACCCTTCCCTCTGTTCATTGTTTCCTATTTATCCCTCATTTAGTTCAGTTGTGCATATTATTGGCTTGCTGCCTCCCTTGTTAGATGAGGAACTCCTCAAGAACACAAAGTGCTTTTTGCCTTTTTTCATATTAAGCTCAGCCCAATATCTGGAACATAATGATGATTATTATCTTCATTCTTGAAGAGGGCCAAAATTACATCATTATGTTAGAGTCATTGTATGTGTCCAACTTTATCTAATCAGACCAATGTGAGTTCAGAATGTTCTACCACAAGTCAAGCATAAATAGTCCAAGTGAACATTTGGTTTTTTTTATTTGTTTGTTTTTTGTTTTTTTAATAACTTTTTATTGATAGAATGCATGCCAGGGTAATTTTTTACAGCATTATCCCTTGCACTCACTTCTGTTCCGATTTTTCCCCTCCCTCCCTCCACCCTCTCCCCCAGATGGCAAGCAGTCCTTTACATATTGAATAGGTTACAGTATATCCTGGATATAATATATGTGTGCAGAACCAAACAGTTTTCTTGTTTCAGAGGGAGAATTGAATTCAGAAGGTATAAATAACCCGGGAAGAAAAACAAAAATGCAAGCAGTTTATATTCATTTCCAGTGTTCTTTCTCTGGGTGTAGCTGCTTCTGTCCATCTTTGATCAATTGAAACTGAATTAGCTCTCTTTATCGAAGAGATCCCCTTCCATCAGAATACATCCTCAAACAGTATCATTGTTGAGGTATATAATGATCTCCTGGTTCTGCTCATTTCACTCAGCATCAGTTCATGTAAGTCTCACCAGTCCTCTCTGTATTCATCCCGCTGGTCATTCCTTACAGAACAATAATATTCCATAACATTCATATACCACAGTTTACCCAGCCATTCTCCAATTGATGGGCATCCATTCATTTTCCAGCTTCTAGCCACTACAAACAGGGCTGCCACAAACATTTTGGCACCATGTGAACATTTGAAGTGGATTCTCTAACTGCAGATATCTCACATTTCTTTTGAGCCACTTGATTTTTGCTTTGCTCATAAAACACAGCTCTCCAATGAGGCCATACCATGCTGGGCAGTCCTGAGCCAGGGCCTCCAATATCACAGAATTAACCAACTCAAGAGAAATTTTTTCTGACCACCACATGAGCCCGAGTTCTCCATTAAAACAGTCTTGTTGGCAAGTGTACATTTCATATTCCTCCAAGATAGCAAAAAAGGTCTCTAATCTGTTTACAATAAGTCTTTTGATAGTCATTTTGCCTTGGAGCCACAGCTTTTGGTGAATATGAATATTTAGTTTGTAGAGGACAAGTCTATAATTGGTCCAGCATTCTGAGCCATACTTTGCCTTCTTCATTCTACATTCTGTCAGTGATGTATGAAGTCTCTTCTTATAATTACATAGTCTTAGATCTTGGTTAGATATCAAAGATGTCAAGATCATCCACTGTATCAGTCATCTGGACTCTGTTCTACCATTGGACAGTGATGACTCTGGAAGAGAGATCGAGGCTAATGCGTTCATGAAACTCTGCCTAACAAATCCAAATTACATATAAATCAAAAGATATCACCATATCATTTTACCATTTCTACCTATATCAAAAGCACTATGTAAATACTAGCCATTATTAGAAAGTCTCCAGTGAAGAATACTAAGAACTAATACTTTGGGAATATCTCAAAAGATTAAAAGACTGGTCACCTTTATTAAGACAAATATATTAAAGGATAAATCTTACATTTAACTTCAAAAAAATTTACTATGTAATTGCAAGATCAATTAATCAGTATAGTACCCATTAGTGTTAGGCAAGTGATAAAACAGTAGATGTAGACACTGGGAGCTATCATCATGACCCCACACATAGGGGGCCCAAGCCATAGGGTCATTTTCTCATTGGAAATAGCTCATCCATGAAGTTTTATTGCATTTAGATAAGTGGAAGACAAATGGTCATGAGATGCACAAGTCTTCAATAATAAGTCACCATGGCTGTTGCGGTTTCCAGCTCCATTCCTTCCAAGGACTCTCTGCCATCTCTAGTAGTCTCAGCTTACTCTAGCATTAAAGTCACCCAAAATTATTATAAGCTTGTTCTCTTTTGACTTATAGATGATAAAGATCTACAGATTCCCCCAATGACATCATATCAGAGCACAAAATAAGTAAATATTGCTCATTTATAGGTTCATGTACATCCTGACTTAGGTTGTTGTGTTTCCTTTCTGCCTATTTCAGTGAGCTGTGGTTCCTGGTATGACCATGTTAAAGGATGGTGGAAGGCAAAAGACAAACGCCAAATTCTCTTCCTTTTTTATGAGGACATAAAAGAGGTGAGTGAGGAACTGAAAGGTATAGTTTCTTATTGAGAATTCTTATCTACAGGTTTTGAGAAGAAGAGCCTAATAATGTCTATACCCCTAACTAAGGAATCATAAAGGAATGAGTAAGTGTATTTATCAGAAATACATCAAGGTCACTCCTCAGGTCTAATCCTTTTGATCTAGTCTTCTCTTCTTCAGCTAATATTTATTAAGCACCTATTATGTGCATTGCAGTGTGCTATGATATGAAAGATAAATCAATAAATAAAAGCAAAACATACTCCCTTTACTCATAAACATTTTCAAATTATGGTTTTATTTTCCTCTTAGTCTCTCTAACCTTGTGTTGTCCCACAACAGAATCCAAGGCGTGAAATTCAGAAGGTGATGAAGTTCATGGGAAAGAACCTGGATGAAACAATACTGGATAAAATTGTGCAGGAAACATCATTTGAAAAAATGAAAGAAAATCCGATGACAAACCGTTCTACAGTGCCTAAAACTATTATGGACCAGTCCATTTCCCCCTTCATGAGAAAGGGTAAATATTTGACTTAATTTATCCCCTCTTAGCTCATCTCTTTAATTTACACTTTTTTTTCCTACAAAAGAATTTAGAGTTTTAGTGGTGATGAAGTCATATATTCCATCTACCTAGTATTTGTTTGTGATGACTTGGGATTGGTTCTAAAGAAAAAGTTATTCCTCCAAGGCATCCTACTAGTTTATATAGTAACTACTAAGTAGTTACTGTTATAGAGTTATGTAGTAACAACTAAGACTTTGGCTTTTCCTTTTTTATAGGAATTGTTGGAGATTGGAAAAACCACTTCACTGTGGCTCAGAATGAGAAATTTAACAATGACTACAAGAAGAAAATGGAAGAAACCTCTCTAACTTTCCGCATGGAAATATGACAACAGTGTGGATAATGATGATAATGACAATGATGATGTTGATAATAATGAAGATAGTGATGATGATAATAATAGTAACATTTATATAGCACTTTCAGGTTTGCAAAGTGCTTTGCAAATTTTTTCTCATCTTATCCTCACAAATACATTCTTAACAGCTACCAAACAATAGAACTTAAGATGCTCTACCCTATTGTCTCTGCTCTTGTGAATGAACTTTACTCTGCAATTATTATAATGATCATATAACACTTATTAAAAAGAACAATAATTAATAGTACCTCTTGTCTCTGCCCTTGTGAATGAACTTATTAGAATATGCAAAATCCTGAGACCTGGAAATCAGAAATTTTCTTCTCATTGTTGACTTAATATATTTTGTCAAGTAAACTAGCTTTTTAACCTACAAAATAATAATAGCATGAATATAATTAGATATATATTAGTACAGCTACTAAATAAGATTATATATGAAATGAAAAAAATTCCCATGTGCTATACTGGTCCAATTTTAATCACATCTGAAAACTCCAGAGACTAAAATGTTCCTGAACAATTTATTAATGTAACAGAGAGAATATTAGATTTTTACTCAAGATCAAAATTTTAATCCTAGCTCTAGTATCATTCAGCTACTTCTTTAGTTTCCTCATTTGTAAAATAAAGGGATAAGATTAGATGGTTTCTGTAGTCTCTTTTATTTTTTTTAAATAATTTTTTATTGATAGAACGCATGCCAGGGTAATTTTTTACAGCATTATCCCTTGCATTCATTTCTGTTCCGATTTTTCCCCTCCCTCCCTCCACCCCTTCCCCCAGATGGCAAGAGTCCTTTACATGTTGAATGGGTTGCAGTATATCCTAGATACAATATATGTGTGCAGAACCAAACAGTTTTCTTGTTGCACAGGGAGAATTGAATTCAGAAGGTATAAATAACCCGGGAGGAAAAACATAAATGCAAGCAGTTTATATTCATTTCCAGTGTTCTTTCTCTGGGTGTAGCTGCTTCTGTCCACCTTTGATCAATTAAGGCTCTCTTTATCAAAGAGGTCCACTTCCATCAGAATACATCCTCAAACAGTATCATTGTTGAGGTATATAATGATCTCCTGGTTCTGCTCATTTCACTCAGCATCAGTTCATGTAAGTCTCGCCAGTCCTCTCTGTATTCATCTTGCTGGTCGTTCCTTACAGAACAATAATATTCCATAACGTTCATATACCACAATTTACTCAACCATTCTCCAATTGATGGATATCCTTTCATTTTCCAGCTTCTAGCCACTACAAACAGGGCTGCCACAAACATTTTGGCACATACAGGTCCCTTTCCTTTCTTTAGTATCTCTTTGGGGTATAAGCCCAGTAGAAACACTGCTGGATCAAAGCTTGATAACTTTTTGAGCATAGTTCCAAATTGCTCTCCAGAATGGCTGGATATGTTCACAATTCCACCAACAATGTATCAGTGTCCCTGTTTTCCCACATCCCCTCCAACATTCCACATTATCTTTCCCTGTCATTCTAGCCAATCTGACAGGTGTGTAGTGGTATCTCAGAGTTGTCTTAATTTGCATTTCTCTGATTAATAATGATTTGGAGCATATTTTCATATGTCTATAAATAGTTTCAATTTCTTCATCTGAGAATTGTCTGTTCATATCCTTTGACCATTTATCAATTGGAGAATGGTTTGATTTCTTATAGATTAGGGTCAGTTCTCTATATATTTTGGAAATGAGGCCTTTATCAGAACCTTTGATTGTAAAAATGTTTTCCCAGTTTATTGTTTCCCTTCTAATCTTGTTTGCATTTGTTTTGTTTGTACAAAAACTTTTCAGTTTGATATAATCAAAATTTTCTATGTTGTGGTCAATAGTGATCTCTAGTTCTTCTTTGGTCATAAATTCCTCCCTCTTCCACAGGTCTGACAGGTAAACTATCCTATGCTCTTCCAATTTATTTATCATCTCATTCTTTATGCCTAGATCATGAACCCATTTTGACCTTATCTTGGTGTACGGTGTTAAGTGTGGGTCAATGCCTAGTTTCTGCCATACTGATTTCCAATTTTCCCAGCAATTTTTGTCAAATAATGCATTCTTATCCCAGAAACTGGTGTCTTTGGGTTTGTCAAACACTATATTATTAAAGTTATTGGCTGTTTTGTCCTTTAAACCTAACTTATTCCATTGATCAACTAGTCTATTTCTTAGCCAATACCAGATGGTTTTAGTAACTGCTGCTTTATAATATAATTTTAGATCTGGTACAGCTAGACCACCTTCATTTGATTTTTTTTTCATTAATTCCCTTGAAATTCTTGACCTTTTGTTTTTCCATATGAATTTTGTTGTTATTTTTTCTAATTCATCAAAGTAGTTTTTTGGGAGTCTGATTGGTATAGCGCTAAATAAGTAGATTAATTTAGGTAGTATTGTCATCTTTATTATATTTGCTCACCCAATCCAAGAGCATTTAATATTTTTCCAGTTGGTTAGATCAGACTTAATTTGTGTGGAAAGTGTTTTGTAGTTTTGCTCATAAAGTTTCTGATTTTCCCTTGGCAGATAGATTCCTAAATATTTTATACAATCAGTAGTTACTTTAAATGGAATTTCTTTTTGTATCTCTAACTGTTGGGTTTTGTTAATAATATATAAGAATGCTGATGACTTATGTGGGTTTATTTTATATCCTGCAATTTTGCTGAAGGTGTAGATTATTTCTAATAACTTTTTGGTAGAGTCTCTGGGGTTTTCTAAGTATACCATCATATCATCAGCAAAGAGTGATAATTTGGTTTCCTCATTGCCTATTCTTATTCCTTTAATCTCTTTCTCAACTCTTATTGCCAAAGCTAGCATTTCTAATACAATATTAAATAGTAACGGTGATAGTGGGCAACCTTGTTTTACTCCTGATCTTATTGGGAATGGTTGCAGTTTGTCCCCGTTACATATAATGCTTACTGCTGGTTTTAAATAGATGCTACTGATTATTTTAAGGAAAAGTCCATTTATTCCTATACTCTCAAGAGTTTTTAATAGGAATGGATGCTGGATTTTATCAAATGCTTTTTCTGCATCTATTGAGATGATCATATGATTTTTGTTAATTTGATTATTAATATGGCCAATTATATTGATAGTTTTCCTAATATTGAACCAGCCCTGCATTCCTGGTATAAATCCTACTTGATCATGATGTATTATCCTGGGGATGATTTTCTGTAGTCTTTTTGCTAATATCTTATTTAAGATTTTAGCATCAATATTCATTAGGGAGATTGGTCTATAATTGTAGTCTCTTTTAGATTAAAAATCCCTTGATCTTAAAGTCTTGATATAATCCTATCAATTCAAATAACACAAATATTTTGTTAATTAGGATTAAAGAATTGAGGCAGGAGTGAGGCCTAATACTAACCATATTAGTCATGACTCAAGGCAGTCAGGTCTGTAATGATGTCCAAATGACGGAGGACACAACACAAAGCAAAGTTTATCCAACCCATCCAGGAGTGCCCGAAGAGACTGGACCAAATTTGGACAAAATTCCAAATCAAAAAGAATAAATTTAATTAGATTACTATAAAATAGATTCCATTATGTTTCTATCATTAAAATTCTCAACTTGCTCCAGAACTTCACAATTCAGTACTGTAAGATTACATGACAGTAAACATTTTATAAATACATATAAGCCGTTTGTGTTCAGATTTATACTTTCACCTCCATGAAAGCCCATTTATCTGAACTTTGTAATCAGATCCACTACCTACACTCCAAAATGTTTTATCTTGTTTGCTTTGTATCCTCAGCATCTATCCCAATGCCTTGCATATGATAGATACTTAAAAAATGTTTGTTGAATTAAATTTTGGGGAATAAATCTAATTTCTTTATTTCCTTCAAAGAGTCCAATGTCACATAAATTCTCAATTTCTTTTGTATTTCTTGGAGAATTTTTCCTTATATTTGTAATTCTATAGTTTGCCACTTATGTATTTTGATTAATTATAAGTAAGATTTTACCATTCTTCTTAAAGTATTTGTGCACTCTGGAAATTTTTCTTTAATTATGTCCTAAAAGCAAATAAACTTTTTTTTCTTTTTCATTAGTTTCTGGAATTCTAGCATATCTAATATTATTCATCGTGTTTCAAAAATCAGAAACTCATTTTGTATGACCATTATTTTTTCAGTCTTGTTTTACATCATGACTGCTTTTCCTATTTTACTTTTATCTTCCTTTTTAAAATTTCACTTATTCCCACTGGTGTTTTTTTCCTTAGATATCATCTTACCATTTCTTTATTTGTTCCTTCATCTATCTCTTGTGTTTTTAATTGAATACCTTCAAATTTTCTTAATATTTTGATGATACAAAATAGTTCTCCTTTAGTATTTCTTTTATGACATTCATTAAGTTTCTACTTGTGTTCTTGAAGGAATTTTGTCAATAGGAATTATTAGGATATATCTATTGTCTTGCCATTTTCAATTGACTACACATTTTTCCCTCCTTATACTATATTCTAATAGGTGCAGACCCAGACTTCTAGATAGTACACCAGATGGGATGATCCAGTTGCTGTTTGAGTTGGGCAAATGAGTAACCTCTTTAACCCCCCCCTTAGCTGTGGGGAGTGAAGAAATCCTCTATTTTATCATTAGCTCCAATGAAATAGCAAACAGGGAACTCTGGGGCTAGTTGAGTTTAGAGGCAGCCTCCACCCAACCATAGGAACTTTTACTACTTTTAGACTGTGTAGAGAGTTGGGATTTGACTTTTGGAATGTTGAGAGAACTTCTGTGGATAAGGAATGCCAGGCCCAGCTGTGCTACTAAGAATCTTCCTTCAGGGACAAGGAACCAGAAAATGCCTGGTGTGTGAAGAATGGGACAGAGATAGGAGCCAACATCAAAGATTAATGTCAATAAGAATAATATGTAGAAATATAAGACCATTAGTAATTGGGTAGTTCAAAAGAAAAATTAGGGTAGAACTGAGTATGATGTGATCCTAAAAAAAAAAAGCAAAAATATACAGGAAAAGGTAATTATGTTATACAAATGAGATGCAAAAGCAAGGACCAACACAGAGGAATTAAGGGGGTGAAAGGCTAGTAGTTCTGAAATGCTACTTATACCACGAATGGATTAAAGAGGGCAATATATATCAAGAAGGTATAGCACCCTCCAAAATCTATAAAGAAAAAAGGGAGGGGGGGAATAGTAAAGGTAGAGTATAGACGGATGTATCAATTAATGGGAGTGAAATAAGGTATGTAGTTTAATGAGAAAGGAATAAAAAGAGAGGGTAGAGATGGGGGGGGAGAAGATAAGGAAAAGATCTTTGGAGGGGAAATTGAGTAATAGCAAGGCAAGTTAAGGGGTAGAAGTAGAAAAATTAGCAGGTATAAGGAGACAAGGTATAGGAGACAAGAGATAATGCATATATGTATGTATATGTGTGTATGTGAGTACATATATAATTATGTATATCTACATGTGTGTATTTATATGTTTATATGCATAGATGTATATGTATATAATATGTAAATATAAATATATCCATGCTTAACTGTAGCTTGCTTGGGGAAGGAGAAGAAAAGAATAAAGTACAAAGTGCACAAAAGAGAACAGAAGAAAAGGTACAAGGAAGCAAAAACAAGATGGACAGTTCTGAATATGATGGGTTATATATATATATATATATATATATATGCTTTCTTGAAATGGAAATCTATTGTTACATATTTTGAATCCTCTCATGTTCTGCTGTGCACATGATGATTTTTGTTCTATTTTTCTATTTTCTATGTAAACCTTAAATTTAAAAAATTAATAAGTAAATCAATAAATGCATCCCTTTCCTTCACTTCTTGAGAGGTTATGATATTGTGTGCAATATCACAATAAGATAATAAAAACCCTTATAATATTGGAAACTTCTAAACAATAACCAGCATCTATTCATTCATGCTTGTTTTGAGAATACTCTGTTTTTACTCTGTGGTAGATATGGACATTACGAAAATGTAGGACTTAGGCCAACAGAAAATCCAGTTTTCTTCTGGTACCTAACTTTGAGACACAATGACTCCATGTACCATAAGAGGTCCACTCAGATCCCCTATACCAACCATATAAGAACACACCAGAGTATAAACATACACACATCAAAAAACAGAGGATTCTTAAAAAAAATTGCATCCTGGAACCTTTTGGCAATTTGATATGACCTCTGGTCTCTTTTCAGAGTGATGTTTTTAAATGCATAAAATAAAAGACATAGGATTATAAAGGTACCCAAAAATGTTTTTGAACATGTCCATAGGCTCTAGCCTAAGAATCCCTAAGCATAAAAATTACCAACTCCATTTTCCAAAACAGCAGATTTTAGCCATCAACAACTTTACAATCAAACTGAGTAGAAGGCTATAATAATCTGTATTTTCATCAGGTAATCTTCCTAATCCTCTTCCAAAATTTTCCATTCTCCACCTATCATGGTTCTAAAAATTCCAGCAATAGTTAGACTCCAGAGATTTCTTTGGACTCTGTTCTCTGTTCTCATTTATAGGTGCCTGAGATGAACCTCCTTGGGAATTCAAGTCGTGATGACCTTAGAACCGGGATTGCAGGTCGGATGATATGCAATGAGCCAACCTCCCAAGAAAGTTTGGAAAAACCAGCAAGCCTGAGACTTGAGCCAGAGGAGGGGTTTGGACTTTGAACTCTCTAAGAACCAAACTAAGCTATGACTAATAACCTTCCTTCTCCAACAATCAAATGGTGCAAGGTGGGGAAAGAATTATGCCTCCCAAATGAGAGAGGAGTAAGTTTATATATTTGTTATTATACTTTTTAAAGTAAGAAAGAAAAGAAAAGAAAAGAAAATATTGGTATAATTTACAGCCATGAAGGAAAGCATGAAGGAATTCAATATCAATTTAAACAAGCCCTAGATTTTTGGATCCTATTTCTAGTATAGAATCAAGTTGAATAGAAGGCATTCCTTCCTATTAGTTCCATAAAGTTTGAAAAAGAGCAGGGCTAATACTGAGTCATATATAGCATAAGCTACAAGATCTAGTACCCTGAAATTAGAGAGAGAAAAATTAGGATTTCTTTTCAAAGAGAAAAAAACAAGGACTTCTCTTTTTGAAACCAAAATATGGGAAGGAGAGGAAAGAATAGAAATAAAAATAATAAATTCAATAATGTGTAAAGCACCTAAATATTATGCCTAAAGTTTTATTTTCTTTAAAATTATAGCATTTTCTTATTTGTTATCAAAATTTAAATGTTTTAATAAAAAATTGCATTTTTATTTAAAGAAATAGATAAATCATACTTATGGCAAAACTTCCAAAAAATATTATTTTTGTTTAAATGGATTGCCTTACTATGGAAAAGTATCCACCTGTCTGTCACTATAATCTTCTGAGAAGGAGTTGAGATCCATGGAAGGTGTTTTGTAACTTTTTAAAAAGAAAAATAGAAAATATCCTCTCTAATGAATGTTAAAAAAAAAAAATGATGTTGGCAACAGTTTTTACTCTCTTGGCATTACTATCATGTCAGCTGGCTTCTCACATTGGAAGTTTCCAGCTGTCTTCCATTCAGGAGATAGTGGAGGCTCATAGAAACTGCTTGTTACTGCTGTCTACCATGAAGATTAAATTGAATAGAACTAGTGTCACATGATTCAACTTTTGAACCTATTTGTGCAATCTGTCAGATTCCAATTGGAGAATGGCTTGAATTCTTACAAATTTAAGTCAATTCTCTATATGTTTTAGAAATGAGGCATTTATCAGAACCCTTGAATATAAAAATATTTTCCCAATTTGTCGCTTCCCTTCTAATCTTGTCTGCATTAGTTTCATTTGTACAAAAACTTTTTAACTTGATATAATAATAATTATTTATTTGGTGTTCAGTAATGAACTCCAGTTCTTCTTTGGTCACAAATCCCTTCCTTCTCCACAGATCTGAGAGGTAAACTATCCTATGTTCTTCCAATTTTTTTAAAATATCACTCTTTATGTCTAAATCAGGAACCCATTTCAATCTTATCTTGGTATGTGGTATTAGGTGTAGGTCAATATTTAGTTCCTGCCATACTAGTTTCCAATTTTCCCAACAATTTTTGTCAAATATGGAGTTTTTATCACAAAAGCTGGGGTCTTCAGGTTTTTCAAACACTAGATTACTATAGTCATTAACTATTTTGTCCAGTGAATTTAACCTATTCCACTTATCAACTATTCTATTTTTTAGCCAATATCAAAAGGTTTTTATGACTGCTGCTTCCTAATGTAGTTTTAGGTCTGGCACAGATAGACTACCTTCACTGGTATTTTTTGTTTCATTAATTCTCTTGAAATTCTTGACCATTTGTTCTTCCAGATGCACTTTGTTATTATTTTTTTTTAGATCTATAAAATATCTTCTTGGGAGTTTGATTGGCATGGCATTAAATAAGTAGATTAATTTAAGTAGTATTGTAATTTTTATTATATTTGCTTGGCCTAACCATGAGCACTTGATAATTAGATCGTACTTTGTTTGTGTGGAAAGTGTTTTGTAATTGTGTTCATACATTTTCTGACTTTCCTTTGGTAGATAGATTCCCAAATATTTTATATTATCAACAGTTATTTTAAATGGAATTTCTCTATCTGTTGCTGGACATTGTTGGTAATATATAAAAATGCTAATGATTTCTGTGGATTTTTTCTGTATCCTGCAACTTTGCTAAAGTTGTGAATTATTTCTAGTGTTTTTTAGTTGATTTTCTAGGGTTCACTAAGAATGCCACCATATCATCTGCAAAGAGTGATAATTTAGTTTCCTCATTTACCTACTCTAATTTCTTTAATCTCTTTTTCTTCTCTTATTGCCAAAGCTAACATTTCTAGAACAATATAGAATAGTAATGCTGATAGTGGGCAACTTTGCTTCACTCCAGATGTTACTGGGAAAGGTTTTAGTTTTTCCCCATTGCATATGATGCTTACTGACAGTTTTAAATATATGCTCCTGACTATTTTAAGGAAAAATCCATTTATTCCTATGCTCTCAACTGTTTTTATTAGGAATGGATTTTGGATTTTATCGAATGCTTTTTCTGCATCTATTGAGATGATCATATGATTTTTATTAATTTGATTATTGATATAGTCAATTATGCTAATAGTCTTCCTAATATTGAACCAGCCTTCCTGGTATTCCTATAGTGATTACTGAACTGAAATGAAGATTGCTCCCAGAGACCCCAAGAAAACCTCAACAGAGAACATTACATTTTGGCAAGAACATTACACTATATATGAAGAAATGGGGCCTTTATTTTTTTTTTAAATTAAAGCTTTTTATTTTCAAAACATATGCATGGGTAATTTTTCCAATACTGACCTTTACAAAACCTTTTGTTCCAAATTTTCTTCTCCTCTTCCCCACCTCCTCCCCTAGCTGGCAGGTAATCCAATACATGTTAAATATGTTAAAATACGTATTAAATCCAATAAATCCAATCCAATACAGTTATCTTGCTGCACAAGAAAAATCAGATCAAGAAGGAAGAAAAAGAAAAACTGAGAAAGAAAAAAAATTGCAAGCATATAACAACAGAGAGAGTGAGAATTCTATGTTGTGTTCCACATTCTGTTCCCACAATTCTCTCTCTGGGTGTAGATGGCTCTCTTCATTATTGAACAAGTAGAACTAGTTTGAATCCTCTCATTGTTGAAGAGAGCCATGTCCATCAGAACTGATTGTCACATAATCTTGTTGCCATATATAGTGACCTTCTGGTTCTGCTCATTTCACTTAACATCAGTTCATGTAAGTCTCTCCAGGCCTCTCTGAAATCATCCTGCTGATTGTTTCTTATAGAATAATAATATTCCATAACATTCATATACCACAATTTATTCAGCCATTCTCCAATTGATGGTCATCTGCTCAGTTTCCAGTTTCTTGCCACTACAAAAAGGGCTGCCACAAACATTTTTGCACATGTAGGTCCCTTCCCCTTCTTTAAGATCTCTTTGGGATATAATCCCAGTAGGAACACTGCTGGATCAAAGAGTATGCACAGTTTGATAACTTTTTGAGCATAGTTCCAAACTGCACTCCAGAAAAGCTGGATCCATTCACAGGTCTACCAACAATGTATCAATGTCCCAGTTTTCCCACATTCATCATTATTTTTTCCTGTCATCTTAGCCAATCTGATAGGTGTATAGTGGTATCTCAGAGTTGTCTTAATTTGCATTTCTCTTATCAATAGTGATTTGGAGTACCTTTTAATGTGACTACAAATAGTTTCAATTTCTTCATCTGAAAATCGTCTGTTCATATCCTTTGATCATTTATCAGTTGGAGAATGAATGGCTTGTTCTCATAAATTTGAGTTAATTCTCTATATGCTTTGGAAATGAGGCCTTTATCAGAACCTTTGGATGTAAAAATGTTTTCCCCGTTTATCGCTTCCTTTCTAATCTTATCTGCATTAGTTTTGTTTGTATAAAAACTTTTTAACTTAATATAATCAAAATTTTCTATTTTATGATGAATAATGCTCTCTAATTCTTCTTTGGTCACAAATTCCTTCCTCCTCCACAATTCTGAGATGTTCTTCTAATTTGTTTATAATATCATTCTTTATGTCTAGAGATGAACCCATTTCAACCTGATCTTGGACCTAACACACAGTGTTAGGTGTGGGTCTATGCCTACTTTCTGCCATACTAGTTTCCAATTTTCCCATCAGTTCTCGTCAATGAATTCTTATCCCCAAATCTGGGGTCTTTGGGTTTGTCAAGTAGATTGTTTTAGTCATTGACTATTTTGTTTTGTGAACCTAACCTATTCTACTAATTAACTTCTCTATTTCTTTCCCAGTACCAAATGGTTTTGATAACCACTGCTTTATAATATAGTTTTAGATCTGGTACATCTAGACCACCTTCATTTGATTTTCTCTTCATTAATTCCTTTGAAATTCTTGACATTTTGTTTTTCCCGATGGATTTTGTTGTTTTTTCTAAGTCAGTAAAATAGTTTCTTGGGAGTTTGATTGGTATAGCACTAAATAAAAAATTGATTTAGGTAGTATTGCCATTGTTATTATATTTGCTCGACCTATCCAAGAGCACTTGATATTTTTCCAGTTGCTTAGATCTATTTGTGTGAAAAGTGTTTTGTAGTTTTGTTTATATAGTTCCTGACTTTCCCTTGGCAGATAGACTCCCAAATATTTTGTACTATCAACAGTTATTTTAAATGGAATTTCTCTTTGTATTTCTTGCTATTGGATTTTATTAATTATGTATAAGAATGCTGATGATTTTTGTGGATTTATTCTGTATTCTGCAACTTTGCTAAAGTTGTGGATTATTTCTAACACCTTTTTAGTTGACTCTCTGGGGTTCTCTAAGGATACCATAATATCATCTGCAAAGAGTGATAAATCAAGTTCCTCATTACCTCCTCTAATTCCTTTAATCTCTTTTTCTTCTCTTATTGCCAAAGCAAGCATTTCTAATACAATATTGAATATTAATGGTGATAGTGGGCAACCTTGTTTCACTCCTGATCTTATTAGGAATGGTTCCAGTTTATCCTCATTACATATAATGCTTGCTGATGGTTTTAAATAGTCCGCTTATTTGTATACTCCCTAGTGTTTTTAATAGGAATGGGTGTTGGATTTCATCAAATGCTTTTTCTGCATCTATTGAGATAATCATATGGTTTTCGTTAATTTGGTTATTGATATAGTCAATAATGCTAATAGTTTTCCTAATATTGAACCAGCCTTGCATTCCTGGTAAAATCCTGCTTGGTCATGATGTATTATCTGGGGATGATTTTTTTGTAATCTCTTAGCTGATATTTTATTTAACATTTTTGCATCAATATTCATTAGGGAGATTGGTGTATAATTTTCTTTCTCTGTTTTTGTCCTACCTAGTTTAGGTGTTAGTACCATGTCTGTGTCATAAAAGGAATTTGGTAGGAGTCCTTCATTCTCTATTTTTTTCAAATAGTTTATATAGTATTGGAGGATTCCTTAAATATTTGGTAGAATTTACATGTAAATCCATCTGGTCATGAAGATTTTTTCTTAGGGAGTTGATTAATAGCTTGTTCTATTTCTTTTTTCTAAAATGGGACTATTAAAGTAATTTATTTCCTCTTCTGTTAATCTGGGTAATCTATATTTTTGTAGGTATTCCTCCATTTCACTTAGGTTGTCAAATTTATTGGCATAAAGTTGGTTAAAGTAACTCCTAATTATTGCTGTAATTTCCTCTTCATTGGTAGATAGTTCTCCCTTTTCATTTTTGAGGCTAACAATTTGATTTTTCTTTTCCCTTTTTCTAATCAAATTAACTAAAGGTTTATTTATCTTGTTGGGTTTTTCATAAAACCAACTTTTAGTTTTATTTATTAATTCAGTAGTTTCTTTACATTCAATTTTATTAATCTCCCCTTTTATTTTCAGAATTTCAAATTTGGTATTTGATTGGGGTTTTTTAATTTGTTCTTTTTCTAGTTTTTTTTTTTTTTGAGTTGCAAGCCTAACTCATTGATCTCTTTCTCTATTTCATGCAAGTAAACATCTAGAGATATAAAGTTTCCCCTTATTATTGTTTTATCTGTATCCCACAAATTTTGGGATTATTATTGTCTCATTTTTGTTTCATTATTGTCATTCTCTTGGATGAAATTATTGTGTCTATGATTTGCTGTTTCACTCATTCATTCTTTAGGATGAGATTATTTAGTTTCCAATTATTTTTGGTCTATTTCCCCCTGGCCTTTCATTGGATGTAATTTTTATTACATCATGATTTGAAAAAAATGCATTTACTATTTCTGCTTTCCTGCATTTGATTTTGAGGTCTTTATGTCCTAATATATGGTAAATTTTTTTATGGGTCCCATGAACTGCCAAGAAGAAAGTGTACTCTTTTCTGTCTTCATTCAATTTTCTCCAAAGATCTATTATATTTAGGTTTTCTAGTATTCTATTTACCTCTTCTCTTTAACTTCTTTCTTATTTATTTTTTGGTTTGATTTATCTAATTCTGAGAGAGCAAGGTTGAGATCTCCCGCTATTATAGTTTTGCTGTCTATTTCTTCTTATAACTCTCTTAACTTCTCCTTTAGAAATTTAGAACTATACCACTTGGTGCATATATGTTTAATATTGTTTCATTATCTACAGTACCCTTTAGCAAGATATAGTGCCCTTCCTTATCTCTTTTAATTAGATCAATTTTTGCTTTTGCTTGATCTGAAATTAGGATGGCTAACCCTGCTTTTTTTTTTTTTTAACTTCCTTGAAGTATAATAGATTCTGCTCTAGCCTTTTACCTTTATTCTGTATATATCACTCTGCTTTAAATGTGTTTCTTATAAATAACATAGTGTAGGGTTCTGGCTTTTAATCCAGTCTACTATCTGCTTCCACTTCATGGGAGAGTTCACTCCATTCACATTTATAGTTAAAACTACTAATTCTGTATGTCCTGCCATCTTACTAGCCCCAAATTAATCTTTTCTCTTTCCTTTTCCCCTTTCCCTGCTCCCCAGTATTTTACTTATGAGCACTACTTGCCTCAAGCAATCCCCCCCTTTTCTTTAGAGACCCTCCCCTTTTCTTATACCTTTCCCCTACTATTTCTGTTTTCCCTTCTATTTAGCCAACCCCTTCCCTTTTCCCCTTTCTCTTTTCTATAGGGTGAGAGAAGTTTCTTGGTGAAACTAAATATATCTGATATTTCTCTTTGAGCCGAATCTGATGAGAGTAAGATTCACAATGTTCATCACCCTTCCTTTTTCCCCTCAATTATAATAGATTTTCTTTGCCTCTTCCTGAGCTATAATTTTCCTCATTTTATCTCTATTTCCCCCCTTTTTTTTTCTATTACAATCCACCTCTAGTTTTTTTTTTATATTACAACAATAAAATCAGATTATACATGTACTCTCTATTTATACTCATAACAGAAATACAGTTCTCAAGAGATTTTTTGTCTGCTTCTTTTTACTTTTTTATGCTTCTCTGTAGTCCTATATTTGGAGGTTGAATTTTTTTGTTTAGCTCTGGTCTTCTCATCAAAAATAAATGGCATTCACTGGTTTCATTGAATGTACATCTTTTTCCCTGAAGAAAATGCTCAGTTTAGCAGGATAATTTATTCTTGACTGTGCTCCAAATTCCTTCACCTTTCAGAATATCAGATTCCAGGCCCTTCAATTCTTTAAGGTAGAAGCTGTTGGGTCCTGAGTAATCCTTATTGTGGCTCCTTGGTATTTGAATTGTTTCTTTGTAATTGCTTGTAATATTTTTTCCTTGGTCTGATAGGTCTGAAATTTAGCCATGATATTCCTTCAGGTTTTACTTTTAGGGTCTCTTTCAGGAGGTGTTGGTGAATTCTTTCAATGTTCATTTTACCTTATGATTCTATGATATCTAGGCAGTTCTCTTTGATGATTTTCTGAAAAATAGTGTCTAGGCTCTTATTTTCATCATGTATTTCAGGGAGTCAAATAATCCTTACATTGTCTCTCCTAGATATATTTTCCACATCAGCTGTTTTCCAAATTAGGTATTTACATTTTTTTCTTTTTTTTTTGGTTTTACTTGACTGATTCTTGTTGTCTCATTGAATCATTCATTTCCATTTGTTCAGTTCTGAATTTTAGTGAATTATTTTCTTCATTTACTTTTTTTACTTCTTTTTGTATTTGTCCCATTGAATTTTTAAATGAGTTGTTTTGTTCTTTGGAATTTTTTTTCCATTTCACAAATTCTGTTTTTTAAGGAGGTATTTTCTTTTTCTGTTTCACAAATTCTATTTTTAAGAAGTTATTTTCTTTTTCTATTTCACAAATTCTGTTTTTCTGGGAGTTCCTTTCTTTTTCCATTTTGTCAAATCTATCTTTTAATGAGTTATATGCCTTTTCCAAACCCTCTTACAAAATTTTCATTTCCTTTCCCCATTTTTCTTATTACTCTCTAATATCCTTTTGGTTTTTTCTTTCTTTTTTTCTTTGCTAGTTTGTCTTTGATTCTTCTCTGACAAAATGAGCAAAAAATTGAAAAGGACCTTAACCATTGATAGCTTCTATATGGATAGAGAGCAGACTCTAAACCCTGAGGAGACTAAAAACAGACTGTCTCCAGGTGAATCCCCAAAGGAGGAGATCATCTGTTCCTCAGAACAGATGAATCTCATAGAAGAAATTAAAAAGGCTCTCACAAGAGAGCTAGAAGAAAAATGGGAAAAGGAGAGGGAGGCTTGGCAAGAGAGTCTGGAAAAGTCATCCCACTCATTTAAAGACAGAGTGGATAAAGAAATCAAATCCTTGAAAAATAGGATTAGTGAACTAGAAACAGAAAATCGCTCTCTAAAAAATAAAATTGGCAAAAAAAAAAAAATCCATAGAACAAAACAACTCAATTGGACAATTAGAAAAAGATATTTAAAAAGTGAGTGAAGAAAATACTTCATAGAAAATCAGAATCGAACAAATGGAATTGAATGACTCGAGGAGACAACAAGAATCAGTCAAGCAAAACCAAAAAAATCAAACAATGGAAAAAATGTAAAATACCTTCTTGGGAAAACAACAGACCTGGAAAATAGATCTAGGAGAGACAATCTGAGAATTATTGGACTCCCAGAAAAATATGATGAAAAAAAGAGCCTGGACACTATTTTCCAGGAAATTATCAAAGAGAACTGCCCAGAAATCATAGAAACAGAGGGTAAAATAGGCATTGAAAGAATTCATCGATCACCTACTGAAAGGGATGCTAAAAATCAAAACACCAAGAAATATAGTGGCCAAATGCCAGAACCCTCAGACAAAGGAAAACATACTGCATGTGGCTAGAAAAATCCAATTCAAATATAGAGGAGCCACAATAAGGATTAACCAGGATCTAGCAGCATCCACATTAAAAGATTAAAGGGCCTGGAATATGATATTACGAAAGGCTAAGGAACTTGGTATGCAACCAAAAATAACTTACCCAGCCAGAATGAGCATCTTTTTCCAGGGAAGAAGATAGTCATTCAACAAAATAAGCGAATTTCACCTATTTTTGATGAAAAAAACAGAACTTAACAAAAAGTTTGATCTACAAATATAGAACTCAAAAGAAACCTAAAAAGGTAAAAAGAAATCTTGGGAACTATATTCCTACTATAAAGATGTACAAAGAATACATGTATACCTTGTTCTAGAAACTAGAGGTGGAAAGGACATTGTACCAGAAAAAGGGTAAAGTGGGGGTACTACATCTCACGAAGAGGCAAAGGAAACCTATTATATCTGAGAGAAAGAATGGAGGGGGAATGAATATAGTGGGTATCTTACTGCTTTCAGAATTGGCTTTAAGAGAAAAATTTTAGACATATTCAATTTATGGTGAAACCTCTCCCACCTCATTGAAAAGTGAAAAGGGAAAAGTGAAAAGGGAAGGAATAAGCTAAGTGGAAGGGAATACGGAAACTGTGAGGGAAAGTAGTAAGATAGGGGGAGGAACTCTAAGGCGGGGGGAGGTATACTAAAAAGGGAGGGCTGTGAGAAGCAAGTGGTGCTCACAAGTTTAATACTGGGAAGGGAGGTAAGGGGGAAAGAAGGGAGAAAAGCATAAGCAGGTGTTAACAAGATGGCAAGTGATACAGAATTGGTCATTTTAACCATAAATGTGAACGGGGTAAACTCCCCCATAAAGAGGAAGCGATTAGCAGAATGGATTAAAAGCCAGAATCCTACAATATGTTGTTTACAGGAAACACACCTGAAGCAGAGAAATACATGCAGAGTAAAGGTAAAAGGTTGAAGCAAAATCTATTATGCTTCAGGTGAAGTCAAAAAAGCAGGGGTAGCCATCCTGATCTCAGATCAAGCTAAAACAAAAATTGATCTAATTAAAAGAGATAAAGAAAGGCACTATATCTTGCTAAAGGGTAGCATAGATAATGAAGCAATATCAATATTAAACATATATGCACCAAGTAGTATAGCATCTAAGTTCTTAAAAGAAAAATTAAGAGAGCTGCAAGAAGAAATAGACAGCAAAACTATAATAGTGGGAGATCTCAATCTTGTACTCTCAGAATTAGACAAATCAAACCACAAAATAAATAAGAAAGAAGTCAAAGAGGTAAATAGAATACTGGAAAAGTTGGATATGATAGATCTCTGGAGAAAACTAAATGGAGAAAGAAAGGAGTACACTTTCTTTTCAGCAGTTCATGGAACCTATACAAAAATTGACCATATATTAGGACATAAAAACCTCAAACTCAAATGCAATAAGGCAGAAATAGTAAATGCATCCTTTTCAGACCACGATGCAATGAAAATTACATTCAACAAAAATCCAGGGGAAAGTAGAGGAAAAAATAATTGGAAACTAAATAATCTCACACTAAAGAATGATTGGGTGAAACAGCAAATCATAGACATAATTAATAACTTCACCCAAGAAAACGACAATAATGAGACATCATACCAAAATGTGTGGGACACAGCCAAAGTGATAATAAGGGAAATTTCATATTTCTAGAGGCCTACTTGCATAAAATAGAGAAAAGAAAGGTCAATAAATTGGGCTTGCAATTAAAAATGCTAGAAAAGGAACAAATTAAAACCCCCCAGTCAAACACTAAACCTGAAATTCTAAAAATAAAAGGAGAGATCAATAAAATTGAAAGTTAAAAAAAAAAACTATTGAATTAATTAATAAAACTAAGAGTTGGTTCTATGAAAAAACCAACAAAATAGACAAACCCTTAGTAAATCTGATTAAAAAAAGGAAAGAGGAAAATCAAATTGTTAGTCTTAAAAATGAAAAGGGAGAACTCACCACTAACAAAGAGGAAATTAGAGCAATAATTAGGAGTTACTTTGCCCAACTTTATGCCAATAAATTCGACAACTTAAATGAAATGGAAGAATACCTTCAAAAATATAGCTTGCCCAAATTAACAGAGGAAGAAGAAAATATCCTAAACAGTCCCATCTTAGAAAAAGAAATAGGACAAACTATCAATCAACTTCCTAAGAAAAAATCCCCAGGACCAGATGGATTTACATGTGAATTCTACCAAACATTTAAAGAACAATTAACTCCAATGCTAAATAAACTATTTGAAAAAATAGGGATTGAAGGAGTCCTACCAAACTCCTTTTATGACACAGATATGGTACTGATACCTAAACCAGGTAGGCTGAAAACAGAGAAAGAAAATTATAGACCAATCTCCCTAATGAATATTGATGCTAAAATCTTAAATAAAATATTAGCAAAAAGATTACAGAAAATCATCCCCAGGATAATACACTATGACCAAGTAGGATTTATACCAGGAATGCAGGGCTGGTTCAATATTAGGAAAACTATTAGCATAATCGACTATATCAATAACCATACTAACAAAAACCATATGATCATCTCAATAGATGGAGAAAAAGCATTTGATAAAATCCAACATCCATTCCTAATAAAAACACTTGAGAGCATAGGAATAAATGGACTTTTCCTTAAAATAGTCAGGAGCATATATTTAAAACTATCAGTAAACATCATATGCAATGGGGAAAAACTAAAACCTTTCCCAGTAAGATCTGGAGTGAAGAAAGGTTGCCCTCTATCACCATTATTATTCAATATTGTATTAGAAACACTAGCCTCGGCAATAAGAGTCGAGAAAGAGATTAAAGGAATTAGAATAGGCAATGAGGAAACCAAACTATCCCTCTTTGCAGATGATATGATGGTATACTTAGGGAACCTCAGAGATTCTACTAAAAAGCTATTAGAAATAATTCATAACTTTAGCAAAGTTGCAGGATACAAAATAAATCCCCATAAATCTTCAGTATTTTTATATATTACCAACAAAATCCAACAGCAAGAGATACAAAGAGAAATTCCATTCAAAATAACTGTCAACAGCATAAAATATTTGGGAATCTATCTACCAAAGGAAAGTCAGGAATTATATGAGCAAAATTACAAAAAACTTTCCACACAAATAAAGTCAAACTTAAATAATTGGAAAAATATTAAGGATTCTTGAATAGGCCGAGCGAATATAGTAAAGATCACAATATTCCCTAAACTAATCTATTTATTTAGTGCTATACCAATCAGACTTCCAGGAAAATATTTTAATGATCTAGAAAAAAATAACAAAAAAATTCATATGGAAGAATAAAAGGTCTAGAATCTCGAGGGAATTAATGAAAAAAAAAAAAAAATCAAATGAAGGTGGCCTAGCTGTACCTGATCTAAAACTATATTATAAAGCAGCAGTCACCAAAACTATTTGGTATTGGCTAAGAAATAGATTAATTGATCAGTGGAATAGGTTAAGTTCACAAGACAGAATAGTCAACTATAGCAATCTAGTGTTTGACAAACCCAAAGATCCTAACTTTTGGGATAAGGATTCATTATTTGACAAAAACTGCTGGGATAACTGGAAATTAGTATGGCAGAAATTAGGCATGGACCCACACTTAACACTGTATACCAAGATAAGAACAAAATGGGTCCATGATTTAAACATAAAGAACGAAATTATAAATAAATTAGAGGAACATAAAATAGTATAACTCTTAGACTTGTGGAGGCGGAAGAAATTTGTGACCAAAGATGAACTAGAGACCATTACTGATCACAAAATAAAAATTTTGATTACATCAAATTAAAAAGCCTTTGTACAAACAAAACTAATGCAAACAAGATTAGAAGGGAAGCAACAAACTGGGAAAACATCTTCACAGTTAAAGGTTCTGATAAAGGCCTCATTTCCAAAATATATAGAGAATTGATTCAAATTTATAAGAAATCAAGCCATTCTCCAATTGATAAACGGTCAAACGATACGAACAGAAAATTTTCAGAGGATGAAATTGAAACTATTTCCACTCATATGAAAGAGTGTTCCAAATCACTATTGATCAGAGAAATGCAAATTAAGACTACTCTGAGATACCACTACACACTTGTCAGATTGGCTAAGATGACAGGAAAAAATAATGATGAATGTTGGAGGGGATGCGGGAAAACTGGGACACTGATGTATTGTTGGTGGAGCTATGAACAAATCCAACCATTCTGGAGAGCAATCTGGAATTATGCCCCAAAGCTATCACACTGTGCATACCCTTTGATCCAGCAGTGCTACTACTGGGCTCATACCCCAAAGAGATACTAAAGAAGAGAAAGGGACCTGTATGTGCCAAAATGTTTGTGGCAGCCCTGTTTGTAGTGGCTAGAAACTGGAAATTGAATGGATGTCCACCAATTGGAGAATGGTTGAGTAAATTGTGGTATATAAATGTTATGGAATATTATTGTTCTGTAAGAAATAACCAGCAGGATGAATACAGAGAGGTTTGGAGAGACTTACATGAACTGATGCTGAGTGAAATGAGAAGAACCAGGAGATCATTATATGCCTCAACAACGATACTGTTTGAGGATGTATTCTGATGAAAGTGGATTTCTCTGACAAAGAGAAGATCTAACTCAGTTTCAAGTGATAAATGATGGACAGAAGCAGCTACACCCAAAGAAAGAACACTGGGAAATGAATGTAAACTGCATTTTTGTTTTTCTTCCCGGGTTATTTCTACCTTTTGAATCCAATTCTCCCTGTGCAACAAGAGAATTGTTCGGTTCTGCATACATATATTGTATCTAGGATATATTGCAACATATTTAACATATATAGGACTGCCTGCCATCTAGGGGAGGGGATGGAGGGAAGGAGGGAAAAATTGGAACAGAAGTAAGTGCAAGGGATAATGTTGTAAAAAAATTACCCTGGCATGGGTTCTGTCAATAAAAAGTTATTATAATAAAAAAAATTCATTTATTTAAAACTAAATGCATAATAAGAAAAAAGAAAATAGAAAAAGAAAGACAGAAAGGAAAAAACAAGAACAAAACACTTCCATGTGCACAGCAGATCAGGGAAAATTCAAAATATGCAACAATAAATTTCCATTTAAAAATATATATGTAAAGTAGAAGAGATTAGACACTGTGCTAAGCACTTTCTAAATATTATATCATTTAATACTTACAATAGCTCTGGGAGGTAAGTGGTATTATTATTACCATTTTACAGTTGAGGAAAGTGCAAGGTCACATAACCAGTATCTGAGGTCAGATTTGAACTCAGATCTTCTTAATTCTAAGTCCAGTGTTGTTACCACTGCATCTCATACTCTAATATTCATATTGTCTAATATTCTGATCTACATGATAATAATAATAACTTTTTAGGATTTGCAAATTGCTTTACATAAATTACCTAATTCTATTCTTGTAACTACTGCGGGAAGAAGTTACAACTATTATCCTCATTTTACAGATGAGGACACCGAGTCTCAGAAATGTTGACTTGCCCAAAGTCACACAGCTACAACTGTCTGGCTTTTTTGTTTTTAATTCCACAATTCTCTGCATCATTTTGTGCTACTTCTTTGCTACTCAGAGATAAGTGACTATACTTTGTCTCTGTATTAACCTAGGTCACTTTCTTGCACAGAACTTCTAGAAAGAATTAACTTCTATCTAACCTGATATTAACTGAAAGAAATAGCAATATGGTATTACTATGAATGACTTAAACTATACTCAACAATACAGTGATCCAAAACAATTCCAAAGATTAAAAAAAAAAAAAAACTGCCTACTTCCAGATAAATAGTTGATGGAACCTGAATGCAGATCAAACATACTGTCTTTCACTTTATTTTTTTTCATGTTTTTTTTTTTCTTTTGGCCTGTTTCTTCTTTTAAAAAATTACTAATATACAAACATGTTTTATATGATTGTATATATATAACTGATATCAAATTACTTACTGTCTTGCGGAGGGGGTAGATGATTATAAGAAGGAGAAAATTTGGAACACACAATGTTTTTTAAATTGAATGTTAAAATATTTCCTTACCTGTGGAATTAGATACTTACTTCTTACCAATATTTTCTGTATTTGTGTAGACACCTCTGAAAATATATTTTTATTGTGGTCTCCTTTACCACCTGTCAATTTCTGGGCCTCACAACTGATGTTCACTTTCCTTCATTATAAGTAATGCATTTAGTACTTTCTCTCCCTTCATTACTTTGCAATTTAAAGTTTTCTTTATTAAATTCATAATATTCCAAACACATACTTTATTATGTATAGTATTTTCCCCAATTACATGTCAAGATAATTTTTAGCATTCATTTTTATAAGAGTTTGAGTTACAAATTTTTCTCCCTTCTCTTTCCTCTCCCCTCTTCCTAAAATGGTAGACTATTTTATGTAGACTATATATGTGGAATATATATCTATATTAGTCATAGTTGTGAAAGAATAGATCAAAAGGAAAAAAAAAACATTGAAAAAGAATATAGTGAGTGAAAAAAGTATGCTTTGATCTGCAGAGTCCATCAGTTCTTTAGTTGTATGATTTTTGTACTTGTCTTGGACCACTGTGTTGTTTAGAAGAGCTAAGTCACTCAATAGTTAATTATCATACAAAGTTGCTGATGCTGTGGATAATATTCTGGTTCTTCTCATTTCACTTGGCATGAGTTTATACAAGTCTTTCCAAGTTTTTTCTGAAATTTACATGCTAATCATTTCTTATTGCACAATAATATTCCATTATTTTCATATTTCACAACTTGCACAGTCATTTCCCATTTAATAACCATCCCCTCAATTTCCAATAATGTGCCAACATTAAAAGGGCTGCTATAAATATTTTTTGCACATCCAGGTCCTTTTGCCTTTTTCATGATCTCTTTGGGGTATAAACCTAGAAGTGATATTAGTCTACAGTTTGGTTGCCCTTTGGACAGAGTTCCAAATTGCTCTCCAGAATGGTTGGATCAGTTCACATTTTCACCAACAATGTGTTAGTGTCCCAGTTTTCCATACCCTCTCCAACATTTATGATTTTTCTTTTTTTATCATATTAGATAATCTGATAAGTGTAAGGTGGTACCTCAGAATTGTTTTCATTTGTATTTCTCTAATCAAAAGTGATTGAGAGTACTTCTTCACTTGTCCATGGCGATGGCTTTGAGTTCTTCATATGAAAACTGCTATTTGTATCCTTTGACCATTTATCAATCAAGGAATAGCCTGTGTTATTAACATTCAGTTCTCCATATATTTGAGAAATAAGGCTTTTATCAGAGATATTTGCTATAAAGATTGTTTCCCAACTTTCTGCTTTCCTTCTAACCTTTATGCAAAAGCTTTTTTTTTTTTAATTGTAGTTTTTTGTTGACAGAACATATGCATGGGTAATTTTTTACAACATTGTCCCTTGCACTCACTTCTGCTCCAACTTTTCCCTTCCCTCCTTCCACCCCCTCCCCGAGATAGCAGGCAATCTCATACATGTTAAACATGTTAAAGTATATCCTAAATACAATATATGTGTGCAGATCCGTACAGTTCTCTTGTTGCACAAGAATTGGATTCAAAAGGTAAAAATAACCTGGGAAGAAAAACAAAAGTGCAAGTAGTCCACATTTATTTCCCAGTATTCCTTCTCTGGATGTAGCTGATTCTGTCCATCACTGATCAATTAGAACTCAATTAGATCTTCTCTTTGTTGAAGATATCCACTTCCATCAGAATACATCCTCATATAGTGTTGTTGTTGAAGTATATAAGGATCTCCTGGTCCTTCTCATTTCACTTAGCATCAGTTCATGTAAGTCTCTCTTACGTGATCCTGCTGGTCATTTCTTATAGAACAATAATATTCCATAACATTCATATGCCACAATTTACCCAACCATTCTCTTATTGATGGGCATCCATTCATTTTCCAGTTTCTAGCCACTACAAACAGGGCTGCCACAAACATTTTTGAACATACAGGTCCCTTTCCCTTCTTTAATATCTCTTTGGGATATAAAGCCCAGTAATAACACCGCTGGATCAAAGGGTATGCACAGTTTGATAATTTTTGGAGCATAATTCCACATTGTTCTCCAGAATAATTGGATTCGTTCACAACTCCACCAACAATGCATCAGTGTCCCAGTTTTCCTGCATCCCCTTCAACAGTCATCATTATCTTTTCCTGTCATCTTAGCCAAACTGACAGGTATCTCAGAGTTGTCTTAATTTATGCAAAAGCTTTTTAATTTAATATAATCAAAAAGGTGAAATGAGCACCACCCTGAAGTCAGGAAGACCTGAGTTCAAATCTGACCTCAGACACTTAACACTTCCTAGCTATGGGACCCTGGGCAAGTCTCTTAACCCCAATTGCCTCAGCAAAAAATATAATTAAAATGATCTATTTTACATTTCATAATGCTCTTTACCTCTTGTTTGGTCATGAACCTGTAACTCACTTAATTTCTCCTTTTAAATTTTGGATGCTATATCACTTGGTGCATATATATTTAGTGTTGATATTAATTCTTTGTCTATGATACTTTTTAGCAGGATGATTTTCCCTTTTATCTCTTTTATTAAGATCTATTTTTGTTTTTGCTTAGTCTAAAATCAGGCTTGCCATTCTACTTCAGTCTTTTACCTTTATTCTGTGTTGTAGCTGTCCTTCAAGTGTGTTTCTTGGAAACAACATATAGTAGAATTATGGCTTTTGATCCACTCTGCTTTCTCTTCCATTTTATGGGAGAGTTAATCCCATTCCCATTCACAATTATGATTACTGTGTATTTCCCTCTTATTTTCTTCCTATTTGTTCTCTCTCTCCTTTCATCCTTACTCTCCTCATCATTGTTTTGCTTCTGTCTACCAACTCCTTGATATGCCCTTCCTTCTGTCAGTTCCCCCATCTTTTATTTAAACTCTTCCCCTCCTATTTCCCTGTCTGGTAAAATAGATTTCTATATTCAACTAAATGTATATATTATCCTCTCTTTGAACCAATACTGATGAAAGTAAGGTTTAAGTAATGTTTGTCACCCCCCTTACCATCTTAATAAACCCATTGTAATAGGTCTTTTGTACTTATTCATATGAAATAATTTATACCATTCTACCTATCCCCTCCTTCTGCATCCAGCATAGTCCTCTTTCTCATCCTTTAATTATTTTATTATGTCATTTCTTCAAATTCACTTTAGCCCCATACCCTCTAAGTATATTCCTTCTAACTATACTATCAATGTTAAAAATTTTGAGAATTACAAGTATCATCTTCTCATGTAGGATTATAAACAATTCAGCTCCATTGACTCTCTAATGTTTTCTTTCCCCTCTTCTCCTTTTTAGGCTTTTTAGGCTTCTCTTTGGTCTTGATATTGGAGATCAAATTTGTTCTGGTCTTTTTATGAAATCCTTCTATTTCATTGAATGACTAATTTTCCCTTGATGTATTGTCGTTAATTTTCCAGGTAAGTGATTCTTGGTTATGGTCCTAGCTCCTCTGCCTTCTGAAATATCATGTTCCATGATCTCAAATCCTTTAATGCTGAAGCACGAAGCTGGCTACTTGATGGCAGCTTGTTACCTGAAACTACACTGAGGCACAGTGGTTCTCACAGCTGGACTCTGCCCATTATTCTAGCTATATGAAGATTCTGATGTTCGTGCTTGCCTGCTCCATTACACTAGGGCTCAAGATTTCCCAATGATTTCCCCATCTCCAATCACCTTAATCAATTAGATTTAATTGCTGTTTGATGGATCACCTACTGTTTTGAAGAGAATATAAACTGTGAGTCTAGGCCACCCTAATTGTCTTTGGTCTGAGAAACACAGCCAAATGGACATCCTTTTATTAATAACTCAAAAGAGATAAGGCAGAAAATATAGGCTTGATTCAGACAGTAAGGGATTTAATGCTAAGTTGAGGAGTATATACTTTATTAAATGGCCTACAAGAAGATATCATTTATCATTAATTTTATTTGGTAAAGGAACAATGTAAAATAATCTGGGAACAGTATATGTACATGTAGAATGATTTCTGTATTTGTTACCATTATTAAATATGTCAACTCAAACAAACAAAAAAGAAGTATAAATAACTAAGGGTTTACATTCCACCTTTTCTATTGGCTGTTTTTAATGAGATCTTTGCCAAATGTACCACTCACTTTCTGGTTCTGACCTGTAGCTTTACAATTGTAGATGTAAATATAGATGGTGTGGAATGTTGAGCTAAATGACTTCCTGATCTAAAGTTCTACAGCTTTATGACTTGCTTTGTCATTGTACTACTGGGTATGGTGAAATCTCCACTCAGATTGTTTACTTTTGCTGGTTAGCTTGCCCTTCAGGGGGACCTAAGGTGAAAGGGGAGATAAATATGAAGAGAATCAGACTGGATATCCCTCTGAAATGTAAATTCTGTGTAGTCCTGGATAAGTGCAATTTAAATAGTTTAATCAGACTTTGTGTGTGTGTATGTGTGTGTGTGCTTGGGGAGAGCAAATAGATCTAGGAGATCAGATGCTATCTGAAGGGGGACAAAGGAAACAAAAAGACTTGAAGATTCTCTTTTCTTCTGCTTTCTTCATTAAGGAAAAGAGAACATTTCTGGATAACTTATTTTGAAGGAAAATTGTGTAACCAAATTGATTGGGGATAGTTCTAGAAACAAAAAACATAAATCAGTGTAGTGTATGGAGGAGAAAAGGAAATGAGAAACAAAGATGAGTTCCTGACATGTTTATTAAAGAGCAATTATTAAGATATAGTTATATATTCTTCCTTCCTTATTTTACTCCTTTCTCTCCCAATGCCAACTTATTTCCCCATTAAGTTTAGAGCTAAGATTCTGGGGAAATGCAGGAGTAATGGAGAAGGAACCACTAAAGAAATACTATTTTGTTCCAAGGAAAGGAGGAAGGCCTGCATCTTTTACAAAAGTGTTTCTAATTGAAGAAACGAAATCAAAAGGTGAGTTGATAGAAATAAGAAAGTAGGGGGGAACATAAGTTGGTCTAATCCTGAAGCTTGAGAGTGAAAATCAAGTAGAAACTGGCTTTAAATGGCAATGCAAATAAAAAGGAACGAGAAGGAAGAATGTGGTATAAATCTATCTACCAAGCCGGATATAATTATGGTTGTTGCTATCGTCATTCAGTTGGTTTTTAGTCACATCCAACTCTAGATGACTTCAGTTGGGTTTTTCTTGGCACACATGCTAGAGTGTCAGAAATAGGATTTGAAAATCTCCATAAGAAACTAAGGTGATTTGCCATTTCCTTCTCCAGCTCATTATACAGATAAGGAAACTGAGGCAAACAAGATTTAAGTCCAGGGTCACATAGCTAGTATCTGAGACCAGTTTTTAACTCAGGAATCAGTCTTCCTAACTCTAGGGCCAGCACTCTATGCATCTATGGAGCCACCTACAATATATGAAGATAAAGAGCAGTAGAAATACTCAAGAAAAATCACAGGAAATCATTTCCAAGAAATAGTTGACATTAAGGTTCATTCCATTCCCAAGCTATTCCATTCCATTCTCTGCTAAATAGAAGTAACAACCAATATCATTACAGCAACAATAGTCTCCAAATGATTTTTTTTAATTATGATGATATCCTTACTACACCTTTGCTTTAGCTTAAGAAAATAAAAGTAATTTTCTACCTATTGTTTCCCTGACACTCACAAAAATCTATCAGCTACAAATTTCTGAAAACTTTACATTCTGAGAGGGCAATTAGGTGGCTCAGTGGATAGATTACCAAACTTGGAGTAAAGAAGCCTCATCTTCTGAGTTCAAATTCCACTTCAGATACTTACTGACTGTGTGATTTTGAGCAAGTCACTTTACCCTCTTTGCCTCAATTTCCTCATCTTTAAATGAGCTGGAGAAGGAAATGGCAAATCACTCCAGTGTCTTTTCCAAGAAAATACCAAATGAAGTCACAATCAGACACAACTGAAATGACTACAACTTTATGGAAACCTTCAAGTCCCATTCTGACTTACTGGTTGCACTTCATCACTTAGTGTGTTAGACAATTCTCTAATAGTATGAGTGACAGGGAAGGTGCCACACTGCATTGGTATACATAGTTTTCTCACCAAAGAGTTCCTTGTAGTAGTGAAATCACAAGTCTATCCCCTCTATGAAGACTTTACTCATTATACCCATAATTCCTTGAGCAATTTAAAAGGGAGGAAATACTTCCACAATCCACTTCACTGAGTTAAGGAAAACATTTGCTGTTGCCAAATGTCACGTCTTATTTTTTTTTTCCTGGTTTAATACTCTTTATGTAGGAGAGATACAGACAGAGACAAACAAACAGAAACAGAGAGAGACAAGTGAGAGAGAGACAGAGACAGAGAGATAGAGAGACAGAGAGAGAGATTGTCCTATCTGAAATGTTCTCTAGATCTTACCAGAGGACAGATAAGATGAGAATTATTAGAATTACTTCAGAGACTGAAATCCTTATTAATAAAAAAAAAAACACATTATTTTAGGTTTAGGCTAGAAGCAAACTTACAGACTATTTAATCCAATTAATTTTACAGAGGAGAGAAAACAAATTCAGAAATGTTAAATTAATTGCTCAGGGTCACATAGTAAGTGTCTGAGATAAGATTTGAACCCAATTCTTGACTTGTACACTTCTTTCTTAAATCATATAATGAAAAAATCATAAAAAATCACCTTTGTCAGAGTATTTTCCTCAGTCTCTGTAAGGATCATAAACTTATTAAGAAAGCAGAGAATTATTCATCATATTTGCTTGATTTTAGAGGAAGCTAACACCTTTGGTCTTGGTCATTTAAGAAGCAAGTTTTCCAATAGGTATTAGTCTGGTACTGACACTTGGCAAGTGAAGAACAATGCCAGGGTTTAAAATTTTTAGCCTTGAGTACATCTAGAAAACAAATGATCCTGCTTGTTTGTTTTTTGGCTTTCTTTCATCTTCATTCTCCTTCCAACTTCCCAATGACAAAACTACTTAGGTGGCAAAACAAGCAAAGATTTGCATGGTTCCATATTCTGAGAATTCATATAAATCTAGGTGAATCCTGAATTCATTTTGTACATTTTTCTTTCCTAATTCTCTGCCTTACTGTCCCAGGAGAAGGAAAAAAAACAAAACAAAAAAAAATGGAGTTAGACTGGAATCTGATTCATCGAGAGGAAGTTTCCCAAGTGAGAGGAGTTGTTCTGCTGAAGAGCACCTGTGACTATTGGAATAAAATCTGGGACTTCCAAGCCAAACCTGATGATCTATTAATTTCTTCCTATCCTAAAGCAGGTATGTCTCTGAGATTGGGAAAGTAAGAAATAGGAGACAGAAAATTTGTCAGTTTTTCTCAGGCTCATATTCTTTAGCCTGAAGGAGAAAAAAAAAGGAACTATTCTAAAATAAAACAGGACTTGAGAAGACCTAAGCTAGTGACACAACTTTGAAAGGAAGAGAAATCATAATTATTTACTTATATCAATTATTCATTCTTGATTAATTATAACTCTCTTTGTAGTGGTTGTTCCCGAGTTTCTAGGACTTCCCTTCTCAATGTCCCCAAACCAACTCCACCTTCTTGTGTGTCAGAATATGACTTCAGTTATTTTACCAGGAAAATTAGGCTATCCTTGTGAAATCCACTATCCCCTCTCTTCCACAGCTCAATATTCCTCTAAATTTTGCCCATTTTCTTTGTGATAATGTCTAAGAAGTGGCCTTTTCTTCTTGCTTAGATCAACTTGTGCCCTTGATCCCATTTTCTCTGATCTTTTTTTTGGAATCATGACTCATTCATTTCTTTTCTTCAATATTCCCTTATTTACAAGCTTCTTTCCTGCAGCCTAGCAACATACTTAGGTCTCCTACATCCTTAAAACTTCACTATCTCCTTCAAATACTATGCTTTATCTCTTTCCCCTTTTATTGCCCCCTCTAGGAAAAAATCATCTATACTTGCTGACTGTTTCCTTGTCATTTGTTTAAGTCCATTCAATTTGTTAATTGTTGTTTTACCACAATACTCTATTCTTCAGGGATATCAATTAACCCCTAAAATACCAAATCCAATGGTCATTTTTCAATCCATAATTTTCCTGATTTCTATGCAGCTTTTCATACTGTTGACCACCATACCCCCAATACTCTCTTTCCTTTGTTTCTATGACCTTGCTCGCTCTCCTCTGATTTCTCTCTTTGCTTTGATTACTGTTTCTTTTTTAAAAGCTTTTAAATTTATTTTAAATGTAAGTGCAAAACAAGAAGAAAAAATTACACATACACAGCAGATGAGGAGATTCAATATAAAGCAATAAAGGTTCATGTCAAGAAAACCTATACAAAAATACTACACATTGTTGGGGTTTTTAAGTTTAAAAAAACTTTGTTATTATTTTTTAATTCAGTGAGACTTTTAAAAATAATTTAATTGTGATGGCATTATATAAATAGATTGGTTAGGTAAAAGTGTCAAATTGGTTATATTGGCTTTACTACTCATAAAACAATAAATATTACTTCCAATATTTAGATCTAACTTATTTGTATAAAAAGTGTTTTATATTTATATTCACACAGTTACTGTGTCTGTTTTGGCAAGTATACTCAGATATTTTATTCTATTTTAAATGGTCTAAAACAATATTGAATAATGCTGATGCATACTACAGCTTTCCTATTTTTCTTTTTTGATTATCTATTTTAGCTTTAACTTTGTCCAAAATCCATGATTACTATCCCTTCTTTTATATATAATGAATTTTATTCTTGACCTTTATTTTATATTTATGTGTATATCTCATTTTTATAGAATTCCAAAATGAAATGAAAGCCACATATTGTTGAATTCAAATTTTTAATTTACTAGTTTACTCAGTTTCTTTTGCTAAAATCTTAGAAGCTCCCTAATTAGCCTTGCTTATTGAATTTAATTGAAAAAATAACACAAATTACCAATAACTTCATAAGAAGTTTATTTAGTGGCCTTGTTAATTAGAGAATATAAATTTTTAAAATTTCAAAATAGTAACTGACTTGTATCTAATGTCTTCTCATTTTCAAAGTGTGTTCTATTTGTTACCTCATTTGAACCAAAACAATTCTTTTTTTTAATAGTGAAATTGAGGTTTTTATTTTATTTTTTAAATAATAGGTTTGTATTTTCAAAATATATACAAAAATAGTTCTCAACATTCACCTTACAAAACATTATTTTCTAATTTTTTCTCCTTCTCTTGCCCCTAACGTTAGGTTAGGTTTAACATAACCTAATATATGTTAAACATGTGCAATTCTTCTATCCATATTTCTACATTTATCATGTTGCACTAGAAAAATCAGACCAAAAAGAAAAAAAAAGATAAGAAAACAAAAAGTAAGCAAATAAAAAACAAAAAAGGTGAAAATACTATGTTATGATCCACATTCAATCCCCACAGTCTTGTCTCTGGGTGCAAATGGCTCTCTCTATCGCAAGTTTATTGGAACTGGTTTGAATCACCTCATTGTTGAAAAAAGCCATGTCCACCAGAATTGATCATTGTATAATCTTGTTGTTGCTATGTACAATATTTTCTTGGTTCTACTCACTTCCTTTAGCATCAGTTCATGTAAGTCTCTTCAGCTTTTCTGAAATCATTCTGCAGGTCATTTCTTATAGAAAAATAATATTCCAGTACACTGCTTAAATTCATGAAGATTAGAAGCACTACAACTTACCAGCCGAAGTCAATCCGGAAGCTCGCCAGGAAAAGTTTGTCCTGAGGGGCCAGGAACAGACTAGCACAGACAGCGAGAGGCTAGCGTCCTGAGCAGACCAGGGGCAGGGGTGATCTCTGTGGCTAGAGAAATTATAGAGACGACTCTGCTATAGGCTAACTGCTCTGCCTTGATTACAAAGCAGTAAACTGGCAGAGAAATTAAAGCCTAAAACAGAGGGTCCTCTAAAAAATGCCAGAACCTAACGAGATCTGGCTGTAACCCCTCAAACCCGGAAGTGACCTCAGGCAGACTGTAAGGCAGCCCTGCAGCCACATCCCGCAGTTTGGGGCTTTTGCTAGGGTAGTTACTACCTGGACAGCCTCTAATCCGCAGAGTGGGGGACTCAACATGGGGCAATAGAACCTCCCCAGCTGACTGCTTTGGGTCCGGTCCCAGCAAATCCATTCACTGCTCAGCTGCTAATACCCCCAGTCCCAGGGCGGAATTTGGCTTGGGAAGTGAAACTCTCACTGCTCAGCGTCTAGCCTCAGGGCAGTCGTTATCCTACACAGCTGGGTTTTTTGCAGGGCACTTTCCTAGCCCGGCCCTGCAGGCCTGAGTTACTCCCGGGTGGGGAACTCTTTCCCAGAGCACTCCAATACCTCCCTGCTTTTTGTAGCCAGCTGGCAGGACAGCTACCCGTCCATATATCTTTCACTGCTCTGCAGAGGAAGCTGGTAACCTCCTGGCCCTGAAGGCAGACCTTACAGTCTTTAACAAAATGAGTAAAAAAATCAAAAGAACGATTGATAGTTTCTATATAGAAAAATAACAGCTTTTCAACCCCGAAGAGACTAATAGCAGACAGTCTCCAGACAACTGTTGGTCTCCAATACAAAAGGCTCTCCTAGAAGAGACTATTAAAAACCTTAAAAGAGAGCTAGAAGAGAAATGGGGAAAGGAAAGAGAAGCGATGCAAGAGAGCAACAACTTCCTAAAATGTTTGGAATTGGAATTGGAAAAGATAAAGAACTCCCAAGAAGTGCAGGGAAACAGAATTTGCGAATTGGAAAAAGAAAATAACTCACTAAAAAAAAAAAAAAAAATTAGTGAAATGGAAAAAAATTCCATAAGCAAAACAACTCAATTGGACATATACAAAAAGAAGTAAAAAAAGCTAATGAAGAAAATAATTCATTAAAAATCAGAAATGAACAAATAGAAATGACTGATTCATTGAGACATCAAGAATCAGTCCAGCAAAACCAAAAAAATGAAAGATTGGAAAAAAATGTCAAATATTTACTTGGAAAAACAACAGACCTGGAAAATAGATCTAGGAGAGATAACCTGAGGATCATCGGACTACCAGAAAATTATGATGAAAAAAAGAGCCTAGATACTATTTTACAGGAAATCATCAAAGAGAACTGCCCAGAAGTAATAGAACTGGAAGGGAAAATAGGCATTGAAAGAATTCATTGAACACCTTCTGAAAAAGACCCTAAAATAAAGACTCGGAGGAATATTGTGGCCAAACTTCAGAATTTTCAGACTAAAGAAAAAATTTTACAAGCAGCCAGGAAAAAACAGTTCAAATACCGAGATGCCACAATAAGGGTCACCCAAGATCTGGCTGCCTCATCATTAAAGGATTGAAGGGCCTGGAATCAGATATTCTGAAAGGCAAAAGAACTTGGAATGCAGCCAAGAATGAACTACCCAGCTAAGCTGAGTATTTTTTTCCACGGAAGAAGATGGACATTTAATGAAATAGAGGAATTCCATCTGTTTCTAAGGAAAAAACCCGACTTAAACAAAAAATTTGATCTCCAGCAACAGGAATCAAGAGAAGTAGAAAAAGGAGAAACTAGACAACATAGTAAAGTAAGAGAATATAGTTCAACCCAACTCCTCCTACAACTACTTCAACAAAGATGAGAAATTGAAGGACACACTGCAAGACTCAAGTGTTTCATTCAAGTCCTCTATCTTCAGAGTCAATGTTCTTTTCACTTGCCATTGTGCTTCCCATGGTCAGGCACACTGTAACATGCCCTTGACTCCTGTGCCTCCAAATCCTGTATTTGGAGTGACCAAATAAATGTCTCCTCCCCAACCCACTCACAGAAAAAAAAAAAAAAAGAGATGGAGCACAGGACCTGGAGTCAAGAAGAACTGAATTCAAATCTAGCCTCACATCCTGCCTAGCCCTGGACAAGTCATTTTACCTCCGACTATCTGACAAAATGGATCCACTGGATCCACTAAGGAAGATCTCTGCCAAGAAAAGGCCAAATGGGGACAACAAGGGCTGGACATGGCTGTCACAACTGAGCAACAACCAGAGAGAAGTTTTCCTGATGCCAGGCCCAGCCTTCTAGCCACTGTGCCACCCAAAATGCCCTTATTAATATGCCTATTAGCAACCTTTGTGTTATATATGTTTATTTTAATATGTGCCTGTTAACACTTTTGTGTTATATATTATGTGTTAATTTTAATGTGTGCCTATTAACAATTTTGTATAATCTTAATTTCTAACATATGCCTATTAAAAATTTTTGTTTTATTAAAAAAATTAAAAAAAAAAAAAAAAAAAAGAAAGGACCAGCAGGATGATTTCAGAAAGGCCTGGAGAGACTTCCATGAAATGATGCTGAGTGAAATGAGCAGGGCCAGGAGATCATTATATACTTCAATAACAATACTATATGATGATCAATTCTGATGGACGTGGCCATCTCCAGCAATGAGATGAACCAAATCAGTTCCAATAAAGCAGTAATGAACTGAACCAGCTATACCCAGTGAAAGAACTCTGGGAGATGACTATGAACCATTACATAGAATTCCCAATCCCTCTATTTTTGTCTGCCTGCATTTTTGATTTCCTTCACAGGCTAATAGTACACTATTTCAAAGTCCGATTCTTTTTGTACAGCAAAATAACTGTTAGGACATATATACATATATTGTATTTAATTTATACTTTAACATATAGCCATATCTCCTTCAACATTTGTCAGTATCTTTTCCTCCCATCTTAGCCAATCTGAGTGGTGTTTAGTGGTACCTTAAGAGTTGTCTTAATTTGCATTTCTCTGATCACTAATAATTTAGAGCATTTTTTTCATAAGACTAAAAATGATTTTAATTTCATCTGAAAATTGTGTTTATATGTTTTGCCTATTTATCAATTGAACAATAGCTTGTATTTTTATAAATTTCAATCACTTCTCTATATATTTTGGAAATGAGAAATTTATCAGAACCATTGGATGTAAAAAATTTTCCCAGTTTTCTATTTCCTTTCTAATCTTGTCTTCATTGGCTTTGTTTGTACAAAAGCTTTTTAACTTAATATAATTTTATAATGTACTCTAGTTCTTCTTTGGTGACAAATTCCTTCCTTTTCCTTCGATCTGAGAGGCAGACTATCCTTTGTTGTTCTAATTTGCTTATACTATCACTTGTTATGTCTATATCATGAACCCATTTCAACCTTATCTTGGTATAGGGTGTTAGATATTGATCAATGCCTAGTTTCTGCCATACCATTTTCTAATTTTCCCAGAAATTTTTGTCAAATTATGAGTTCTTATCCCAGAAGCTAGGGTGTTTGGGTTCATTAAACACTAGATTATTATAATCGTTGACTATTGTGTCTTGTGAATCTAACCTATTCCACTGATCAAACACTCCATTTCTTAGCCAATACCAAATAGTTTTGATGATCACTGCTTTATAAGATAATTTTATGTCCACTTTAGCTAGGCCACCTTCATTTTCATTTTTTCATTAATTCCCTAGAAATTCTTGACCTTTTGTCTTCCAGATGAGCTTTTTTGTTATTTTTTCAAGCTCGGTAAAGTATTTCTTGGCAGTTTGATTGGTATAGCACTGAATAAGTAGATTAATTTAGGTAGAATTGTTATTTTTATTATGTTAGCTCAGTCTACCCATGAGTATTTGATATTCTTCCAATTGTTTAGATCCAACTTTATTTGTGTGGAAAGTGTTATGTAATTGTGTTCATATAGATCTTGACTTTGTCTTGGCAGATAGACTCCCAAATATTTTATATTATCTAGAGTTATTTTAAATGGAATTTCTCTGTTGTTAGATTTTGTTGGTGACATATAAAAATGCTGATGATTTATGTGAATTTATTTTGTATCCTGAAACTTTGCTAAAGTTAATTGTTTCTAGTAATTTTTAGTTGATTCTAAATATACTATCATATCATCTGCAAAGAGTGATTTTTGTTTTCTCATTATCAACTCTAATTCCTTTTTTTAATTTTATTAAAGGTTTTTATTTATAAAACATGTGCATGGACAATTTTTCAACATTGACCCTTGCAAAACCTTCTGTTCCAAATATTCCCCTCCTTCCCCCACACCCACCTCTAGATAGCAGGTAGTCAAATACATATTAAATATGTTAAAATATATGTTAAATCCAATATATGTATACATATTTATACAGTTATCTTGCTGCACAAAAAAAATCAGATCACAAAAGAAAAAAAAAAAAAAACCTAAGAAAACAAAATGGAATCAAACAACAACAGAAAGAATGAAAATGTTATTTGTAGTCCATACTCATTTCTCACATTCCTCTTTCTGAGTCTAGATAGCTCTCTTCATCACTGAACAATTGGAACTGGTTTGAATCATCTCATTGTTGAAGAAAGCCATATCCATTAAAGTTGATCATCATATAGTCTTGTTGTTGCCATGTATAATGATCTCCTGGTTCTGCTCATTTCACTTAGCATCAGTTCATGTAAATCTCTCCAGGCCTGTCTAAAATCATCCTTTTGGTCGTTTCTTACAGAATAATAATATTCCATAACATTCAAATACCACAATTATTCAGCCATTCTCCAATTAATGGGCATCCATTCAGTATCCAGTTTCTTGCCACTAAAAATAGGGCTGCCACAAACATTTTTGCACATGTGGGTCCCTTTCTCTCCTTTAAGATCTTTTTGGGATATAAGCCCAGTAGAAACACTGTTGGGTCAAAGGATATGCACAGTTTGATAACTTTTTGAGCATAGTTTCAAATTGCTCTCCAGAATGGTTGGATCCATTCACTGTTCCACCAACAATGCATCAGTGTCCCAGTTTTCCCTGCATCCTTTCCAACATTTGTCATTATCTTTTCCTGTCATCTTAGCCAATCTGAGAGGTGTGTAGTACTATCTCAAAGTAGTCTTAATTTGCATTTCTCTGATCAATGGTTATTTGGAGCATCTTTTCATATGATTAGAAATAGTTTCAATTTCTTCATCTGAAAATTGTCTGTTCATATTCTTTGACCATTTATCAACTGAAGAATGCCTTGATTTCTTATAAATTTGAGTCAATTCTCTATATTTTTTAAAATGAGGCCTTTATCAAAACCTTTGAATATAAAAACATTTTATTATTTCCCTTCTAATCTTGTCTGTATTAGTTTTATTTGTCCAAAGACTTTTTAACTTAATATAATCAAAATTACTTATTTTGTGATCAGTATTGATATCTAGTTCTTTGGTCACGAATTCTTCACATTTGGTCACAAATCTTCTTCTTTGGTCACAAATTCCTTCCTCTTCCACAGGTTTGAGAGGTAAACTATCCTATATTCTTCTAATTTGTTTATAATATCATTCTTTGTGTCTAGACCATGAACCCATTTCAACCTTATCTTGGTATAGGGGGTTAGGTATGGATCAATGCCTAGTTTCTTCCATACTAGTTTCCAACTTTCCCAGGAATTTTTGTCAAATAGTGAATTCTTATCCCAAATATATATTATTTTTTTAAATGAACAAAGAGAAAAGAAAATGTACTTTTCTCCCTTAAAAAAAAAAAAGTGTATCCACCATACACTGTGAGTGATGGAATACTATGTACACCAGACATGTCAAATGTGTTGTGCATGGGCAACATAGCTGCCTCAATATTTTCGACTAGAGACTCAAACCAGATAAAAGTGGAATTGGAGGGGTAGCTAAATGGTATGGTGTGAATAGACCACCAGCCCTAGAATCAGAAGGAAAAACTAAGTTTAAATCTGGCTTCAGATATTTAACTAGCTAACTAGCTATATGATCTTTGGCAAGTCAATTCCAATAGCCTCACAAAAAAATTCAATTGGGAAAGAGTCAACAAAACAAATAAAAAATAATAAATCAATATGTGGCTACAGGGATTCTTATTGGTTTAGTCAAGTTGTTTCTGAGTTTGACACCATTGGTATACTGTCAAGGCTTAATTCATTACATTTTTTAGAACTGCTTTTCCTTCTCCCTTTCTTTTCTGTTCTTTCACAGGTTACTTCTGTGTACTCTACCCCCAGCAAGAAGTAGTAAACATCTCTATAATTCCTTTAAAACCACAGATTAAGTCCTGGTAAGGGCATCATGGAATTAAGGGGTTTAGGAAGTTTTGGGTTTCTTGCAGGTGTCAAAGGAACCTAATACCAGGTAGTTCCACTGGCAAAGGACCAATAAATGGGCTAAGTTTTTTGCTTGGGTCCTTTTCTCATAGAATATAGGATCTTTAATAATGCCAGAGAAATTCTTCCACATTCATTTGGAAAATGACTAAGAAGGAGAAATGAAAAATTAAGTGCTTCTTGGCATTCCCTTTCCAAAGATTAAGTAGAGCAAATACATTTTTTTCAGTTCTAGAATTTTTCATAGTGCTTTTCTCATATTAATTTTGTAAGGAAGGTAGTGCAAATATTGTTATTTCCATTTTAATGAAGAAAAAGAAAATACAAAGAAAAGTAATTGGCCCAAGGTCATACGTATAGTAAGCAGCAAAATAAAGATTTGAATACAGAGGTCCTGATTCAGAGTTAAGGATTCTTTCCATAATACCAAACTGCAAATGGGATAATATGTCTAAGAGCTGTGCAGATGTAAATTTCCACTTGAGATAAAGTTATTACTAAAAATTTTCCTTGAAATTCACAACATTCTACAACTAAGGATAACCTAAACCAGTGAGCTATGTTAATTTAAGTTCTACATATTATAGAACATTGGCAGAGTCATACCAGCTTGACATATTGGACTTCCAGAAATTAAAATAATAAATAAATAAATAAATAAATAAATAAATAAATAAATAAAAACAGACACTGTTTCAAAAGTCTCCCTTATACACATCTTTTTCAAGAAATAAAAAAAAAATTAGAATGGACATAAATGTACTATTTTTTTCTCTCTTTAGTATTTTGACTGATGATTTCATCAGCTCCCATAGTATTAATGATTGCTTTATGCTGATGATTCTCAGTTCTACTCATATTGTGCAAAACTCTCCTAACCTTTGTACTTACATGTTCAACTGCCTATTAAATATTTCAAACTGTATTTTTATAGGTATCTTAAACTCAGTATGTCAAAAACTGAATTCATTATCTTTCTTCCCAAATCTCCCCCCTTTCAAAGTTCCCTATTTCTGTCTAGAACAACAAACTTCCAGTTATCATTTATTATAGATTTTACTCAAGATGGTATAGTCCAAGATGGTGCCTAAAAATTGTGAGTTAAAGGTTCAAATCTCAGCTCAGCTACCTGTGTGACCTTGGGAAAGTTGCTTTACCTTAAGAAATCTCACTTTCTTTTAGTCTTTCAAATGGGGAATTCGCTCTCTAAGATCCCTTTTAGCTCTAAATTTATGATCCTATGACTTCCTTGTGGGGAAAAAAAAATCTGAGCAGTGTCGTCAAGGTATTTGCCTTAACCTGAGTATCTAAGTTGCAAGTAAAATTATTTGGCACCATAAAACATTGAAAACATTCTCTAAATGTCATTTGCAAATAAATTTGGAGATTAAGATCCAAGAAAGAAAGAAGATGTTTGCTTTGTAAAACAGTTTTGGCAATGAAAAGAGCTTTTCACAGATACTCAGAAAAACAGGATTTTCTTCAGAGTTCTTCCTTCAGTGTTAGATTACATCTCTGAAGTGTGATAAAATGCAATGATAATTCAAGGTTCTACATTTTGGACACCCACCACTGGACAACTTGAGAGATGACCCATAAGAAAAATAAGGTGATTTCACCATTTTCTACTAAAAATTCCCAAAGACTCAAATCCATATAATCATCTTATAAATTTCCTTAGCTTACTTCACTAAATACTAATACAAATTCAGGTAACTGCCCCTTTCCCCCATTTCTGAACCAGTGTCACTAACCCCTTCTGTGACTTCTTTTTCCTTTCCCATCCATCTTAAATATCCATTTTAACCAAATATTACCCATTTGAATATTCAATGAGAAAGGAAGGAATCCCAAAAAATGAGATTTGTCCCATGCTTATCAAAATATTCATTTAAGTATAATTCTCTTGCAGGGGAAGAAAGGAATAGCAAAGAGTGATCTTTGAAGGTGGTCTAAGCTTTGTGTTACCAGTCTTCTATAACTTTATGTAGTAATGTAATTTTTTTCCTGGAACTAATGAAAAAGTTCCTGTCAATCCATGAGCAAATTTTTTAAACTGAGGTAAAGTAATGTATTATGTAGGATAAAATAATAACAAACATTCTTTCTAATAATGTCTTGAGGGACACAGGAGAACAAAGAATCATCCTGAGTTGGAATCTGGTCTCATATCTACTAACTACATGACCCAAGGCAAATCTTGTTTACCTCAGTTCCTTATCTGTAAAATGAGCTGCAAAAGAAAATAGCAAATCACTCCAATATCCTTGCCAATGTCAGACATGACAAACAATTGAACAAAAAAATTACATAAATAGCTAAATGTAAAATTCTGTACTTGGAGAAGGGAAAAAAAAAAAAAAACCTTTATATAAACAGGAAGGAGAAGTTATGTCTTGACAAAAGTTCCTCTGGAAAAAAAAAAGATCTGAGAGTTTTAAAGCACAGCAAGTTCTATATATCAGTAGTATAGCTTGATAATCATAACATCCTCAGCTGCAGTACTAAAAAGTCCAGAAGAAAGGAGTGAAATATTTTATTTCCCCTTACCCTTCCCATTTGAGCCAACTCATTTTAGGACTCATTCTTTACCCTGTGTTTTTTTCCTCTTTTATTTATTCATCTGTGACATATCCATAATCAGCTTATTTCTCATCAGCTTATTCTTTGCTTTGAAGTCCAATTGTGACATTCAGTTTTTAACCAGAATGGTCATCTTTTTTTTTCTTCTTATAATGATTACATACAGAGTAATTAGTTAACCATTTTTTGGTCATCATTTCTTATTCTGATTTCTTAGCTTTAGTCAGATCATTCTTTCAGGAATTGGCAAATAATGGCTTAAGAGCCAAATCTAGCCTGCTGCCTTTTATTGTTAGCCCATAAGCAAAGATTAAAATGTAAGAAAACAAAAACCAAAAACATCCTCAGCTAACAAACTATACAAAAATAAAAAACAGACCAGATCTGGTCTTTGGGTCATATTCAGTTTGTCAATTCTCAACAACTGGACTAAGTAAAGCTAAACATACATACATACACAAGGTGTTTCATCATTTGGTATTTTTGCTTATTTCCTATCCTCCTCCAATTTGTCAATTCATTCATTTTCTTTCTTATTAGATTCTGAAGAAATTCTAGAGTTTTTTCAAGTTATTCTCTTAGCATCATTTGCCTATATTTTGTTTCTCTTAATTCCATAATATTTTCCATTGTGTTGACACTCTGCTTTTGTTTGTTCATTTTTCCTTCCCTCCCCCCCCAAAAAAAAATTAATCTTTTTGAGTAGTTTTGCTTCTTGGTGTTGTTAGTGATATTTTAGAGGAATATAATGAGGTAGCAGCATGGAATTAGTGAATAGAGAGACTACTTTGAAGTAAGGAAAACCTGGGTTCAGATCTTGCTTCTTACATCATAGTGATGTGGTTTGAATGCTCTCAATTCCTGATCATCAAGAGATTAGTGGCAATAAGAGAGCTATTACAATCAGCTCGCAGGTTTAAAAGTGAAATTCACTCATTCCTGAATTATTAGTTGCAAAATGAAAGTTTATTGTTGGATAGAAATCAGTTTGCTAAGGGGCTGACTTCTATACTTGCAAAAATCTTTTGGGAAATGAAGTTTTGGCACTGAGAATGCTTTCTCAGAAGGCAGAAGGGTGCTAGCAAAGTGCATGGACCATCTGCAAAGACTTTAGTTGAGAGAAGCTATTATATTGGGTATCTGGATGGGGAGTGGGAGGTGGGGGCAGGATAGTCTGAGCTGATCAGATCAGAATTCCTCAATTGAATGAGAATTTAGAATTTCTATGGGACTTGATTTGCCCCTGAATAGTATTGTTTCTCTTATCCTGAAAGGTTTAGGCTCTGTCTTAACTCCTTGGAGCCTCGGAGATCCTGATCTCTGATATCAGAAAAGGAGACAGAATCTCAATGATAATCTTAAAGGAAACAGTTCCCCTCCCCCTTCAATACTAGTTGTGTGACCATGCATGACTCACTTAATATTCATTTAGCTTTATCATATTTCAAGTGTGTGGTTCAAAAATGGTGAGGGGTCACCATTTAATTAAAAAAAAAAAAAAAAAGCTGGAGAGATCTCTAGAAGCGAAGCAAAGTTTATTATACATTCTCGAGAGAAGGACATACCACCACCAATCCAGCAGACAATCCAAGAGAGGAAGCACCGTCGGGGCAGGGTCAACACTTTTAATCCCTAACGGAAATACCCCCTCCCACCACTGACCATCATCCTTATAAGCTGAGGATCTTACATTTTAAACGGGGGAATTACCCAAGAAATTGAACTTGACCAATAAGTACATAGTTGCCCATATTTGACCGAAATAGTGAAACACTAATGTCATAGGAAGATAGCAGGAAGGGGACTTAAGTATACCCTTGACTCAATGCTTAAAGTCCTTCAGGCCTACTCAAACTCTGAAGTAGATGAAGCCTTACTTTCACAACTGTCTTGAAAGATCTCACCTCATCTAGTTCACAAGCAACTCTTGAAGACTATAAATTACAGAAAAGTTCCTATCTGTTTTGGTACTAGGTGTCACAGAGAATGGAATGCCAGAATGGAATCAGGAAGACTTATCCTCATGAATTCTAATTCAATCTCAGACACTTAACTAGCTGTGGGACCTTGGGAAAATTACTTAATCTAGCTTGCTTTGGTTCCCTATTTTTAACATGAGCTGGAGAAGGAAATGGCAAACCACTCTATTATCACTGCCAAAAAAACCAAACAGCAATAACCAAAAAAAGGATCACAAAGAGTTGGACATGACTGATATGACTGAAAAACAATACCTATCTGAATTAGCAAAGGGAATATTCATCTTGGAAGTTCCCTATACCAACGAAATTATTACTGTAGACAAAAGAAAAATAAGGAGCTATGTTCTCTTTTAGCTTTTAAGTCCTCCATTTTCTTTGATGGCCCTAAATTTGATTTCTCATAGAAAGGATACATTCAGCTTAGAGTGACTGATTGCTATGAGGAGATTTATGGTATATGGATGGTGTATTTATAGCTTCACAAAAAGAATGTTTCAAGAAAAGAACTAGGGATGATACAACTGTGGCTATGGGGCTATTAATGGGGCACAGATCACAATTAACTTGCTAGACTGCACTTCACATTCCAAAGGCAAAATACATCCCCTCTGCTAGAGGCCTCATAAGGTCATGAGGTGAATGAACCAAAAATATGGAATGGAATGGGATGTCCGTAAGAGATATATTAAAGAAAAAAATTATACCACAAACACAGTAATGTAAATGAAAGCATCACTAAAAGGCTCAATCAATAAAAAAGAGCTCTGGCCACTTCTGACAGCTTGCATTGGGCTTGATATACAGGACTTGAACTAGTCTGAATAGCAAAGAACTCCACTTTCTGATCCCGGGAGCCTGGATGGGGGTGAAGGGAATCATCATTAAGATTTTAAGCAAGTAGGGGCAGCCAGATGGAGCAGTGGATAAAGCACCAGTCCTGAAATCGAGAGGACCTGAGTTCAAATTTGACCTCAGACACTTAACACTTCCTAGCTATGTGACCCCAGGCAAGTCAATCCCAATTGCCTCAGGGGAAGAAAAAGACTTTAAGCCAGGAAGAACTTCCCATAAGCAGCAGACTTTTAAGGGGGTAGAAAGGACAATGAATATTTGTTAGTTCCTTCAAATGAATTGTGTGTGAAATCTTCATGAAACAGAAGTACCAAGGGTTCTTACATGGTATCGGGAGGAGCTCCCTACAATTCCACAAATTTCTAATACACTATACCTCCTAACTTATAGGTGCTGTGATCTAATGTGCTTTTACTATTGATACCATTACATGTTTAATTAGGATTACTTTGTGATTCTGACAATTCTGCTAACTTCTAATTGTTCTTATTATTATTGTTGAATCATTTCTTCATTGTGTCCCACTCTTTGTGACCCCATAGTGGAAAAGATAGTGGAGTGGTTTGCCATTTCCTTCTCCAACTCATTTTACAGATAAGGAAATTGAGGCAAACAAGATGAAGTGACTTGTCCAAATTTGAATTCAGGAAGCTGTGTCTTCCTGACTTTAGACCTAGTGTTCAATGCCACCTCACTGTCCCCACATTTTTGGTTATATATATGAATAAATAATACAATAAGTACAATAAGAATTGGTAAGCAGGCCGATTTCAGAAAAACCTGGAAAGCCTTGTATGAACTGACACAAAGTGAAATAAGCAGAACCAGTAAAACATTGTATACAATATCAATAACATTGTGTGGTGACAAATTATGAATGACTTAGCTTTTCTCAAAAACACAGTGATCTAAGACAAGTACAAAGAACTCATGATGGAAAATACTATCCACATCCAAATAAAGAACTGATGGACACTAAATGCAGATTGAAGCATACTTTTTTCATTTTATTTTTGTGGGTGAAGGGTTGTTCCTTTTGGACTGTTTCTTCTTTCACAAATATGACTAATATGGAAATGTTTTATTTAATTGTACATATGCAACTTATGTCAAATTGCCTACCATTTTAAGGAAGAGGCACAGAAAAGGAGGAAAGGAGAAAAATTTGGAACTCAAAATCTTGTAAAAATAAATGCTAAAAATTGTCTTGACATGTTTGGGGTGGGGTAAATAAAATACTATTTTTTAAAAAGACTTGTCACTTTCCTTTTAAGCTATTTATTCTTTTTTCAGTATATCTTTTGAGGTTTTATTTCATTTTTAAAATCTTGTTTAATTTCTTTTAAATATTCATGTAATCCTTGTAAAAAAAATTATTGTTTTCCTCTAATTTACAATTGTTATGAAGTTACTCTCTGCTTCTGCAGTGGATTTTTTTTTTTTTTTAGTATCTTTGGACCTTTTAAATTCCTTTTGTTTGTGTGTATATTCTTAGGCTTATTCATCTCTCCAGATGTAATTCCTAATTTAAAAGTTCATTACAATGCCAGTCTCTCTACCTCCTGCCATGTATTTACTAGATACCTAGATCATCAGGGTTCCTGCACTGACCTCTTGGATTTTTGAAGTTCCAACAGATGTTCAAGTTTCTATACTATGTCTTACCACTCACAGTCACTTTTGATTTCTGCACTGTAGCTTTACAATCACTGTGGAGTTTTCTCGGAGGAAACTGCTACTCTTACTGCCTCTGAATATTAAACATATTTCTGAATACTTTTGCATAAGTACAAGGGTAATGAGCTCCCTTTCCTATTTTCTATAGGTTCTAATTGACTTTTTGCATAATTCTGGAGTTCTGAGGTAGAAGAATTCACTGTAGTTACTCATTGGATTTGAACACTATGCAATTTAAGACTATTTTTAGTTGTTACTTTTTTTTTTTTTTTTTTTGCTGGAGTAGGGGTATGGGTATTGGGCAAGCTTACTGCCTTTGTCAGGCAGCCAGCTTGACCAGAAGTATCCAATTACTGAATTTTATCTCTATTCCTAGTCCCTCTTCTGAACACCACTCTGAATTCACCAACTGCTTAATGATATTATGATGTCACAAAATGTCACAAAACAACCCAATACAATACATTCAAAACAGAACTCATCCCAAAAATTCAATCTTCTTCCAAATATTCTCAAGATCATCTCCATTTTCTGGCATCTTGGGTTCATTTCAACTTTGGTATCATCCTTGATCCCTTCCTATCATTCACCCTACAAATCCTATAGTGTCTACTTCCTTATCTATCAAACAACCACAATCTTGAGTTCAGTCTGTCATCATCTCTCACTTGAGTTACTGCAATAACCTCATAATCGATTTCCCTGACTCAAGTCTTTCTCTGATCCAATTCAATCACATCACTGTCAAATGACTTTCCTTAAAACATAGGCCTGTCTTAATTATGATAATTCTATTTTTTCAATAAGTTCTAATAGTTCTCTCTTATCTCCATCATCAAATATGTCTCTTTGACATTTTCTGTCATCACCATTGCCTACAAACACAAATAGATTTCATTTTTTCCATGCTTCTAAATATTATAAAAAAGCAGTTCCTGAATCTTAATGCATTATTTATTTGATTTGTTTTGTTTTGTTTGTTCTGTTTTTCTTCCAGGAACAACATGGCTACAAGAGATTGTAGATATGATACAGAACAATGGAGATGTTGAAAAAACAAGAAGAGCTCCAATTAACATAAGAAATCCTTTCCTTGAAAGGGTAAACCTATCTTATGTTGGTAAGTCAAATACAAACAATTTAAGAATACAATCTACAAGTTACCCATAAACTCATTAACTATTATTACTTCACTTTAATCACATTCTACTAATATTCTCACAACTTAAATCCTATCATCTCAGAATTACACCACTTCCAAAATTTGGGAATTTAATATTCCACTGTCCATCCTAACTTCTTAAAAATCCTAATATCTAATTCTAATATCTTGCCTTCACTATGATCCGTAAATCATAGTGGGTCCATGACTCATCTCACTTCTCCCATCTTACTCTGGCTTTATTTGCCTCCACATCTAGCCTTAACGCCATGATTTTCCTCTTATATAATTCACTGGCTACTACACTAGAATCATGGATTCTAGTTCATGATTCAAGTTCCAAGAAACTTTAGACCAACCATCTGTTCCTAAGTCCAATCTTCTAGTTTTACAAATAAAGCCCAAATGGTTAAATACCGAAGGGCACATAGACTGCAAGTACTAAAGCCAAGATTTGAAACAGATTATCTGACTTCAAATGCTGTCCTAAATATTGTACCATGTCCTTGCACCCCCAAAATTTCTATGTTCCCAATCCCTAGGTACTCATACTTCAATCATCCCTACCCTCTGATTCTTTTGGTCTTACTCCAGATCTTCTGGAGAAATTCACAAAATGGAACTCATTTTACCCACTTCAAACATTTACTACATAAACTCAACAAGGCCTTTTCTGTAGTTCTATGATCTCCTCTAAAATATGTTTATGGACTCTTTATCTCATTTCTATCAGCAATTACAACAAATCTTTTCTTCTCTTCTCTTACTACTACCCCAACTATCAGCCCCACATTTACATTAAATGTAGCATTCCACTGAGAAGACAGATTTTGGGGGAAGTCCCAAACCTATGCTTCCCTACCCATTCTTCATAACTATTCTAATGCAGTGGTATCAAAATCAAATAGCTGTGCAGGTCACTAATCAATGTGAAAAGTACCCAGTTCTGCTTAATGATATTATGATGTCACAAAATGCCACAAAACAACCCAATACAACACATTCGATATGTTCTAAAATGCAATATTATAACTGTTTTGTTGTATATTTATTTTGTTGCAACAGTGGTAATGCTGCGGGAGCAGGGTGCTTGGTACCTCTGCTCTGCATGATCACTCGTTTTCTCTTCTCTCCTTCTGGTCATAGAAGAACTATCCCATTCTCCAAGTAAAACATCCCTCTAATTGTGTTCTTGATTCTATCTATTCTATCAGCTCTTTTTTTTTCTCCAGGTTCTCACTTCTGTTCTCCCTGTTCTTTCTCTCTGAAGAATCTTTAATTCTTGGCATCTTCTTCCAATGAGGACCTAGTAGCTTTAGTTTTGGGGGAAAAAATACCTTATGTTGACCTTTCTACTATATCCAACTATATTCCAGATTTCTCCTCCCCTTCCCTGATAAATTTTTTATAATAAATTTTCTTTTTAATTGTGAGTCTAACCTACATTAACAAATACAAACTTAAATATGCAAAGAAAAAAGGAAAGTTCATATAAGAAGCTGTGAATTTATTGTTTTTTCTTTAAAAAATACATATGTATTGGAGCAAAGCAGTAATAAAACTTTTATGTCCCCTTCTGCACTTTTTTGTTTTATTCTATTCATTTTAAATGCTTCATTCTTTTTGTATGTATGTATGTATGTATGTGTATATATTATATATATATATATATATATAGGTCAGTAATCTACTACCATGAATCTCCTCTGATGAATGTGTTTTCTATAATCAATGCCCTCATAAGCTTAAAACACATTCTTTATTCTTCTGCAATTAGGCTTCCACTTCCACTACTCTACAGAAACTTCCCTCTTTGAGGTAAAAAATAAACTTCTAAAAGCCAGATCCAGTGGTCTTTTTAAAATATCTTTTTTTTTTTTTTTGTAATTGCTACAGATTTTGATCCTGTTAGCAATATCTTCCCCCTAAATAGAGCAGCAAAGTGGCACAGAGTATAGAGTCAGATTCATCCTCCTGAGTTCAGAACTCAGACACTACCTATTTAGTAACCCTGGACAGGTCACTTAATTCTGTTTGCCCAGATTCCTCATTTATTAAATGAGTTATAAAAGGAAATGACAAACCATTCCAGTATTTCTTCCTAGAAAATGGATCACAATGAGTCAGACATGACTAAACAACAACAACAAAATTTAGGAGCTAGCATTTCTTCTACTTCTACAAGAGCTTTTCTGCTTTCTCCACTGGCTTAACATAATCCCTTAACATAACTGTTTCCCCAAGAGTCTATCTTGAATTTTCTTTACTACTATCTTTTCTCTCTCTTGGCATGTCATTCATAGCTTCAACTACCATGACTATATATGATTCTCAAATCTAGATCCTCAAATCTGAGCTGTCTTCTGAGCTCCAGAGCCCACACTTCCAGCACTGTATAAGACAACATGAATTAAATATCCCACCAGCACCTCAAATTCAACATATTCAAGACCTATCTTATTGGCTAAATGGACTCCTACTTCTCAATTCATTACTTCTATCTGCATCACAGTTTACTTGGTATTCAATGTTCTAACTTTGGGATATCTTCTCTATCACTTTCAAGTCCTTTAAAATCTCAGATTTCTTCTAAAAGAAACTTTCCCCTATTTCTCTTAAAGCTGGTGCCTTCATTTTTATTATCTCTAGTTTATTCGTTATATATCTTGTTAATACACATTTGTTTGCATGTTGCATGTTTGAATCTCTCCTCATTAGATTGATCTCCTTGAGAAGAGGAATTAGGGGATTTGTTTATTTGTTTTATTTTTTATACCTTAGCTTAGTACAATGCCCAGCATACTGTAGGCACTTAAGTTGGTTTGCTGACTTAACTTGTTGACTATCATTTTTTTATCATCATTACTATTAATTAACTTAAAATAATTCAATATTATTATCAATTACCAAATCCTGTAATTTCCATCTCTGTAAGATCCTTCATATCTATCTCCTTTCTAATTGCCACAGTTCTACAGTTTATTGTTGTTTGTTACTCATTTGTATCCAACTCTTCAGGACTTTAGGATTATATTGGCCATTGAGGTTTCTTGGCAAAAATACTTGCTATTTCCTTCTCCAGTGAATTAAGGAAGACAGAGGTTAAATGGCTTGCCCAGGATCACACACCTATTAAGTTGTCTGAGGCCAAATTTGAACTCAAGTCTTCCTGACTCCAGGCCCAGTGCTCTATCCACTGAACTAACCTACAATAGACTTTCATTATTGCCTACCTGAGTTATTGCTATAATCTTCTTACAGGTTTTTCCCCCTTTTACTCTCTACCACAAAAATTGATCAATAAACAATTACTATTCTGAGAAGACAGAAAAAGGGGTCAATAACACAGGAAAGGTTAAAAATCTCTATTTTAGAGAGTTATCTAGAGCAGTGAGAGGTTGTCACAAGCAAAAAAAAAAAAGATGATTACACATGAAACTGCAAAACAGCTATGTACAACTTGCTATTCCTTCCAAATCCATAAGAAAATTATTGTGTAAACTTTTTCCCTTCCCCCTCCCATATTATCATATCTTGAAAGTAAAGGAGTCTAAAGAATAGAACTGACTTTCTGTTTGCTTGTCTAAAACATATAAACAACTTTCTTTAGGTTTTCTATAAATAACCATCAACAGCAAAGTAATGAGGAAATGAAAATAAACTATCTTTCAGGGCCAGACAGGGCTAATGAAATGCCTTCACCAAGAATCCTAAAAACCCATCTTCCTGTGCAACTACTGCCTCCATCCTTTTGGGAAGAAAACTGTAAGGTAAGTGTCAACATGATGGGAAGAAAGAAGTGGAAACCAGAGAAGCATTGCAGATGGGACTATATGTTATCCATCAGAAAACCTGATCAAATTACATGTTTACTCTACCACAGAGTAGGTAAGGCCAGAGGGCTGCTACATCAGGGGATTTAGGACATTGCCCCAGTATGGATTAATTTAAAGAGTATAAAATTGATATTTCAGACTTGATGGAATTTGCTAATAGTCCCAACTGAAAGATAGATGTGGGAGGGGTACAGAGGTAGATTAGAGTCAGTTGAAACAAGTTCATTGTGACCTCCTTCCCAGCCCCAATAAAAAAAAAAAAAAATGCAAGATAGGAGAAGGCATCCTCCTATCTTGATAGTCCATGACTATCAATCCCTCATCTAAATATAATTCTCTCCCTTCTACTATTATTTCACACACAGTACACACATAACCTCATTACCTGTGACCACTTAACCACTTAAAACCTTTCTTGTTTTCAGGGAATCTCACATTTTTTACACCTTGTCTGGGACTAAGCCTACTCTACCATAAGATCCAAGAAGATGAGATAAATGCGCTAATCACTCTTGCCATGAAGAAAAAAGTGGTAGTAGAGGGGGAAAGCATATGGAGGAAAAGGTTTCAGAGCCTCATGTCTATACTGGCTATCAAACTTAGCTAATTAGCACCTAGTTAACAATAGAAGCTCAAATAGCAAGCCATCATCCTATATCAATTGTTCCTTTTGGGAAAAATCTGTGTACATTACTTGAGCTTCATCTCTTCCCACTCTCACTTCAGATTTGCAATTTGACTTCCAATCTCACCACTTAGCTGAAATTGCTTTCTCCAAGGCTACCAACAATCTTTTAATTGCTGAATCCAACAGCATTTCAGCAACTTGTCATTTTAGATATTCTTTCCTCTCTTTGCTTTTGTAACTCAGATTTCTCCTAGGTCATCTGTTAGTCACCTGACCATTGCTTTTCAATCTCCTTTATTCAATCATCAACTTTGTCCTGCTTCCTAATCATAAGTGTATCCCCTAAAAGTCTGTTCAGGGCCATCTTCTACTCTCTCTCTACCCTCTCTCTCTTGATAGTCTCAAACAGTTCCCATTGCTTCAATTGTAATATCTCTGCAAATAACTATGTGAACCTGGGCAAATCACTTAACCCCAGTGGCCTCAGGGGGAAAAAGGAGATAAGCCTAGAAATATAGGATGATACCAGATCCAAAAAATTTGAGCTCTTCAATCCACTTTACTGCATCCCAATGGCTCTGTATCCTACCACCTTCAGATAAAGGTACCTTTCTTGCTGCTACCAGTGGTAGAAATTGCCTAAGAAACTAGATTTCTTTAATCAAAGAATTAGAGTAAGGTGGGAGTATGCAATGTTGAATAAGCCATAATTTCAAAAATGTTTTATCAACTCAAACTCATTGTTCTTCCCAGTCATTTAAATATCAAGGTAATATTTAGGGAACAACATTTTTGTTCACTTTCTTCTAAATGATAATACAACAAACAGCATTTATAAAACAAATAAGCTAACATGTAAAGTGCTTCATAAACCTAATAGTGCTATTAGTACTTTACAAAGCACTTTATGGTCCAAAATATATATAGATTATAAATATCCTTAAATTTCATTACCAAGTTCCCCAGGTTTATCTAGAATCTAAAATCAAAGAATCACAGAATTTTTAGAACTAGGAAGAATCTTAGAAAGCATTCTAGTTTGATGTCTTTATTTTAACTTAGTTTAATACTATCCATCTCACAAGTGAGAAAAGAGTGCTATTATCCCACTTCCCCCATTCTCTCAGACATAAAAGGCATTCAATTGATTGTAATTAACTGAGAGACTATAACCAATAGATCATATATTTAGGTGAGGAGGATAGCTTAAAGCTTGTTGGAAATCTAAGTCCAGAAGGGTGAAGAAATTTGCCCCAGCTTATCCCCCAGCAAGGCATGGGGCCAATTCAAACCTATATTTCTTCCATTGTAGTGATACTCTGACACTATGGTTCTGCTCTAGAACTTTGCCTTTTGGTATTCCTTATATCCTAGTGACCATTACTTTAAATTTGTCTCTGACTTTTAGATACAGTACACTAGTCTGACTCTGGCCTTTTTCCAAATCATACAAAATAGCTAAATCAAGTCAAAAGCACATATTATGGGACAAGCATAATGGTATACATCCTAGAGACACAAAGAAAGGCAAAACTAGCATCTCAAAGATGTGAAAGACTACAAGAAAAGCAATGTACAGAAAATATATAAACAGGAGTCTCTTAAGGCAGGCACTAGAATAGGATTAGGAGAGACTTCTTGTACAAGGTATTTTACTAAAACCTGAAGAAACCCAAAAAAGCCAGAAGATGAAAAAAGGGGGGTGAGAAATTTCCATGTGTGAGGGACACAGAGAAGAGGACATATATAAGGGATGCTGTGAAGGTAAAATCAGTAGAATTTGGCAAATTATTAGATATGAGGAATCAAGGACTATACCTAGCTTGCAAATCAAATGACTTGGAGGTTGGTGATACCTTTTACAATAAAAAGGAAAATACGAAGAAGGAAGGATTTGAGGGGAAAAAATGAGTTCAGTTTTGTATAAGTTGAATTTAAGGTATCTACAGCATATTCAATCTGATATGGCCAATAAGGGGTTGTAGATGAGGAAAGAGTGTCATCTGCATACAGAAGAACATAGAAAAACCATAAGAGTCAATGAGATCACTAACTAGGAAAGAGGGTTAAATAGGGTCCAGAACAGGCCATAATAATATGAACACCCATATTCACCATAATAAGTGGCATAAAAAGAACACACCATAATAAGTGAGGATGATTTGGAGGAAGAGTCAACAAAGAAGTCTGAGTAGACAGAAAGAAATCTAGAAGCAGTGTCTCAAAAACCTATAAAGGAGAAAATATCAAAAAGGAGAGGGTGATTGACATTGTCAAAGAATATACAGAGGCAAGAATGATGAGGACTGAAAAAAAAGCCATTAGATTTAACAAATGAAAGATCATTTGTAACTCTGGAGAGAGCAGTATAGGTTGATTCTTGAGGTCAGAAAACAGACCACAAAGACTTAAGAAGAAATTGAAAAGAAAATGAATTATCTATTATAGTTAGCCTTCTCAGAGAATTTAGCCATAAAAAGGAAAAGAGATCTAAAATAATAGTAGTGATGGATGGATCAAGTGAAGATATTTTGAGGATAAAGAAAACATGGAGTTTCTTGGTAAATAATAGGGAAGCAAATTAGTAAAAGTGAGGATAATAGAGGGAGCAAACTGCTGGAGAAAATGAGATTGCTTGTGTATATTGAGGAGTTAATGTTGGCAAAGAGAAAGACCACATTGTCATGTGTAACAGATAAAAGAGGAGATAACTGAAAAAGGCAACCAAAAAATAAGAGTTAAGAAAGAAAGGATAAGGAGGTGTTCTCAGTTAATATCCTTAATTTTTCAGTTAAATATGAAGGAACATTCTCAGCTAAGAAAGGAGGGAAAGAAGGAGGTGTAGTAGGTTTGAAAAAAAGCAACCCACTATATAGTATATAGCCCATCAGTCAGCAAGTATTTATTGTGCAAAACGTGTCAGGCACTGTGCTAAGTGCCAGGAAAATGATAGAAAGGCAAAACACAGTCTCTGCCTCAAAAAGTTCATCCAGGATGCAAACAACTATGTATATAGAAGCTAAATGCAGGACAAATGAAAAGTAATCTCAGAGGGAAGGAGCTATCAGGATATAGTAAAAGCAAGGAAAGGTGTAGTTTGATATGAATCTTGAAGGAAGCCAAGTAAGAGTTGGAGGTGAAAAGGAAGAGTATTCTAGGCATGGAAATAACCATGCAAATCCACCATCCAGAGATAGAGTTGTATGTGAAGAACAGCAAATAGGCCACTGTAGTTGAATTATAAAGGGTAAAGAGGAGAATAAAGTATAAGACGACTGGAAAAATAAGAAGGCAACCATTGTCACCTTGGATCAACCTACAATATTCAGGGCTCCACTTTTCCACGTAAGCCAATGCTTGCCATCATTTTAGAGTATCTTGTTTCCCACCCCAAGCAAAGCTAAATAGAATATAACATGCATGTGGTTCAACTTAACCATTTATGTAATACTAAATTGATTGCTGGTATTAACTAGATGGCATTTGACAGAAAAAATATGATGCAACTTTTGCTGTCCCAGATAGAGTGGCTTTATTTTTTCACAAAATATTAAACTAAATTCTAATCTGAAACAGAGTTGTAAGCTTCTCTTGGACATGGAATACTGTTCACTTTTGTCATTGCAATCATACCCATAATCAAATTGGCATTAACCATATTCAGGTATAAATGACAAAGGTTATCTCAACTCTACAATAGGAATTGTACAATCTATAATAATAATCTACAATAGGAAAGACTCTGCTTTCATTTGCAGAAATTTACACTGACAAAAGCTATCAGTTTTAGCTTAAGATTTTCTCAAACATTTGTTATATTTACAAGTAATTTTGGAATTGGAATATGTGAAAAGCATGCTACTACAGCAAATTTACTAATGTCTATGTTAGGAAAAAGTTAACTAATTATGAATAAATGTAAAGTGAAAGTATATGTCAATGAACCCAATTTGAAAGCAAACAAAAGGTTTTCAGTTATGATTACATACTGGGTATCGAAACAATGATTGTATATCAACACAGAATTTACTCTTCCAATGCAGATCAACACCTTCTCTGTAGCTGGCAATCTTAAAATTACTTTCATTACTGAGAATTTGAGTGATCTTATTAAGGTTTCATAGCCAATAAGTGTGACAGATAGGACTTGAATCCAAGTGTTCCTGACTTCAAAAACAGCTCTATGTAGTCATGTCTGCCCATTCCCTCTCATAATGATTGTTAAATTTTCAGTGTGGCCATTTACACCTCAAAAATCAGCAAAGGGTTGGGGTTTGATTGATTGTTTTGTATATTTTCTAGGCTAAAGAAAATTATAGAAAAAATATTAATAAATTAAACTCAAAAGTGTGTCAAGCATACTTTAAACATTTACCAGCACATTCCTAGATGTCTACCACATTATCTCTCTGACTACATGATAGGTATGCTAAATACAGTACTTTGTGTTGATCCTTTTCTCTTACATTTTCTTTTTCCTCTTTCTTCCTACATACACCAGATCATCTATGTGGCAAGAAATGCCAAGGATAACATGGTCTCCTTTTTCCATTTCCAAAGAATGAATAAAGGACTTCCAGACCCAGGAAGCTGGCAAGAGTATTTTCAAACATTCTTGGAAGGCAAGGGTGAGTGAAGTACAAGAACACTTCTGTTGTAAAGGAAGCACCACAATGAGGCAAACAAGCATACCTGGGCTCTGAAACTTTCTAGCAGATGGGTAACGAATCTTGTAACAATGGGAGTACCAAGGGACTGGGAATTAAGGCTGTTTGCATGTAGAATACAATTGGAGGGCCACTTTCTCTACAAGAAATTGTTTCAACCAGAGACATCTTTTAGCATGAACCAATGTGAACTGCAACAAGGAGCATTTGATTTAAAATCAGAAACTTCCTAATCTGTATTAATTTTTTAATATGTAAGCATGCTTTCAAAACTATACCCAAGGGGGCAGTTAAGAGGTACAGTGGATGGAGTACCAGCCCTGAAGTCAGGAGGACCCGAGTTCAAGTCCAAACTCAGGCACTTAATACTTTATGGCTGTGTGACCATGGGCAAGTCACTTAACTCCAATTACCTCAGGGGGGAAAAAAAAAAGGAAAGAAAGAAAAGAAAACCACCCAATTCATAACTTTCTTGCATATGTGTTAATAAGTTTTCCCAGAGCAATGACCATTGACAAATTACTGTTTTGGCCACGTCAATTCTTGCTTCCCTATGAATTGCCAATGATTTGAATTGTTTTATAACTTTTTCGAGTGTGTAATTTTAACATTTTTAAAATAATACACCCTTTAGAAGTAAATATAATGTATTTATCAAAAAGGGCCAGTAGGTGGCGCAGTGGGATAGAGCAAGAATCCTGGGGTCAGGAGGACCTCAAAAATGGCCTCAAATATTTACAAGCTTCATGATACCCTTTGCCACATACACTTTCAAAAAAAGAATATAATCATGAAGAGTCAGACATGACCAATCAATAAAATGACAAGAATAAAGAGAAGCCCTTAGTTCAAATCCAACCTCAGATGTTGGACTGTGTGATCCTGTATAAGTCACTTAACCTCTCTGCCTCAGTTTCTTGATCTGTAAAATAGGGATAATAACAGCACCTACTTCCTGGAGTACTGTGAGAATAAGATTTTTAAAAATATTTACAAATCTTAAAGTCTTATATAGATGCTACTAGCTATTATTATTACAAATTTAAAACCTTCTACCATGTTCTCTCCCTCTGGTTTCTCATTCAATCCTAGAACAATTCGGGGCCTCAAATGGGATTCCTAATCATTCAAAAGTTGAGCCCAACAACAAGAGATTAAAGAATGTCTGTTGTCCTGTATGTGATATGCACTTGGACAAACAATCCACATCGCTCATCCATCAGCATATAATTCACACTAATAATGGCTAATATTTATGTAGTGATTTAAGGTTTGAAATGTGCCTTACAAATATATGTGCATATATAAATACACATAATGATTTTCTATGCAGTTTTTTTTTTTTAACTGACCTCATATTCTCTCTGAAACTAAGGTACATTTTGTGATCCATCCATTCTTCTGGCAAAGTTGTGTACAACTGATCACAAATCATAGATTACCATAATCTCCAATAATTTAAAGTTTAAAATAATCAAAGGCAGGAAGGAAAGAGGAGAGAGAGAAACACACATGATACATATGAGCAAGCTGCAACACATTATAAAGAATATGTGCAGAGAAGCTATGTAAACATCACAAGAAAAAAGTCTGACCAGAAAAAAGCAAAGAGATGCAAAGAAAAATGGTTAATGAACAGTTAACTAATGAACAGGCCATATACTCCATTGATATCTAGGCAGTGTCAAAAAACATAAAAGGAAACCCCCTTTACTGGGTATATTAAGTAAGTCCTCCATATTTAAAAGACAGTGACAAGAGAGTCACAGAATGGAGGGGTTAATTGCCATGTACATTATTAAAAGGATTATTTACATCAATGAGATCATAGATCCACTGATGAATTGGAGAAGAAAAACTTCCTGGGGTTTTCCTAAGCTACAAACAAACTGTCCTGACTTCCTTGAGAAAGATGAGGAAGCTGGCAACCAAGCAGCAAATATTGGAAACCATACAATAAGAATATTCCAGGGCAATTAGATGGTGCAGTGGATAGAGCACCAACCCTGAAGTCAGGAGGAACTGAGGTAAAATCTGGCCTCAGACACTTAACACTTCCTAGTTATATGACCCTGGGCAAATCACTTAACCTAACTATCTCAGCAAAGAAAAAAAATATTCCTTATTGAACATAAAATATTAAAAAATATGTCATATATGACCAACTTATATATAGGTGACATGTAATCACTTACAATTTGTGATTTAAGAGATATGGCCAATGTTCCCATATTCGAAAATATCACACACCCCTGGGATGTCTCAGGATTTCTCAGTCATTGGAGTTAGTCAGCCAACAAGTTTTTATTTACAACATGTTATGACCGTATCTTAAACCAAAACCCTTCTGACTCTCATTGACTAGCCAACAATAGGTCTCAAACCAAGCCCCAAGTGGTCACTGTTTAGGTCCTGATAAACTCTGAGGGAATATAAATAGTAGTCATTTCTATTTTGGCCAGAAAATCTGAGAGTCTTTCCAACTGACATATATTGAAGACCTTAGCTTAAAAAAATCAAGGTCTCCCTCTGCATCCAGGACCATCTCCAGGCATCCAGATCTTTATCTGGCCACTGGACCCAGATGGTTCTGGAGGGGAAAGCGGGGTAGGTGACTTTGCTCCCTTACTTAAATTCAACTCATTTTGCCTGTCATGGTCTTCTTTGAGAATAAAGGACAAGCACCAACAACTATATGCCAGGCACTCTAATAAGTGCTGTGGATACAAAGAAAGGCAAAAACTCAATCTTGGAGGTAATCTCAGAAGAAAGGCACTAATGGTGAACTCAATAATACAAACAGATACACAGCCTGAAATGCAAATTCCTCTGGGACAGATAACATGAATATGTCATCAAAATCTTAGTGTGAATGGTATAATAATATCGCTGACTAATGTGACAGAATTAAAAAATGACTCTCCAAACTATGTGCAAAGGGCTATCAAACTCTGCACACCCTTTGATCCAGCATTGTCTACTGCGCCTGTATCCCAAAGAGATCAGAAAAGAGTACAAAAGTGTTTGTAGCAGCTCTTTTTGTAGGTGAAAAAACTGGTAACTGAGTGGATGGAAGAAAAGATTATGGTATATGAATGCAATGGAATATTATTGTTGTATAAGAAATGACGAGCAGGCTGATTTCAGAAAAGCCTAGAAAGACTTATATGAACTGATGCTGAGTGAAGTGAGAAGAACCAAGAGAACATTGTCCAAAGTAATAAGATTTATGTAATGATTAGTTATCATCAACTTAGCCTTTTTAACAATGTGATGATTCAAGGCAATTCCAATAGACTTCCAGAAAGAGAACTATGGAGGCTGAAAGTGGATCAAAGCATAATATTTTCACCTTTATTATTGTTGTTGTTTGCTGTTTTCTTTTCTTTCTCATGGGTTTTTCTTCTTTTGATCTGATTTTTCTTACACAATATGGCGAATGTGGAAATCAGTTTAAAAGAATTGCAGATATTTAATCTGTCAGATTACTTACTGTCTTGGGGAGGATGGGAGAGGGAGAAAAATTTGAAACATAAAGCTTTACAAAATTGAATGTTAAAAACTATCTTTACATGTATTTAAAAAAATAAAATATTATTAAAATATTTTAAATGACCCTTTAAGATACAAAACAAACATTTTAATAGAAGCAAGTGTGGAGAGATGCTATATGTATCAAGTCTCTGGATCATGAGAAAAGTGAGGTATTCTGCAAGAAGAGATAAGATAAAAAACCAAACATTTCTTGCTTGATAGTTAGCTGGATTCAGCCCTTCCCTCACATAGGTATTCCAAAAGTGAAGTCCAGTCAGTTAGCATCAGGCAAGCTAGGTTTAACCACTAAGTTTGTTAGCTGGACATTAAACACCAGGAGCAGAATTTGGGATCTATATGTCAGAATAAAAAGGAAGTAAAAAGCAATAAGATGGTCAGCATCAAGACCAATGTTGAAACCAGAAAGTCTGAGGAAGTGGGGTCCACAAATTCAGGGGCAAAGGCCCAGGTCAGTTCCTACTTGATGCAGAAACAGACTATAAACTAAAAGTGTGCTTATGATAAGCACAAGTCTCTTATCCCTCAAAGTAAGCAGCAGGAGACATTCTGTCCTTAACTATTTGTAACCAAGATAACCATGTTCTCCTCTTTCAGGTCTATGGGGATCCTGGTATGACCATGTGAAAGGATGGTGGGAAGCAAAGGACATTTACCCCATTCTCTACCTCTTCTATGAAGACATTAAGAAAGTACATAATTTTGATTGTGATTATTTGCCTATTTTACCTATTTCAGTTTTATAAAAGTAATGAAATCTAAAGACTAACAACATGTCACAGTGCTGGTCTTGGAGTCAAGAAAATCTAAGTTCAAATTCTGCCTCTGATTTAGTAACTCTGTGACTGAGGGCAAGTCAAATAACCTTTCTAAACCTTAGTAAACTCTTTGGGTTGCATACACATTCTACATTCTTAAAAATTATTGAGATTCCAAAGAATTTTTTATGTGAGTAGTATATATTGATATTTACTATATTAGGAACTGTAATTGATATATTTAAAAAAATTTTTTTTAAATAACAAAAGCAGGAACACCTAAGTGATAAAGTGGATAGAGCACCAACCCTACAGTCAGTAGGACATGAATTTAAATCTTACTTTACACACCTGATACTTACTAGCTTTGTGAGCCTGGGCAAATAACTTTAACCTCAATTGCCTTGAAAAAAAAATAGCATAACCATTACACATTAACTTAAGGAATAAAGTTTAACTTTAAAATTTTCATTTTCCAAACCAAAACATAATAGTGAAAAGAATAGCATTTTGAACATAGTTTTGCAAATCTAGGGAATATCTGGCTAATAGAAAACAGCGAGAATCTTGTATATGCTTTCTACATTTAATCCATTGTAATATGTTGTTTTGATTGACATCTATAAAGAAAATCTGGCCTCACATAGACATGTATTAAGAAAAGGAAAGACTCCTTCATGGACAAATAATATCTTAGAATTAATCTTAAAGAGCTACTAAATGATGCAGTTGATAAGAGTGCTGGTCCTAGAGTCCAGACATCCTTCCTGAGTTCAAAACTGTCCTAGATGCTTTCTAGCTACATCTAGGGCAAATCACTTCATCCTGTTTGTCTCAGTTTCCTCATATGTCAAATGAACCAACCTAAAATACCAGTAACAAAGAAGCCTTGAAATTTATGCAAGTCACTGCCTCAGATTACCAATTTAAAAAATAACTAACCCAGGAATTATAGGAAGGAATGGGTTAGCTATCTTAGGGTAATGATAAATAGGTAATATTGAAATAGGGTCTGAGATTAATAAATAATAATGATGATGAAATAACTGGCATTTTATTATGCTTTAAGATTTGCAAAATACTTTACAGATAATAAGACTGATAATAGATAATTGCTATTACATTTTACAAATGAGGCAACTGAGGCAGATAGAGGTAAAGTGACTTATCCAGTGTTGCACAGCTACTCCTGTTTTTCAGGAAGGACTTAAATTTAGAAGGTGCAATGGAGAACATACCAAGTCTTGAATCAGGAAGACTTGAATTCAAGTCTTACTTTAAACACATACAAAACTGTTTGACTCTGGGCAAGTCATTGTACCAGTATCCTCATCTATAAGGTGAGCAACATAACAGCACCTACCTACAAGGGTTGTTATGAGAATCAAATGAGATGATTGTAAAGTACCTAGTATAGTGTTTAGCTCATGGTAAAAGTCATATAAATGTTCATATTATCTTGCTATTGTTATTATTATTCCAGATGCAATATTCTATCTACTATGCCACCTTTTTGGCATCTCTGAATTAGACAGAAAAAAACCTCTACTTTTATAAAGAATTGCTTCCTTCTCTCCACGTTGGAAAAAATCCATCATTGTGCCTTTTAAGCTACATGAAAGCAATATTAACCCTTCTCTTATCACCAAATAAGTTGCATGAAACAGGATTTTAAGTTTAAACAAAATCACAAAGTTTACAAATTTAGCACTGACCAAGAATCAGAATCTTGCTTCTGACAGAATTGTATTGCTCAAGACTTTGGACAGAACTTCTTATTAAAATCTCAATTACCCTCAAAACTGACAGCTTCTTGTACAATATGATGAATATAGAAATGTGTTTAGAAGATCTAGATTGGATTGCTTGCTGTAGGGGACAGAGAGGGGGAAAAAGAGAAAAATTTGGAACACAAGATTTTGTGAAGGTGAATGTTCAAAACTATCCTTGCATGTATTTAGAAAAATTAAAAAAAAAAAACTACTTTAAAAAACTGGTCTTCAGAACATGTTAAGTATAACCAACAGGTTTATAAAGAGATGCATCACAACTCCCATGATTAGTGCTCTACTGTCATACCAACTATGACATTCAATTTTAATATAAAGTGAAGAAGTTCACTTTTCTTTCCATTTTCTCTGCAGGATCCCAGGTGTGAAATTAAGAAGGTGATGGAATTCTTGGGGAAGAACCTGGATGAAAAAGTTTTAGATAAAATTATCCATTATACTTCATTTAATGTAATGAAGAAGAATCCCATGGCAAACTACACATCTGACCCCCAAATGAATCATTCTGTGTCCCCATTCATGAGGAAAGGTAATGTCTATGTTCTTTCACTAAGTTAAAATGAATTTATCCAATTAAATTCGTGGCTCAAGTCAACACCCAGGAAGCACCCAAACTGCATTATCACCCATAGTTTTGAACCTCAATATCACGTGAATGTGTCATACTAGAATCAGCCATATGTCATATGTAAAATTTATCTTTGGAGAGAAGTAAATTTATGGGGTCATTCCAAGGGATGTTGGAAGCAAGATTGGAACAGAACATGGCAAGAAGGAAATGTAGCTAGAGGAGGAGTTATCATCTGAATCTAAGTTGCTGTCCTTTTAGGGAACCTAGAAATGATTTGAGATGCCTCTGTTTCCCAAGTTCTCCATCTAATTTGATTGTGACCCTTTGCCAGTCTATGAGAAAAGCTGAAACAATTCTCTAATCAAGATAATACTTATTAAGAGGGGCATTCAACCTGATAATAAAAGATGGGAGTACTTTAATAAAAGATGATACCACTTCTGGCCAAAAGACCCCAAATTGATAATACAACTCATTTTTATAAGCATAGAACAAAGAACAGAACAGAAATCATATTATCAGCCACCATCACAGGGATGAGGGATCATTATTGATTACATCAAAGAAAGTGGGCATAATTCACATGTGAGATGGGAACAAATTCTAAGGAATGCTTTTGTGAATTTAAGTATCCCAGCTGCATCCTGAAGTTACTTATAGGGACCCAGATATACAAACTCACTGGCATCTGAGGAACAGATAAGAGCAATGAATTGCTAAAGATGAGAAGTCAGTCCAGCTTCTCAAGGATAACACACAAACCTTGCAGAAAATGCTGAAATAATGGTTTATGAGAGAATTGACAATAAGAGTTTTTCTTTAACAATGATTATGGGAAAGTTTAGACCTTTAGTATCTTCAAAAAAAAAAAAGGTGATTGAACTTTTGCCCGCATAAACTACTCTCAGATAGAAGAGGTTTTAAGTTTGTTATATGGAATACAGAATATGGTCACAGAAAAAAAATCACAGAGTAAAATCAAATATAAAATATAGGATCAGGAAATAATTCTCTCACATATAAATATAGCTTAATATCATATTCAGGAACAAAGGAAAAAAGGAAATACACTTGAAATATATTCAGACAACTTCCAAAGGCTATTTGCCCATAATTTTTCCCAGGTCTCAATTACCTCCAACCTATCTGTAAGCATGCCCCAAACCCAGAAGTTACCTGATTCACATCATTCAGAGATCTAGACTTAGAAACTCTCATTTAATATCCTCAATGTTTAATTTAGAAAATGTCCTAAGTGTCCCCCATTAGCTTTCTCCTGGACTGGCAAAGGGTCACAATCAAATCAGATGGAGAACTTGGGAAACAGAGGCATCTCAATTCACTTCTAGGTTACCTAAAAGGACAGCAACTTAGATTCAGATGATAACTCCTCTCTAGCTACATTTCCTTCTTGCCATGTTCTGTTCCAATCTTGCTTCCAACATCCCCTGCCTCACCACTGACCCCATAAATTTACTTCTCTCCAAAGGTATAGATAACCTCCTCATTAAAACCTTATCATAGGAAATGGCTGCAGAACAAAGGCTCTTTTGCCTCTTCTCCTTGCTTCATCTTTTCTCTGTTTTTATGATATTTTTATATTTTTACTTATTAATATCTTATATATTTTCTGGTATTTTTATATTTTCCCCAACATGACACTCCAATTACCTTACAATCAAGCCATTCAGCTCCTTTCATGTCTCAATATTGAGGAGGCAGCATTGCACAGAAAAAAGCACCTTCACTAAGTCTGAAGTCAGAGGATTTGCATTCAAATCCTATCCTAGATAGTATCTGTGAAAATGGGGAAGTAATTTATCCTCCCCAGGCCTCCGTTTCCCCATAAACAAAATGAAAAATTTGGATTGAATGAGCTTTGAGGTGCCTTCTGGTGTTGGAAACTTGAACAATTCACATTATTTGGGCAAGACCCAACTTCAAAAGTTCCTCCTTCCCAATGAAACAATATGACAAAACTACAAACACAGAAAGCAAAATGTTTACCTTAATTGTCCTGCTAGTTAACAACCTCTAGTTAAGATTTCAATTAGGTAGAATAATTAATGCCTTTTCTTTATCATTTTAACATTTGATCCTAAGGCTCAGAGAGATTAAGCAACCTATTCAATATTACATGTCTAGTGTCAGAGATAGTATTTGAACCTTTATCTTCCTAATGTCAAGGTAGCATTCTATACAACACTCGCTAGAGTGTTCCCTCTTCTGTGTGACAGCCTTTCAATGATTTGATTGGAGGTAAAAGAGAAAGGAATCATGTGAATCTTGAGTCATCTGTTTTTATTTAAAATGCCTACTAATATTTTTGTTGCTATATTTTAGGTATGATTGGAGACTGGAAAAATTATTTCACTGTTGCTCAGAACGAGAGATTTAACGAAGAGTATAGGGAAAGGATGGCTGATACTACACTCTCTTTCTCCATGGAATACTAAGAAGAAAAATCTGGGATTGAGACAAAATGATGCGTTTTGTACTCACAGAGTTTTAAAGTTGAAGAAGCTATCATTATATTCTCATACAACAAACAATATTCTCATAAAAGTGGCTAAAAATAAATAAAAATTTTAGGCACATTTCTGAACCCTTTTTAGAATAGTGGCTCCATCACCTCACAAACTATATATTCTTTTTTCATTCTCTCCTCCATAGATATTTAACATAAGTGCATTTCCATGATACTATTCATGATAAAGATTGAATCTAGCATATTTCTGGCATGTGTGTTGATATATGTTCAATTTTATTTATCTTGTGCCCTCTTTGATTATGCTACCAAATCCATAAATAACCATGTTACAGCTATAGACTCTTCAATTTTAAGCCACAAAATGAAAAATATAGAAAAAGTTTAGCAAACATGATGATTTTTGCTAAGTCATCCTATTCCTTGGTTCCTTATAGCAAAAAAAAAAAAAAAAAATTTGCATAGACAAATTCAGTCTAATCCTTAAAGATACTTATTTCATGTAATTTCTCATTACAATTAATTCAGGTAAAACTTAGAATCATAGAATTTCAGAATTAGAAGGAACTTCAGCCATATATCTCAGAATTAATATATTCATTCCCCCAAATGAATTGTTTCCATTATACAATCCACCTGTCACAGGGTTATTCAGTCTTAAAAGTAGGGTAAAGCTATAGTGTATAACTCATTAACATCAATTATTAGGAAGTTATTTTTCCTGATATCAAGTCTAAATTTCCCTCCACTTCTCTCAACTATTGTTCCTAGTTCTGAAACTTTTTGAGGCTAAAAACAATCTATTCCCTCTTCTGTGTGACAGCCTTTCAATGATGTGGTTGAAGGTAAAAGGGAAAAGAATCATATACCCTTAAGTAAAAGGGAAAAGAATCATATACCCTTAAGTTCTCCCTCCCCTCTAGGTAAGACATCATCTTCAACTTCAATGGATCTTCATATCACAGATGAAGGGTATTAGCCAAGCTGGCTGATTCCTTTAAATATTCTCCAAATTATAAAGTTTATAAAATGTCATGCCCAGAACTGTACATAATAGTTCAGAAGTTTCCTGGCTAGGATAGATTATTCCACTTTCTTGGAAACTCTGCCTCTTTTAATGAAGCCCACAAATGAATTAGCTTCAGGGGCTGCTATATGCTATCATATTGACCTAAGAAGTCGACTAAAAACTCTATGTAATTTTTCCATCTATAAATGTTTCTGATGTAGCCAGGAGTAGAATTTATCAATTTATATTGTCCATGCCTAAAATATGACATGAATATGACAGCTGAAATATGACAGTCAAAAACCCAATGCAGAATAGTGAGTTTCTAATTTAAATATATGGTAATTTTTCTTTTATTTCCCTTCTAATCCAACCCTGTTAGAATTATATGAAAGTTTCTTTCTCACTGAAAGTATCAGCATTTTCATCCTTATATGAATAGAATCCTGATTTTTTTTTTGTTTACATATAAGGCATATGGGTCTGGATAGATGTCAATACACTATATTGAAACAGTCACCTTTCCAATTAATTTATCTGAGGGAAGCTAAACCATAGCCATGGTAACCTCTTGACAAATGCATAATGTAAATTACCTAATAGGAAAGAATCATTCTCCAGTGAAGAATGAAATGATTATTCTCTTCACATATTTAGTATGAAATTGACAACACATCCACAACATCTCTTCCATCTTCTATTCTGCTTTCCCATTATAATCACCCTAGTTCAACCCCTCATCTCTTCCCACCTAAACTATTATAATGTTCATAAAGAATCATAGAATATTATACCTAAAAAGAATATTGAATCAAAATCTAGCCACTTTACAGGTAAATAAACTAAAACTCAAAAAAAATTATTGACCTATGGTCATATAGCTAATATAGGGAAGTAACAAAACTCAAACTCAAGTTTTCAGAGACTCATGAGTCAAAGCCTTATGACTTCCTTCCCTGAATGCCTATTTCCAATCTATTCTTACTTTTATCCAAATCTTCTTAAACTGTGAGTTATAGCTCCTTATAGGGATCACATAAATGTGGGAATCACAAAAAATTTGGCAATAGTAAAAGATGCAACCATTCTGCCAAGATTTAATTTTTTTTAAGCTTTTTATTTTTCAAAACATATGTGTGGACAATTCTTCAACATTAGCCCTTGCAAAACCCTGTGTTCCAATTTTCTCCCACTTCCCCCACGTCTTCCTCCAGATAGCAAGTAGTCCAATATATGCTAAATATAGTAGAAATATATGTTAAATCCAATATATGCATACATATTTATATGATTATTGTGCCACACAAGAAAAAAGCAAAATGAAATGCAAGAAAACAAAAAGTGAAAATGTTATGTTGTGCACCACCCTCAGTTTCCACAATCCTCTCTCTGAGTGTAGATGGCTCTCTTCATCACGGAAGAATTGGAACTGGTTTGAATCACAAGATTTAATTCTTAATGTAAAAAATAAGCACATTATAAGAGACAAACATTTTACCAAGAACTCTACAATTCCCCTGATGAAGCCAGGAAAGAATTTTTATTCACAATCTTACAGGATCAATGTCCAGAATCTTAGAATCACCAGAGTCTGCTCTTTTATACTCTGTGCCCCAAATGCAAGTCCCTTCCCTGATTTCCCATTGACATGGTATTACAGAGGTTACAGCCTATCCAGAGCACCTAATTCCCCCATAGTTGAGTCTCTACCCCTAATTACATTTCTTTTTGGCATTCACCTTATTTGGACATAATTCAGTTTTCCCTCCCACCTACCCCCATCCCCATCCCAAATTCTCCATTGGCTAGGTAGGATAGAGATAGTCTATCCAGAGCACCTAATTCCCCTATATGAGTCTGAGTTCCCACCTCTGATTACATCTCATAGCCTGTTTCTTATTCTAATTTATGGTTTCCCTCAATAAATTTTCTTTCCTTTGTTCCATGTCAGCCTTAATCCTTAGGTTCCATTTCTTAGGTTTCAGTTTCATTTCTCTGATTTAAATTTCATTTCTCTGCATTTCTTGAAGTTTCATAAACCTTCATCTAATTCTCACAACACCCACCACATTGGGATGCAAATTGCTTTCATCTTTAATAAATGGTAAAATTATATGTATACCAAAGAATTGTTTGGAAAGAAGTTCTGGGGCAGCTAGGTGGTGCAGTGGATAGAGCACCAGCTGGGAAGTCAGGAGGACCTGAGTTTAAATCTAGCCTTAGACACTTAACACTTCCTAGTTGTCACTTAACCCCAATTGCCTCAGAAAAAAAAAAAGCCAAAAAAAAGTTCTTTATGATTTACTGTTATGAGCCAGAATTCTGTATTTGAAACAAGGATTCTTACAAGGCACTAACTCAGTGGAATTGATAAGACTATGGTTATCTAGTTTAGCATGATGATTAATAGTTCTCTAGTTCAGTACATATATTTAGTACTTAATATAGTTCCACAAGAATCACATCTATGATAATGTAATTAAAATAGAACATATAAAGCTGGGACAAACTCAGCCAGAGTCAGAGCCAGAGAGACTCAGAGAGCTCAGAGCCAGAGCCAGAGAAAACAAGAGGATTGGAGACAGGAGCTCAAGCTCTCCGAGCCAAAGAGAGAGACATTCACTTCATCTCACACCACGATGGTGGCTGGCCTCCTGCACTTCCCCCACTGAGAGCAAGGCAGGTCTAAAAGGCTCTCCAGAAAGCTGCCCAGCCCCAGGCAAGGAGACAATAAAGAATTTGGACTTTATCCCTGGCTATTCTCGTGATGATTACTGAACCGAAACAAGGCTGGTCCAAAGACCTCCAGAAAACCAACAAGAACATTACAATTTATTATCAGTAAATGTTTGATTTGTATACCTATTTTATATATCTATATATAGAGATTGATTTAAAATTTCTTGGGATAAAAGGGATCATAAATGGAAAAAGTTTAAGAAGCCCTGCTTTCTATTGATGGGAATCCTAAACCAGTTTATGATTTTAAACCAGCTTATTCTCAAGAATTATTAATAAATTCAACCTGTTCCTATTATTAATCATATCAATCAGGTCAGTTTTCCCAGACTGTCCTGTTTGCACAGAATTATGTGAACCTGAGTCCACTGTTAACCCATTCATGCTATCTTCAAATCACTGAGACTGTCTTGATTAACATATCTTTGGACAACCAAACTCCTTCTGGTTCCTCCCCTTATTCCTTAGATCCTGTTCCCCCATTTCTCTTGCTCTCCCCTGAGACTTGAAAAGTCATGTCCCACGCAAAAACAAGTTGATCAATCAGTTTGAGTCCATAAGTTATTCCACATAAATAAATGGTAAATCTCTATTGTCTGTGATGTTTGTTTCAAGAAGTTCACCACTATGCTCTCTCAAATCTGTGTCCTATTTCTATTACTTCTGGTGTCTTTATTTTCATTTCAATATCACTACTAAGTAATAAACATCCATATGGTATTACATCCTGTACATAGAAATAGTATAGTGACTGTTTATTGTCTACCAAATAGAGTATTACCTCCTATCTCTGGCTTCCTTCAAATCACCTCTAAAATCTCAGCTTTCACTAGAAATCTTCATCAACCCCTTTTTAATTCTAGTGTCATCCCTCTATTAATTATTTCCTATTTATTCAGTAGATAATTCACTTTGTCTATATTTGCTTTCATGCTGCCTCCCTCATTAAATTTAAACTGCTTGTGCATAGAAACATTCCCAGTAAATCAATCAATAAACTTTTATTAAGGTTATTGATTGTAGGCACTATAGCCAAGTCCTATGGATAGAAAAAGAGGCAAAAGTATTTAAGTTTCTACTCCCAAGGAGGGAAGTTGCAGAAGAGTTCTAGTAAAAGATGAAATTTTAGATGGGACTTGAAGGAAGTCAGTGAAGTCAGAAAATAGGGTTGAGTAATGAGAGAATTCCAAGAATGGGGGACCAGCCTACATTCTTGTCCCTTACCTTCCTTTCTCCATGCTTTTTCTCACATTAACCCCTACATCTCAGAATATTCTTTCCCCACATACCATCATACATTCGTGTAGATCCATCCCTTCAAGACCCACCCAACTGAGATAGCACCTGCCACAAAGCCTTTGCCGAACTCTTCTCAGTTCATCCCCCTCTTTCTACTTGTGCCCAAAAAGAAATATCTATTTCTTCAAATTCCTCATAGCATTTTCCCTTCATATTCATCTCATTGTCCTTTACATCACTTATTTATGTACCCATGTAGCTCCTTGAAAATCAGATCTGGATATGACCCTGAACTTCTTTAGAACTTCCTTCCTTTTTTCCTTCCCTATTCTCTTCCTTCCTTTCTTACTCCTTCCTTCTTTCTCCTTAAATTCGAAGACTAAATTTCTTTCTTAAGGATCAAGGTTTAAACATAAATCATTTTGGCTTTCTCATTTATTGGCCAACAAAAGGTCCCAGGTCAAGTTAATTTGATCTTTGTTTTGGCCCTGATGACCCCAGAGTGAATGTAAGTAACAAAACAATTAAAAGATTGATATTACAAAAAAAAAAAAAAAAACCCACACACAAAAAATCCAAGTATGACTTGAAAGAAGTTATATGAGAAGATACTCTTTTTGCAGGGGTATAGTACTTTTTTGATGTTTTGACCACTTTTGCTGATTTTTTTTCTATTCCAAAGAAACAACTGATGGATTCTAAATGCAGGTTGAAACATACTATTTTTACTTTATTTTTTTCACATTTCTTGTTCTTTTGGTCTGTTTCTTCTTTCACAGCACAACTAATATGGAAATATGTTTTACAGGTTTATACATACACAACTTATGTAAAATTGTTTACCTAAAATGGTAAAGAAGAGGAAAAATCTGGAAGGAGAAAGAAAATTTGAAACTAATATTTTTTAAATGAATCTTTCAAGTTGTCTTTGCATGTAATTGAAAAAATACTATTGAAAAATACAAATAAATAAAAATTTAAAACCTTCAGAAGCATCACACAATGATAGAATTCAATAGTTGAAAGAAACCTCAGTGGTCATCTAGTCCAACCTATATGCTAAAGGAATCTTGCCCCCCAAAGAGGTCTATAGGCTTCACCATACTGCCAAAAAAAAGATTAAGAGTCCCTACTTTAAGCTATTTCTTCTTTTCAGGCTATTTCTTCTACCTTTTAATATACAGATTCTCCAAAACACCAATGAAAGTGAAGCTACTGCTTCTCAGGGTAGTCCATTCCATTTTTGGACAGTTCTAATTGTTAAGAAATCAAGTCTGAATTAGGTTCCTTAGGACTTCTATTTTTTGCTCCTGGTTTTATCCTGTGAGTACATAAAGAATATGTTCTTTCTGCATATAATAGCCTTCCAAATGCTTAAAGACTTATCCCACCTGAGTGTTTTCTACAGACTAACATTCCTGATTTCTTCAACTAATGTTCTTTTATCATGGATTCGAGGTCTTTATCAACCTGGTTGTCTTGCTCTGTACATTTACCAGTTTATTCAGTCTTTCTCAATCCACTTGATGAGGTTAGTGGCACTCAGAGAGTTGTTAAAATCCCCTTATGATCAGCATAAAGGTTCTTCATGAAAGAATTCATGAAACCCTAAATTATTAATTGGCAAAAATGAAACTTTATTGTTGGATAGAAACCAGTTTGCTAAGAAACTGACTTCTATAGTGACAAAATCCTATTGGGGGAATGGAATCTGGCATTGAGAAGAAAATGCCTTCTCAGGAGATAAGGGTCCTTTGGACCTTCTGCAAGGAGTGAGTTTAGAAACTGCCCATTAAAAGGAGTCTTGAGGCTTCAGGAAGCCCAAGTTCTCAACCTAGATGCATATTAGTAGCCCAGATCTCCTATTGGAATTAACAACACTTCAAAGAATTGCTTTTTGACCATGATTTCTAATTGAATCAAAGGTTCTGTCATCCTCAAAAGATAATTTATCTGGGGGGAGACTACAAAAAGGATCACAGATCAAAAGGGAACACAGTTTCAGAGTGATAATCTTAAAGTCCTTCTTTCACACTGTAACCGGTACTGAATAAAATGCTCCAGAAGATGTAGGAGATAGAAAACAGTGAAACTATTACCTACTTTTTAATACTTTTTGTACCTTTAATGTGGCCCAAGATCACATTAGCATTTTTAGAGTCAATTGAACCCATGATATTGCTGAACAAGCCTGAATAATTAAACTGAATTATTTCAGTGCTAGCACCATGCTTGATGCATGGTAGCAGCTTAATTAATGTTTGTTGACTTAGGGAAAAGTCTTCTCTCTCTTCTTTGCTAAGTGCAGACCCAGACCTAAACAAAATTTGAACTTGCCAATTTATCTTTGGCAATCTTTTTGCACTTTTTTCCACTTTTTAATACTTAATCTTCAGGCTATTGGGAACATCAGATATTATTGCCATCTTAAGTCCCCAATTCAGGCCTGTTCTATCCTGGCAAATATTCTACACTTAAAATTATCTACCTCCCTTCTTTCATGTTGTATCTAAATCTGGAGCAAAGGAGCAAGGTAAATGGGCAAGGGCATTACAAATAGTTCATCTTTGTAGATATAGAAATGTAGAGCTATAGATGGGGAGGTAAGAGGTAAGACTGATAGCCACTTGCTCTAAAATGTGATGAAAGCCCACCATTTTGACCCAAACTAGTTAAGGCTGAACATAGTGGGAACAGATAAAAGCAAAATCCAAAGTCAGAAATAGGAAGAGTCATGGCAGAAAGAGAAGTCAGTAAGTGCTGGTGAGATCAGGACAAAGACGTTGTACAATGCCAGATTTAGAGATAAGCATGTCTACACAGGCTTTCATTCTATTAGGGATACACAAGCTCATTCCCCTTAGTCCTCCCAGTGGTCTTGTGGGTCAGAGATAAATAGAAATGAGACATGGCCAGAGTCCAGATCATGCTTTACCCTGTGCCTTTAGGATCTCAATTACTCTACTTCTCTTCTAGTGTTTGTCCTGGAGAGAGGGTGAGAAATCAAGATCCACAAATCAAAATTTCCATTCCCTCAAGTTAATCTCGCTAACAAAAACAATCTCATTGAACAAGTTCATATTGGAATATTTGTTCATATTTGAATATTTATGACTTTTTAGTCCCATTAGTGGTACTTGCATTTTTTTTTTACAAGGATACTTATTAAACCAAAGGAATCTCCTAGTGGAAGAATTTCAAGCAAGCTAAGAAAATTAAGTGAAAAATTTCTGTCACTAAGAGGAAAGATTTTTTTGGACTGAGAGAAAACCATAGGTAATTTCTATTCCTGGAAGTCTATCCCTACAACCAATTTCTCAAGGCCAGAGTTTCTTAATCTGGGACCCATTAATTTAGAGGAAGAGAGACAGAGAGATAGAGAACTATATTTCAATATGATTGTTTTCCTTTATAATCTTATATAATTTTATTGTATGCAATTAAAAGCACCATACTGAAAAGGGGTCTCACCATAATAGACTTCACCATACTGCCAACAAAAAAGAAGCTATTGCTTCTTTTCAAAAATGCCTCCTTTCTTCCACTTTTTAATATACAGATTCTCCAAAAGTTCCAAATTTCTTCACAGTGTATCTCAGGCAATTCTTGGGGTTCCATTGATTTGTTGGCAGAAGTTAAATGGCATTTTAAGCCATTTACTGCCACCAAGTCTCTCCCAAATCATAAATTTTTTATGTCATTATTGACTATTGCTCTTTGAATTTAATTAATTCCCCATTACATTCTCTGTGGATACAAGTCATGACTTAGAGAAAGCATGAGACAAGGTTGGGAATTGAAGAGTTTCCTATTCCCTCCTGTTTCAACTGGTTGCTATGAAACCAACAACAAGAGACATCTAAAGAAGTAAACATCCCACTATGTACAACACTTCCAATTTAATCCAAAGAGTTATTTGTCAGAAAGGAAATCAGAAGAAAAGAAAAAGAAAGAAAAAGGGAGATAGAAAGAAGAAAGGAAGGAACTGACATCTTTGTGTGAGTATTTAAACATTTAAAAATAACATACTACACAGTACAATAATAAAAATACACTGTGTGATGACAAAATTCTGCTGGCATACATATAGCAAGAAGAATTGTATAAGAAGCAAAAAATATAAATTAAAATATTATTAATTCTCTTGCCACTTAGCAAAGTGTGTAACTTAGTAATAGTATGCGTTTAGTACTATCATTTTAGCAGCATTATCAATATGGCCTTCCAGTTATAAAGCTTCTTTCTTCTTTGGAGTGCAAGGTGTTAACATAGCCTGGGATATAGCAATGCAATGTCTGCCCATATGGTTTCTATAAAGATTCAATATTTTACTTTTGTTTAATGAAGCTCCATGTGGTTTGAGACAGGGATATATTATTATTTGTATCTCATCATGGGCACCCTCCCAGCAATTACCAGCAGCCAGAGAGTTCTTGCTAATAGTCTATAATTTTGAACTTTGGGGACTCAGAGGAAGAATATATTCCATGGAGGATCTTAGTTTTGGCCCTTTCCCCTGTCTGATATAACTCAATTTCCTCAGCATGGCAAAATGTCAATTCTATTGGAAGAAATCAAATAACTAACAAAGGGCAATTTTAATGATTCCCCATAAAGATTATAAAATCCTTATCTCTGCTTCCTTGCATTAGTGTAATACCCTCCTAATTACTATCCCTACTTCCAATTTTTCTCTTCTCAAACCCATTTTCCATGTAACTGTAAAATTAATATTCATAAAGCATGAATTTGGTCATCTCATTCCATACTTGAAAATTTCTGTGGCAATCTATTGCCAAGATAAAATACAAATTTAAATGCTTTATTCTGGCATTTAAAGCCTTTGTATCTTCCTTTCCATAAAAGTTCCTCTTGTGAAAAGTTCAACTTAGTGAAAGATGAAATTACTGAGTAAATAAAGATTCAAGTTTCCAAACATTTCAATTTATTAAACAATGTATAATAATAATAAATTAGGACCAGGCCTTAGGGCTGGACCCCTAACACAATGGGAGACAGACTTTTATATATTAAAAACAATTAATCAAATAAGGCCAATTAATTAAAGGGAAACAATTAACCAGAATACATTAAGTAACATGATTTTTAATTGGATAAAAGATTAGAGACTTTCTAAGTGGGTAAAGGGAAAGCAAACAGATGCAATTCCATGAATTCAGAAAGAGGTGTCCCACTCCTCTCCAAGTATCTGTAGATACTTGGAAACATGGAAAGTGTCACGAAACATGGAAAGAATAACTGATCAATACAAGGCCAGTTTTCAAATAAGACACTTGTGTTGTTTAAAATTTACAATTGTAAGAAAACTCCTCACATCAATCTTTAGATTTGGGTTTGATTAAGATTCTGGTCAATATAAATAAAAGCCCTTACTTAAGATCTCTAAACTTAAGGTAGAGGTAGTCCAATTTCTCATCTATTCAAGGCTGGATTCAAATAGTACAATAAAAATTTCTCCTAATTTCTACAATGAAATAAAGTTTTTTTTTCCACAAGACAGATATTATACTAAACTCATAATTAAATAGAAACTAAACTTTCTTCAGAATTGAGTTACAAGATAGAGTCAGTGTGATTCACTCAATTCCCCAATTTTTCCAATTCCCTCACATTACTCTTTTTCAGCATTTAGCACATTACTTAGTGCAGTATAAGCACTTTATACTTTAATTTAATAACTTTATTCATATGCTCTCTGATCCAAAAAAAAAGTTCTGCAAAATATTCCCCATGCAACAATACTGTCTTAATTTGAATGAGACACTGTCCTATAAGAATAGTTTTCCCAGTGCAAAAACTCAGAATGAGCTAAGATTGACAAGGAAAACTAAAAGCCAAAAAAAGTGTTGTTTTAAATTCTATTGGAGAGAAAAGGAAGACCCAAGAAGGAACAGAACTGCTTCTTGGGTTAATTTAATAAGGATGATGGATAATAGACAAAAGAAAACTTTGGCTTTGGTTTTCTCTGCCAAGAATGATTTGGATTTTGGAGTAGAAAGAATAGAACAAATGTAGCTAAAAGAAACTAGAAATTAAAGATAAGTAGGAAGATAATTCTAAAGTTTCTACATACCCTTGATGATTTCAAAGATTAGGACCAGACTGACTATATTCCAGTGAGCTTTATTAAGAAAAGATGACCTTATTAAACTAGAACAGATGGTCATGCCAAACTAATTTAATTTCCTTTTACTCACAAGGTAAGCTGGATTGATGGATCAAGGGCTCTGGATATATTTTACCTAGATTTCAGCAAATTATGATACTTCTCATTCTGTCCTGGTTATAAAACAAAGTAAAAAGGTATGATCTATTTGAACAAATCCACCCAAGAATCTATAACTCAACTTTAGCTTATAGATGTCTAATAAGAATTTAAATGACACAGATTTGGGCCAAATCATAGAAAGCAAATTTATCAGGTTGACAGAGGACCTAACACTAGGAAAGAGAGTTAATATACTGTGTGTTCAATCTGAGAAACTGAGAGATCTCAATAGTCTTTTAGGCGCCAATCAAATAAAATGAAATCTTCTAGTTATCCTTGAAGTGACAAAAAAAAAAATAAATAAACAAATTTAACATATACAAGAAGGAAGAGACATGGTTCTGTCACAGTACCTGTGGGGGAAAAAATCTAGTGGGTTGTGTAGATAACAAATCCATCCAGCCAAAAAAGCTGGTGTTAAAAGGCCTTCAATAACTCTGCATCAAGAGAATAAGTCCAAAAGAAGGAAGGTAACAGCCCTTTTGTATTCTGCTCTCACCAAAATGACAAATACAAATTTGAAAACATTTAATGGTAGTATCCAGGATAGTAAAGGGTCTCAAAATTATTCCATGAAAGGAACAGCTGAAGAAAATGCTGATATTTGGAAGAATGAGAGTTTTATCCAAGTACCTGAATGCCTGACAGAGGGAAGATTTGTATCATATGGCTCTACAAGTCACAATTAGGAGCAATGGGTAAAAGGTACAAAAACTGACTTTGCCACCATATAAACAAAAGCTTCCTAACAAATAGAATCTTCCAAAAGTAGAATTACTATTAGTAGTTAGTTCATTTTTCTTCATTTGAATTCTTCAAGTAAATGCTAAGCAGCCATTTATTAGATTATTAAAGAGGGGATTGAAGAGGGATTCCAAATCCTGGTTGGAATACAGTGACCTTGAAGTCCCTTTCAACTCTGAGATTTTGTGATTCTATGAAAGGAATATAGAGTAAACCTCAGAAAGGATTCATGACCATCAATGGATTGTAGCAGAAGTTAGAACTCAAAAAGTACTGACATGCTGCGCCTCCTGTCACAGAGTTGGGGAATCTACTGATTGCCAGATTCAATTAGAAAATGTTACTAAATGAGTCCCACAATTATTGTTGGAACTAGCTTAATTATTGTTAGGGAGGAAAGTGGTCTTACTAGTGGTGGTCTGTCTTTACCACTGTGGAAACAAGGAAGACTCTCTTGGTACACTTGGGTGGAATATTCCAAGGCCAGATTTACTAAAAAAAAAAAAAAATCAAGTCAAACCCTTATCATTAGTACTTCCATTAATGAAAATCAACTGCAAGCAGTAGATGAAGCATCCACAATGTCCTTCTAGAATGTACAATTGTTTTATATTCTATCTAAATGTTATCTTGTCCATTATCCAAGTTTTCAAAGACTTTCTTATTGATTCTCTAAATCTTGACCAATAGCTTGTGCAATCACCATACCAGCTGTTTAGTTAAATTTCTATCAGTTACTGCCTTTGCAGTTTCTACCCTCCATTATTATTTCTAACTGCAGCTTTCTCTACTACTTTTCATCTCCATGGTTTTTGACAGCTTTCCTCTCCTGACTTATTGTCTGTCAAATCTCTGGTCAATTGTCCTTTTGCATGAAAACAGTAGGTGCTTATATTGTAAGTTAATCAGTTGTGAAGAACATAACTAGTGAAACACAATGATCCAGGACAAATCTGAAAGACTTATGAAGAAAAATGCTATCCAGTCCCAAAGAATGTACTGATCGTGTTTGAATGCAGATTGAAGCATACTTTTTTAAAAAATTTATTTTTCTTGAGGGTTTTTTGGTCTATGTTTTCTTTCACAACATAAATATCATGGAACATTTTTGCATGATTATACATGTAGAGACTATTAGAACGTCTTGCATTCATAGTGAGGACGGTTGAGGCAAGAGAAAGGAAGAGAATTTGGAATTCAAAGTTTTAAAAATGAATGTTTAAAATTGTTTTAAAATAACTAGGAAAAAATACTAAATTAAAAAGAAGTTGGTGCTTAAACTTCTTGCCAATCAGGATGTATCTTTCCTTCTGATAAAAATAATATTCAAAGTGTTTCCAATATAGCCATTGTCATCCACCTTATTCAGTTGTTAACATAGATATGAGCTCATACTTATTTTCTGGCAATTTGGCTCTGGGTGTATTTATATCTCCCCTGGGTCTAAATCTTGACCAATAGCTTGTGCAACCACCATACCAGCTGTTTAGTTAAATTTCTATCAGTTACTGCCTTTGCAGTTTCTACCCTCCATTATTATTTCTAACTGCAGCTTTCTCTACTACTTTTCATCTCCATGGTTTTTGACAGCTTTCCTCTCCTGACTTATTGTCTGTCAAAACTCTGGTCAATTGTCCTTTTGCATGAAAACAGTAGGTGCTTATATTGTAAGTTAATCAGTTGTGAAGAACATAACTAGTGAAACACAATGATCCAGGACAAATCTGAAAGACTTATGAAGAAAAATGCTATCCAGTCCCAAAGAATGTACTGATCGTGTTTGAATGCAGATTGAAGCATACTTTTTTAAAAAATTTATTTTTCTTGAGGGTTTTTTGGTCTATGTTTTCTTTCATAACATAAATATCATGGAACATTTTTGCATGATTATACATGTAGAGACTATTAGAACGTCTTGCATTCATAGTGAGGACGGTTGAGGCAAGAGAAAGGAAGAGAATTTGGAATTCAAAGTTTTTAAAATGAATGTTTAAAATTGTTTTAAAATATAACTAGGAAAAAATACTAAATTAAAAAGAAGTTGGTGCTTAAACTTCTTGCCAATCAGGATGTATCGTTCCTTCTGATAAAAATAATATTCAAAGTGTTTCCAATATAGCCATTGTCATCCACCTTATTCAGTTGTTAACATAGATATGAGCTCATACTTATTTTCTGGCAATTTGGCTCTGGGTGTATTTATATCTCCCCTGGGTTTTTTTTTTTTTTCTTAATAACTCTCCCATCTCCATTTCTCCTCTCTCTCTCTTCCCTCCCTCTCCTCCACATAGGGAATCATACTCTTACTTCCTGCAGGTGCTCTACCCAAAGAAACATATATTTTGATTGCTGAAACCTCACAAGAAACTTTAGAGCTTTCGGACTAGACTTCTTTTAAGAACCATGCCTTAATCTCAGATCACTCTGACTGTCATTGATTGACCAACATTAGGCCCCAAACTGAATGTTATACAGCCACTGTTTGGGCTTGGATGGCTCATAGAAAGTATAAATAGCAATTGTCCCTGTTTTGTCCAGAAACTCTGAGGGTCTTCTCCAGGGTTTTTTTTTTTTTCTAATAAGATAAAAGAGGTGAATCTTTGTTTCTATTCATACCTCATCTTAATCACTGGAGTGGGCACTGCTTCAGACACACTGAGACCCGAGAAAAACTTAGCTTAAAAAGATCAAGATCTCCCTTTGCATCCAAGGGGTCACCTTCAGTGATCCTGATCTATATATATCTTGTCACCAGACTCAGATGGTTCTAAAGGAGAGAATGAAGCTGGTGACTTTGCACAGCCCAGCCTTACTTAAATCCAATTCACTTACAAGTCATGATATCACCTTGTAGATGTTATGGTCCTCTTTCAGAACAAAGGACAAACAACAACTCTCCATGTGTACTTTCTTCCAATTTGCATTTGAAAATTGGACCCTCAAGGTACAACTATGTCAGGTTCAATGTACTCTTTGGATCTGTTACCTTAAAACTATAATTTAGAAGTCCCCACTCCAGTTAACTAAAAAAAATTATATATAAATATAAATATATGTAAATATATAGATATAGATATACTATATAGCTATATAAGTTCCCTGACTTAATTTATCTGGGACAAATTTGACAAAAGTTGTGGTGTTCTTCTTCTTTTTCTATAATATAATCGTTACATATAGTTATATATATATATATATATATATATATTTTAGCTAACTAGGGTTTGCAAATAGAATACATAACCTAAGTATACAATCTTATAGGGGAAACAAAGGCACATAAGGGGGGGGAGGGGTGTGAGGAGGCTGGGTGGACAGATAAACCATAATTCCAGGAAAGGATCATAACTTAATCCTGAGAGGATAGGAGTCAAGATAAGAAGGTCAAGGGCAAGAGACAGTGAGGTGAGGGATAGTACTCAAGAGCGAGGGAATTATCCTAGCAAGGATGGAGATAATGCACCTGGAGTTTATGACACAATGGTATGTAAAGGTGACGGGAGCTCCAAGGCTTTTCCTGGGTTCTTTTTTTAAAACTTAATTTCCAGTCCTAATGGTAAGGATGGGGGTGAGGGGGAGGAATGGCTATGATTTTTTTTTTTTTTATTCAGGGTTCAACAGCATAACATAGGCGGTACTAACAAAAGAATCCTCCTTCCCCCAATCATAAATCTGAGACACAAATATATTCACAGCACTACTGGAAGAGCAGACTATAAGTAGCATACACTAGTAAGGAGACACACATTTGGGAAACACCTAGCCAAGTTGAGTGATGCCTCTGAAGTTGCATGGAATCTTTTCTGTTTTCACATTGTTCCCCGTGGGTGCAGTGTCTCTGCTGGGCAAATAGTTCCACAGGGTTCCTTAACTATTTTACTGCACTATATGTCTCCATATCAATGGTGGGCGAGAAAGAAAGAAAGAAAAATCCTCTTCTTTCCCTCCTCCTAGTAGGTAAGGAATAATTCCCTTTTGAGAGCTGGATTCTTTATAGTTAATTCTCTTCTCAACTTCCAGAGCTCATATTTATTTCTCAGAGCTGTTCTCATGCGTCATTTAACTGATTCCCTTCTCCTCCCATCCAGAATATGTGCCTTTCTTTTCAAAGGGAGACTGGAAATCAAGCCAGAAATCTCTTTATTTTGTACTTTTTTAAAAACCAGGGTCCTTTCTAAAGTTTTTGCTCATAACTTCATCACTGCTTCAAAATTTATGAAAAAGTTTTTCTCTCTGCCAGGAGCTTTCCTTTTCTCAGCAAGCCAGTAATTCCGAAAGTAATTTCCTGTTGTTGTTTTTTTTTTTACTTTTAGAGCCAAAAGGGATTAGCTGACAGAATCATTTAATTCAACCCCTCCTCTGTCTTAAGAAACCATTCAAAACACCAGTGAGTTTATAAACTCAAATAATTTGCAAGAACTTTATTAGTAATCTAGGCATCAAAAATAGGGTTAAAAAACAAAACAGATCAAGTGAACATCCCAGATGATTCAGGAGTCATGTGCTGATTGGGTAAAACATAAGCTGATTGGGTAAAAGTTCTTTTTTAGTCTTTCTTCCTTCCTATTCTGGACTAAAAGATAAATTCAAAAGGTGACTTAACTCCAGCTGTGATTCTTTTGCAGATAAATTGGTATTCTCTGTGTAACAAACAGCATTTTGAATCCTGACCCCAATGACCTTAAAAGAAATGAAGTCATTGAACCTAAAAAGAAATGAACGAATCGATGTTGACTACATAAAGGGAATTCTTCAACCTACACCTACTTGTGCTATCTGGGATAAAATCTGGAACTTTCAAGCCAAGTCAGATGATCTACTTATTTCTACCTATCCCAAAGCAGGTATGGAGGAGAAAGGCTGGGGGGAACTTGGAGGGAGGGGCTTTGCATAGTGTGGATCCTTAATAAACATTTCTTTAATTGAATGATAGAAATAGAATGCTTGAATAGATAAAAATTTGCACTGGATTTGTGAGGAAGGGAATTTATGGGCATGATTAAAATGAATATATTTCTAGGGAAAATGAGAGATTAACAAGAGATGTTGCATAAACATGGACTACAGTTTCAAAGATTTGATCCATTTCTCAGACTGAAGTGGAATAGAGATGTCATTAAAATAGATTAAAGAATATTTGTATGAGAGAGCTGACAAAAAGATAGAGACAGTTTGCTCAAGTATGTGCTCCAAGGATCATGACATGTTTTATTTTTCAAATTTGTTAGTTTTCAAATTTGCAAAGATCTCTGTAGAAGAGAGCTCTAACAAAATATATAAATGAGGTTTTTTCTTTATCAGTATGTGTATATATATATATACACACAATGTGTGTATATATACACATGAACTATCCTTTCAAAATATCAGGAAAAATCAATAAGAATTGTGGACTGAAAGGATCCTGATTTCTTTCCTTTTATCCTATTTCACAAAAGAAACAAATGACTTTATGCTGTCTTTATGATTCTCTTTTGGAGAGAGAGGGGTGCAAGAGAGAGAGACAGAGACAGAGACAGAGACAGAGAGGAAAGAGAGGAAAGAGAAAAGAGAGGGAGAGGGGAGAGAAAGAAGAAAGAAAAGGAAGGAGAGAGAATAAACGTCAATCTTTGTCATTGTAATAAATGTTTGCTCTAATTAATTTCTTACTTTTATCAACTAATATAAAGTTTATGACTTTTTCCCTAATACCATTTGACCATTCAAAATTTCTAATGATTCAGATGATTTGGGACTGCCTTAAACTTTATGAAAAACACTAAAGTGTGTAAAATTTGCAAGTAGAGTTAAAGAATAAAATTTTTCTAATAATAATAATAAATAATTTATATAGCTTTTTAAAATTTACAAAACTCTTTATACACCTCTCAATTGATCCTCCTAACAATCTGGTGATATAGGTGTCATTATTATCCCCATTTTACAAATGAGGAAAAGAGGTAACTCAGCACAGCCAACAAGTATCTGGGACAAGTTTCAAACATGGGTCTTCCTGACTCCAAGTCCTACATTTTATATCTGCTTAATTACCTAAAGTTTTTTTTTAATTACACTCAAAAAATTTCACTATACTAAATATAATTTTTGAAATTCAAAAAAGCAAAGAATTTCAGAGTTGGAAGAGGTTTGAGAGGCTATCCAATCTAATTCATCTATAAATAAAACTTTCTCAATGCAATAATCAATCATGAAATATTTATTAAGTACATATACATAGTACCCTAGCACATGATGTGGGTTCTGAGGATATGAAATTAAAGTGATCTTTGAATATGGGAGCTTGCATTATATATGAAAAGAAAACAAAAGTATATAAAGTAAATAAAAGGTAACAGGGGAAGCAAGTTGAGGCACATCCACAAAGGCTTCATATAGGTTGTGACAGTTAAGCCAAAAGTTTGAAGGAAATCAGCGTTCTTAAAAGGCAGAAGAGAAGGAACAAAATTCTAAATACACAAGATAGCTAATGCAACAGAGAAAACAAATGGAGTATAATGTGAGAGAAACAATTAAAAAGTCTGTTTGGCTAGATCATAAAGTTTTGGAAGGGGAATAATGTTGGAATCTTTACAAACTGCTAACTCATTAGAGTTGATAGATTGTTGATCTGATCTTACAAGAAGATGTTTTGGGCCAGAACCTGAAATAAGGTACTAAGTAGAGCTAATTAGTACAATGCTTGTGTTCACACCTTTACTCAGCAGAGTTCACAAGTATGCCAGATTCACAAAGTAAACTTTGTAACTTTGTGAATTTACACCTCCTTTAAAGCTCTGAGGGCCAGAGAGCACTATGGGAGAAAACCCTCTACTCCCTCCCCACTCCCACAAAATTTTACAGATTGTCCAGTATATCTATTGCTGATAAAATGCTGTACAAAACAGAGCAAGTGATGAGGAATGCCACTTTATATGCAGATGTGTGTGTGTGTGTGTGTGTGTGTGTGTGTGTGTGTGTGTGTGCGTGCCTATAACCAAGTTAGGCTTGTCTTGTTTGTTCCCCTGAGTTGTCTTAAAGTAACAGTAGGGATAAATAAAAGATGGGGTCAGCAAGCAAGGGCCACCACTGATCAAATGAGATTCTATATAAATCAAAGCAAAGAGCATAGCCTACCCTGTTCCCTTCACACTTCCCTTCATAAGTAACTTTGAAATAGGAATACTGTACATGTAGTGTAAGCTGGAAAAACAACAACAGACAACAACCCAGTCTTAAGATGTAAACAGTATCTTGCAACTCAATGATAGTCCTAAGTGTATTAATATTTCAAAAATTCAGTAATTTTTTTTAAAAATCAGAAATGCCTTAAATATTTAGTATAATATAATTCTGATTAAAGAAAATCCTCAAGTATTTTTAGGAGATGAATGATAAAAAACAAAACAAAACAAAACAAAAAACCTAAACTAAAAAACTAAACCACATCCAGTAAGGTGGTTTGCTGTTCTTGCTCAAGTGGGGTTTTATCTATTTTAAAATAGCACAGTTTGTGTAAAATCATTCCAAAGCAAAATTGAGAAATCATTATAGCCTGGGTTTTCAAGACAGTAATTTTACAAAATAGAAGTTTTTTGAGGCATTGAAAGGATAGCTGAAAGGAGGTAAAAATGCAATTTTACTAGTTTTCATATTTAATTTCTCATAATAACTATCAGCTTTTAACCATCCTAGAATAATTTAAAAATAAATATTAGTTTAAATTTAAGATACTATAATCACAGATATAGGAATAACTCAAAACAATAGGAAATCTATTTGGGAATGCTATTCTGGAAAAGTATTTTGTATTAAAATACTTATGGTAAAAACTGGCCATAAAAATAAGTGGTAATCTTCACATTTATCCAATTCAAGTTGTTATTGTTAGTTATTTCACAATCCCTTAGTTTATTGATAAACTATTTGGTCTAAAATCCTACATTAAATTAATCTATTTAGAAAAATAAGAGCCCATGGTTTGCCAAATGAAAACACCAAAGTCATTATTAAAGTTTTTTTAAATTCATATTTGCCTATGTATTCATTTTTCTAAAAAGATAAAAGGAGTTTTAGTGATGCTTAAGAATTTTTGCATGGTCTACTCATTGTCACATGGGCTACGTTTATTTCATAAGATTCCAGTTTACCGGCATGGGAACTAGAGCTGTGGAAACATGTGGCCGATGCTTAGCACCTCTTTAAAAACAGGAATATGAAAGTCTAACACATCCTCATATAGCTAATAACTTACAATGGAATGGAATGGAAGCCTTTTTGTTTGTTTTTTTAGCTAACTTAAAAATAAACTGAAAAAGAAACCTTTTCAAAAAGATGTAGATAGTCCTGTTCACATATACATTCCTGTTAAGATGTATTTCTGAAAGTGGGGAAGAAAAGGTGGTCAGTCACCTTTTCCTCAATATCCTATCAACCCAGTTTTTGATATTTGAAGAACTTATCATACTACATTATTTTTCTTATTTCCTTTGTTTTCATGTTTCCCAAGGTCCATTTCAAGAAAGTCTTCAGGTGTATCTTGTAAAGACTTTGAGGTCTGACTGTTAGACTTCACTTCATCTTGAGGATGTTGACATAATCCAACTTTGCATGGTCTCACAAATGCTAGAAAAATAGCTGCTAGTAGCATGCCAGCTATGCAGGAGTAGAAAGCTGAAGCATAATTCTTGGTGGTATCCACTAGAATACCTGAAAGGGGTGGTCCAGAAAGTCCTGATATACTCTGAGCGCAGACATAGACTCCAGCTGCAGAAGCCATCTTCTCAATTCCCACTACATCATCTTCAGCTAGTAGAGGAATATGAGTGCCTGCTACTGTTCCAAGCATGAACCCAAAAAATGCACTACATATTATAAGACCCCAAAATGCAGAAGCAAAAGGAAAGGCACATAAAGATATAGTCAACAAAATAACACAGATAAGCTCAATATAGATCTTATGAATGGGCTTTCTATCAAGGACAAAACCATTCTTCCAAAAATTTCTGCCACTGCCATTGCAGATAATGTAAAAGCTGAACGATCCTGGTCAATACCCAGACTGATGCTCAGAGGAATGATATACAAAGAGGGAGCAAAGAATCCAAGTGTAGCAAATACACCAAAAAGTGTATAACAAATGAAACTCTTTTCTTTCAAAATGGAAAAGTCCAATAATGAAGCCTTTTCACTTGAATTTGTATCACTGGACTTTACCAAGATTTCTATGTCAGTCTTTGGCTCAGGTTCTGCACTGGCATGAGTAGGCACATTTTTAGGTGAAGTAGTTAATTCTGCTCCTGAGTCAATGGAGTCTATTGAGGTGTGTGTTTTCTCATTTTCAAGCATATATTGTACTTCTTTCTGATTTTCAACTGAAGGTTCTTTTGGTGTTCCAGGTAGTCTGATTATAATAGGTCGAAGCAAGGATCCACAGATGATAATATTTAACTGTAGCACACCAATGAAAAAGAGACTGTATCTCCAGCCACCTTTTCTTTTAAAGCTGTGATAGCTGGTGCACTAGCAAACACTGCAAAACATTCTCCTGTGGAAGCAACTGCAGTCACAAGGAACCGCCTTTTTTCAAAGTATAGTGACACAATGGTGATAGTAGGGAGAAAGCTAAGGCGGAATCCCAAACCAGATATTATTCCAATAGTTATGTACATATGAACAACATTTTGTGCAAAGGATGCCACCATCATGCCCACACTGACAAGCAGTCCTCCTGCCATCACCACTGGACGATGGCCAAAACAATTAGTCAATATCGTGGACAGAGGAGCTGTAAATGTTAGCACAAATACGCATATAGATATTATCCATGAGATTCTGCCGTTGGTTTTCTTAAAACTGTTCATTATGTCATTAAAGAAGATACCAAATGATTTGGTGACACCATATGTAAGTGCTTCTACCAAGAAAAATGAAAAAGCCACTACCCAGCCCCATCCTCCATCAGGCACTTCAGAATAAACATTTTCACTGAAACACTTTTTTCTCTGCGTCATTCTTGATCTTGGGCCCAGATAGCTAGATTCTTAGAGGCCTGTCTCTCTGCTTGGTTCCAAGAGCTCCCTCCGAATGTCTCCAAGTCCAAAGGTTTTTCCTTCAGCCTCTGCCTCTGCTTTCTTCAGCCTCCAGCTAGCACAAAGATGGAATGAATCTCTTGTCTCCTTCACTTGGGGCTCGGCTAGCTTTCTGGCGAGTCTTTCAGACCAGCTTGGTCTCAGTGGGGGAAGTGCAGGAGCCCAGCCACCACAGAGAGCCTTCTCAATCTCTTGCTCAACTCTCCACTCATAGCTTCTTCCTCTCAAAACTCTTCTTCCGCCACCAGCCAGCCAAGTGGAAAATATTCTGGAATAAATCTCTCTTCATTGGCCTTATATCTGACTCTTCTGAGAGAATGGGATTATGGGTTTTCTCCCATAGTGCTCTCTGGCCCTAAGAGCTTTAAGGGAGGTGTGAATTCACAAAGTTACAAAGTTTACTTTGTGAATCTGGCATACTTGTGAACTCCGATGAGTAAAGGTGTAAACACAAGCATTGTACTAATTAGTTCTACTTAGTACCTTGTTTCAGGTTCTGGCCCAAAACATCTTCTTGTAAGAACAGATCAACTCTAATTAGTTAGCAGTTTGTAAAGATTCCAACATCTCCCCCTTTCTTTTGTTTTAGAACATACGGTGGTCATGACCTCCCTGACTTCTCAAGGAGGTGAGAACCCTCCCTCCTTTATGGGAGATGAGTGGTTTGTGGATTCCTTGAACCAGAAGGTGGAGGTATAGCGTCGGCCATGGCTAGTGAATGACAGTAATGGGGAGCAAGTTGCTGGCTTTGTGAAGGAGTTCGCCAATATAGCCTTCCTCACTATCAAGGGAGGGGAGGGAGTAAAGGGTTTTCTTCCATAGTGCTCTCTGGCCCTAAGAGCTTTAAGGGAGGTGTGAATTCACAAAGTTACAAAGTTTACTTTGTGAATCTGGCATACTTGTGAACTCTGCTGAGTAAAGGTGTGAACACAAGCATTGTACTAATTAGCTCTACTTAGTACCTTATTTCAGGTTCTGGCCCAAAACATCTTCTTGTAAGATCAGATCAACAATCTATCAACTCTAATGAGTTAGCAGTTTGTAAAGATTCCAACAGAAAAATATACAATAAATTAGAAAAGGTAAGTTAGAGCTAGATTGCAAAAAGCTTTACATTCTAAATAAAGGAAGATGTATTTGATGCTAGCAGTAGTTGGTAAGCACCAGAGTTTATTGGACAGATAAATAACATGGTCAGACCTTTGTTTTTGAAATATTACTTTAGCAGCTGAGAGTGGAGAATATAGTGAAGACAATTGAAACTATTGCAATCATCCAGATGAAAGATTAATAGGGCCTGAATAAAGAATGTCGGCATGTCTTTGAAAAAGGATACATGGGATTGAAGGGATGGGATATAATCGACAAGACTAAACAACTGATTTACTGAGAAAATTTGGAGAGTTGGGATAGTTTCCAAAGTTGCAAACCTAGGTAAACTGGTAGTACATTGATCTCTTCCGTAGAAATAGAGAAGTTGTGAAAGGAGGTGGGTTTGGGGGAAAGATCATAAGTTTTCTTTGGAACATGTAGTATTTGAATTGCCTACAGGACATCTAGGTCAATATTTTTAATATGCAGTTGATAAAGTAGACTTGAAATTCAGAAGACTAGTACTATTATATGGAAGTCATCTGAATAGAAGTGACAACTAAACCTATGGAAGCTGATGATGTCACTAAGAAAGCATGTAGAGAGGGACCACTACCAAGTTATAAGGAACACTCACAGTTTAGGGTAAAATATGGATGAAGAGCTACCAAAGGAGACTCACTTTAGAAGAAAGTTATGAAGATGAGCCACCAAAGAGTAGTCAGATAAATAGGAGAGAAACTGAGGAAGAGGGGACCACAAAAACTCAGCAAGAATAAAGTAACCAGGAATGAATAACAAAAAAAAAAAAAAATGCTATTGAAAGATCAAGAAACTGGAACACTGAGAAAAGACTATCACATATGGCCATTAAGAGATCAGTGTTATCTTCAGAGAGAACAGTTTCAATAGACTGTTAAGGTAGAAACCTGATTGCAAGGAGTTAAGTGACAACAAAAAAAGGCAAAGTGGCAGCAATGAAACGTAAACAGCTTTTTCTTGGAGTTTGGCTTTGGATGGGAAGAGAAATATATGACCATAGCTTGAAGAGATGATAGGGTCAAGTGAGGGTCTTTTTAAGTATGAAAGAGAAACTTGATTATATTTAAAAGCAGCCAGGAATGAGCCAATAAAGAAGCAGAATAAAGAAGTTGGTATAAGGATTGACCTTGGCAAAAAGAATTGTCCCCTTTTCATCTGAATTTGAAGTAAAGGAGTAGGTAATGGAAGATATTACAAAGTTTTGAAATACTGAGTATAAATTTAGAGGGAGCTCTAACGGCCTCTGTTTTCTCAGAAAAGTATGAGATGCAGTGATAGGGGAATAGGGTAGTGAAGGAGAGTTGAGAAGTTTTAGAATAGTCAGTACATTATTATTTCAGGATTCCAGTAGCCTTGCTTCAGTGAGGGTCCATTTGAGATTACATATCAAACAAATGACCATCCAGTCTCTATTTGAAGTCCTCTACTGAGAGGGAATTCATAGTCTTCCAAACAGATGATTCTTCTTTTGAATAACTCTTAAGTGGTGAGAATGAGCCAATAGATTAGGAGAAATTATATTCAGGTTCATATTCTAAGATATACATCATAGATTTAAATGGGTTTTAGCCCTCATCTGGTCCTACATCTCATTTTACAAATGCTGAAGCTACAGCCCAAAGAGACCAAGTAATTGACTAAAATCACAGAATCTTATAAATGGAGACTTCAAAAATTACCTGATCCATATGTATCTGAATGAGAATATACTCTAAATTTCTATAAAAAGGATTCATCCAGCCCCTTTGTACTCTACTTCTTCAAGAATGAAAAATAATCATTAAAAACAGAAATTGAATACTAGATCTGCTCTTGCCAAAGATCAAGCATCAATTGACACTTTGATCACTGCAGTTTCTTTCTTCCTTCCTAATAGCACACCTCCTTTGATATTTTTCAAACATAACTTACATTTCTTCAATCTGACTGAATGATCAAAAAGATAATAAAATAGCTGAATAAAAATTCCAGCCCAGGTCGTTTGATTCCAAATCTAAATCTAAAGTCTTCTTTCTATAAGTTGCATCAAAGAAGAGAAAGCTATTTTCCTGTATGGTTGCTTTAGACTTCAACCTGAGGTCAGTGGTGAGATAAGTGTTCCATTTCTAGAGAGAAGCAAAATGATGACTCAGATCTTCATTCCTTTATAGAATGCCATTATGCAATGCTTTTTTGTCTGTGTTAATAATAATGAAGTTTTTACAAAGCAATATGAAATTTTGTTCTATATTTCTTTATAAACTTTATTAGTAACCATCTATGAATTCAAATTTTTAAAAAATATATCAAGAACCTTCTCAAACTTCTATTTTTTTTTTACTTCTATGAAATAAGGAACAACTTGGACCCAGGAGATAGTAGATATGATACAAAATGATGGCAATATAGAGAAATGTAAAAGAGCTCCTACTCATCTCCGGTTTCCTTTTATTGAATGGAGAATTCCATCAATAGACTGTGGTAAGTGACAGCATGGTTAGCCACACTTGACCATAAACAATGTCTGATATAACATTCTCTGACAAAAAATAAAGCCAGAGAAATTCTTTTTCTATTTATTTGTTTTTTTTTTTTTATTTCTGTTCATAATTTATCCTTTACTTTTCTGGCTTCACTTTTCCCTCAATTTTTTTAGCAGCTGCCTAAGACCTAAAATGACAATATTTTATCCTGTCTTTTCATAGTTTCCCAATATCAGTTCAATGACTATCAGTCAAGGCAATAGCAGGACTAGTAGTGACCAGAGGAAGACAAGGAAGAAGAGGAATTCCCTACCATACCTATCCCCCAAACATCATTTATTCCTACATCATTGCCAATAGGTTCTTCAGTTCTAGCACTAGTTTAGTAAGTCTCAACCTATTTGTTCATACATTCATATAACCCAGACTCTCTTTATTCCCTGTATAGTATGAGTTCTTGATCAGTTCACAGAATTAAAGGGTCCATGGATAGGGTTGAAGGAGTGAACTTGCATGGGGAAAAAAAAAAAAAAACTTACATCTTTATTTTCATTAACTTTTAACTGAAAGTTAACATTTCCTTCAATTATTAAAAAAAATATTATTCGGAGAAGGAGTCTTATAGGTTTCACCAGACTGGTAATGGTCAATGGCACACAAAAAAAATTAAGAATCTGTCCTCTTCCCCATAATCTCTCTCCCATCCCATTAGAGAACAAACTATGTATAATTACCTAAATCACTATTTCTCTCTGAAATTTAAATGGTTCTTACTTCAGTCCTTTTTGTATAAAGACCCTCTAGCAAAAATCCTTTTAAAAGACTCCAGAATAAAGTGTATTTGCCTCAGACTCAGGAATGAAGAAGAGAAAGTATGCTAATTTGGGGGAATCTAGGTTAAAAAGCAGTCAAGATTTGGAGAGATTTGTTCTGAGAGGGAAAAAAAAGGGCTTGATTAGGGAGTAGACATGACATAAAGAGGAAAAGAAAAAAAAGACTTTGGGAAAAATACCAGCCTAACTAAAAATTGTCCTCAGGATTAAGGATTAACAAACCCCTATTCTTGTATTTTAACTCTGCTTCCAAGCCACAGGATTCTCCATTTTTGGCTCAGGATTGAAAAAATCCTCATTCTTATTGCCACTAGGTTGATGAGAGAAAAAGCGAAGAAATCCTAATATACCAGCTCTCCCCCCACAAAAAAATTGGTTTGATGGTGTTTTGGTACATGTGTTTTAGTTACACTATGAACTTTTATGAATTAGCTTGACAATTTAAATTTCACATATAACACAAGATCTGTGGTTAAAAAAAAAAAATCATTCTTTAAAATTGTGCAAACCCTTTGATCCAGCAGTGCTCCTACTGGGTCTGTATCCTAAAGAGATCATAAAAAAGGGAAAAGGGCTCACATATTTGTAACAGCCCATTTTGTGGCAAGAGATTGGAGATTGAGTGGCTGCCCATCAATTCAAGAATGGCTGAATAAGTTATGTCATATGAATGTAATGGAATATTATTATTCTATAAGAAATGATGAGCAGAATAATATGAAGTGATGCTAAATGATGTAGACAGAACCAAGAGAACATTGTATACAGTAGAAACAAGATTATGTTATGATCAACTGTGATGGACTTGGCTTTTTTTTTAACAATGTGGTGATTTCAAGGTAATTCCAATAAATTTGTGTTAGAAAGTGTCATCCACTTCCATAGAGAGAAATATGGAGACTGGATGTGGATCAAAGCATAGTATTTTCACTTTTTTGTTGTTGTCTTTTTCTTTTTCATGTTTTTTCACATTTGACCTGATTTTTCTTGCACAGCATGACAAATATGGAAATATGTTTAGAAGAATTGCACGTGTTTAATCTTTATCAGATTGTTTGCTGTCTTGTGGGGGAGGGGAGAGGGAGAAGAGGGAAGAAAATTTGGAACACAAGGTTTTGCAAAGGTAAATAAAAGATGAAACTATCTTTGCATGTACTTGGAAAAATAAAGTACTATTTTTTAAAATTGCTTTCCTCTATTACAAGCACCACTTGTAATGCAATTGACTTGGAAAACCACAAAATCACATCTATATGATATAATTTTATTTTCTTAAGCATATCTCTATTTTATTTTAAGATGATTTGGCCAGACTAAAGAGTTTCACTGATAAGGAAACTAAGATTCAGGGATATTAAATAATTTACCCAAAGTAACAATAATAGTATGGGAACTGGCCTTCCAACCCTTGTTTTTTTGTGCCATACTATCTTCAAGATTCAGAACACAAAATATATACTTGGTTGATAATTAAGCTCTTTCCTGACCTTTGACTTTTGAAATTTAATACTCAAACCTTTCACTTTTGTAACATGGAAACAAAATTGTACTTGCTTGGGGTAGGAAGAATTGCCTTTTTTTTTTTTTTTTTAGTTTGGTTCATGAATTTCTTAAAAAATTATTTAGTATTCTATTTTTCTCCAATTATATGTAAAAATAATTTTACATTCATTTTTTAAAACTTTGAGTTCCAAATTTTTTCCCTACTCCCTACTCCCATTAAGACAAGCAATTCTATATAGATTATACATGTGTAGTCTTGCATAATAGTCATGTTATAAAAGAAAACAAAGACCAAAAAGAAAATCCCCAAGAAAAATTAAGTTTAAAAAGTACGTTTCAATCTATCTTCAGACACCATTAGTTCTTTCTCCAGGGATGGATAGCATTTTTCATTAAGTCCTTCAGAGTTGTCTTGGATCATTGTATTGCTGAAAATAGCTAAGTCATTCACAGCTGATCATCTTACAATATTACTGTTGCTTTGTAGACAGTACATTTCACTTAGCATCAGCTCACGTAAATGTTTCCAGGTTTTTTCCTGAGAGCAGAGCATCTTACTCAACATTTCTTAGAGCACAAAAGTATTTCATCATAATCACATACCACAATTTGTTCAGCCATTCCCCAATTAATGGCCATCTCTCCAATTTCCAATTCTTTGCAACTAGAAGAGTACTATATTTTTGTACATATAGGTTCTTTTCCTTTTTGTTTTTTATCTTTATTCAAATACAGACCTAGCAGTGGTATTGCTAGGTTAAAAGGTATACAGGATTTTATAGCCCTTGGGATAAAGTTGCTCTATAGAATGATTGAATGAGGTCACAACTCCCATCAATGGTGCATTAATGTCTCATTTGTCCCATATACCCTGCACCATTTATCATCTTCCTTTTCTGGCCTATTAGCCAATTTAATAGGTAGGAGGTAATCCCTCAGAATTGTTTACTTGCATTTCTACACTCAATAGTAACTTAGAGCATTGTTTTCATATGACTATAAGTGGCTTTGATTACTTCATCTGAAAACTGCTCATATCTTTTGATCATTTGTCACTTGGAGAATGATTCTTATTTTTACAAATTTGACTCAATTCTCTATATATTTGAGAAATTAAGTCTTTATCAGAGAAACTTGCAAAATTTTTTTCACTTCTGCTAAATGTATTTTTCTCCATCCTATACCCCACCCCATTTATTCTATTCTTTCAATTCATCCTGTCCCTACTCAAAAGTGTTTTGCTTCTGACTGCTCCCTCCCCAAATCTGCCCTTCCCTCATCACTCTTTTCTTCTTCCCCTTCTACTTTTCTGCAGAATAAGATAGAGTATGTATGCTATTTCCTCTTTAAGCCAATTCTGATGAGAATAAGATTCACTCACTCACCCCCCCCCATATGCCCTCCTTCTTCCCCTCCATTGCTTCTTTTATGTGAGATAATTTACCCCATTCTACCTTTTCTTCTTCCTTTCTCCCTGTACATTCCTCTCTCATCCCTTAATTTTATTTTTTAGAAATTATCCCTTCATATTCAACTCTATATTTTCCCTTGATAATTTCTTGAAAGATGATATCTAGGCTCTTTTCTGATCATAGCTTTCAAATAATCCAATAAATTTTAAATTATCTACCTGGATCTATTTTCCAAATCTATTGTTTTTCCAATGAAATATTTCACATCATTCTTTTGCTTTTGTTTTGTTTCTTGATTCCTCATAAAGTCATTAGCTTCAATTCGCTCCTAATTTTTAAGGTATTTTTTCAGTGATCTTTTATATCTCCTTTTACATTTGGCCAATTCTACTTTTTAAAGTTTTTTTGTTTTTGTTTTTGTTTTTTACTTCAGTGAATTTCTGTGCCTCTCTTTCCAACTGGCCAATTCTGCTCTTGAAGGTGTTCTCCTCATTGGCTTTTTGTACCTCCTTTACCATTTGGCTTAGTCTGTTTTTTAAGGTGTTATTTCCTTCAGTATTTTTTTGTATTTCCTTTACCAATGTTGATTCATTTCTCATGATTTCCTTAGCATCACTCAATTCTCTTCCCAATTTTTCCTCCACTTCTCTTATTTGATTTTCAAAATCTTTTTTAAGCTCTTACTTGGCCTGAAAACAATTCATATTTTTCTTGGAGGCTTTAGATGTAGGAGCTTTGATTATGTTATCTTTTTCTGAGTGCAAATTTTGATCTTATCACATAACTTTCTATGGTCAGAATTTTTTCTGTTGTTTGCTTATTTTTTCAACCTATTACTTGACATTTAACTCTTTGTTAAAGTAGAACTCATCTTTCAGGCTGGTGCAAGGTACATTGTCCCAAGGTTCACGAGGTTTGTGCAGCTGTTTTCAGAGATGAGGAGCTGTAAGCTTTCAATTTTTCCAAGGTGGTATAATCTAAGGAAAGGCATGTTTACTATTCTCCTGCCTGTGCTCTGGTCTCCTAGCAACTAGAAGCAGTCTTTTCCACCCTGGATGTGTGAGGAAGGTTCCTGCTCCACTGTAGCTATAAATGTTGGTGTGCTAGTGCTCCTCCTCACCCCAGGACTGCCACCTACGTCTGCAATCTGGATCATGGACAAAGTCTTGCCTTGGTGCTAGCAAAAAGACCCCTGTAATGTCTTTCTAATTGTTCACCCTCCTTATCATCATATGTGGGCTGAGAGCTTCAGAAGCAACTGTTGTCTCTGTTGTCATTGATTCAGTCACTCTAAAAGACTGTTCCTGGTTTGCTGGGGTGCAATTTGTACTGAGACAAAGCCTGCATTGGGCTGTGCTCTACACTTACCCTACTGCAACAGATCTTTCCTGCCAACTTTCTAAGTTGTCTTAGGCTAGAAAATGGTTTTGTTGCATCATTTTGTAGGTTCTGCTACTTTAGAATTTGTTTAGTCATTATTTAAAGCTATTTGGAAGTCTTTGGATAAATCCCTGCCTTTACTCAGCCATCTTCATAAGTATTTCTTAATGTGAACTCTGATGATGTCTTTCTGGAGAAGACAGAATGTGTTAGTTTTTAATGTAAAGCATAGTTCTTTTTAAGCTAGGGAACTGTAATGCTCATCCAAACTAATTCTCTATTATACAAACTAGTCCAGTCAGTTATTTACTATAAAGATATTTTGGTAAGCGATCAGAATTGAGCTCACCAACACAGTTCCAGCCACCAGGATACCAGACCAACTGCAAAGTCCTCTTTTTAAGAAGTTTTTTCTTCAGTGAATTTTTGTGCCTCTTTTCCTTTTTAAGGCATTCTTTTTCTCATTTCTACAGACTCACTTAAACTGCCATTATTCTTTGCTACTTTGTGAATAATACTTCTAATGAAAATTATTATGTTTTAAAACGAGTATATAGTCTAAATAAGATCATTTGTTATGCTAAAGTTTACAAAACACTTTACATGTATTATCTCATTTGATTCTAAAACAGACCTTCAGTTAGACGCTATTATTAACCCCATTTTACAGAAGAGAAAACTGAAATTAAAAAAGTGGCTTGCTCAGGATCATATAGCTAAGGAGCTAATACAGGATTCACACTCAGATATTCCTGACTCCCAATCCAGCATCATATCCAATCTAGCTGTTTTCACCTATTGTTCTTGAATAATATATGTCAATATCAAGTGTTTGCTAACTAATTCGTTTTCTGGGTTCTTTTAGCATTCTTTTTGTGACAATTACTTTACAATAGTTAAATTTGTATAGGAGTCAGCTTGCTCTTGTTAATGTATTTTCTTTTCTGCATCATTTTCTTAGCATCAATAGCTCATTTAACTAGAAAAGACTGAAAACGTGATAATTGCATACACTTATTTTTTTCCTATTTTTCTACTGTGATGCTGAATTTCTCTTCTTTTTCCTAACATGATTTTACTGACCACAATCAACTAATTTGGAAGTAACTTTCACATCAGTAACAAGCTATTTCCAATATTTTAACATATAGTCCATTTCAATTTTTGTGATGTTAGCTTTTCAAGTCCATCATTTTCTCTTTTTATAAAGAAAATATTCCTGAAAATGAGGGGACTTCTAGGTCATACACAAACGAGGTTTCAGTTCTATTGGGAGGGGATGAGGATAATGGTAGCATGGTATTATTTAGCCACAGAGATCCAGAGACAATACAATGCTCTAGTGGCTGCCCTGAATTATTCTCAAAGTTGTAGCAATGCAAGAAGAAAGATCCTAGAGTCACAATATAAGAATGATTATAAATGGACAAAAACTGTTTTGCAGGCTTGGATCAAGCTAATGCAATGCCATCACCACGCACACTGAAAACTCACCTTCCCATTCAACTATTGCCACCATCGTTCTTGGAGAAGGGCTGTAAGGTAAAATACAAACCTTGAAACCTCTTAAAAACAAGCTTCAGGCTAGTCTTCTAGAAATGAACTTCTAGTCTCAAAAGCACTAATCTACTACTAACTGAGTCCAGTAGCTCGTTTTTTATGGGAGTAGAGGATAGATGGATTTCGTTGGTAAGAGGAATTTCCAAATAGGAAACTCCTTCTATTAACACAGATGCGCACTATCTCCAACTTTTGATCTTAAGGAGTTGCTTAGATCAATGAAAGTTACAGTGACTTTCTTGGAATCACACAATCAATATGTGCTCTAGGTAGGACTTAAACTTAAGTCTTTCTGACTCTGAGGTTCATTCTCTATCAACTATACCATGCTGTCTCTAAGACCAGTAACTAATTCTGACTTTGGAATCCTTCCTATCATTCACAAAAATAGCAAGCAATTCCCAAGAAAGCAACCACTAAATGTGATCGTGGGACAGTATTAACATCATAGTTATCAAACCTAAAAAAATATCAAAAAAGATGTCTAGACACACACACACACACACACACACACACACACACACACACACACACCACACACATTACAGACACCTATCTATATATTTATATTAACACAGCACCTAATCAATAGGCACTAACTAGAAGTCAATTTGTCCAAAGTCTTCATTTCACAGATGAAGAAATTAATACCTATGGGATTAGTTGACAAATGAATCAATGATAGTTGGGATAGTAAAAAATTTTTCCATACACTTTCTCTTTTTTTCTTTTCCTTTTATCTATGACTTCAGATAATCTATGTTGCAAGAAATGCCAAGGACAACTTGGTATCATATTATCATTTCCAAAAGATGAATGCAGCACTTCCTGATCCAGGAACCTGGGAGGAATATTTTGAAGATTTCCTAGATGGAAAAGGTGACAGAATCCAACTATATTGTTGTTGCCAGCAAAATCTTGAAGACATAGAGAAATATTTGACAACTTCATGAGGAGTTCAACCTCCTTTTGTTTTTAACATCAAAGAATTAGTAGGGTGACCTACATTTTCTCCTAAGTGTAACCTTCATTCAAACAAATTTACATATTTTACCTGTCTTTCAGTGTGCTGGGGTTCCTGGCATGATCATGTGAAAGGATGGTGGGATGCAAAAGACAAATATCCCATCCTCTACCTTTTTTATGAGGACATGAAGAAGGTGAGGGCTAAATCCAATCTGCTAATCAATAGTATTTACTAAGGATAAATTTACTAAGGGTACTAGTTACATATAGCTGTAATTGTCATTTAAAATAATTTATAAGTAAACAGAAGACTATCCTAATAATAATCTACTGATTGCTGCATTTTAAATATGCATTATTAAAGCAATGATAATAAGATTTTTAATGCATAATTACATAGTTGTTGTGTATGAAGGAAATCAATTCTCTTGTCATGATTCTAAGAACCCATTATAGAAGCTCTGGATTTGCATCTTTATAAATTTTCCCCAAAGTAGTGCTTTATTTCTTTTTATCTAGTATTATAACCTATCCCTAAAGTCATGAACATACATTTTTAAGCACTTACTATGCAAAAGGCACTGTGCTAAATACTGAGGATACGAAGATAAGAAAAACTTGCCCTTTCCCAGAGTGATACTATCAGTCTCTTACTCTTTTATTATTTCCTAGTCATAAAGTCAAGTCAGCAAGCATTTATTTATTAAGTGTTTACTATGTACCAAGCATTGTGCTAAGCACCGGAATGCAAAAACAAGAAAAAATATAGTTCTTACCTTCAAAGAGCTTACTTGGAGATAGTGATGATTAAGAAAATTATGCCCAAAGAGCTATTAAACTACCTACCCTTTGACTCAGCAATACCCAATACTTGGTCTATTTTTGAAGATAATTAGGGAACAAGGAAAATAATCTATTTAATCTAAAATGTTTGCAGCAGTTTCTGTGATAGCAAGGAACTGGAAATTGAGTGTATGCCCACTAGTTGGGGAATGGCTGAACAAGTTGCAATATATGATTGTGATGGGATATTATTGTGTTATAAGAAATGATGAGCTCAATGATTTTAGAAAAACATAAAAAGATGAGCAAAATGAGTAAAATCAAGAAAATGTCACAGCAATGTTGTTTTAAGAATGACTTTGAACAAATAAGTTATTTTAACTATTATAAATGCCCAAATTAATAATAAAGAAGATATAAATAAAGACATTATATGCATCCAAAGAAAGAACTGATAAATAGAAGTATGTATAAAATAACTTTTACATACACACATAAATATACACTTATTTGTATCAAATGATAGCTAAATCTGGAAAAAATTTACATGATGATTGTGTTGTGTAGTTGAAAGGAATAGTAAGTTATACATAGTAGATTTGCAGTTTCATGTGTAATTATCTTTTTTATTCCACTATTATAGAAATTCTTGTTTTATTCCATAAATTTAAATTTAATAATGAAAAAAGTGTATAAAAGAGAACTGAAAAAAATCTAATGTACTTTCTACTATATTGCACTGTTACAGTAAATTGAAGGTTCTCTGTCATAAGTACTATGTAATATACTATAATATACTGTGAATACAGCACCAAATGTGTCAAGCTGGAGAGAATTTCCAAGAAAAAAAGGGAAAAAATATCAGAAATGGAAAAAAGTATCCTTGAGAAGAATACCTTTTTATAGCCCCAGTATAGGATTTAACATAGAAAGGGGTAAACATTTTAAAAAGTATTATTTCTTTCTCACATTCTTTTTTTAAATTTTCAGTTCAAATTCTCCTCCTATTGAGAAGGCAAGCAATATGGTTACCAATTATATATATGAAGTAATTTTAAAACATTTTTATCCCCCCCAAAAAATCAAGAAAAATGAAGTGAAAAAAAATTGCATTGCAATCTGTACTCATAGTTCATTAATTATCTCTCTGGAGGAATACAACATTTTTCAATAGGAGTCCTTTGGAATTGTCATGTATCATTGTATTGATAAGAATAGTTAAGTCTCACAATTGATCATCTTTACAATATTGCTGTTATTTTATACACTGTTCTCCTGGGTCAATTCACTTTACTTTGCATCAGTTCATGTAAATCTTTTCAGGTTTTTCTGAAACCATATCTCTGGTCACTTGTATAACACAATAATATTCCATTACAATTATATACCACAACTTGTTCATTCATTCCCTAATTGATAGACATCTACTTAATTTCCAGTTCTTAGCTACCACAAGAAAAAGAACTGTGATAATTTTTTTGTACAAATAGTTTTTTCCTTTTTTTCTCTTTTAGAGATAAAGACCTAGTAATGCTATTTCTAGATGACTTTTTTTTTTTTACAGTTGGATCAGTTCCATTTATATTTAAGAAATGAGACATTTATCAAAGAAAATTGTTATAAAATTTCCCCCAGTTTCCTTCTAATTTCTGATTTTAAAAATATTGGGTTTATTTGTGCAAAACTTTTTTTAATTTCATATAATCAAAATTATCCATTTTACTTCCTGTGGTTCTATTTCTTATCTGGTCATAAATTTTTCCCTTATCCATAAATCTGACAGGTTAATTCTTCCATGTTCCTATAATTTGCTTATGATATTACCCTTTATGTCTAAATCAAATTGTACTTACTTTGTTTTGATATGTGATATGAGCTGTTGATCTGTGCCCTGTTTCTATCAAACTGCTTTTCAATTTTCCCAGTAATTTTTGTCAAATAATGAGTTTTTGTCCCCAGAGCTTGGATCTTTGGATTTATCAAACACTAGCTTAAACAACATACTGTTGGATTCTGGTTTCTAATTTCACTTCCATTTTGGGGGTGACTTTATCTCATTCAGATTCACATTATGATTATTGTGTATTTCCAAGAGCAAACTATGGAACCAGAAAATTTTTATATTTGAAATAATTACTTCCCAATACAAGTAGTCTTATAGTCAGTTTTTGATACTATGATGAATTAATTTCAGTACTTGTGTTTTTAGCCTTGTTCTGAATACATTTTTCTTTTCTTTTTCCACTCTCATATAGCATCCAAAGCGTGAAATTAGAAAAATAATGGAATTCATGGGAAAAAACTTAGATGAAGATGTTCTAGATATAATCATGCATCATACCTCTTTTGACATAATGAAAAAGAATCCGATGGCAAACTATACAACAATTTCTGAGGAAATTATGGACCAATCTGTTTCCCCATTTATGAGAAAAGGTGTCTAGATTTTTTAAAATCATTTTCTTAAGAATATTCTCTTCTTATATTTCAGATCATTTGGAAATTTTCATTTGTTCTCAGAATCAGTTATTTAGATATGAATATAGGTATAGATATAGATCTTTCAAGAATGGAAGTACTTAACACTAAATGCTTATTTTAAAGGATGACTGATGAAATGAAAAAATCATATTTAGAAAAATAATTTGAAGACACCCACTGGCAGTTACAAAAATATCAGAACAAGCAATAATATTATCCTTCAACCTAATAATTCCATTATCTTAAAAATGTTATTTTAAAAGAAAAACAAAATGAACAAAAAAAGGACTATCAGCTGAAAATTTTTCATAACAAAATTATAGTTAAAAATATTTGGGATAGAAATATAAGGATTAATATTATTTATATACCTGGGATTTCACTGATATAGGAACTCATAAATGAAAAGACTTTATCAGTGTAGATCAGTACAATTTAGACACTAAGAGATTAAATGATTTATCTAGGTTCACATAGCAATTATGTTTCAAAGGTGGAAATTGAGCCTAAGTCTTTCTAGCTCCTAGACTAAAGGTTAGAGGTCCTTTATTTCCAATAATAATTAAAAAAAGGCATAATTAAATAAATTGCTGTACATTCATATAAGCAAGAAGGAATGAACATAGAATACTTGTGGGGATATAGAGAAGATGACTACAAAATTATTATAATACTTTATGTATTTAAATTAAGTAATTGAAATGTAAACAACCATTAAGCAATTTCAGCTGCTTGCATATATGTTAAACATTAAGCTCTTAAGAAAACTGGGTGGATGAGGGAGTTGAGGAAGTAAGAAAATACTTTAAAAGGCCACTAAATCTCTCCCTTGTCTGTGATTCAGGGGCTGTGGGAGACTGGAAGAGCCACTTCACTGTGGCCCAGAATGAGAGATTTGATGAAGACTACAAGAAAAAAATGAAGAATACCAGTCTAACTTTCTGCTCTAATCTCTAAGAAGAAATGAGGAGGAATCCAAATTTATGAAAATCTTATTTGCAAATGCTATTGAATTATCCTGTCATTTATAATAGCACCCATCTCACAACATTGTTTTAAGGATAGCTACAAAGTGCTTTGCAAACCTTAAAAGTGCTATATAAGTGCTAACCACTTTCATTATTTTCAATACATTTAGTCATCATCATTCTGTCAAATAAAGGGATTGTATTTTCTTTTCATTAATTCCCTTCTCAAGAATCTAGAAACTCTGTGATTAAAATTATCATAGACTTAATGTCACCTGTTCAAAAATGAACTCATAATCTATCTAAACTTTCTCTCTCCCCCATCCCCATAATGTTCATATTACTGTAAAGAAAAACATCACACAATCTATCAGGCTCCCAACCTAAGAGTCATGCTGGATTCCACTCTATCTTGAAACCCTAACCTTCACATCCAAGCTGTGGTCAAGGCAAATTTTACCCTTGTAACATTCCTCTTTCACTCCTCTGACATCGTCACCCCTCCAGTATAGACCTCATCACCTCACACCTGAACTAATACATTAGTCTGCTGGTAGGCATGCCTGCCACAAGTCTCTCCCCACTCCAGTCCATTCTCCATTTAGTCCCTAAAGTGATTTTCTTGAAATGCAGGATTGATCATATCACTTACACACATACACACACACATACTCACATCCTCCATAGTAAACTCCAGTGGCTTCCTATTTGGCATTCAAAGTCCTTCAAAACCTGGCTCCCTCCTACCTTTTCAGTCTTCTTACACCCTACTCTTTAATACATGTTCTTCAATCTAGTAACAATGGTCTGCCTCAAGAAACTCCAGTTCTCAAGATCTGGGCACTTTCTCTGGATATTGAGGGTGCTCTTCCTACTCCACTCAGACAAGTGACCTCCTTGGTTTCTGAGTCCCAGTTATACTCCTCCCTTCTATAGAAAGACTTCCCTAAACCTTACTAATTCTAATGCTTTACCTTTGAAAATTATTTCTTATTTATCCTGAACATAGTTTACTTTGTGTGTTTGTTTACATGTTCTCTCCCTATTAGATTATAAATTTCTTGAGAAGACAGACTGCTGTTGCCTCTTTTTGAATCTCCAGAGATTAACCCAGCACCTATTACATAATACATATTTAATAAATGTTTATTGAATTGAATTGTGTCTTTTTGTTACAAATTAATCAAACAAATTAAAATGTAGAATTAAGTTTGAAAGTGGAAAATGGAGGAATAAAGCAAAAAACTACCTCTTTCTCCCAAATTCTCCCACAAACAATTTAAAATAATGTCTCAAAGTAAATTTTAGCATGGCAGAAATAATTAATAGAATAAACATCCAATTTGGGAGGAAATTAGGAAAAACCTACCTCCTGGGATAGTGATCAGACTTGATTGAAGTACTATACCTTCAGGCAGATACCACTGAATCAACAAATAAGAGCTGCTATTTCACAGGCAACTTTAGTTCCAGGAATTTTCATCCAATGAATGATATGAGAGTGGGGAGCTAATCTGAGAAGATTGTGGAAGCTCTCCCCTGGCATTGGATGCAGAGCCCAAGTATTAAGGAATGAATATATATATGTGTGGGTTCCAGAGGTACAAGACTCTATACTAACTGTTGTCACTCACAGGAGAGCAGGGTCTCTTGTTTCCATTCTAGAGCAGAGGGACAAACTGACAAATGCACCTACAATAAGTCTAAAAGAAATAAGAGCATTTGGGGAAGCAATACTAGGGGTCCTGGTCACAGTTCAAAGGCAGTGAGGAAAACCTAATGTTGTTATAGACTAAGATGTGAATCAAAGGAGCAATGACCACTCTTTGCCTTGGATTATAGAACACTAGAAGAACCAAGAAGTTGAAAGCCCCCAGATAGAGCTCAGAAAACAACAGCACAAGAGACATTATTTTCCATATCCCAAGAGTAGAATCTGACCCCAACATAAAGTTACCAAGAAATAGGATATAAAAATTTTGTATAATAAAACAAAAAAGATGAGAAAAACTCAAATAGGACAAATAAATTGCTACTATGGTGATAGAAAAGATAGAAAAGATACTTGTTCTTATATCAATCACTGTATTAAATGAGGAAGATACCCAAAAAAATTCATTCTAAGAACAAGGACAAAAAGTACATAAATGAGAATATGCCAGATAAATACAGAGTATATAAAAATAATGTCAAAAGACATAATCCTAATGGAACAACGAGGCTATCAGAATAGTTTAGGAGAGAGGTGTACAGTCACCAGGGTGATAACTGGGAAGGAAGAAAAGAAAACCTCTGGGGGAAAAAGGTTGCTAAATAAGGAATTAAAAGATGTATAACTAAATGAATGATATGTGTGCTAAGCAAGGAGAAGAGTGATGAATGACTGAGCCTGCAAACTTGGGTGACAGAAAAGGGAATTTCAGGAAAGCAAAGGGTGGGGGACAAAGAAAGGATTGTGCTATCGACCACATTGAGATTCAAGTGCAACTGGGCATCCGGGTCAAAATGTCCAACAGATATTATGTGGGAATTGGGGAAGAGAACGCAAGAGAGAAACTGAGGTCAATATCCCCGGGGGGGGGGGGGGGAAGGGGGTTAAGCTTTATCTGTTTACAATTTGACATAAGAGGATGATATTTCTAAATCCTTAGGACATCTTCAATATTATGACAATTAAATATACATAGCCAGAGTTGAATATGAAAAGATAATATCTTTTTTTAAAAATGATGAAAAGAATAACGAGATAGAAATATACTGGAAAAAGGGAAATGGGAAAGTGGAATGGTGCAAATTATTTGCCTTAAGAAAAAGCTTTTCCAGTAGAAGGGAAGAGAGGGATGAGAGGTTGAGTGAGTGAACCTTATTCTCATTAGAATTGGTTCAAATAGGAGAGCCCATAAATACTCAATAGGGGTAGAAAAATCTATCTTAGCCTGAAGGAAAATAGGAGGGGAATGAAATATGGAAATGAGGGGTGATAAAAAGAACAGGTCATTTGAGGGGACTCAGTGGTCAATAGCAAAACACTTGAGGAAAGCCAGGTTGAAAGGAGAAAGAGAATAAATGGAGGAAATACAATTAGCAATAGTAACAAGATTTGGGTTTGGACTGCTTCTTCCCCTTTCCATTTTGGGGACAGCAGCTCCAATCTCATGGTTTGCAATCCTGTAATACTCTGAGCCTCTTGACTCAGATCCCCAATCCAGGAGAGAATCCACCATCCACTCATCTAGAGTGTCCCTACTGTGTGCCATTCATCAAGACTTCCTTCTGGCTAACTAGGTGCCACTCCTTCTCTTGGATCACTAAATCTTGACAATCCCAGGGTCCCCTTCAGCCTAAAGACAGACTAAGGGCACAGGCAGTGCTCTTACTTCTGGATTACATCACTGTTCTAGCTTTTGGCTAATTCTTCAGAAACTTCGTTTCTGTTTCTGAGTGTCTCTGCCTTAGGCCCCTACCTCATAGAGAAAAAAAGAGCTTGAGAGTCTGATCTCAAGGATGGTTAGAGAAAATCCAAGGTGACTGCCCTGCATCAGAACCTCAGCCATCTCTCTGGGAAATCACAGATCCCGGATAAGCCCCCATAAACTGTGTGGGATGGGGATCTGGACCCCCTTACCCAAATTGACTACTCAGAGACATCTCCAGATACAAATAGAATGCATTTATTCAATCCTTGCAAGGAGAGCAGACTGAGCAGTCCAGCATATCAATATATTTGTGGCCCTGGGCCAGAAACAGGGAGTGAGTTATATAGCAAAAGACTTGGGTTCATTGGGTGGACTAAAAAGGAAGTAACTATTGACCAATGGTCAGCAATGCTATCTACTTCTTATGGGACACGTAATTTCCTAAAGCTTAGATCTAAGGTCTGACCTTTTCTGCCCTTCAGCACTCTTCTTAGAGTGGTCATATGACTAGGCCTAGGGTCTGACCCACTCCATCTCATAGACTTTTTAAGAAATCTTTACCTGTTCCCCATTTAGCCCCAAAAAAGAAAAAGAGATGATTGTAGAAATGTACAAACTTGTTGAAAGTTAAAAGTTGAATTCATAATATTATTTCAAGAAAGATAATCAATCATTATATAATATTCATAGTTTCACATACAATCTTTTTTCTTTTCTATTGTTTTATTAAAATTATAATTTAAAAAATTTAAGTGGTATATGAGCTGTGTCTTAAAGAAAGAAAGGAATCTTATGAAGTATAAGTAGGAAATACTTTCTGCAGAAGAGCAATTGAGAAAACAAAGATACAGAAGCAGCAGATAAAATATCTTGTGGGAGGAACAGAGAGAAGACCATTTTGGCAGAATTGAGGAGTAATGCATAATGAATCTGGGATAATAGGTTAGGACTCTAGTGTAAAGAGCTTTAAATGTCAAACAGAGGAATTTTTATTTTATCTTGAAGCAACAGGGAGCCACCACAGTGTATTGAAGTAATATGGGCAGATCTGTTCCTTTAAAAACATCTGGCTTCTTTGTTCAAAGGGTATCATGGATTTGGAGTTGGAAGGGGCTTTAAAGACAAGTGGTTCTAGCCCTCATTAAGGAACTGAGGTTCAGAGACCTGCCTGAGATCAAACTGATAGTAACTAAGATAGGACATAAACCCAGGTCTTCCTGACTCCAAATTCAGTGCTTTCTCTACAAATGGGGAGAAACTTTAGGTAGGAAGTATAATTAAGAAAATCAAAGTGTTGGTTGTATGAATAGAATAGGATCAGATGTGAATGAAACAAATATAGCAAAAAAGTAGCAAATGATTATATATATGGGGCAAAGAAGTGTGAGAATAAAGGAAAATGCTGAGATTATTAATTTAGGAGATTAAGAATGATGGTATCTTCCACAGAAATAGCAAAGTCTGGAAGACAGGAGGTATGGTAGAGAAAGATAATGAGTTCAGTTTTGAATATATTGAATTTGGGATGTCTCTAAGATATTCAGCTTGAAATGTTCAATACAGTTGATAATTGTGGGTCTGAGATCCAGGAGAAAGACCTAGGACTACATATATATAGGGTCAGATGTGAGTGAAACAAGTACAGCAAAAATCTAGCAATTGATTATATGTATGGGGCAAAGAAGAGTGAGAATAAAGGAAAATGCTGAGATTATGAATTTAGGAGATTAAGAATGATGGTATCTTCCACAGAAATGGAAAACAGGGGGTATGGTACAGAAAGATATTAAGTTCAGTTCTGAATGTATTGAATTTGGGATGTCTCTAATATACTCACCTTGAAATGTTCAACACAGTTGGTAATTGTAGTTCTGAAACCCAGGAGAAAGAACTAGGACTAGATATATATATCTAATAAGTCTGTAAGTCATCTACCAAAAAAAAAAAAAAAAAGATTTAATTAAACCACAAGAATCTGAGATTACACCCCAAAAAAGGGTATAGAACTAAAAGAGATAAGATAAGGAGCCCAGGACAGAGAATATTTTGAGAATACCCACAGTTAGAAAGCAGCATGTTACAGATAATGAACTAGCAAATGAGAATCAGAAGGTACATTCAGATGGACAGAAAGGGAACCAGATAAAACAGTGCTGTTGGGGTTGAAGTTCCAGACCAGTGTTTAGAGGTATCTCAAAAGAATTTGTAGGCTCAGACCCATCTCCAAGTCAAGGAGCAAAGTTTATTATAATTGTAATGCCAATTAAAACAGGCTAAGTTCTGAGAGAACTAAGTAAAGAACCAGGATTAAGAAAATAAATTTACATGAAAAATATAGAAAAATAAAGTGCTTCATGTCACTGATTTGCTAATTTTATGACTTAGAGATAGAAGTGAGGAGTGGTCTTAAAGGTGGAGTTGAGAAATATTGAATTCTATGGCTCTGAGGTGAAGTTGCACCCCATTATTGAATTCTGTGACTCATATTGTCTCAGAAACTTTGTTCTTACTGACCAACAGATTATTATTTGACAGCTAGCATTATTTGTGGACTCCTAAGGCCAGTTAGCCTTAGAGTTATTGCTACAACTTCCCTAGGAGCTACATTACATCAGTGCTACACAAATAGAAGGAGAAAGCCCAGTGTCAAATGCAGAAGAGAAATCAAGAAAAAAAGACATTGAATTTGACAATTAAGAGAATATTGATTATTAGAAAAGATCACTTTTGATTGAGTAAGGAGGTAAGAAGGCAAACTGCAAAAAAATGATATTAAAAATCAGCAAAAGTCAGACCAAAAGAGCAATGTTAATTCCATATTATTAAATTTTAACAAGTTCTGAAGTCATGATTTGCCATGATATTGATCAGAATTCTAAAGTTTTTCAAAGTTATCTTTAATTGTTATCATATTGATCAATTTTGTATCAGTTCACATAAATCTTCTCAAGTTTTTCTAAATACTTTATAATAATGTCTTACAGGACAGAAAAATGTCATTACATTCATATATCATAATTCAGCTATTCTCCATTTTGAAATCTGATTTTATTAGTGAATCAATTTAGGTAATCAAGACCAATTGGATATAATGACATAGTATTCATTAAGCCCAGAACCATCATGTTATAAACATTATCTATTTGAAAAAAACAAAACTAAAACTAAAAAGAACTGGCATAAATTGTATTCCAGACCAGCATTTTATAGTACCATAAATAATCTCCTAATTGATATATGACCTAAAAATTAAAGGTAATATCATAAACCTAGTAGAGAAGAGATGATTTATTTTTCACAACTATAGCTAAGGAGACAGTTCTTAATTGAATGTTGGCTAGAGATGATCCTAGAAAACTATGGATACTTTTGGTTGTTTTAAAAAAGTTAACATTCGAAGAGTAATTTTAGATTGTAAACTCTGTGAGAATAAGGTCTGTCTTTTGCTTCTTCTTGTATTCCCAGATTTTAATACAGTGCTTGGCACAACTTAAGGCTTCCTGGCCTTGGAGTACCACAAACAATGCTGACCAATCTGTTGATCAGTAAGCTTTAGGGGAACTATCCCATACCTACCACTCCTCAATTGTAGCTCTGAGCCATAATAATAGCATATCAACCTAATCTTTGTTTCTCTTTTCTATGAAATTATCTTCTTGATTCTGACCCTTGGAAATTAGCCTGCTGTCAAAAAGCACAATAAATCTTTGCCGCTTAACCTGGAGACTGAGTGTGCAAATTCTTTCACCAAACTCATGACATCGACTTGGGGACCCTAATCTTGTTGGGATGTCTTCTACCTCAACAGAGGGGTCTTGGAACCAAAAAGTTTAAGAACTGCTGAACTAAGTTCCCTTTCCATCTCTGACATACCATAATTTTGTGCCCATAGTTTTCAAAGAAAAGAAAAAGCCTAATCTTTTAGAATTACTTAAATTAGGAAAATGGGTAAAAATGGAAATGTGTTGTAAATAAAATCTAAATATATGTAACATGAAAAATAACTTACTTGAAACAATTTTCTGCTTCTGGATAAAGCACATGATCATGAATTAGAATGTTTAATTATCTCCTTGCCTTTTCATGGACTTTCCCCAATGCCTGTAATGTATTTCCTCATCACTGTCATCCACTTGGAACTTTCTTGACAAAAATACTGGAATTATTTGCCATTTCCTTCTTTACAAATGAGGAAATTGAGGTAAACAGGATGAAGTAATTTGCCCAGATTTATGCATCTGGTAAGTATGTGTGACCAGATTTGAACTCAGGGAGAAGAATCCTCTTTACTCCAAGCCCAGCACACTGTTTACCGTACCACTTATTGCCACCCAGTTTCCTCTAGATCTCAGCTCAAATACCACCTCAGCTTGGTTTCCATTTCATTTCAGGTTTCACTTCTCTCTTCCTGGATTTAACTTCTAAATCCTGAAGCTCACACAGCCCTGGATTTCATATCAGAAATAGCTCTACCTAGTGATATGCTTGAGCTAACTTATACCACTCATACTGCATCAAGTATTTGCATCCTTACCTCCTTTCCAGTTTCTTTTTATGTATTATCTTTACCCATTAAATGTAAGGTCCTTGAGGAACTATCTGTCTTTCTGCTTGCATTTATATTCCCAGCACTTAGCACAATGTCTTGGACATACTAAGCTCTTAATACTTATTGACTTGATGTTTCACACATGGTCTTCTTTGATTCCCTTTAACTGCTAGTGTCCTCTCTCCAAAAAATTCCCTTGTATTTAGTATGTATATATATATATGTGCATATACACACACATATATGAGAATTCAGTCATCCATTACATAAATATCAAATAGTATACAAATGAAATGGTAATATTGTTCATGTATATATGAAGTAGCAGAAGCATACCATGATATAGCTAAACTGTTTAGTTTTTGAAGGTTTTTTTTTTATAATCTTAATGGTTGATGCAGTTTCAAGAATTTATTGGTTAGAATATATGTAATTTCTGGCCACAATCCATGTCGTAGATTTACACAGAATCCTGAACTAGTTGTCTATATCTTGGGGAAGTCAAGATGATAAGAAAAGGTAGAAAGATATTCTTATATAGTCAGAAAAGTGAGAGAAACTGAAGCCATTAGAAAAGACAATAAGGCCTTTGCTATTACAATAATCTCTGTATGGCTTATAGTATTGCCACCTGTTGGTCATATTTATGTGTGTATATATATTTATATCTATAAATTTTTATATTTATATTTATATCTATTACATATATATAGATAAGTTATATATGTGCATTTATGTATATATGTTATTCTGATTAATGGATTCCTCAATTCATTAATTACATAATTTCAAAGTATGCCACCAATACTGCAGTCATCTATTTATCGGACTTATTATACTGTTGAAGGGAAATCACCCTAATAAGATTAGTCAGTGTCCTGGATTTGGAGAAATAATTCACACCCTCATTCTCCAAGTTAAAGGACAAAGATTTATTATGCTGCTTTACAACAGGCTAATTTCCAAGGGAATTTTAGCAAAGAGTCAGCATCAAGGAGATAATTTTATAGGAAAGAGAAACAAAATTGTGGAGTGGTAGGGGTGAGGTAGCTCCCCTACAGCTTATTGACCAACATATTGGCCAGCATTGTTTGTGGTACTCCCAAGGCCTTTAAGAAGCCTTAAGATTTCTCAGATCTTGCTACATCCTCATACCTCTTCAATATTACCTTGGGCTCTTCTGGAATGTCAGGTTCTAATAAACTCTTGTTTTCTCTAACCTAGAACCATTCCAACTATCATCTACATCTCTGCCTCCACACACACATACAGACACACCAGAACCTTGGACTCTATCCCTGAAACTGAATTGTGATGGATAAGTTTTCACCTTATCTTGCCCAGAAACAAGACACGGATACACTTTCTAGTCACAGTTTTCAAGCCATATTGACCAATACTACTCCACCCCTTCCAGTTCCTATTTATGTGGTATTTCTTGAGGGCAGAGGCTATCTTGCTGGTATTCCCAGGACTTTTAGAAGTGCCTTATACATAATAATTAATAAGTGTTTTCTCTATCCAGCCAGTCATCTTTCTATTCATTCTGTCTATTTATCTATATATCTGTATGAGTCCACTTTTGTCTGTAGATTACAGAAAGCAGGGGAATGAAGTCAGTTGGGTAGCTCTGGCAGCACCATTAATTATATACCTAACACCACCTACACAATCTGTCACACTAAGAAGCCAAGGTCATTGGTCTCCACCCACCTAGACAATATGCCTTCCTTTGTTATGCCAACAGTAAAAATCCTGTTGCTTTAGTAAGAATATATTCTGAATGATGAAATACTGTTTCCTTAAATACTGAATTATTCCACACTTGGTAGATATTCAAATAAGTTCCAATGTAAATCTCATCAAAGTGAAGCAAAAAAAAACAAAAAATTGATTTTTAATCCTGTTATATAATACACAGTGTATAAATGGGTTACACATCATTAGTAGCTGATTTTGATTTTGATAAACAGTCTTCTCATTTTCAAAGTCATTCTCAAAGAATGGCTTTGTTATGGAGAATAATGGGAATGTGCCTCACAAGCTTTTGAGAAGAGTTAAGCATCCTGAGCTAGAAATCAAAACTGGAGATGTAAAAAATATTTTAGAGAATTTTAGTTTGAGGAAATGAATATATAGACTAGAAAAAACTTAGATTTCTCAAGCAGCTAAAATAGTATAGCTATGAGAGAACCTTTTGGGTAATTGAGTATGGGTCCTGGAGTGAGAATAGGCTATTTTAAGTAAAGTGATAATAGACTTCAAAAAGTCATGTAATTTGACTTTTTTTTTTTTTTTAACTGAAGAAGAAACTTCAATTTATATAGATAGGAAAGCATTTAGTGGAGATTTGAATGCATCTGCCTCTAATAAGTCTTTTTCTGATCTTCCATACTATATCTGAAAGTCTTAGGTACAGCTTGAGTTTATACAAAAACCAAATGTATACAAGCATTGGTTTCACAATTCTGGTGACGTTTACTGTGTTAAACCAGGCTGTATCTGATCTACGATTATGGATTTGTTTCACTCAAACAAGATCTATGATTCTATCAACTCAACATATTTTAGGATGAAGGGAATATAGACAGTACCAAAGTGTTAAGAAGATTACATTATTTTTACTCATTTTAAGGACTTTTTATTTACATTAGGTAGTACAGCAGAGTTGATAACTTTGAAGCCAAAAATAGGTATGTTCCTAGAAGGATTAAGTATTGTTTTCAACACAAATTGACTAATGATCTTTAAAATATCAATTAAATTCTCAGTATTTTAGGCAAGACTGTAAGCTGTAAAAGAAGATCTTGACCTCATTTGATCAAAGTTCTCTGACCTGAGAGACCTCTGCACCCAAAATAAAAATAATTACAGGAACAATTTTATTTTGGATTCTTAATCTAGGAAGTCTTTCAGCAGGGAAAAAAGAAGCAATATCTTTTCCTATTTCCAAAGGAAGCATCAATCATTTTTTTCCTTCATGGACCTTCATGGTAGGCAGAGCTGACGTCAAATCTGGCCTGACACCTCATAATTGTGTGACCCTGGGTAAGGGAGTTAAACTTCTCGTTTTCAGTTTCTTCATCTGTAAAATGGAAATGATAATATTTACTTCCAAGAGATGTTGTAAGGATAAAATGAGGTAATACATGTAAAGTTATTCATAAAATTTAAAGTACTATACAAATGCTATGTTTTCATTTTATGTATGTATATATTTATCAGCATCATCATTATATACACATCACTTTAATCAGTAAAAATTCTAATAATACTTAAATGAACAGATGATTTCATCAAAATGAATAAATAATATAAGTAACAATCAATGATGTCTTCTTATCCTATAAGATTCCCTTCCACATCCTTTCAGAGATCTCCTTTAAGTCTTTTATTATTTCATATTAAATATAAAAACTAATACAACACTCTGGCTGGCTGTTGTTTTTTGGACTCACCCTTGGGCCTACTAGTCCTATTTTCCTCTCGGGGGCAGGTTTGTTTCCATTATAGTACAACTGCCTATAATCTAGATATCATACAATTTTATGACCTTCCATTCCTAAAATAGTCCATGTACCATGCTAGTATGGCTAGTAATAACCTTGAAAATTTAATGTAAATGTAGCTTAAGTGGAAATATATAATGGTCAAGAAATGTTTAAAATGAAAATTAATTCAACAAAGATTTCCTTAGCACAGGAGGAAACCAGAAACTCCAGAGATGAAGCCATAGGAGCTGGTGACTTTTGCCAATCCCCGTCTTTTCTTCCATGGATTACCATGGTTCATGACTCTAGAGTTAGCTTCTCTTAAAGAAGATCATCAGGTTTCTTTCCCCACTCTAGATTTCTAAGGAACAATTTTAATTTTGGATTGTAATCTAAGAAATCCTTCAGCAGGGAAAAGAGAAGTAAAAAGATTACCATGTTACCAACATGAATCAGGTATATGATAATCAGGTACCCAGATTATCAATATGAATAAATTATATCCCCAAACATAGAAGGGGGAAGCAATTTTTATTTTAAAAAAAATACAGAGAATTCCAATCAAAAAGGGTTATATTCAAGCCTCATTGGGACATTTGCAAACTTCTTTGTGAAAGCTGCTGATTAATACTTTTGCATTTCAAATTTGTGAGCTTTTTGTAGTTTCTCTCAGTGTAGATGACTTTTCCCCCCAAGCAGTTGTGTAATGGCAGTTATTGCCACTGAAATTATTTGAATGGCTAATACTCTACTGCATAGGTGACCTAGAAGTGGAACAAACAGATGTCAGATATCTTTTGGATAGCACTATGATTCTGTACCAAAGTTTAAAAAATACATAGAAGATGGCCTATCCTTGGTACAAGCTTACTTTTGTAGTTGTATAATCAAGTATGACTCTTCATGACTCCATTAGGATTTTATTGGCAAAGATATTGGAGTGTTTTGCCATTTCCTTTTCCAGTTCATTTAAGAGACAAGGAACTGAGTCAAACAGGGTTAAGTGACCTGCATCTAGGGTTACACAGCTAAGAAGTGTCTAAGATTGGATTGAAGTCAAGTCTTCCTGACTCCAGGCCCAGGCCACTCTATCTATCCTCTGTGCCACTTAGTTGCCCTCAAGAGGTAACACTCATGGCGTGCAACTCCTTGGGCCTTGGGACAATGTAGCTAGGAGAATAATCCTTGAAAAGCAAGGATTGTCATCTTATTGTACCCATGGTGACTCAGAACAGCAAGCAATTTAAATGATTCCTATAGTTAATAAAAAGTAGTGGAGGATAGCTTTGTCTGAAGCAAGATGTGGGAGTGGGCTCATTTTTCCCATTAAATACTTATTTGCAAGGTAGGCAAGACTAAGTGTTAGACACTAAATTAAGTATTGGTGAATAAAAATTAAAAGTCAAATGGAACTGACATAATAAAAGTAAATCCTAGAGAGAAAGAAGAGAGTAGAAAAATGTGCAAAAAAAGAATGAGTCTGGAAAAAACACTTCAGGTTACAGAAAGAAATCAAATCATTTATCAAACAAAGGAGCATTTTTCTTCATTGTCAAAAGTGAGTGAAAACAGATAAAGCTTTCTCAAAAGATCAAACTAATCATGCGATCCCTATTCCCAAAGATCTGCAGAGCCAGAAGATCAGGTTTTGGCCCTAGATTGCAGGAAGTCACATGATCTCTAGGCCTGCAGGTCTCTAAAGGTCATACTAGCCTAATTCAGCTACAGGTGTTGTGCCACAGTTTCCTTTCATTGTCCTGCCTCAGTTTCCCTAAATTGTTCTGCCTCAGTTCCCTGAATTGTTCTGCCTCAATCCCCCTCGTTGCAAACCCCCTGCCTGACCATTAGGACTGAGATAATTAGGTCTGAGAGCCCTGACCATTAGCATTCCATAAGCAGATAAGTTACTAAGAGACATGCTTACATATCTCTTGTTCCAGACTTTCTGTCTCTAGTGACTACACTCTTCATTCCCAAATTATCAGAATTTATGGTCTTACCCCAAACCTACCAAATTGATATCCATTCTTGGAAATTCCTGCACTCACGTGTTCAGACTTCACCCTTTGCTTCCCTGATTACTCGGCCATATAAAAATCATTGGAATCTCACATTCAATGCTGGATTCTTTGAGCGGAAAGTCCAATTCAGTTCTGGAATGAATAATGGATTTTGATCTGCCCCCCAGAAAAATCTCTTTCTCTCAGAAACCCAAATAAAATATTAAAAATTCTCTAATCTCTATTTTGCCTCAGTTTCTCCAGCATTACACAGGAAGTGATATGACCCATAGGAAGCAGACAATATTGGTGACTACTGGTCAATGATGATTACTTCTTTTTAGTCTATCAGATGAAAAGACTTGTGTCTTTTGCTATTTAATCAGTTTTACTATTTCCGGCTTGTCAGGTTGGGCACATGTTGGGAGCTGAGATGCTTCCCACGTGTGCTTGGGCCTCTCCCTGCAGGGACTAAATAAATGCTTTCTCTTTGTACCTGAAGATGTCTCTAATGAATTCATTTGGGGAAGGGGGTCTAGCACCTGTCTCACACAAAAGGAACTAAGCAAAAGGCTTCTAACTGAAATAAAAAATTTACTTATTAAGTTTTAGATTTCTCTAAATTAGATTTCTCAGAGAGATAGGAGAAAGGAAGAACTTAAACCAAGAAAGTTGAATTTTCTAACCAGAGCAACCAGAAGAGAAATTTCATCTATTAGCAAAGGCTTCTAGGCTTGAAATTGATAGAGTAAATAAATCAACTTATTACTTAAATTATCACTTATTACTTAAAGTGATAAAATGCTTAGATACAAGTCTCAATTAAACAATTTAGATTAAATGGAAAATGTCCTTCCATCAGTTGGAGTGACATTAATAAGAAGGGAGTTCAGATTGGTTGAGGAAACTTAGATGAGCTAAGAGTCATAGATAAAACAGAAAATTCAGAATCCAAGTTATTTGAGCAACTGGCAGAGATAGAGACTCCAGTGAGCAATAATGAGGAGAAAGAGTTCCAACTAACACCCTCCCCCCCAAGAAGGCTTTATTTGGGGAATAACAAATCACTTCATCCTGATCTTGATCTCTCCCATCATCCATTGAGTAAAGAACCTTGTGAATAATCTCTGATGTTCAGAGGCCTTCCCATCAGCATCCCTAGAATATCTGGCAGCCATGTTTACATTAGACACCAAGGACAGACTTATAAGTATCCACAAATCTACAAAGATCACTACTCCCCCTCCAAAAAAGAAAGAACATATCGAAATAAACCTTTTGAGCACTCCCAAAAAAAGGAGAAAATAACTTCCAAGGATTAGAATCTGTAAGTTGCCTCTTTGCCACATATGCTTATCTAAGCTTTAATACATTTTCCACTGGACTCTACATATGCTAATGAAAAAATGTCACAGGCATTGGGGAGGATGTGTTATACCAAATTTTCCTTTCTGAAAACTATTTGAACTTGGCTAACTAAAGAATATCAACTGATAATTATGGCAGGAAACATTAATGTAGGCTTAAAGTCTATAATTCTAGAAGGACATTCCTCAGTACCTCAGAGATACCTGTGATCCCTGAAAGGATGTAATAGTCAAGGTCTGAGAACCAACTCCTTAGGTCAAGTGGGAGTTAAGATAGCAGCTCCACAGCATCTAGTGAAGCCATGCCTGCAAAAGATTCATGGAAAAATCATCATTTCAGGACGAGAAGCAAAGTGAGTGTCACTACTGCTCAGCAATTCTCTCTTTCCCCCACTGAGAGGTAACAAATTCAGGGTACAAACTAAGACTTTTTTGTTGTTACATGACCAATGATGGAATTTGTTTTGCTTGATTATGCATATTTATTATAATGAACTTGTTTTTCTTTCTTTTTGAATGTGGAAAAGGGAGCTAATAGAGAAAATAGGTACTTGTTAATTTAAAATGTTAATTTTTAAAAATGAGAATTTATTAAACAATTATTATGATTCATTTAAAAGTTTTCAAATACTTACCCATGGACATAAATCTATTAAGTTTAAGAGATGGATTTAAAACCCAGGTTTCCTGACCCTAATTTAAGTACTCTTTTGATAAAGCCATGCTGAGTTTCATGATGAATGAGAAACAACATGAAACAAGCTTTAAAAGATACTTGTGAACAACTTTAGAGGACTTTAGATGCTAAATTGAGGATTTTTCTTTTTATCCTAAAAGTAATAGTTATTTTAAAATTTTGAGAAGGGAACTGATCTGATCAAATGTGTCTTTCAGAATCAATTTGGCTGCACTGTGAAAGTTTTAACAGAGAGGAAATGGTTTATTACTGAAAGAAAAGTCATTACTGACTCAATTGCCAGCATACAGATAGGCCACTATCTTAATGGATCAATTATCTAGATTAAGGAAAGAATTTTAAAAAGAATAAAAGAACTAAAAATTATAATTAGATATGGCATGCAAATAAAGCAATGAAAACAAGACAAAGTTAAACTAGTTCTTGATGATGAAAAATGGGATGTAGAAGAAAGAAATAATGAAGACATCAGTTATAATAATTTCATGCTGAATTCAACCAATACAAGTAAATTGCCATAATAATGGGACTAAGAGTCTGAAAAGCACCATAATCAGCAAACCCATGATTTGTCAAGAGAAAACATATAATAGCGAAAGGCAACACTGTTTTAGAATATGAACTCATTTGTATAATCTTACAAAAATGAATGATGGGAATATTATTAGTAGTATTTCTTCATAAAATAGAAACAATGTAGAATAAAACTAGTTTAGAGTAAGTTTTGTGAGAGACTGAATTAAAGCAAAGTAATCCAAAGGATACATAAGGATGAAGCTAGAAACCGGACAACAAACAGATGAAATAAGGGAAAGCACTACAAACAAATTCATTTCAGTTTAAGGACAGTAGAGCCATCCTACTTAGATTCTAACATCACAGTTCAGGATATGTTTTTAGAAAAGGTGGAAAGGGCATTAAAAAAAAACACACACACATACAAATATGAGGAAAGCAATAGTATTAGACCAACTATATACTAAGGAGATCTGTGCTCATGATAACAAATTTGTGAATGTGTTGAAGAGAAGTGATTCACAAAGTATCAGAAGGAAGGAAAAATACTAACAATTACTTCGATGTGACCCATTTTCTATATTTGCCCTGTAGTGTGCTAATCAATAAGCTCTAGCATCCATTTAATAATACATCAGTCTAAAGAGTAGACATTTGATATTGACATGGTTTATACATGTAGACAGTAAGGTCAAACTTTTTAGAATGGCTGAACAAGTTGTGGTATATAATTGTGATGGAATACTACTGTACATGAGAAATGATGACCTTAATGATCTTAGAAAAACATGAATAAATTTGCACAAAATAATAAAGAAAATGAGTAAAATTAAGAGAATGCTTTATACAGTATCAATATTGTTTTAAATCACTTATGAATAGATTTGCACAATATAATAAGGAAAATGAGTAAAATTAAGAGAATGCTTTATACAGTATCAATATTGTTTTAAATCACTTTGAGTGACTAAGTCATTTTGACTATAATACCCAAATTAATCACAAAGGAACTATGCAGGAAGACACTATCTGCATCCAGAGAAAGAACTCATAAATAGAAGAGTATAAAGAATGGTTTTGTGTGTGTGTGTGTGTGTGTGTGCATATGTATATATGTGTAGAATGGTAGTTTTCTCAAGGTGGTAGGGAAGAAAGGAAGAAAAAAGAAGTAGGAAGAATATTACATAATAACATTATATATTTAAAAGGAATAGCAAGTTATATGTATTAAACTTGAGGTTTCATGTAAAATCATTTTTCCTATCCTACTATGTTATAGAAACATTTTATTTAAATGCAGAATAAAATTTAAAAATTTTTATATAGAATGGTTATGACCTAAAAGACATTTCAGTGTTCCAGGTCATTTTGAAAAACAGTAGCTTATGCACCATCTACATATTCTTATCATCCTTATCAAGCTTTCAAGAACTAATGCGGTAACTTCCTTGAGAAATTAGTATCACCTTTATATTGGAGTTTGAGATGAGATTATATGATAACTTGTCTCTGCATGAAGTTTGGTAGGACATGAAGATGAGTGAAGATCCAGTTTTAGAAGACCAGAAGTGTAGCCATTGGCAACCAGAGAGAAGGAATAAGTAATAAATTTTTACCTCTGGTTGGCTAACCAACTATTGTATCTCTTTCCAATCATTTCCTATCAACTATATGCCCAAATGGAGATATTTTCAATTTCCTTTACATAGATCTTTCACAGTGTACTGATGAGTTTGGGAGCTTTCTTTTTTTTGTTTTTGTTGATGTTAAGCTTGATTCCTAAGAAGTGTATCTTTTTGTTCTATTTTGTTCAAACTCTTCAAACTGTCATAAAATTTTTGAGAGGCCAACCATTTAACTAATTTCTAATCTATTAAAAGAATACTTATTAGCTTTCATCTCACTAGCTTGTTCATCAAAAGTGAGTTCAATAATTAACATGCAAAATGCCAAATAGAAGAAAATTAATTATGTTTAGATAGCAACAGTCTAAGAAATAAAATTATTCTCTTCACACAATTAGGACTATACAAAGCTGTGTGTGTGTGTGTGTGTGTGTGTGTGTGTGTGTGTGTGTGTGTGTGTGTGTAGAGAGAGAGAATCTTGTTAATTTTTGTTAGAAAATCTTTAATAAAAAACCTTATATATTACATGAGAGAAATTGAGAGGAAAAGGAAATTATCAATAAGCTAAGGAATCTAAAGATCAAAAGATATAAGGGGGGAAATCAGGAAGTGAATATGTGCAAGAATAATCTAATGTTTCAGGAGGAGAGCAATCTTATTCCTTCATTAGTAAGACAATATTATAGGAAGTGGGCTTATACAAAGGAACTTCTCTTTGGTGGGGAGAGTAGAGGATGGAATGTTGGGGGAGAAAGCAGAAAAAGACTTTTGGGATATTGAGAGAGTTAGAATAGATCATTGGCAGAAAGAATAGATTTTGGAAATTGGAAGATGGATACCACTAACTAAAGAGAATGATCTGGTAATATCACAAAACAACTTGAATAAAGAGAGACAAATGTCTTGAAATTCTCCAAGAGGTGGAAGAAAACTGTAGTTACTTCACTATAACAACTTCTCCAACTTTTTAATTCTCACTAGGGGGTTAGGAAGTAAGGAAGTGATTGAGATAGATTTCAGCATGTCTGGGTACTGGTTGAAGATGGAGGGGGAGGAGGTCCGAGTTTCAGAATGAAAATGGTGTGACATCTTCCCAGTACCAACAGAACTCTGTATTTTCTATTCTCTGCTGATTAAAGAAACACAAATACAGACAACTTTAAAATTTATATTCATAAAATGGCAAAATTAGCTATATATATATAAAGTTAAATAATAAAGAGTTTGCAACTAAACAGGCATAGTTAGAATACATGTGGTCACCTAAAATGGCTAGGGTACAAGCCTGACATGTACCATGGGATGTACACTGTTAGAATGTCCCCAAATCCAGCAATATATTCTTAACCTAGTAATGTCATTGCTAGGACTTTATCCAAAACAATAAAAGGAAAAAGACCTAAACAAAAATACCCAGGACTATTGTTTGAATAATAGCAAAAAATTCTCAAAAACAAAAACCTTGATTGCTATATCCAACTATTGGAGAATAATTGAATAAAATATGACATATTAACACAAGCAGAGAGAATTTGTATATAGAAAACCCCCAAGTGAGGAAACAATGAAGATCACCATCATCACTGTAATAGAAGCTTAGAGAGTTGCCTAAAATACTAAGAGATTAAGTAACTTGACTAGGATAATGCAATAAAGGCAAGGCATTAAACCTGGTTCTTCTTAACTTCAAGGCCAACTCTCTAACAACTACACCAATACAATGAAAAGTAGATTCAGAAATGAAAACTTTTTTTTTCCTAGTCTTACATAAGAGCAAGAGCAGCTTGCCTCCATTTTCTTAAAGGTAACAATCTTTTTGACACTGCTAACAATATTGACAGTGGAAAAGGTCTAGAAAAAAATTAGTAAAAGAATTTTCTAGGTAGCCCCAGGAAATAATGATCCCATACTCACATCCATATTCCAACCCTTCCCTCATCTATTGTTGGAACTGCAGATTTGGAAACATACAGTAGCCAGACCTAAATGTAACAGAAGACTGAGCTAGGCTGGCAGAAGGAAAAAAACTGGAAATAGGACTGGCATAGTTCTCTTTGTATCCCATGCTTAGTATAGTTCTATTTTATGATAATTTTTTTTTTATTCTGTCTTCTGGGGACAGATAGTTGGTACAGTAGATAGAGCACCAGCCCTGAAGTCAGGAGGACCTGTGTTCAAATCTGGCTTCAGACACTTAATACTTCCTAGCTGTGTGATCCCAATTGCCTCAGCAAATAAGTAAATAAGTAAATAAATAAATAAATCTGTCTTCCCCTTTAGAAACAAGAAATATTCTAATGTATCCCTCTTTCCTAATATCTTTTTCTGGGAAACTTTTAAAAGGCTAGGATAATCATAACATCTATTTAAACTCATTATTATTTTGTTAGGGTTATTATTTTGAAAATTATTTTCTTCCAAACTATTAACTGATAGGGATCTATAGTATAATTATAAAAGCTCTTTGTAGTGGACATTTCTTTGTTCTAGAATTAACATAATGCAATTTACTGCATTAAACAGAGTATTTTCTTTGGAAGTTGACTTCTAGCTTATTATTATGAGGCCTTCTTATACATGGGGGAAAAAAATGAAAGCCATTTGTAATCATTTTACATGACCATTACAAATTCGACTTTCATGTTCTTATTCATTCTATTATTCAGAAAATCACACAAAGCACATATCATCTCATCTCATCAAATCTCATTTTACAGATGAAAGAAACAAAGGTCTAGATAGGTTGAAGTGATATGTCTAAAGTCAAACAATGTGTTTGTGACTTAGATGGCAATAAAACCCAATTTTTCTTAACCCAAATCCACTGTCCTTTGCATCTCTCCTATCATACTTAAATGATTAGCCATTAGCTTTACCTGCTACGGGGGGCACAATTGATGCCAAGCTTGTAATCATAAAGACCTAAGCTATATGACCCTAGACAAATCGCTTTAATGTCTTTCAGCTTCAGTTTCCTCATCTGCATAAAGGATTTAGTTAAGATTAGGACCAACCTCATAGTATTGCGGCGAGGTTCAAATGAGATAACATATATAAAACTATTTGTGCATCTTAAAGCACTGAACAAATGTGAGCTATTATTTTTGTTATATCTCTCAGTTCAGCTAACTGGCCTTCAAAACTTGTGAAATAACTATAAGATTGATGATCTACCCAGGAAAAAAATAAGTGGTTGAAGAATCCCTGCTATTCAGAATATGACATGTAGGTGGATGGCTAACATATAATATATAACATCCTTGAAGAAGAATCATGTTTGTGTTTGTATCTCCAAGGTCCATCACATTCTTGATACTGATTGCAATAAATGCACTGCAAATAAACAATGAAGTAGGCCCATGATGCACTATGAATGTGGTACTTGTGAATCCTGGACAATGTGTTAGAAACAATGAATTAGTGAAGTAATATAAAAGCTGTGATTTGTAGCATTTATTTTGATTTGCTTGTCCCTCAATGTTAAATGGTAAAGCTTTGGCTGTTCGTAGAGGAGCAAAAGAAGTATGTAAGTAAGGGACAGCTAGGTGGTACAGTGGATAGAGCACTGGGCCTGGATTTGGTCTTGGACACTTACTAGCTATATGATTTTAGGTCACTTAACTTCTATTGCCTCCAGGGGAAACAAAACCAATATGTAAGTAATAATGATGAGACAAGGAGTCAAGTGAAGAAGGATGTCAAGGACTTAAAGGAAAAGAGAAAACATAATAATTTACTTCTAAGACACTGAAAACTGGAACTGAAAAAAAGAACTCAATGTCAGGAATATAGAGGTAAAGGAAGAGATGATTTGGTCCCTTTCCCCACCATTTGATGTAATCACAGAAAATAATGAAGTAATGATATTTTCTTAAATGCAAAGACATAGTAACACTCTGTGATCCCTGTGGAAGTATTAAGATGTTTTCCTTGGCAACTGGAAGGGGAACTGGACCTTGGCCAGGTAAAGATTAGCTTGAAGACCATTAAAGGTTTGAGCTCACCAGCTTTGTAGCTAGTTCAGAAAGAAACCATCAGGCAAATAAGAATTCAGCCCCTGAAGAGGAATCATTCCATCACTTAGAAGACTGGAGAAGAAAAAGAATCCTCTTCCCTCTTAACTATCCACCCAAGTCACTCGTGGTACTTCGTTATGGAGCTAATCATCATGGTTCTCTTTGAGAGTGAAGAACACCACTACCAGTAGATACTTCATTCAATTGAAAGCAGAGGCATACACTAGAAATAGAAAGGCAATTACTTGAGACAGGAAAGAGCTTTAGGAATCAGGATTTCTGACGCAAAGAAGAAAACTCACTCTAGACTTAAGAGAAAACAAACCCTGGCAAATAAGAGATGAACAGTGACCAGGAACAAGCCCTCTGGGGGAAAAGAGGTGGAGGATGAGAGGCAGAGTGATGGAGAGGATATTAAGGTCCTATAGTAGGTATGGATTTCCCTGACATGATGTGTTCCCTCAGTGCGTGCCTCATTAAGGTACTATTAGTTTATATTCAGTCTTGCCACAAATATTGTATTGCATGAGAATGCACCTCAGGTTTCTGAAGGGAAATGTTTTGTACTCATTGTTCTGTGATATCTTAGTATATATCAGTGCTTTGAACTAATTGGATCTTACCTTACTACCAGAGGTAAATTAGTGGGCAATCATGAACTATAATTTGGGAGGTCAGGGCCCAGACTATCCTTTGAACCTGTGAGAAAGTCCCTGAAGTAGGTAGGATTCAACCTACAAACCTGTTTGTGACAAGTCTGGGAGGCTTCTGAGAGGGAGGCAAGATTTTCTCTCCAACTGACTCAACAGCACTTCACTAGACTGTGCAGAAATTCCAAGTTCTCTATGTTGTCTATAAGTCTAGTAGTCCTTACCTATATCCCTGCTCTACAATATACACTAAGTTAGCTACCATTAAGGGAAAAAAAAGTCAGAAATCTGTGTCAGAAACAAAGCATGTTTGGGAAAAGCTCCATCAATAAGAGCCTAAGTTTTTATCCAGTCTGAAGTCTAAGGCTTGTACTTCAAGGATGAGGGACTGAATCCCAAGTCCAGAGTAACCAAGACCTCATTTAATAATTGGCACTACTACAAGGCATAGATTAAATATTATCTGGGATCTGTGTTTATCTCTAGTCTATTCTTTTTCTTCTGCACAAAAGGAGCTATGGAAACTAAACAAAAAAGTGTCTTTCAAAGAATTTCAGAATTCTAATTGAACTGAGTAGTATTGGCAGGAGGAGAGGCTGCCTAGATCTAGAAGCCACAAGTCTACAGCTTCGTAATAAGCTGTATACAAACATATTTATCTACATACAAATATGTATAAACACATATATTTTATGTGTGTGCACATATACACACACACATATATTTAAACATACATAGGTATATAATCATATATACACATGTATATTTCATTTCAACTTCATTGTTTCATTCATAAGTACATGAAATGAAATTATCATTTATTTATATGTACATAGAAAACTGAAACAAATGAAAATTTATACTTATATATATACATTTCATATTTATACATGAAATGAAACAAATTAAATGGAAATGAAATATATATATATATATAGAATATAGCTATATAATTTGTAATATATGTATGATTATATATAATGGTATATGTTCTTTTTACCAAAAATAAGATATTCCTTACAAATAGGTAAGCTCTATTTTTTCCTAAGCGGAAGAACTCTATTATGTGGAGTCTTGGACTCAGTAAGATATAACAAGTTCAAATAAAAGATCAGGTTTTGTCTGTAAGATGGGAGTTTAAGAGTTGTTTTAATTGGGTAAATCCCATTAACATTAACATGTCTTCTAATGAAGCCCACTCAGAGAAAGACTGGATACCTCTACAATAAAATACTATGGCAGCCAGGTTCTGGGACTCACCCAGATTTTGATTCTTTCTGTTGAATAGGAACAGGTAAATAGAGAACAGTAGTACCTACTAGTTTGTGTAACCACCTATCAGAGAAATGTATAGCTGGAAAAGAAGAAATGCATAAAAGAAGCAAGAATAAGGGTTAACCACCTTCACAGCACATCACACAGACCTCTTGTGGTGAATTTATAGGAAGACACAGGTAATTAACAGTCATTTAGGATGGGCAAGCATAGATAGCATTCAGCATCTCACTTCATAATAAGGAGTGGTGGTAGTAGACTTCGAATCCAGCATTCTTTTCTTTTTATCAGAAGTTCTCAAAGTTTCAAAGAGGTAGTCAGGTCTAATTGTACAGGAAAGTTACAAACCTTACAAGGTGTCCAGATTGATGAGTGACTCACCAGTTGTGGGTCCTATATTCAGATATAAATATTGCAGTCAATTCTATTTTTTTTTTTTTCTGATTTTGTTGGCAATTCTGAAAATTAATCTTCGGGGGGTGATGGGAGAGATCTACACCACCATCCATCTTCCATTATCCCTTCCAAGTGCAAAGGTCCATGAACAGAGCAGAAAATTCTTCTTTGCTGTCACTTATTTATGCTTAATGTCACCTAGTGTTTGTTTGTTTGTTTTTTTCATTTTGGAATCCCTTAATAGATTGCACCCGAGTTACCTGAGATTAATCTTTGTGAGTTATTTTAAGACGCATTAATATACGACATTCTCTCCTATTACCTGACTTTAGCGTTGTGTGTGTGTGTGTGTGTGCCTGTGTGTTGAAGTGCCTTTTCGGCAAAGTGATTTGGTTCTAGGTGAGCTTAGCCTTTCCGGTCTGTGTTTATGATTAAGTGACTTTTGAAAAAGTGGTTTAGTGTTGAGGGAGCTCAGCTCCCCCAATATATATGTGTGTTTAAGAATCTTCTTCACAAAAATAGCTTGTGGTTGGCTTAGTATTAGCCCACCTCTCAGACTCCTTTTCCCCATCTTTTCCTTTCCTTTTTGGGTATTCTTTCTTCAGGATTCACTGAGCAAACAGGAGGAACGCAGGAAGAAGCCCATTACAGCTCAGGGCCTCCTCCCGGAGCTGAAAGGCGGAAGAAGGAAGCGCCAGCTCAACCAACAGACAAAGCCGAAGAAGTGGGAGGGCGGGAGGGCGGAGCAAGAAGGGAGGAGAACCAGAGAGGCGGGGCCGCGGTTACCGCGGTAACACTGGGGGAGGGGAGGGGCTGCGGTGAAACGTCACCCTTGACTCGCTGATGGATTCTACGTCATCTGCGGCTCTGTCTCAGCAAGTGCTGGAGACGGAAGTGAAGCCACTGCGGTAGTGGTGGTGGGGGTGGCAGCGGCGGCGGCAGCTACCGGCTAGTCGCGGCCAAGGGGGGTGTACGCTCGTGTGTGTGTGTGTGTGATGCCGGCGTGGACATGGAGGTAAATCTATTTTCCGGGCTGTGGGATGGGGGAAAAATGGTGGTGCCTGCGACGTAAACGTCCCTCTTTTCTCCCCCGCCTTTCCAAAGCGTTCCCAATGTCGAAGGCCTCCTCCGCTGACTCCCGAACCCCTCGGTGGCTGCCTCTGCCCCGCCCCCCATTCCCCCTCTGGCCCCGTGTCCTTCCTGCCCCTCCAGCCCCGTATCAGGAAGTTACCCGGTAGTGACAACCTCTCCCTTTTTAAATATTCCCTCATCCCTGCCCAAAGCATCTCACCCGGTGTCGCACCTTCCCTTTTCCCGCCTACCCGCTATATGCCCAAGCCCTTACCATTGTCTTTAAAGGAGTACAAGGTGTCCCCAAAGTCTTGGTGCAACTTTAAATTATTAAAACTTAAGACTGGTTCTAGGAGATAGTTTTATTTATTTATTTTTTTAACTTTATCCTTCTAGTCCCTTTAAAAGAATTCAATTCTGACAACTCATAGGTTTGAGTTTGTCTTTCTTGCAGGATCCCGGGCAAGATGTGGTGGCCTCACCAGCCACACCTGGGGCTGGCAAATCTAAGGTAAAAACAAATAAATAAATCCTAACTTTTGTAGAGTACTTAGCAAATTCTATGAACAGTTTCACATCTCTACTTCTTAGAATCTGTAGCTTCCTTTACAGCTTAACTGGAATCTTGTTGCTTCTAAGGCCCTCACTACTCAAATAACTTTGCATTTATTTCCCACATTTGTTTTTTTACTTTGTTTTCCCTTCAGTAAATTCCTTGAGAAGCTTGTTTGTTTTTTTTTTTTTTTCCCCACATTTCCACACTATAACTCAGTGTTTGGAATATAATAAATGCTTGTTGGATATCTGAAATTTTAATTGAGAATTGAAAGAGAGCACAAGGGCCAACCCCATTATTTTACAACTTGAAAACAGGAAGAAAATCCTTAGGAACATCTTTACTATCTAGTTTTTAAGATACATTTGACATGTACTTTTTATTTCCTAATTGGCAGAGATTTTATCATTTATGTTGATGTTGTAACTACTGAAAGAACCTGTATTCCCAAACATTAAGCACTCCAGTAAGATAAGTAAAAATCAAAAGACTTGGGATAGTTTTCCTAAGTTGTGGTATGATCCTTAGTTATGACTTATATTTCAGATGTCTGTTTCTTTTTCTGTAAATTAGGGTGTTGGGTCACATGACATCTAAGGTTTGGTTCTCTCTCTCTCTCTATGTATATATATATCTGAGAGATCAGTAATTTCTCCACAAAAGTCTTTATGAAAGCATCAAGTTGTTGATAGTTGTCCTAACTTGTCTCTTCTTTTCCTTGAATTTTCTTGGAGTTCTTGAATTTTCGTGTAATCAGACTTCATAGTTTCTTAAGCTCATGCTTGAGAATGACCTTTAAAAAAAAAGCTTCAAGATTCTTTTTATAATTGTTTAAAAAGTAAACATGGAGCTAAGAATAGTGTTTGCTCAATTAACTTAAAATTTTTAAGAAAAGCAAAAGATTTAAACATCAATGTAGAACTGCTTTTAGCAAAACATTAAAGTATTTTTTTCTTTGTGGTATAACAGAAATATAACCATTTTAACAGAATCTGTATACATTTCATTTCAGTTGGAAACATTACCCAAGGAAGATCTCATTAAGTTTGCCAAGAAGCAGATGATGTTGATGCAAAAAGTTAAATCAAGATGCACAGGTAATTGAATTGATAAAATGTTCATTTTTTAACTAACCAAATCTTCATTTTCTTTTTTTTTTAAAGCGTATAATTGCTAATATTACACTGACTTGGCTCTGGTCCTTGATAATACCATGCAAAACATATAATTCTTCCCAGACTGTCTTATGGAATTTAATGCCATTTACGTTTCCACCCACTCTAGACTTTGATGTTTTCATTATCTCAACACACTAAAGGCAGCTGCCTTTGTCTGATTGAGCTGAAAAAATATTAGAAGGATAGAACAAAGCTTGTTTGCGATGAGTGGATATGAAGATGAAGGATGGAAAAAAAGAAACAATGAAATAATTTTAAAAATTTAGGACTATTTTAGAGACTATCAAAAAAAATTAGAGAATGAGGATCTAATGAGATAATATTAAAACATTTAGTATCTGGCACATAGTTATAACTATATAAATATTATTACTTATCATTATCATTCAGTGACAGCGCCTGAGTGCCGTTTTCAGTTTCTCTTTTCCTCTTAAAAAAGGAAATCTTTCTTTAATGTAAATACTTATATGTGTACCCATTTCCTGAATTTATAATGATTTCAAAATGTCACCATAAAACTTAATTTCTTAATAGAAAAATTGCTAGTTTGGGTTTCAGTAATATGTGGATCAAGTTAAAAAGGAGAATATTTTAGTTGGAAAGAAAGGGTATATGTGGCTATGTTTAGGTTTGTATATTACCTGTTAGATGCTGATCTTAGAGCACCGAGTAGGTTTTAAGTTGTTATTATAAGTGTTGAGAAGGGAGGAAGGATTGAAAGTGTTGCCTTGCCACTTTTAATTTTAACTACTATATGTTTTACAAAATGCTCTAATAGAATCTCTATGCAATTTTTTTTTTGCTAATTTCTGAATTATTTTGTTCAAAATGTAATGGCAAATTTTTAAACATTTTTTTTAGAATTAGAGAAGGAGATTGAAGAATTTAGATCAAAACCTGTTGCTGGGGGAGCTAATGATGTAATTCAGGTAATAGAATATTTCTGAATAGTACTGGTGGGATTGTTTTTATACATATTTACTTTCATGGGAAATAAGTCATGTCTAAGGGGACATAGGTTGGCAGCTTAGTTTATTGGGGGGAAAAAAACCACATAAATCAGGAGTCTTGAGTTCTAGTCCTGGTTCTTCTCTGATACAGGAAAAGTCACTTAGACTTTTAATGCCTCAATTTCTTCATTGTAAAATAAGAAGAGTAGACTCTAAGATCAGTAATTATTCATGTTTTTTGGATCTTGAACCCCTTTGGTAGTGTGGTAAAATCAATGGATCCCTTCTTGGAATAATGTTTGTAAAGGTATAAATATATAGAATTATAAAGGAAAGCAAAAATTAGGAAAATAAATGTGTAATTTTTTTTTTCTATCCAAATTCACAGACTCCTTGAAATCTATCCACAGACTCTACTTTAAGAATCCTTGGGCTCAGTTGGTTTTTAAAATAATTTGTAGCTTTAAAAATTGTTTTCTGTTTGTGTGATTCTTTGACTTTTTCTCACTACTTAACTTTGGGTGTAATCCTGCTTCTCTACTTATTTCTATATAGATTTCTTTTGAGACCTAAATCACTTTTATATACGCTTCAGCTTAAAAGTTTTGTGCTTTTAGCTAACAGGCCCATTTAATTGGTCTTGCTTCTTCATTTGAATGTTGTTTTATGTATTCATATTTTTTTAAGTATCACTCCTACTACCCACTGACTTTCCTTCTCACCTTCTACCCATCCTAAGTAAATAAAATCAAGCAAAGTACATAGCACACGACCAATTCTTAAAACATAGGCTTCATTCTACACCTATAGTCTACCACATCTCTACTGAGAAAAAAGAGTTATTATTTGTGTTTAGTCTTCTAAAATAATGACTCATCGTATCATTTATCAGAGTTCCAAAGTTTTTCAGCATGCTTTCCTTTGCATCATTGTGATCATCTTTTAAATTGTTTTTGGATGTCTTTACATCACCTCACACCTAACAAAACCAAATCCAAATATTCTTTTCTCTTTCCCTCAACCCTTCCTTTTCTCAAACCAGTTCCCTTTTTCTGCTTTCTTAGTTCTCTCAAAGCTATCACCATTCCTCTACTTTGTTAGTTTTTGTGAGATTAAATTAAATTCAGAATAATTCTTTTGAAAAATTGGCTGTTCTTCCACTGTTGGATTATCCTCAGAATTTTAGAATACTATTTTTAAATAGCAGATCATAAAGCGTTTCTAAAATTAAATGTCTGGTCATCCATTTCGCTGATAAAAAGCAGAAAATGTTTTATATTGATGTTCTGTGGCTGCTTTTTGATTAGTACTTTACTAATACATTGTCTTGTTAAAAAATAGGCTCTCACAGAACGCCTGGATGCTATTCTTCTGGAAAAAGCAGAGGTTGAACAACACTGTTTAGCTTTGAAGAAAGAAAATGTTAAAATGAAGCAAGAAGCAGAAGTATGGAAACAATTTTTCTCATGAATGTTTTTTAATATATTCTCAATTAGTATCTTTAGTTTTATTGTTGTATTGTTTAATCATGGTGACAGTATTGAGAAAAACCATTTTGGAGGAAAAATTCTAATATTTTTAACATAACAAAGTAAGTGATAATTACAGCGCTGTTTAACATATAAAGCAGGATCTAGTCCTAGGTTGATGGCATGGAGTTCTAGGTTGATGGATATACATTGGATTCCCCAGTGCGAGTCAAAAATATAGAGATATGTTAAGAAAGGGTTGAGGATTAAGGGAAGGATAGAAGAAAGACCAGTTTAGCTGTCTATTGTACCCTTTAGCTTAGCCCACCATTTTTTACCAATCAAATTTTACCAAATAATTTTACTTTCTATGCTAATCTGAATGATTTCAAGGCCTTGGAGAGAATTCCCTTTCCCCACAAATTTACTGCCATGGTTCACTAGTTGATTAAATATGCAAGTAGCCAAAATAGTTAATACTATTGTAAAGGAGTTTTAACCAAAATTATTATTGTTCAAGAGGGTTAGAACGCTAGGCATTGAGAAGCTAAAAGGGACAGAAAATCAGAGGAAAGGAAAGGAATACCACTGAGGGAAAAAAACAAACAAAAAAGAGAGGCTAAAGTCACTATCAAAAGTTTTCTTCCCAGGTTAGGCACAGACAGGCAATTTTTACTTTCAACTGTAATCAGATAGTAACAATTTGAACAGTGGTAAAAATGACTTATAAGTGTATCTTCTACAAGATTAATAGGAGCATGTAGTATTTTTTTCCCCTTCAGTCAGCTACAAGTATATGAAATGTAGACATCTATAATGTAGTCTAAATACTCAAAGTGAAGATGTAGGTGCACAATGACAATGAGACATTAAGTAATATTTATTACATAAAGACATTACTAAAATATTTTTTACCTAAGTACAGTTAATAAGAGCATAAATTTTTTTGAGCTTGAAGTACCTTCTTCAAATTTGTTCCTTAGTGATAGGTTTTTTTTATGATTGTTTCCTTATATAAGCTTCTTTTTGTTTTTTAACTATTATCAGAGTTGTGATACATCTTAAGATCCTAAATGTCCTTGTTTTTAAAAAGGTACAATGTATCATCCATTTCTGTCATAATTGTGGCTATAAAATTCCTTTTTTCTTTTAAACGAATCTGATTATTTTGTTTTATTTGATTAACAGAAAGTTTATTTTTAAAAATTAAAAATAAATTGTACATTTTTTAAAAGTCAGATTCAGAGACTGCTTTTTGTTCAAGTATTGACTATTTATAGTATTTTTTTCAAATAATGTTCATTAAAAAATGTTAGCTGTGGTCATATTGTTTAAAATAACTTTATCTGGCTTTTTTCATTCAGGCTGACTGAGTTTTTTAAAAAGGTAAAAAGCTTTTTTTTTTTTTTTTTTTTGTTTTTGCTCCTTGTTCCTATTGTGATGGGGCAGGAATTAGGCTAATTTCTTTAGTCTGCCTTAGGTAATTGTTCTCTACCATCTCTATTTGGTTCTTTTTCTATCTGCTTAGACAATAACTAAAAAGATGCAAAAAAGGTTAATTTTATCTTTTCAAATGATTAATGTATACTTTTTTTTTTAAACTAGCATTCTGTAACTAAGATGGAAGACCTGCAGAAGGACTTTGAACACTCAAGTAAAAGTTACTTGAAGGAAATTGAAAGTTGGAAAACTGAATTTACTCAAGCACAATCAAAGTACAATGAAGATAGAGCTGCTTTACAAAAAGAATTGGAGGAAGCAGTGAAAAAACAAGAAGAGCTTTCAGAACAGCTTAAATTTAATAGTGAGTCCCAAGATGATGTCCAAAAACTACAAGAAGAGATTCAAAGAATTAAGCCAGCTTATGAAGAACAAATTTTACATTTGAAAAAACAGTTGGAAACTATTGCTGAGGAAAAGAACCAAGAAATTAATGATCTCCAAAACATTATCAAGGCTAATTCTGAGCATTGCCAAAGTGAAATCAATAGCTTACAGGAGGAGCTTTTGCAATTGAAGACTACACACAAAGAAGAAATGGCAACACTGATGCATCAACTTGAATCTTCTGATAAAGAGCATGAAGAAGAAAGAAACAAATTGATACAACTAATGGAAAATATGGCAGATGAAAAAAACATTCAGGAGAAGTCCAACCATGAATTTGAAAACCTTAAAGAAACATTGAATCCAATTAAAGAAAGTCAGGTATGTGATAAGGAGATCCAAGAAGATACAGCTGTAAAACAAGTAGTTAATGAAAAAGTCAAACACTTAGAGGATTCCTTGAAAGAACTGGAGTCACAGCATAGTATGTTAAAAGATGAAGTTACCTATATGAATAATCTTAAGTTAAAACTAGAGATGGATGCTCAGCATATAAAGGATGAGTTTTTTCATGAACGAGAAGATTTAGAATTTAAAGTTAATGAACTGCTACTTGTTAAAGAAGATCACTGTTGTATAATTGAAAAATTAAAATCTGAGCTAGAAGTTTCAAGAAATCAGTTTAGTAATACTGTGAAACAACATAACATGGAAATACAGAATCTTAAGGAGGAATGCCAAAAAGAAATATCAGAACTAAAACAAAAGTTATTATCAGACTCAGAAAAAGAAAATTTAACCATAATGTTTGAAATGCAGGATCTTAGGGAACAATATGAAAACATACAGCAAGAAAAAGAAGAAGCAATTTCAAATTATGAGAGTTTGCGAGAAACCATGGAAATTTTACAGAGAGAATTGGGTGAGTCAGCTGGAAAAATCAGTCAAGAATTTGAATCCATGAAACAGCAGCAAGCTTCCGATGTTCAAGAATTGCAGCAAAAACTCAGAGCAGCTTTTAATGAAAAAGATAGTCTCATTGAAACTGTGAATCGTCTAAAAGAAGAAAAGGAAGTATTGTTATCTAAGCAAAATGAGACCCAGGAATATGAAAATGTAATCAAGAACCTTGAAGAGAAAAATGAAGAAACATTGATTAGTCTTAATCAAAAAGATATCATGATAGAAGAGCTACAAGCAAAAATATGTTTTTTTAGTGATGAAAAAGATCATTTCTTAAGTAAAATACAAAATGCTCAAGAGGAGTTGGACAGTTTCTATGAAAAATGTAAAAGGAAAGAGGAAGAGACTGTAGAACTTCAGGAAAAAGTAGATCAAATTACTCAATACAATGGTGAACTTGAACAAAAATTGAAAGCATTAACAGAAGCATGGGAAGAGACCTTGAAAGAAAAAAATCATAACGACCAAAATGTGGAAAAACTTGAGGTTCAAATTAAAGTTCTCTCTGAAGAACAAGAAATGTTGTCATCTCAAATAAAGACTCTTCAGGAAGAAAATGAAAGACTCAGTAAGGAAAAGGACCAAATGAGAAAAGATTTGGACACTTTCATATCTGAAAAAAGAGGAGACTTCAGCTTTAAAGAGCAAGCTGTAGAATTGGAAAATAAACTGCAGTTGGTAAATGAAGAAAAAGATAATTTAAATAAATTATTTGTAAAGGAACAATCACAAAACTCAATTGTTAGGATTCAGCTATGTGATTTTCTGAAAGAGATGGAATCCGGAGTTTCAGAAATAAATGAGGAAGAAGATACCATGATTATCCTACAAGCTGTAAGTGAGTCTTTAGGAAAAATGAAAGAGGAAAAACAGAACTTGGTTTTTCAAAATAATGAAAAAGTGCTACAATTGCAGAAAGAAAATGAGCTTATTAAAGAAGAGAATTTGGCTCATTGTGAAGAACTTAGAACTTTACTTGAAGATTATAAAAAAGAAAAAGTTCTTCTAAAAGAAGAATTGGAAGGATGTCTGTCAGAAAAAGCAACGTTACAACTTGACCTCCATGAAATGAATAATGTAAATGAAAAGACTAGGCTTGAAAACCTTAATCTTTTAGCTCAAATAAGAGAACTTTCTGAGAACCTTTCATGTAGCAGAATTGAAGGTCAGGATAAAGGAGAATCTTCTGTAGAAGAACAAGAAAATATAAGACTGTTGCTAGAGCAAAGAGAGGCTGAACTACATGATGTGAAAGCAGAATTGACATCTTTAAAGGTTGCAAATTATTTTATTTCATTAATATTTATATTGTATGCCCATTTAGTTGTGTATTTTAGTGCATGCTCATTCAAAATAACAGCTTTTAATCATAAAATCTTCAGAACAAACGGAATAGTTTAATTCAAAAGAGAATTTGACAGTTTTCAGTATTTCTAAATGGTAAGCTTTCTCAAAATTGTTGAAGATTTTTCATAATGCTCATCCTAATCCAATAACACTAAACATTTTTGTTTAGATTCTAATTATCTTGATTTTGTATATGAAAAGGAATAGTAGGATTAAATGACTTGTTCATTGTTATATAGCAGGTCACTTAAGATCCATAAAATTTTTCCTACAAACTTGTTTCTTGGTAAAGAATAGTTTGAAAACCAAAATAGTACTGTGTGGATATTAATTTAACTGTGAGGTTCTCCCACCAAAAAACTTATTTCGTAAAGATATGGTGAGCAGGAAAAATTATTTCATCTTTTCTCTAATTATGAGGATTCTATGTTACAAATTTCCTCTCTTATTCAAGGATACTTTGCCTTTCTACATTAATTTTTGTATTATTGATTTATATTGACAAAAATTTTGACAGTACTACTGTGAGTAAAATATTGGTTACTGTATTGGCCAAGAAAAAATTACCCCTCCCCAATTTTTTTTAATGTAAATCACTTGTGATTTTAATTTTTCTTTTTTTCAAAACAATGATATTCTCACTAACTCTTCGTTACAAAAAAACCTGGTCTAATTACATCATTTTGCCTCTTTTTTTTTTTTTTTTTTTTTTTGGCCTTGTTTAAAATGTAGGATTCTTTAGAGAACTCATCCTCTGTAAAAAGTGATCAGCATTCAGTAATGGAACTAGAAGATAAAATTGGTAACTACTTTTGTTTAACCTATCTTTTTAATAAGACAACTGTTTTCTTTTAATATCATTTTACTGTTATGACAAGAATTTATGCAACTTTAAGATTTTTATTGCACATGTTTTTTTCTCAGTGCTGTTACCATTCATTTATGCCTTCTTTTTCCAAGTATTTGTCTATAAAAAAAGATATTTAATTTAGTGGGGAAGAAGGGAATTTAAAAGGGCTGGGGTGTTAAGTTTGACTAGCTAAACACGTGAGACATTAGAATTTATTACCAAAGGAAGTTACAAAATCTTTAGTTTTTTAAGAACTAAATTTGTCTGAAAGGGTTTAGATTAAGGAGGAGGTCTAATCCTTGATTTCTGCAAATTTATTATTTTCTGTGTATCATTTTTAATTTGACTGTTTCTTCCTACCGTTTTTTAAAAAGATACCATTTAAGTAATTATATATTTTATCGTGCATGACTTCACTAACAAATCATGTCCCAAGATATTATTTGATTACAATTAATAATTTCCATAAAATAATACAATTACCACAATATTATTGTTTCTTTAGCACTTCCTAGCCATTTGAATTACTGCTAGTCTTTAATTGAAAAACATATACAAATTGAAGTTGATTGTGACAAAAATAAAATCAGCCTTAAAACAGCATTTATCTTTGTAAATTAAAACATAGCATATTTTCATACATTTGTTCAATAAATAGTGGTATTAAAATATACAATATTCAGTCCTTAAGGAGTTAACCTTTTAACAGATGATATGAGATACAGAAATAATATAGAATATACACGTCTAAAATAATTAGAAAGTGTAATGAAAGTTCCAAGAAGAAAAATTTGTTTTCCAGCTAGAAAGGTCATAAAAACTTTGGAGAATGTGGCATTTCAACTAGTTTTAAACAATGACGACAATTTCAGCAAGTAGAAATGGGGAGGTCCAGAAAAATTTTATGCATAGAGAAATGGAATAAGTATTGACATCAAGACAAGGAAGTGTGGTATCCCATTATGACAGTGAATAGTTCAGTTTGACTTGAGTGCCTGTTACATGAACTTGAATATTACTTTGAGAAGTCTGAAGACATTGGTACCACACTATGAAGCTCCTTGTTTGGATATTTTTTTGTAGATAGTAAGGAGACATAAAAGTCGCTTTTATAGTCAGTTTTATAGTCAGACCTTTAATAAAAAGAGCACTTTGACAATTGTTGTGAGGATGTATTGGGTGGAAAACTTTAAATAGGAAGATTGGTTAGGAAGCCACTTCTGTAATCCAAACAGTCATGAAGACTTGGACTATAGTGATGGCACTGAGTAAACACTAGTGAATAGAATTCATAGAGGTATACTAGAGAATTGGTCAATCTTTTTGGATGTTGGAAATGAAGAAATATCAGGCAGTAATAGATGACACCAAACTTTTGAGTACAGGTGACTAAGCAAATGAATGGGCAATACAGAATTTGTTAAAGAATGACATCTTAATCTAATGGCATAGTTGTTTTAAATAGTTTTATTTTTAAAACATAGTTGCATTTTATTAGAAGGGATATTTTTAAATCATTACAATTTGAAAGATGGATCACTTAAGGAAAAAATTGTGAAAGATAATTTGTTAAAAGATCACTGAAATTTGTAACTTTGATTTTAAATTTTCATTTATATAACAGTGATCTTTAACAAGTTTCAAGAAGTCAGTTTGGCAACACTGTGAGATAACAACATTAAAAGTATAGAATACTAAAAAGAAACCTGTGTTAAGAGTTTGAAGGAGTACAAGATAGAGAACTGGGTTTTGAATCTTAGCCCTGTCATTTAGCCACTTGTGTAACCATAGGCAAAATACTCATCATCTCTGAGCCTCACTTGTAAAATGAGGGAATTATATTAGACAAACTCTGAGGTCCTTCCATCTCTAAATTTATGATCCTGTGAAACTTTTAAATTTATTCTTAGTAGGAGTACTTTACATTTATGCAAATAGCTAGCTACACACATTCATGCACCTTACTCTGATGATTGCATTTGTCTTATCTAGTTTCCTGATTGTAGGAAAGGACACCAAAGTCATGTCCCAGTCACCAAATTTGTATGTTCAGATGACATGAAACTCAAAAGGAATAGATTGGTAACAATTCAGCAACAAGCTCTAAAATAGTCATTACTAAAAGAGACTTAGATTTCCATTTAGGAAACTAACCAGTACTTAAATGATCATTGCTTTTCGTTGTTCATTTAACCCATCATTTATGTATCTAAAAGAAAAAGCCCACCTTTACTTTGCCTTTTGCCATCTTAATATGCTCATTTGGTAGTTTTCCTGGTTGCTAACACTAGTGAGCATACTGAGGCATTAGCACTATCTAGTAGTGAAAAAATGTGTAGTGATGTGGATAAATATCTCTTATAAATCAGTCTTTGTAGATAAAAATACTAATTGTATTTTCCTTCATTCAGTTCACTTAAAAAAATTGATTAACTTGTTCTATATCAGGACTTTTAAAACTTTTTTCCACTCACGACCCCTTTTCACCTGAGAAATTTTTATATACACACACACACACACACACACACACACACACACACACACACACAAAATAGGTGTACAAATCAAACATTTACTGATAATAAGTTATAACACTTCATGACTCCTGTATTTAGTTATGAGATACCATATGGAGTCTTAAGCTACAGTTTAAGAAGTCAGGTTCTATATAAGGCTCTGTGTTAACCTACTAGGTTATAAAATAATTTTCAGATACCATATATATCATTGTATTTGTTCAGTCATTTTTAATCATATCCTATTTTTTGTTACTCCACTTTGGGGTTTTCTTGGTAAAGATATCAGATTAATTTGACATTTCTTTCTCTAGCTCATTTTACAAATGAGGAAACTGAGGCCAATAGAGTTAAGTAACTTGCTGAGGGTCACATAGCTACTAAGGATCTGAGGCTTGATTTGAACTTGGGAAGAAGAGTTGTCTAACTCCAAGCCTGGCACTTTATCCCATTTTCTGCTTCACTTCCTCTATCTTTGTAATTATGCAGATTAAATGAGATCTGGGATGAAATCCTTAAAGGATTATAAGGGAAGGAGGATCCAGAAACTTCAATGCAATATTAGATTTTGAATAATACATATTTTATAAGTGGTGATTTGAAATAGTTAACTCTTTCTAACATTGTCTTTTTGAATAGGAAGTTAAAGCCATCTGGAAATCTGGTCAAACATTTAAACAAGATAGTTTTAAAGTATTCCAGGATCATAATTACTGATTTCTATGACTATTTAGAAATAATTTAGCAGAAATTTATTTTTATAGCAATTGTTTCTTAAATGTCATTTTTATAAAATGACCAGGACTAAATAGAAGATAGTTGTTATGTGACAAAATTATATAACACTTAGAAAGAGTAGTATGATAAATTTTGTTTAGCATTTTGTTCTATAAATCAGTTTTCTCAATCAGCTAAGGTAATCATTGGCTTGGATTGTTTTTTTTTCCCAATGCTAATTTTAATCTGTTTTCCTTTTTGTATATCTCCTCTCTGAAGTGCACTGGGGATGATATGTTAAAAAAAAAAATCTTTTCAATAAGAATGTGTTTATTTATAACAGTAACCTATCTAGCTAATTATGAAAAAAAGCAACTTCTTTAATTAAAAACATCTTCCACGGTAGAAAACATTTGGAAATTTTTCATTTGAGAACACAGAAATCCCAACTGAAAATGTTAACTAACATTTTTATTATTATGTCAGTGTGAAGAAAAAAAAATCTGTCCTGCCATTTAAATTTTAGAGATCCCCAATCAAAACCTCAATTCAGTTGACATTTAATTTATAAATGCAAGATTCATGATCAAGAAATGTCTCAAATCAATCTCTCTTCCTTTTCAGTCCTTTTAACATCAAGGTGGCCAGATAGCTAAAGTATACACAGTATGAAAACTACATACCAGATAAGAAATATATTTTATGTTATCAGCCACCATCTTGATGTAACTTTTTAGTGAAGATGAAAAATTTCTTTAACTGGGAATGAAAATTTGAGTTAGGAGGCAGATAACAAAAACTAAATTTGTACTAGTATTGAAATGAGGAAGAAAATTATCAAGAGAGGGAACTCATTTTCTTTTTCCTAAGCTACTTTGTCTCAGTTAATTAAAATTTTATCAAGGGTTAGCATAAGAACTATCTTCCAAACAAAGAGAAATCAAAAGCCAGTTAGTGAAACGGAAATCAGAAACTCAGATCAAAGAGGATAAATATGCAAAAGAAAAAAGGTAGGAAGGATATAGGAGCTTAGACATTATGTCAATATCAAGAATATTGTAGGTAAGTGGAGAAAGAATGGGAAACACCATAGTGTAGGTTAGGAAATGAGAAATTTCTCCTGTAACTATGAGAACGCCTGATGTCTTGTAATGACTGACTCCACTGAGTAGTTTATTCTGTTTGATCTAACCCTTATTCACAAATTATTCCCTATAGTCCTTAGCTGTCTACTTCTTTGTATTATATTGGCTTTCCCATCACCTTTGACAATCTGGAAATGGACCCAAATATAGGATTTGGGGGAAAACCGAAGGACATTAATGCCACAAAACCACTATTTACTCAAATTAACCAGGAACAGTCAAACCTTAAATGATTAAAAAGATTAATAACTAATCCACTTCCACAACCCAACAATAGGTTTATTGCATTCCATCTTGATTTCTAATTACATTTATCCTTAGTATCTTTAACATTGGAAGGATTTTCAAATGTCTTCTAGTCAAGCAGAGACTTCCAACAGTTTTCTAATCTGTAACATTGTGGACAAATAGATTGTCAACTGAACACATAACATATTGGGGAACTCATTACCTAGAAAAGCAACCTTATTGTGGACTGCTTTATTATATATCAATATATCAAACTGAAATTTACCTCTAAAACTCCTCATTGTTCCTAGCCCTTGTCTTTTGGTTAAAAAAAATAGGGGCAACTAGGTGGCACAGTGGATGGAGTATCAGCCTTGAAGTCAGGAGGACCTGAATTCAAATCTGGTCTCAGACATTTAACACTTCCTAGCTGTGACCTTGGGCAAGTTACTTAATCCCAATTGCCTCAGCAAAAAACAAACAGAACAAAAATATTAATCTAGTCCTTTCATTGAAAGTCTTGAGATCCATTGAAAACATGAATGGCAACATGCATAAAAGCCCAGAAGTGGGAGATACAACATTGTGTTGAATGGCTCCTCTGATCCAACCCCTTCACTTTATAGATGAGGAAATTGAAGCCCGGAGAGGTTCAGAGGCTTTGTACAAAGTCATGCAGGAAGTAAGCAGAGCCAGAATTAGAATACAAGATTTTGGACTCCAAATCCAATACACTTTCTACTGAATCACATAACTATTCTGCGCTTCTACCCCCAGAAAATCTCTCTTCTCATCTCCAAATTAAACTTTTATATAGCATATATATTTTCAGCTTTTATATAGCATATTTTCTAATCTCATCACCACCTTCAGTATCTTTTCTAAAATGTTCTGCCTAGAACCAAAATATTTGTTCTTAGTAAATTTCATCTTGCTAAGTGTACTATAATAATAATCTGTTGTTAATTTTTTGGATCCATTTTGTCATGTTGTATGTTACCTATTTCTCCTAGAGTCAGATTATTCACAGATCTGATGAACATTCCCTCTCTGACTTCAAGTATTTTATTAAAACTATTGATCCCAATAGGGCTGTGAACAGATCCTCCAAGAGCATTTTACTGAAGAGTTCCTTATAAGTTCAATTCAGTTCAGTAAGCATGATTCTTTTTATCCTTGTTTTCAGTAAATTTAGAAAAAGAATCCAAAGAAAAAGAAGAGAAGTTAAGTAAGATAAAAGTTGTTGCCTTGAAAGCAAGGAAAGAACTTGACTCCAGCAAAAAAGAGGTAAGATACCTTGTAAATAAACTTACATTTTAAGTAAATCTACATTTTTCTGTGCTGAATAAATTCACAATATTGATATGTGTATAAAATAGGCACAATCTCTAAGGGAAGAACTTGAATTGGTTCGATCTGAAAGGGATCACTTGTCTACTTCCATGAAAGACCTCATTAAAGGAGCAGAAGGCTATAAGGTAAAAATAGTTACTATCTTTATAATTTTTTAAAATTTCACTTAAACCTTCAAAGTGAACTATGCTAGTAGGATAATATTCTAAATTTCAAATTTATGTTTTATGCCATATGCATATTCATATATAAGAAACTGCTAGGTGATAGGAAATCAAAGACAAAAAATTTTCTGTCTTTTAAGACGCTTATTTTCTATTGAGGCTAACAAATTTTACACAGATAAATACAAAATGTTTACAGAATAATTTGAGGGTGGTCATATAAGTAAGACCTGAAAGAATCAGCTTCTAAGCAGAGGCTTAAAGACATCTAGGAATTTTAAGAAGCAGAGATGAGAAAGCATTCCCCTCATGAATGACATTTTATGCAAAAGCCTAAGAGGTGGGAAATAACATGTTGTGTGAGAAACACTTTACCTGATCTAGTTTTGAGTAATGGACTCTAGCAGAAAAAATAAGAGATTTAATTTTAATACAGGATTTAAGCCCTTTTGTCATTTAAAATGGCCAGAGGTTTTTTTTTTTTGGTTTTTTTTTTTTTAATACTTAAATCTGTTGGGGAATATATGCCAAGGTTTCGTTGAATTTATCCCTATTCAACAAAAACTTGTTGAGTACCTATAATTTTTTTTTTATTTTATGAACAAAAATGTTTTTTAAAGAGGTTTATCATTTCCAAGTTTTTATTTTATCTTATTTTTATTGTAGCTTTTTATTTACAAGATATATGGGTGGGTAATTTTTCACATTAACAATTGCAAAACCTTTTATTCCAGTTTTTCCCCTTCTTCCCCCCACCTCCTCCCCCAGATGGCAGGTAGACCAATACATGTAAATATGTTAAAGTATATGTTAAATACAATATGTGGGTATATATACAGTTATTTTGCTACACAAGAAGAATCGAACTTTGAAATCATGTACAATTAACCTGTGAAGGAAATCAAAAATGCAAGCAGATAAAAACAGAGGGATTGGAAATGCTGTGTAGTGGTTCACACTCATTTCCCAGAGTTCTTTCGCTGGCTGTAGCTGTGGATATATTCATTATTGAACAAATGGAACTGATTTGGTTCATCTTACTGTTCATTAGAATTCATTAGAATTAATCATCATATAACATTGTTGTTAAAATGTAAAATGATCTCTTGGTCCTGCTCTTTTCACTCAGCATCAGTTCATATAAGTCACTCCAGACTTTTCTGAAATCATCCTGTTAGTCATTTCTTAAAGAACAATAATATTCCATAACATTCATATACTACAATTTATTCAGCCATTCTCCAATTGATGGGCATCCACTCAGTTTCCAGTTTCTAGCCATTACAAAGAGGGCTGCCACAAACATTTTTGCACATACAAGTCCCTTTCCCTTCTTGGGATAACAGCCCATTGGTAACACTGCTGGATCAAAGGGTATGCACAGTTTGATAACTTTTTGAGCATAGTTCCAAATCACTCTCAAGAATGGCTGGATGTATTCACAATTCCACCAACAATGTATCAGTGTCCCAGTCCTATATCCCCTCCAACATTCATCATTATCTTTTCCTGTCATCCTAGCCAATCTGAGAGGTGTGTAGTAGTATCTCAGAGTTGTCTTAATTTGCATTTTTCTGATTAATAATGACTTGGAGCATCTTTTCATGTGGCTAGAAATAGTTTCAATTTCTTCATCTGAAAGTTGTTCATATACTTTGACCATTAATCAATTGGAGAATGGCTTGATTTCTTATAAATTAGAGTCAGTTCTTTATATATTTTGGAAATAAGGCCTTTGTCAGAACCTTTGACTGTAAAAATGTTTTCCCAGTTTATTGTTTCCCTTCTAATATTATCTGCATTAGTTTTGTTTTCACAAAAGCTTTTCAATTTGATATAATCAAAAGTGTGATCAATAATGATCTCTAGTTCTTATTTAGTCACAAATTCCTTCCTCCTTCACAGGTCTGAGAGGTAAACTACCCTATGTTCTAATTTATTTATAATGTCATCCTTTATGCCTAGATCATGAACCAATTTTGACCTTATCTTGGTGGAGTACCTATAATTTTCAAGACACTTTAATAGGTAGTGCAGATATATGCCCAGGCCATGCTGCCCTGTCTTTTTTTTTTTTTTTTTTTACTTCAGCTGAAGCGTAACATACTTCTCCAATCCTTTATGTTAACTTTATGTACATCTTTTTCTCTTACAAGTGTTAAAAGTTAACCCTGTCTCTTGTAGCATTTATAAACTCAGACAAAGCAAAAGCAAAAATACACCTAATTAAAAGACAATCTAAATTTTAGTAAAAGTACAATAAAGAAATATCAATATTGAACATGCATGTACCAAGTGTATGTCCAAATTCTTGAAGGAAAAGCTAATGACTTAGAAAAAGAAAAAGACAGTAAAACTATGCTAGTGAAGGACCTCAATTTATCCCTCTCAGGCCTAGCTAAATCTAACCAAATAAATCATAACCAAATCAAGAAATAGATTAAAGAGATGATAGAATGATAGCTCTCTGAAAAATATTGAATGGGAATAGAAAGAAGTATATATTTTTATCAGCTACAAATGCCACCTTCACAAAAAATGACCATGTACTTGGACATAAAAACTTCCCAAACAAAACTTTTCTAAGCAGAAATATTAAATATACACTTTTTGAACCACAAGGCAATAAAAATTATTTTTAACAAAGGGCCTTTGAATCATAGACTAAAAATTGATTGAAAATAAATAACCTAATCCTAAAGAATGAATGGTTCAAAAAATAAATCATAGCAACAATAATTTCATTAAAGGTAATTACAACAGTGAGATATCACCATAATCTGGGGGCTATAGCCAAAATGGTGCTTAGAAGAGAAAATTTATATTCCTGAAAATCTTAATCAGTAAAAGAGAAAAAAACAGATAAATGAATTGGTATGCAACTAAAAAAAAAAAATAAAAGAACAAATTGAAAATCTTCAATTAAATACCAAATTAGAAATCCTATAAATCAAAGGAGAAATTGTTAACATTTTAAATTTTAAAAAAATTGAGCCAATAAGTAAAACTATAAGCTGGTTTTTGACAAAATAAAAGAGATAAACCATTAGTTAGTTTTTTTTTTAAAATCAGGTAACAAAGTAACAAAAAAAGCAAAATACAAGTTCAAAAATAAAAAGGGTAAATGAATAACCATTGAAGATGGAATTAAAGAAATTATTAAGAGCTATTTTATCCAGTTATATGACAATAAAATTGACAGTCTAAATGAAGTGGTTGAATGTTTACAAATTTTAAATTGGCACAATTAATCAAAGAGGAAATAGAATATTTAAGTAACACTAACCCCATCTTAGAAAAAGAAATTAATTAAATAAAGTATAAGTGAAGTCCCTAAAGAAAAAAATACAGGGGAGGTAGATTTATAAGTAAATTCTACCAAATAATTCTATTACTATATAAACGGGAGGGGGGGGGAATGAGTCCTGTCAAATTCCTTCTATGATTCAGAAATAGTTTTGATATCTAAATCAGAGAGAGCAAAAACAAAGAACTGTAATTCCTAATAAATATTGATGCAAAAACTTTCCCAAAAAAATTAGCAAAAAGACAACAGTTATACACTACAATAATTCTGTGTTATCATAGTGAACCCTGTATTTGATAAATTCAACAAACCAAGATACTGGGTCAAGAATTCACTATTTAACAAATTCTGCTGGAAAAACGAAAGCAATCTGGCAGGTAGATATAAACCAAACTCTCACATCACATACCATATCAAAATGGGAATATTATTTAGACATAGAGAGTGATATGATAAAAACAAATTAGAGGAACATGAAAAAATTGCCTTTTTTCTATGGATAAGGGAAAATTTATGATTAAACAAAAAAGACAGTTTGAGAAGTATAATGAATCATTTTAATTACATGAAATTAAAAAGGTTTTGTGCAAACAAAACCAATACAACCACAGTTAGAAAGACCACAGGAAACTTGAGGGAAAGAATTTACAGTAGGTTTCTCTAATAAATGTTTCATTTCTCAAATGTGTAGTAAACAACCAAATTTGTAAAAATATGAGCCAATTCCCAATTGATAAATATTCAAAGGATATGAAGAAGAAATATTCAGAATGAGAAATGAGAGCTATCAATAATTAAGTGAAAAATTGTTCCAAATCACTAATAATTCAAGAAATTCACATTAAAACAATTTGAGTTAACCTCACAATTATAAGGTTAACTAATAGGATTGGAAAGGATAATGATAAATGCTGGAGGGGATGTAAAAAAAAAATAGGTACATTAAACATACTGTTGGTGGTCATACCATTCTGAAGAACAATTTGAAACTGTATCAAAAGGGCTATAAAACTATATATCTTTTAATTCAGCAATACCATTAGTAGGTCTGTATCTCAAAGGGAAAGAAAAAAAGGATTCATATGTACAAAAATTTAGCAGCTCTTTTTGTAGGGGCAAAGAACTGAAAATTGAGGTGATTTCTTTATCCCAACTCCTACCTTCAACATGTACAACCAGCCTTTTGAAGATTCAAGTCGATTAGCTCCAAGCAAGCAAAAACAGTAACTTGATAGTCATTGGAATGTTATGTAACTGTATATTATTTTAAATATTGGTGAACAGTGCTCAATGAATAATTTGTAGTTTTTCTTTTAAAAAATGTGCATGTAAAAATGTTTCCTGACTTTTAGGGCATGACTGAACTAAAAATTAAGGCAAAAGAGCAAGAACATAATAATAGTTGCCTGGAAAAATAATTATTCTCATTACTAGATGGATCCAACTAAGAGCTGGTTTTTTTATTGGTTTTAGGTAGATATTTTGATTTACAGGCTCAAAGTTACCAAACCCTAACTTAAATTTAGTGTGGGAATTTATATTGTAAGACCAAGTAGAATTTAGAAGTGATGACTTTAGTCTCTTATGTTTAAAGTAGATTAAAGTATAAAGTACATAACAAGTCTTTTAAAACTTGAAAAACAAACATTTCTTTTCCTTTAATCTGTTTAGCCATCTCATTAATAGCAAAAATTATTTAATTATAGAGCAAAAGTAGTTTTCATTGCCTGTTTTTTAATTAAGTATTCAATAGAATAATATGCCCTGATAAAAATTATTAACATCTAGTGGGTGTTTATAAATATTAAATAGAATAAATATTACCCTAAGGATTTAGCATTCTAGTGTTCTGATGTTTTTCTTATGGTATTGTTTTGTCTTTTTAAAGAATCTTTTCTTAGAATATGATAAACAGGCAGAGCAATTGGACATGGAAAAGGAGCGTGCAAATAATTTTGAGCACCAAATAGAAGATCTTACAAGACAGTTAAAGAATTCAGCTTCTCAGGTAATTAAGAATTTTTACTTGGATATGCTAATTAATGCATGCTTATTGATTTTAACAAAGAAAACGATATCAAAAATATTAATATATGACATTTTTAAAAATTCTGAACTTTTTCCTCAGGAGAACATTTATAAAACAACAATAATTATTAATGGAATTATCAGCTAACTTTTTCAAATGTAATCAACTCTTATTCACAATATAGAGTTCTTTGCCATTGTCTGGGTCTTTTTTTAAAAAATACCATACTTAGAAGTAGTTACTCATGGATTAAAATTGAGCATCTGACTGTTTTTCTTTTGCTTCCAGCAGAAATCAGCTATATAAAGAAAAGCACTATGCTTTCATTTTGATTGACAAGTAACCAAAAGAATCATGGATTTCATGGGTTTTGTGTTCTTAGGTTATATCTTTTCTGTTTCTTACATTTTGAGGATGAGATTATTTCTTTTTAGTAATTTTTTTTCTAGTTGAGAGGAATAAATGTGAAACACAGCAACAGTTAGTAAATATTTTTAAACGAATGTGAACCGCTGCATAAGTGAGAGATAAATTCACTTTAGGAGATTGAATGAGCATCTTTTTCATTTAAAACATATATTATTATAGATACTTGTCTCTTTTCTGTGTTAAATGCTCTTGAGTCATCAACACTTAATCCTGCAGAATATATTCGGTTCTTTAAGAAAACTTTTTTCATCCAATATAAGTCAGATTAACTATTTAGTAGAATATAAAAATTGCTGTTACTAATCAATAAAGTTTTTTTTTTTTTTTAAATTTTCTGCTGTCTGCAGGCACTGTGCCAATAAGTAAATGAGAGTGGTAGGTAGAATACAAAGAGGTGTAAGATACAATCCATATTTCTGAGTTGTTTATAATCTAATTGGGAATAATACTTGGACATATGACTGTGACTTCATCATTACTAAACTAGAATAAAATTATAGGGAATACACTTAAGGCAACTTTTATTTTGACCTATTTTTAAAACTGTTGATGCTAAAAAAAAAAAAAAAAAAAAAAAAAAAAAGGAAAGTGGATTAATGAATAGACATTGACACAGACATTAACATTTTCCTAAGTTTAAAAATGTAGGGGGCAGCTTAGGTAGCATAGTGGATAGAGCATCAGCCCTGGAGTCAAGAAAACCTGAGTTCATTTCCAGCCTCAGACACTTAATACACACTAGTTGTGTGACCTTGGGCAAGTCACTTAATCCCAATTGCCTAAAACAAATAAAAACTCATAAGTTTAACACTGTAACTCTTAATAGGCACAAAAAGGGGAAATCCAAAGACCATAGAAACCACTTCATTCCGCAAATACTTTTCTCTTTTTTCCAAACAAGGAAAGATGCTAGCCAAGGGCAATAGTGCTTTGGAAGAATATAAACTTATTTGTAAATCTCATAGAAGATTATGTTAAAAAAATTCTTGGCAAAATAACCCAATGAGTTAGTTGGGTCAACCCAAAGGCATTTCTGGAAGGATGGCAAACAAACAACAGAAAAAAATTATAAAGATTTTTGTAACAATCTTGTCAGTGACAGTGCAGCTGCCATATATAAATTCTGGCATCACAGTCCTTTATGTTCTACTTGATGAAGTACAACTGGCACTAAGGATGAACCTAGCAGCTATACTAAACCAAACGTGAAGAGAATGGACCATGTTAGAGAGATTAATTCTCAATCTGAAAAAAAGAAGAGAGATACCAAGTACTTGGGAGGAGAGGGGGAGAGAATTACATAACAAAGAAAGCAACCAAGAAAAAAAATTGGCTATTAATTTAAATTTTCTTTTCCATTTCTACAAGATATTTTTGAAAATACAATATTTTACATATGCATCTAAAATATTCTTATTTTAGGTGTGACAAAAGAACAGTTAAACCTTTACAAGTAACAGTCTACATTTTTACAGTCATAAATCTTAATTAAATAAGCAGTGTAGAGAACAAAAGTCCTAATGTGTTTGTTGAGTATAAAAAGCAGTACATTTCCTCTTTAGAAATGCTCTTTCAACAAAATCTCTCCTGTGCCTGTGTCAGAATCATCCAAGATTTATTTAGATGAACAATAGAAAATGTAGTTTGAACCTCCTAGGCATAAAAGAGGAAGACTTAGGCTTACCAAAAGTATTTGCCAATTCTCTTTGAAGATTTTCATGTCTAGCACAGGAACTAAAAGAAGTCTTCCATTTAACAATATTTCTAGGTAATACTATGCTGATTGTATCAAGCCCAAAACCCTGCAGTGCCTCTTATTGTATATGCATTCTCAAGAGTTCACCCTTAATTAAGTGGATGAAAAATAGTGTTCTAACTTTGTTGTCTTGTTGAGTAGACAATGCATAGATAGAACTAATCCACCATTACAAATATCTAAGACAAAGCCATTTATGTATACTTTGATCTGGCACTCAAATTGAGAAAGAGAAAGACTGGGCTGAATTTATTTGGAAAATTATAACTTACTTTTAGCAACCTCAAAACTTCTCCTTGAAAAATAAAAAGACCCAGTTTTTTTATCAGTATTCTTCCAATAATGTTATGTAGCTACAAGTCAGAACAAGTCTTTGAAAAATTAAAGATATTGATGATCAAGAAGGTATCTAAGTACATGGTGGGTATAGTAGGTGGCAACATTTAACTATGTACACAAGAGAAACAGCTTACAGGAAGTCATGAAAGAGATGTCTAACTGAAAATGGATGAGGCCTGTTCAGATCAGACTGTTGGACAGCCTTTTGCCTTCACTGGGATGAGATCCAGAAGTTTCCAGAATATTGATGGCCATGCCCTTAGATGATTTATGATAGGACAGGAACAGGAGTCACTTGGATAAGAATGCAAGGATAGGTTTCATTGATGAAAAGAGGGCCCAAATGCTTAAGATCATATGTACATCAGAATATCAAAGTTTAGGATTCAGAATAAAGACAACTGTGTTCAAAGCCAGCATTAGATGTTGTGTACGATCCTAGACAACTCATTTAATTTGCCAGAACTTCAAGATCTGGCTATCTGTTTAAAAAAGAGGAAAAGGAAATGATATACTACTCAACTCTAAGGGATTGTTGTGAAGAAAGCTCATTACAAACTTTAAAGCACTAAATAAATGTCATTTTTCTAAATTAATAATGTAAATAACCCTTTACTGCTTTTTCAGAGTAATTTAAGTATCTGTTCTCTTCATGACAGTCCTGTAAGGGTAGGATAAATATATATTGCAGATGAGGAAACAGGCTCAGAAGTAAGCAGCTCATGAACAAAGCGATAAATTGCAAGATTCTAATCTTAATTAAAAATTGAATTTTTTCCTTTTTTTTAATTGCTAGAAGACAGAGAACTAAAACAGTTCTTTATAAACTATTATTCTAAGAAGCACTAGACTAGAACAGTATATATAGCTGAGTCTCGATTCAGAAAGACTTGAGTTCAGATGTGATCTAAAACATTTAAGTACTATCTGACCATGAGCAAGCCTATTCTCTGCTTATTTTCTTCACTTGTCATTTTTTTTTTTTTTTTTTTTTTGCTTTTTCATAGGATCATAGAAGGAAAGAAATGTAGAAACGCATCTCATCTCCCCCTTCATTTTGTAGATCTAGAGAGATTAAGTAACTTTCCCCTTGGTCAGGAAAGTAGTGACAGAGGTGGGATTTGTTCCTAGTTCTTCTGACTCCATATCCAGTTCTCTTTTCAGTGTTCCATACTAACTTTTCTTGCATACTTGATCATTTATAGGGTTTAAAGCAGCCTTCACATTCTCTTCATGATATTTTTTTAAAGGTATTTATAAAATGTCAAGTGACATTTTTCTAAATGGACTTTATTATATTTTGTACTTTAAAGTTAGTTATGAAATTTTTACCTTGAAAAAAGTAGAGTTCTTTTACTTTTCAAGCTTCTAATCATTTGACATCTATTCTTTAACTCCCCCTCCGATTTCCAATGTCACTTTGGGGGTGGGGTGGGAAGGGGGAGAGAAACTAGATCTTCCTAGCTTACCCAAGCTAGAGGTATAGCAATTATTCCTGAGGCTATTCTGCAAAGAAGCTTTGATCTATTCCCTTTCCAACTTGGTAGTCTTTCCTTAAGCAAAATCACATTTTAAAGAACACATTTCTTGATTCACAGTTGTAAATAATTTGTCATTTTAGTGTGACAAGCTGACCTCTGATAATGAAGATCTCCTAGCACGTATTGAAACTCTACAATCTAATGCCAAATTGTTAGAAACCCAGATTTTGGAAGTTCAGCGAGCCAAGGTCATAGTGGACAAAGAATTGGAAACTGAAAAACTTCAGAAAGAACAAAAGATGAAGGTAATTGTAATCTAAATTCTATTTATGCATTTATATTTTGTTATTTTCATTTTATATTACTTAGTTGGCAAATTAAAGGAAATCTTTAGACACTATCCTTGGATTTTGGTAAAATATTTGACACTCTTATTATATCCCTTTCAGTTCATCAAATACTTAGCAATTATGATGTGCAATCAATCAGCAGACATTTATTAGGTGCCTATTATATGCCAAGTACTATAGTTACATGGATCATACTCTCAAAAAGCTTACATAATATAAGCTCACAAAGAGCCTATTTTTTTCATTGAGGAAGACAAATATATATGGTTATAATAATATATACTAGAATAGATGTAGAATATCTTGATACCATAGAAGACTTTTAGAAGTTGGGTAAAATAAAGTCCTCCGTAGAAGTAGAAGTTGATGTTTAATCTGAGCTTTGAAGGAAATGAGGAATTATAAAAAATGATTGTGAGGACAAAGTAAATTCCTTGGGGGCAACCTATGCAAAGGCACAGAAATGTGAAATGGAGTAGCGTGAAATATAGCAGTGAGGCTAGTTCATTGGATGATAAAGTTCATGAAGAAGAATAATAAAAGTTTAGAAAACTAATATGCTGTATTCAGACAAAATGAAAAAAGTATGATATGTACAGTTAACTGGATTAATAATTGGTTGAATAATCTTGTTCACATAATAGTGATTTTGGATCGATACTATCCTGGAGGTTTCTAATGGCATGCTATATGGTTTTGTCCTTGAACCTTTTGGTTTTGTATTTTTTATCAGTGATTTTAAATGATGGTACTAATTGGTTACAAAAATGTTACAATGATACAATAGTGTGGTGGGAAGGCTATTTTACATGATGGAATTGGAATCCAACAAATGTTCTGGCAAGCTGGAACAATTGACTAAACCAAATAAAAATTAATTAGTAATAAGTGTAAAGGTCATTCAGTTTTAAAAACTTAGCTACACTTAGCAACTTTCGAAATTGGGGGAGGTTTGGAAAAATAACAATTCATGAGCAAAAAAACAAAACCAAAAGATGTGAATTGCAAAACAAATTTGAGTCAGTAGTATATGTCAACCAAAAAATATTATGTCCTATAAAATTATAACGTTCAAGATAAAAGAATCAGACCTGATAGTTGTCTCTTTATGTATCCAAGAGAGAGTCTATATTCTTTAATGCTCCAGAATGGGAGAACTGGATAGAAGGTAATGGGCTGCAGATTTCAGATTACTTATAAGGAAGAATTTCCAAAATTGGAAGAGGTTTCTTAAACTATTGTGGTCCTCATTATTAGAGTCATTCAAATAGAGGCAAATGACCATTTGTCAGTGATACTGTTGAAGAGAAATATGTATAGGTTAAATTTTGGATTAGATGACCTTTTAGCTTATTCTCCTCTGATTTTAAATTTTCTGATTCTGTGTTGTGAGCTAAATGTTTATGTATGATATTATTTAAATGAAAGAAAGGCTTTCTGAAAAATGATCAATAATTTCATTTGAATAAATTGGTTGCAAATGCTTTTTTAACGGTTTTGTTTTAATTTTTAGGAGCATACTAATACTTTAAAGGAACTTGAAGAGCTTCAGTTACAACTTCAGAAGGAGAAGAAACATCTTCAGAAAACTATGCAAGAGTTAGAGATGGTTAGGAAGGTAAAATAAGCCCATTTAATTGAATTTTGTAAGCCAAATGTTCACAGTATCAAGTTACTCCCAATAGTTTAAGAAGAAATATTTTAAAAGCTCTTTTAAGTTTTTTAATTATATTATATAAAATTAGTAAATTCTAAATAGTACCTTTACAGAAAAGAAAGAATTAATGTACTCTTTGAAATTGCTTAGTCTTCCTATAAGAATTCTGTCCCTTTTATAATTTTACCTATATTGAAATCTTATTTAACTTTACACATTTGTTTTAAAATATATAAATTTTGTTTCTTTTGTGAATTTATTATATTGAAGGGAGAAAAACTTTTATTACCTTTAAATTTTCATATTGTAAACATTTAACATATATTTGAAGAACATAAATAACAATGGAAAACTTAGTAAAAGTTACAGAATTTTATAATAGAAATATTTAGTATAGAATTATTTTGTGTAGGTAAAACAACAAAAGAAGTAATACAAAATTAGAGTAAATGTAAGAAAAGCTTTGTAAAAATGAAAACTAGATGAATAAGAATTACCTTTTGCTTTAGACATTGGTATATAAAATAATTCCTCTTTTATTGAAGGGGTTTTATGTTTTCTTGATAATTTTTTTAAATAATTAAAGTAATTTTGGACTGATTTGAAATTTTGTGTGGATCTTCTATATACAAAATATGCAGGATGCCCAGCAAACTACATTGATGGACATGGAAATAGCTGATTATGAACGTTTAGTGAAAGAACTGAATCAAAAAATTACTGATAAAAACAGCAGAATTGAAGATTTAGAACAAGAAATTAAAATTTATAAACAAAAACAAGAAACCCTACAGGAAGAAATGAGTGAGTAAAATGTAAACTCACTTTTCTCTTTATTTGTAACTTTTAAGTATAACATGCAAGGAATGGCTGAAGGAAACAAGTGGAAAAACATATTATCTGGAGAAGACCTGAGGGTAATTTAATTGCTGTCTTCAAATATTTGAAGCTATCAAGTGGAAGAAGTGTTAAACAATTGATCTTAATTTTGTCCTTGTTATCCACTGGGTGAAAATGAAACAGGTTTTATCTCTTTGTAAGTTAAAACTTTCTAATACTTAGTTACCCCAGAATGCATTGAACCTTGGGATCACCCATCATTAAAACCAGATGGAGGCACTTAACTGCTTGTCAGGATTTTTAGGGAATAGTTTAAATTAATTGCTTTAGTCCCTTTTCAGCTCTGCAGTTCTATAATTTTATCAACTGATTCTTTCAATTTTCACAATGGCAGTTTGTTTAAGGGATGACAGATTATATAATTACATTAATAAGACATGAGTTAATAAAGTCCTTTAATCAAAAGAAGTGGGAAAAGGAAGGAGATGAAAGATGTAGAATTGGAAAATAGTAGCAGTAAATCTTAAATTATATATTTATAATGTAGCATCTGACTTGTAGCAATGAACATGCATAAATTACAAATTTGTGTTTATTAGATATCTTTGAGAAGTGTAAATCATTATAACCATGTAAATATAGCGTCATCAAGTTAATTATCAAAAGGTATTTTCACAGAGCAAATGCAGCAATAAAATGTAAAAGCTCCAAAAAAAAAAAAAAACCATCAAATAAGTTGTAATCTTTGCTTAACTCATTAAATTCTGTGGTCCTTATTAGTTCTTCAAAATATTAAAAATTTATCTTTGAAAATAATTGATTTTATAGTGAAATATCTCTTTAATTTTAAATTATTGTTCATCTTAAAGTAACCCACAAAAAGCTTGACTTCTTAAACTTTTTTTCTTCCACTAGGTTCCCTTCAGTCTTCAATGCAACAAGCTGAAGATAAAAACACTAAAATTAAACAACTACTAGTGAAAACAAAAAAAGAGCTAGCAGATTCAAAACAAACAGTATGTTAATTTCTTGACTTTATTCTTTGTCTACGTAACCCATTTGTTAACTCTTTGCTAATTAACCAACATTCTGATTCTTTAGGAAACCAACCAACTAATACTTCAGTCATCTTTAAAAGGTGAACTAGAAGCAAGCCAGCAGCAAGTTGAAGACTATAAAGTAAGGTTCATTTAAATAATAAATTATTTCATTGGAAAGTAGGGCAACTTTGTACGTGTTCCTAAACAGTCACATTTTATTAAGCAAGATTTTTCAGTCTGAAAGATTGTTTTAAATGTCTTGATAGTATTAGTAAACAGTTGCTTAGCATATGGATTTTAAATAATTAGGTTATAAATATATTGTTTGTAAAGAATTAAGATCTCTACATTAAAGAAAACATTTGAAAAGCTATAGTGATATCAAACTAAATAAACATGTTTCCAAACCAAACTTTATAGTTAAATGATAACATGATCTGGTTTTTGTCGATGGAGGGAATTGTTTGTTCCTTCAAATCTTGAAACTTCATGGATAGTAGTTTAAATTGCATCTAGAATCTTGGTCTCCAGAGAAAAGGTTTCTTAAAGATCCATGTCCAAAGCAATATGGTATAGAAATAAATTTCATCAATAAGCATATGAACAGCTATTAAAAGTATAAGTTTATGTCAGGCAGATGTAAGGGATGACAGATTAAATAGTCATATATCAGTGTTTGCCTGCTATGTGCATATGACATGGAGTAGTGCAGTGGATAGAGCACTAGCCCTGAAGTCAGGAGGAACTGAGTTCAAATCTGGTCTCAGACACTTAACACTTCCTGACTGTGTGACCCTGGGCAAGTCACTTAAACCCAATTGCTTCAGCAAAAAAAAAAAAGTCTATGACGTGTCCTTACTGTCAAGTTTGATTTGTGTCAATTTAGAAATATTGATATATCAACAGTAAACAGGATTGGGTCAGCTTATTCTGGTAAAAAAAATCTGCTAGGCTAGAGGGAGCAACTAAGAATGAGCAAGGCTTTAATTACTTCAGAACTCATATAGGACCGGTATTAGCATTTAGGAAATGTGTGTATAATTATAACACTTATTCATTATGTTGGTGCTTAGTAGAATATCATTTAAAATGCTTAAAGCAAGGGATATATAGTTTTCAGGAGCAGAGCAGGAAACAGAGATTTTCCTGTGAAAAGGAAAATCAATTCCTTTATTACAGTTTAAGCTTGAATATGAAGAAAACTACAACCCTGAAAGGAAGGAGGTAGTAGCAGTAATGAACCACAAGAGGGTGCCATAGAGTCTAGTCTTCTGGTTTTCCTGCTGGAGTCTTGGAAACTAAGACCCTCTCCCCCTCACTTCCCCCCCCCCCCCCCCCAATATTCTGAAATTTAATTTATAAATCATAAGTTTTAAAAAACGAACTGACAGTTTCTTGGTGTTTGAGACAAGCATTAAAATGTAACATCCCACCTAAGCCATTAGTTTCAATCTATATAAGCCGTATTTATTCTTCTGGGAAGTTTATTTCTTCTTGATCTAGGTTCTTTATTAATAACAAATAGAAAATTTTAAAATTACATTTTAGGGGTAGCTAGGTAATACAGTACATAGAGCACCAGCCCTGAAGTCAGGAGGATCTGAGTTCAAATCTGGTCTCAGACATTTAAAACTTCCTAGCTGTGTAACCCTGGGCAAGTCACTTAACTCCAGTTGCCTCAGTAAAATAAGTAAATAAATGAAGGAATGATTGAATGAGTAGAAACAAATAATAAAATTACATTTTATTCACTATTTAAATGAAGTCTTTAAATGTTGTAATAAATATAATTTGTTTTAAAATAAGTTTTCCTAATGCCTTGGTGATTTAATCAGTTAGTTTGACCACTGAGAAATTGATTTCCTACCACTATTTTGAAACAATATTTTTTTCAGATTCAATTAGCTGAAATAACTTCAGAGAAACACAAAATCCAGGAACAACTGAGGTCTTCTATAGAACAACATCAGCGCACTCTGAGTTCTTGCCACCAGAAAATCACAATTCTGCAAGAAGAATGCAAGATAGCTAAGGTAGTTTATACAAAATAGTATTGACTTGCTATACAGTATTCTCTATTGTTCCATATTTATTCAAATGAATTTCCTTTCTTTTTAGTGCAGAACTAAGTTACTTTAAAAAACCTTAGAATACTTTTAAATGGAACCTACAAACACGAGTTTTTGTTCATCAAAACTTTATTTTCTCATAGTTATTATTCTAAATGGTATACTAATCAATATTCTATTAAAAATGCATAAAAAGGGAATCCTTCATATTTTGTCCTTGATGTAACTAATATTAACTCGGTGTACTTCATTCTGTCAACCCCTTAAAAAGTAAAAGCTCATTCTGTCCTAATTGATAGAAATGTCCATTATTGTAATTTTAAAAAGGAGAGTCAGAAGGTATAAAGAACAAGAATAGAGTTTGCCTTGAATTTTAACTGTGATACAAAATTGTTGGGTCCCAAAGAACTGTTCAAAAAAATGGGAAAAGTGAGGAGAAAATAAAATTTGTTTTGTTTGATTATTTCAAATGAAGTATCATTATGTTTGGCAGTTAGTAAATACTAAATAACTGTTTAGTACTTGATTGATAGCTGCTCATTCTTAGATCCTTGCTGATTGCCAAATATTTATCTGAGAAGCAGTTTAAATGCTGAGAGAGTGTCTAAAATATATATCCCACTAACTGGATATACTCCAAACCTCTGTCCTATGTACTCTTCTCTCCCTTTATAGGATTTCCCTTGGTAATATAATCAGCTCTCATGAATTCAATTTATCATCTTCATGCAGATAATTCTTAGACCTCTTCGTCTAGGCCTAACCTCTCTCCTGATCCCCAGTCTCACATCTTTTAATTGTGTGTTGTCTCCTAGGCAATTAGGACATCCAGTTTACTTGGATGTCTCCTAGACATCTTAAACTCAACATATCCAAAACTAAATTTATCATCTTTCCCCAAAACGTCCTTCAAATATTCTCCCCGAATTTCCCTGTTACTGTCAGAAGTAGCACATGCAACTCTATAGAAAATCCTTAATTGTGATTGTTAATTTTGAGAATATATTAATCAAGGGAGTTTCCATACTTGTTCTTTAGTCAAGGGAATTCTCCATCCTGGTTAGGTCGCAAATCTGGACCAAAAAAAAAAATAATAATAATAATAATAGTGTCAATAATTTGAAAGAAATAAATTTCCTTTAGAGTTTTTAATAAGCAGAAAATAAAATCAAGTCATTTTCTGTTACATTTGTTTATTTTTTCATCTCTTTCCTTCTTCTTTTATAATGTCTTCTTCAAGAGCATATACCTTTTAATCTCCTTTTATTGGGGGGGAAAAAGGTAAAGCCAGTTACATTTCATGTCAACAGTTTATTTAGAAGAAGCATTTTCAAAACATAGAAGGTCTAATATAAATTTTGTTTTTATTGGTGAAAACTAGAAAATAAAGGTTTTCCTATCATCTTTGTGCTGTTTTGGAAAAAAATACAAAATGACTTATGGAACTCAGTTATGAACTGATATTTAAATACTAGGTCTATGTAAGGAACTGAAGAATCAGAGTTTGTTTAAATAGAAAGATATTAAAACATCTATGCTATTGTCTTTTTGAGTCTTATTTTTGCTCTTTCCATTTTTAATGGTTTTTACTGGTTTTCTTTTAGAAAGACTATACATTGGTTCTGATTAATATTTGCAAAATAGGAATTGGAGTAGGTCTAAATAAAAGTTAAGGTACTTAAAGTTCATTACTTGTTTGGGTGAAAGTAGGACATGTTAAGGTGTTCCCTTTTAGTTCAAAAACTAATTCTTTTATATTTGGAGATATAAATATATATATATAAAACTATTACTCAAACAGTATCTCAATGAGTGAACTCTCATTAATTTCATAGAAAGGTTATACCTATGGGCTGAAAAGTAATCTTCTGTAAAGTTTCCCTTGGGATCCACTATAGATTGCTCTAAATAATCATATTTATTTTGGTCCTCACTAGCAAGGCAATCCCTTTAAATCCAATATTTTTTTTTTACTATTCTCCTTAACACAGCAATTTTTCAAAAGCTTTCCATCCCTCCTAAAATCTTCTATTGCTCTCCTCCCTTTACCCTCTCAACTGATAATGTAACTCATATTTCACTAAAAATTAGAGGTCATTTGCTGAAAGATCTCTTTCATTCCTTCCTCCTCATCTCCCTTCACTGAGATGTCTTCCTCACTGTGTCCTTCACTATTGTCTCACATGAAGATCCTTTTCCTTACCAAGGCAAATTCCTCTATATCCATTCCATTTTTCCTAGTAGATTGCCTCTGTATTATACCCATTCTCACTTGTCTTCATTCTCTCTCTAATGGTTGCTTTCCTAATAAAAACAAAGCCATATCTCCCTCTTCCTCAAAAAAGCCTTATTTAATCTATCCATCATCAGTAGCTACAATGTTATATATTACCATCTTTTTGTAACTAAATTTCTTGAGAAGACCATTTCTAATCCATTTCTCCCCTTCCTTTCCTCTCATTTTCTAACCACAGTCTGTTTCTAACTTCATGACTTAACTGAATTTTTTTTTCCAGAGTTACTAACAATCTCTTAACTGACAAATTGACACAAATTTATATGTATCCTGAGATCGTTTTCTCATTTTTTTTGATCTATCTGCACCATTAACTTTGTTGATTACCCTCTTTTTTAAATATTCTGTTCTCTCTAGGTTATCATGCCTCTGCTCCTTCTTCTCTCTCCTTCCATCTATTTGTTTAGTCCCTCTCCATATTTTTTGCTAGATCTTCATCTAAATAACATCCACCAACTAATATTCTTCAAACCTCTGTCTCTGCCCTCTTCTCCCTTTATAGAATTTTACTTGGCAATATCAGTTCTCATAGATTCAATTTATGATCTCTATGTGGACGATTCTCAGACCTATTTGTCCAGCCCTAACCTCTCTCCTGATCTCCAAGCTCACATCTTTTAATTGCCTATTGGACATCTTAACTTGGATGTCACCTAGACATCTTAAAATTCAACGTGTCCAAAACTGAATTCATTATCTTTCCCTAAAACTTTCTCCCAAAACTCTCCTTTAATTTCCCTTTTACTGTCAGTCACTTAAACTTTCAACCTAGGATCCTTCTTAACTCTACTCTCCCTGTTCCCTACCAAAAACTATTGCCAAGTCCTATCCATTTTATCTTCATAAAATCTCTCATTACCTTCATATTCTGACATTACTGTCATCCTGATACAGACCCTGATTTTCCTGCCTCAAGTCTACCCATCCATTCCTTTCTTATACTCAACTATCATCTTTCTGAAGCACAGACTTGACTTTTATCATTCAGTAATTCCAATAACTATCTCTTTATTTCCAGAATTAAATACAAAATCTTCTGTTTGGCTTTTACCATCCTTCATTACTAGTCTCTTTGCTACATTTTCAGTTTCTTAAACCTTATTTCCTTCCATGTACTTTGCAATCCAGTGTCATTGGCCTCCATGCGCTCCCTTATACAAAATACTTGACTTCCTAATTTCTAGAAAAAGCCTTTCTCTATCCCTTTTAACACTAGTATATTTCCTCTGAGATTTTCTCCAGTATACACTGTATACATCTCATTTGTACAAATTCCATTACATGTTGTCTTCCTCTTTAGATTGTGAATTCTTTGAGGAAGTTTTTCCTTTTTTTTTTTTTTTTTTAATTTGATTTTGATTTGATTTAAACTTAAGCCACTGTGTTCTGGAAATTAAATTATTGTGATAATTTTTCATCCACTCATTATATGCCTTTCTGTATTCTGTAATAAATTGCTTAATTTCCCAGTATTCACATTTATTTCTTTAGAAAAGAAGTATAGTAATGACACTGAATTGTTTGGACAGGGCATGTTATTTCATTGGTATGGGAAACTCTTGGTGAGGAAACTCCTTCTACCAGTGCAAATCAACATCGGGTCTGTAACTCATAATCTTAGAAAGCTTTCTAACTTTTAATGGTGGTTAAGTTTGATAGCCAGAATGTTATCAATAAGACTTGAACCTAGGACCTTCTCATACCAAAGCTGGCTTTCTACATGCTCTATACTATTCTGCCTCTTGTAGTAGCATTGCAACAATATTTTATAATCTTGATAAAACCCTGAAGATTGAAAAACAATGTTAAACCCATAAGTATTAAATTAAGTTACCAATATATGAAGTATAGAAAATTAGCACTGGAAGGAACCTTAGAAATCACCTTCTTCAACTCCTTTATTTTATAGATTTTATAAAAGCCCAAATAATTTTAGGTGATTATCAGAGTCAGAGGCATCACAAGAAGACACAAACCCATCTTTCAGAGTACATTCTTTTATAAGTTTTTTGAAAACTTTAGAAAAGAAAATTAAAGCCCAACAAATCTTGCATTAGAAGTTAATAAAAATGTATTCAGAAGATGAGTATTTCTTTCTCTGTCCATACTATATCTTATAAGTCTTTTCTGTACATAAATTCCTTTAATATAAAAGGAGCTTGTGTGTTGTATTTGAGACCAAAATGTGTTTTTCTTTTGTATGTTTTAGACAGAGCAAGCTGCCATTGCCTCTGAATTCGAAAGCTACAAAGTCCGAGTTCATAATGTTTTAAAACAACAAAAAAATAAATCTTTGTCCCAGAATGAAACAGAAGGAGCCAAACAGGAAAGGTAATTTTTTTTTCATTTTTGCTATAAAAGTAATTATCAACAAAGATGAACAAAGTAAGAAATAAAGTATAACATAAAGTCCTTTTGATTTAAGAAAATATGACCAAATGAATTAACAATTAAAAACTCCATTTCCTTTTACTTTCTAAGTAAGCAAATCAACTTCTGAACTGAAAGGGATGGACAAGGTTCTTTTGAATGATTTGAAATATTTATTTTTTTATTTTTATTTTTAAGGTTTTACATGTATACATTTTAGATGAATCAAGGGCATCCTCAATGAAGGTATTAATAGGCAACAAGCTGGCTTTCCCAAGTGGTCCTCAACATGGGCCACATTTTTACCATCTCCCAATTAAATGAAAAATGTAGAGAATAAAAGAACCTATTGTGTTCATTGTTTTGTGATAAAGAGAAAAAAAATTGAGTCTAGCAGGACATATTTTCTTGTAGTAAGGTGTCTCCTTTCCATACATTGAGATTACTCAGGGATTGTTGGAAGACAAAAATAAAAATTATCCTCTTCAGTGACCATGTGAGTATTAACATTAAACAAGGTATAAAACAAGGAGATATGTGCTCATCAGAGGTATTCACCACTGTGATGGAGGAAATTCATGGCAAAATCCAGGTTGAGGAGGAATTCCTTGTGGATGGTGAAGTTTTATTGATGTTCTTTGTTATACATGACATGATACTGATAATTCTTCAGAACCTACTGAAATTACAAAGAATTTTTACTTCGTGTTCCATGAAAGCAAATACCTATCCTTTCAATACTGACATTTTACTAACGTTGCTATGTCAAGCAGACATGGAACACCACTACCTCCAGAGATGAGTTTCACACAAAGGGCAATGGAGAGGCATATGGTAGGTATGAGCAAGCAACTTTATAGAACCTTTGAAGAAAGGGAATAGAAGTAAAGAATTTCATCAGATGATTGTATGACAAGAAAAAAGGAAGATATCTAGTGAAGTGACAAGAAGAGTTGAGAGATTGACATCCATTGACATTCCTAGTAGTGTGTTCACAATGTCAGGAGAAAGCAAAAGACTTAAAGCATGTTACATGGACCCCTCCCATTCATCCTTAATCCTAGCCCTATAGTGACTATTTGGAGAACATCAATTGGAGTAAGATAAGCAAGAATAATTTCCATTCTTGGAAGGACCTCCCAAATCAGAGATCACAAGTATATTTGAATGAGAATGCTATAGCTGTCTGAAAGGGTGACAGATTGCCGGGCTCACACATACTTATTACAGCAAAACCTTATACATCAAAACCCTGAAGTTCACATCAGCTTTAATAATGATTGAAAATTCCAATAAGAAACTAGTTTCAATTTTAAAATAATAATTTATTATTTTTATTTTCAGATTACACATTTTTTGAAAACCTGTTCCTCTTTCTAACCTTCTCACCCTTATCCTTATTTGAGTGAACTATATAAAAGAAACAAAACCTGAAAAACCATCTCTCTAAACATGTCTACATACCAAACAAATTTCCACATTAGCCATGTCCAAAAATGTATTTCTCTTTCTTCATTTTAAATTCATCACTTCTGTGTCAAGAGGTGAATGGCGTGATTTGTATTCTTTCAAAATCATGATTTAAAAGTCTTTTATAATTTGTTTCTCTAATGTTATCAGTGTATTTTTTTCCATGTTTTGTTCATTTCATTTTGCATCTGTTCATGAAAGTCTTCCTAAGGTGTTTTTTTTCCTGAAATTGTCTTATTTCATCATTTCCTCTGACACATTCATATGCCACAATTTGCTTACCCATTCCCCTGTAAGAGATCTCTTTTGTTTCCAATTTTTGACTACCTTGAAAAGAATTGTAACAAATATTTTCTTCTTTATTTCTTTGGAGTATTGATCTTTTAGTTATGATAGAGCTGGGTCAAAGGTTTGGTAACTTTCTTGACCCAGATCCAAATTCCTTTCCAAAATGGCTGAACCAGTTTATTAGCTCCACTAACTAATGTATCTGTTTTCCCAAAGCAACCTCAACATTGTAAATTTCCTCTTCATCTATGCCATTCTGGTGCTGGAACCTCACAGTTTTCTGAATTTTTGTTCTTCTAAATTTAATGATTTGGAGCATTTTTTCATAATGATTACTAATAACCTGGATGTCTTCCTCTGAAAACTTCCTGCTTTGCATCCTTTGACCATTTATTTATTGGAGGATGACTATTTTATAAATTTGAACTAGTTCCTTGTACAATTTGAATATGAGACCTTTATCAAAGAAACTTGTTGCAAAAAAAAATATTATTACTTATGTCTCATCTAATTTTGACAGATTTGTTTATGTAAAAGGTTTTATATTTTATATAATCAAAAGTGTCCATTTATTTTATGTGATCCTTTCTAACACTTGTTTTGGTCATGAATTCTTCTCTTTTCCATATATCTGAAAAGTAATTTCTTCCTTGTTCCTAATTTCTTTATGATGCGATCTTTTATATCTAGTTCATGATCATTTGGAGCTTATTTATGTATTTGGGTCTTTGGTGCTGGTCTAAACTTAGCTCCTCTCAGACTAGTGTCCAATTTTCTCAGCAGTTTTTTCATTTCTTTTTCCCCCTGGTAATTCGGATCTTAAGCGTTTCTCAAACATTATGCCACTTTGGGTTTTTTTTTTTTTTTTTTTTTTGGGGGGGGGGGTACTTCTGTATGTAGTGTAGGAGCTATAATTTCTCAAGAATTCTGATTTCCTCTATCCACATACAAAGTTCTCCAGATAAACACAGATAATAGATAGTTGGAAATAAGGTTCACACCAGCAGCATCAATACAGAGTAACCTGCCAGCATAATTAGAGACCAGGCATATGTAAATTGCTATTTGTCTGGAAGCAGCAAAAGTAGAGGCTCCCCTCAGAAAGTTCTGGATAATGGTAGCCAAAAATAACACCAACAAATTACCTACGTACTCAAGTCAAGACAGTTTGGGATAGATATTCTAAGGCTCATAATACCATCCTGAAATGTAAGAGGGAACCTGAAAATCCAGCACTTGGAACCTTAATGATAGGAGGAAAGAGGGGCCAGCCCCAGAACATAGAGGTTACATAAGAACCTAGGGTAAGACCAAGCAGAGCCAACTTCTTTATCCAAAAAACCTTGCAGGGACCACATTTAGGCTTTAACACAAATCCCCAAGTCAGAAACCCAAGCTAGAGAATTGAGCAAATTTAAAAACAAGTATCAAAAATTATTACTGGTCTTGAAAACCCTTAAAAGACGGAGTAAGTAACTGTAACAGCTTTATGCCTCAGAGGCTTAAAGGAAATACTTGATTTCCCACAAGGACTACATGAATGCTTAGAAAAAAATTAAGCAAGAAATTAAAACATGACACACATGTATGTAGTGTAGGAGCTACAGTGTAGGAGTACAAATGTGAAATAAAAGTTTTCTGGAGGAAAGAAGGGTAAGGAGAATAACTTGAGCGAGAAAGTGGTTAACTTTACCTAAGAAATATAATCCTTGAAAATTAGAATAGAATAGAAGCAATGACTCCAAAAGACGGAAAGAACTATTAGAATAAAATTGATTGGAAAAAATAAAACAGAAGAAAATTTAATATGTCTGCTATCAGAAATAGAAAGCAGAAATCCCTGCTATCAGCATAGGGAAAGATAATTTAGGAATCATTGGATTCCCATATTTCAAAAAGTGAACACTTTCTTTCTAGAAATCATAAAATAAAAATGCCCAGATTAGAATTATTAGAATGGGAAGACTAAGATAGAAACTCCAAGAGGAAAAGTCCAGTAGTGATACAGCCACAATCCAAAAGTCTAATAGCAAAGAAAGAATGCCACAACCATCCCAAAAGAAGCAATTCAGGTACAAAGGAAAGATAGTTGGGATCAAAAAAGACCTAGAAGGCAAGAGATAAATTTACAACCAAGAATAACAACTTCACATATGAATCTAACTCTACAGTAGTTTTTTTAAAAGTAACTTTTTCAAGCATTTTTGTTCCAAAGATCAGATCTAAGTAGGAATTTTGAAGTACAAACTACAAACTTAAGAGTCCAGAGAAATCTAGAAAGTTAAATTTATTTAAGCAATTGGAAAAACCTATATAATAAGTAGTGCTAACATGCTATTGGGGGAGAAGAAATAAATAGGTCTTCAAAGAGTGTTTAAAAAGAAAGAAAGAAAAAAAAGGATCCTTAATGCATTGATTCTGTTTTGAAGGTTTGAAGAGGGGAAAAATTAAAGGAATATGCCAACTGAAAATGAGCAACAAGGAGAAAAAAACTAGTTATTTCTCTTCATTGGGATATCTGAGAAGAATATAAAATACAGAGGAAAGAGTGGAAGAATAGGCATCAAATGAACCTTACTCTTGTCTGAAATTTAAAGAGTGTTGAAGTACACACAAAGTTATAGAAAACACATCGAGCTCAACAAAGAAACAAGGTGATATAGGGGGGGAAATGAATAGTTGGAGAAAGGACACTACTGAGGAAAGAATAGTTACAAACAACACAAATCCCCTGATCCCTGAAAGGTAATTTAAAAAGGAAAAAAAAAAATGACTGGGATCTAAAGAAAGGGTATCATAGATTGTCTCTTAAGAGTGTTTGGGGAGTAGTTAAACAAGTGACATAAATATAATGGAATGTTATTGTATTGTAAGAAATCACAAGAGACATTTTTTGAGAACCCTTGGTGAGAAATGACAAAATAAAGTAAAGAGAGCCAAGAAAAGTTTATAAAAGGAAGGCAACCTTGTGAAGAAAAACACCTTGCCAGAGTTTAAGAATTATTATTAATATAATCATATCCCAAAGGGTTTATGGATTATGTCACCCCCCTCCTGAGAGGTGATTGACACATGGTGAAGAAAAAAACATATTTGAACATGGCTTCTGCAGGAATTAATTTTATTTGACTATACTTATTAGTCAAAAGTTTTTTTTTTCTTTCTCAGTTTTTAATTGGAAGAGGTATTAGCAGTTAATGTTTAGATTTTTTTTTTTTAATGTATGTATGTGTTAAATTTTAAAGCAAGGGACATAATGGGATTTTATAGTTTTATAGAATATCTTCTCTTTTATTCCTTTTTTTTGTGTTTAAGTTCACAATATATATATATATATTTTTTTTAAATTAAATATATTGGTAAAAAAATTTTAGGACATCTCCAAATATAGATAATACTCCTAAAATGAAATTTCTTTGAAGGAATACTTACAAACCTTAGGTATGTAAACAGTAAGTGTAGGCCTTACTCAAATTTCACATAATTCCAATTTGGGGAGAAGTAGAGCCCATAGCCAGACCCATAAGAAAATGTATCCTTAGTTTCACTGCCTATCAAGGACAATAGAAGAAACTTTTTTATCCTTTAAGGCACTATAGCAAACCAGGCAGAGAATAAAGGGGAAAAATGGCTGCATGACTATTTAGGTAAATACATGGTATACTGTATTCTTTGTTAAATAGCTTAATGTTGAACTCATAGCATCTGTTTTTATTAAAAATACAAACATTGAAATTTCTCTGAGACTGATGCCTTTCAAATTTTCAGGTTTTGAATGTTTAAAAACTTTTATACATATTGAGAAATGATTGGATCTAGTTTCTGTAGATATTTTAAATTATTTTAAACTGAAATCTGAATTTTGGTTAAGAAATACATTTGCTTATATAATGATTATTTTTTATTGTGTATCTCAGTTACCATATAGAAATAGTATGTGGTTTTAATACTTTCATATCACTTTTTGTGAATTACCCTGAAAAAAAAATTGAAGCAAAAGGAATTCTTTTGATGAATATGTTTTTGTTTTTATAACTAGAGATTCAGCATTCAAAAGAATTTTCCCATCAGGATCTCACTGTTCTAAGCAAGATCAAATATCCTGGAATGTTTATGTATTTATAACTCTGGAACTTCTTATTTAGAAATCTGTTGACAGATAATGCAGGCTGATTATGGCAGTCAATCTGTCACTTATAAAAATTGTGGAATATGACTCTTTAAGAATTTAATTAATTATTAATTATTAACATAATAATTAGGCTCTAAAAATGCCTGGTTTGGGTTTTTTTTTTTAAAATATTCCTGAATTCTGGAGTCACATAATAAACTATAGTTGTGTTGAATTTTATCTTGCTTTCTAATCTATTTTCTTATTTATTGTTTTTCTTATTCTCTTCTGCATTAGCCTTTTCTGAAGGTAGAATTTAATAACGCAGAAACTATTTTTGCTTACTCTTTTACTTTTACCCTATCTCAATGGTTCCATTTTTTCTCCTCTTGGAGGGTAGCCCAGCTTGTCCTCAGCAAACTTTAGAACCATGTCATATTTCACTCATAAACTAATCATGTTACTTCAAATAAATTAGTGCTATTAAATTTTTGAATTCCATTCTGATGTGAAATGTTTACTCAGGGATATTTTGCATGCCCCAAATTGCCTAATATGTGCAAACTAAAAAAGTGTCAATAAAAATGTTATAATTTCACCACTCTGACATCTATCTCTAACCATGTACTATCTTCTGATGATGTAGTTATTAGGAGTTGAATTGTAGTAAGCAAAATATAGTTCAAACCCCAAAGTCACATTTCCTCCTTTTTTTCCCCTCCAGACAACATCTAGAAATGATTATAGACCAACTAAAAATGAAATTGCAAGACACCCAGAATAATTTACAGACCAGTGCATCTGAACTTCAAATATTACAGTCCGAACATGATACTCTGCTGGAAAGGCACAATAAGATGCTGCAGGAGACAGTCGCGAAAGAGGCAGAACTCCGTGAAAAGTATGTTTTTTGGGAGTACTAACATGATCTTTTGACACATATCATACAGTTGTTTTCAGTCGTTGTTTTCAGTCATATCTGACTCTTTGTGACTTCATTTTCAGGTGAGGAAAATAGGGTTAAGTGACTTGCCCAAAGTCACACAGCTAGTAAATATCTGAGGTTAGATTTAAACTCAGGAAGATGAGTCTTGCTGACATCAGGCCCAATGCTTTATTTCACCACCTAACTGCCCAACTAAAGAGCTAAGAAATTATATGAAATAAGAACTGTTACAAGGTAGTGGTAATTTTGCCATTATAATTTAGGAATTGGAAATTATAATTACATTATAAATCAAGCTCATCAGTATATTATTTACATATTTGAAAATTATTCTACCAGGAATATAGGTCTAAAACATGAAGAAACTTTAGAGCTCATCTAATCCAGATTGTTTTATGGATGAAAAAACAGACCAGAAGACTTAGATTCCAAGGATTACATAGGCATGGCAGAGTCAAATTTGAACTTAAGTCCTAGGCCTTTATTTTGAATCATTCACTCAGCAGACATTAATAAGATTCTACTTTTTTACAGAACTAGACTAGGCTTTTCTCAGGAGATCCAAGTTTAGAAAAGGTATAAGCTTTCTTGTCTTAGAACTTGAGCTCTATCTTTAAAATGTTTGATTTCAGTTGACAATTATCTGTATCGAGCTCTGTCTTTAAAGTGTTTGATTTCAGTTTACCATTATCTATATCTTCTGTGGTCTTCCTAAGTCATCTAATCCCATAGTAGATGTTTCAAAATAATAGTGTCATAGTAGAGGTATCATATAGAATTTGAGACTCAGAAAGGCTGTGTAGACCCACACTTAACTTAGGAAGAATCCCCCATTATAATACTTACTTATATAGCTTTTGCTCAATGACCTTCAATGAGGGAAACCTATTATCTTTCATTCTATTTTGGCATAGTTTTAATTGTTAGTAAGTTTTTTACTGACAGCAAGCTTATATTTCCTTCTTGGAAATATCTGTCTTATCCTATTCTCCTTTTCAGGCTAAATGTGGACATATCATAGGATCATAGATTTAGAATTGAACATTCAGCTCCCTCTTCTTTTACAGATGAAAAAAATGAGGCCCCAAGAGATTTAGTGATTTTTCTAGGGTCATATATCTAGTAAGTATTAAAGCTGGGCTGGACCCCAAGGTTTCCTAGAGTATAGCTCTCTGTCCACTGTACCATGCTGCCTTCCAGTAATGAAATGGCATGATCTTGAGGCCCTTCTGCTTTATGAGCATCCTTCATAAATGTGCTCAGAAGTGAATACAGTGATTCAGATGTGATTTGACTGGGATAGAATGGGAGAGACTATCATTTTGATCACCAGTTTGAGATTATTATACTCTAAATGGAGCCAATGATTGAATTATGTTTACTGACTACCATTTTACACTGTTGATTCATAAACTTTTACAATTCAGGTGATATTTTGAAGTCAAATATAATAAGACTTTATAGAAACCCTGTATGTATTTTATTGTTTGCATGTAAAAATATTCTTGAGATTGAGTACAGAATTCATTAGACTGCTCATAGGGTCCATGACAATTAGACTAATTAAACTTCTGTCTTTGACTTCATCCATTTACACAAGATAGACTTTTTCTGTTGCTTTGCTAAACCATATTTATTGCATTTCTCTGTTCTATCAGTATAGTGATCCTGTCCCATCCCTGCTCCCCCATTTCTTCCCCCCTCTAAAAAAAAAAAAGAAAGAAAGAAATATTAAGTCTGGAAAAATATTTTTTTCTTTTTTTCCCCTCAGTATTTTGTTTTCAACATTCATTTTTGTAAAATTTTATGTGTTCCAAATTTTTCTCCCTCCCCAGGACAGCAAGTGATCTGACATAGATTAAATACGTCCTATTCTTTTAAACATATTTCCATGTTTGTCATGTTGTAAAAGAAAAAAAATCAGACCAAAAGGAAAAAAGAAACATGAGAAATAAAAACAAGCAACAAAAGGTGAAAATACTATGTTTTGATCCACTTTCAGTCTCCATAGTTCTCTCTCTGGATGTGGGTAGCATTTTCCATCTCAAGTCTATTAGAATTGCCTTGAATAGAATCAGATTCATCACAGTTGATCATCACATAATTTTGCTGTTAGTCTGTACAGTGTTCTCCTACATGACTTGTACTCATTTCACTCAGCATCAATTCATGTAGTTCTTTCTAGGCTTTTCTGAAATTATCCTGCTCATCATTTCATATAGAACAATAATATCCATTACCTTTATAACTTATTCAGCCATTCTTCAATTGATATGCATCCACTCAATTTCTTGTAAGTGTTTGTGATTTATTAGTACAAAACATTCTCATTAAGAGAATTTAATCAATGCAAAATCATGGCTTGTTATATAACTTAAGCAACTTTATTTTAATTTTGTTATAGCTATAATATGTAAAGGGTTTTATGAGAATAAGTAGAATTGTTTACATAGTTTTGAGATGTTTGAATAAGAAAGTTAACAGTACCTTATATTTTCAAAATGCCTTATGATTTACGAAATATTTTACATACATTTTTTTGAACCTTGCAATGCCCTTGAAGAAATTTCATTCTATTTTTACCAATGGTAATTTACCCAAGATTACATAGAACTAAAATCCTGGGTGCAGGTTTTCTACTGTTTTACTATGATGAAAGTGTAGCATATCACAAAAGCTTACAGAGAAGGATGAACATTAAACAGCTTTTACTAATAAACATTTGGACACAGTTTAATTTGACTCATAATATGGATATTTAGAGAAATTCTATCAGTTTTACATTTCTAAATTAGTTTTTATTAAGCTTATTATTGTAGGGAAAGCTTATTTGATCAATTCTTAATAAATGTTGGAACTATAACAACATCTTATGTTTATATATAATGCTTTAAGGTTTGCAAAAAGCTTTTACAAATGTCATTTCATTTTATCTTTACAACAACCCAGTGATGGAGGTACTATTTTTACATCCCCCTTTCAAAGATGGGGAACTGAAGCAAATAGAGGTTAAGTAATTTACTTAAAATCACACAGCTGAAAGTATTTGAGCCAGGATTTGAACTTAGATTTTCTTGATTACAGATCCAGTACTCTCTGTGCATTATGTGCCAGAGATTTCCCTCAAAGCCCTTCCAAATTCCTTTAAGTAATGACTCTAAACAAATTTTAGAGCACCAGAACCTACAAAAAGATGAATAGAACAATTCAGAAGATCAGCAAGACAGTTCTGTTGCACCAGGGTGGTAGTCCAGAGCAATTCTGCTCTCAGCAAATCAGGAGCAGACCTTGGGGCCTCTGAATCAGTGGTGGCAGCAGTTGGTTTCCAGACCTCTCAGCCCATAGATACCAAAGATGACTTGGAAAGTTGGCAGGAATTTTCCATCTTACTAGGGTGAGAGGACCTTAGGAAACCAGCAAACCAGAAGTGGGGCTTGAAAGCCCCTAAATTGGCAGTGGAGGTGGCAGCTTCCAATGGTCTTACCCCACAAATAATAAGGGAGTCATACTGGTCTCTACTAGCACTCAAGAAGGACTGTGTTGCTTTGGCACACTAGAACTTACTGCCACAGTAAAGTGAGGACCCTCCTCAATATTCACTCCTTAATTCCAGGTCAGAAGAGTGCTTGTGGTCACTCAAACATACTTCTCCTTGGATCATACCACCTTGAAAGAACTGAAAATTTACAGGTACCTAGAGGGATCTCTGAGAATAGCTACACAAAACATCTCAGGGTAGGGACACTGTACCCTCCACAAAGCCCTCCTTTAACAAAAAGTTAAAACTCAAGTAATAGGCTGGGAAAATGCAATGGAAAGATTCTGACCGTAGAAAGATACTATGGTGAGAAGGATATTCAAAATACATACTCAGAAGCAGAAGATAACAAAGTCAAGTGCCTACATCCAAAGTCTCCCAAGAAAAAGATAAAAATTGATCTCAAGTGATGGAAGAGTCCAAAAAGAATTTGAAAATCAAGAGAGGTAGAGGAAAAATTAGGAAGAGAAATGAGATTGATGCAAAAGAAAATACAAAAAACCAGTGAGGAAAAGAATGCTTTTAAAAAGAAAACTGGAAATGGGAAAGGAGATATAAAAGCTCACTATAAAAAATAATTTCTTAAAAATTACATTTGAGCAAATATAGAAGCTAATGACTTTATCATTAGATAATTAGATTAGATTAGATTAGAAAAGGAGAAACAATCAAACAAAAGCAAAAGAATGAAAAAAAAACAAAAACAATGTGAAGTTTCTCAGTTGAATAACAACTGACCTGAAAAATAGATCCAGGTGACAAAATTTTAAAATTATTGGTCTGAAAGTCATGATTTAAAAAAAAAAAAAAAAAAAAAAAAAAAAAGAACCTGTACCTCATCATTTAAGAAAGTATCAAGGGAAACTATCCTGATATTCTAGAACCAGAGGATAAATTAGAAATTGAGTCTACCTATTACATCCTGAAAGAGATCCCAAGATGAAAAGTCCCAAGTAGCCAAATTCTGGAACTCCTAGGTTAAGGAGAAAATATTGCAAGCATCCAGAAAGAAATAATTCAGATATAGGAGCCATAGTCAGGATAATGCAAAATTTAGCAGCTTCTACATTAAAAGATCAGAAGGTTGGAGAGGTGATATTCCAGAAAGCAATGGAGAATTGCCTACTGAGCAAAATTGAACATAAGCCTTCAGAGGAAAAGATGGATATTCAGTGAAATAGAGGACTTTCAAACATTGGTGATGAAAAGACCAGAACTGAATAGAAAATTTGATTTTCAAGTACAAAACTCAGAAGCATAAAGGAGTAATCTGGAAAGGGAAATCTGTTTACATTCCTACATGGGAGGATAATTCTCGTTAACTCATTAAGTTAACTTAGGGGTGAAAGAGGACGACTGTACTAGGAGAAAGAAAAAGGGAGAGATGGAATGGTATGATTTATCTGCCATAAAAGAGGTAAGAAAAAGCTTTCATAGTGGAGGAGAAAAGGGGAAAGAGAAGGGGAATGAGTGAATCTTACTCTCCTCAGAATTGACTCGAAGAGGAAATAAACCTACACATTCAGCATAGGTATAGAAATCTATTGTATCCTGCAAGAAAATAGGAGGGAAAGGGGAAATGAGAAGAGTAAAGGGTGATAGTGGGCATATTGAGGGGGGGGGGAAGTGTCAGAAGCAAAACACTGTTGAGGCGAGACAGGGTGAAAGGGAGAGGGAATAGAATGAACATGGAAAATAATATTAGCAGTACTAATTTGTAAAAAGAATTTTGAATCAGCTTTCTCCAGTAGAGGCCTCATTTCTCAAATGGATAGGGAACTGAGTCAAATTTGTAAAAGAGCCATTCCCCAATTGATAAATGATCAAAAGATAGGAACCATTTCCAGAGAGTTTTAAAATCATGCATATCCCTTGACCTAATAACACTACTACTAAACAAGAAACCCAAAAAAGATTTAAAAAAAAAAAAAAGGAAAAGGAAAAGGATCTATATGTACAAAAATATTTGTAGCATCTCTTAGGGCAAAGAATTGGAAATGGAGGAGATACCCATCAGTTGGGAAATGGCTGAATAAATTGTAGATATGATGGAATTCTGATTATGAAAGTGCAATGTACTGTGAACAAAGTAACAGCAATGTTTTGGCTTGATCGGCTGTGAATGAGTTTGCTATTCTCAGCAGTACTGTAATCCAGCACTATTCTGAAGGACTTAGGATGAAAATGCTGTTATCCATATACAAAGAAAGAATTGATTGTATCTGAATGCAGATTAAGAAATACTTTTTTTAAAACTTTATCTTTCTTGAGAGTTTTTTGGGGGAGGAGAGAGATCTAAGTTTTCTTTTGTAATATGACTTTTATGGAAGTGTTTTGCATAACTTTACATGTGCCTTTTCAGTGGGGGGAAGGGACAGAGAGAGAATCTGAAATTCAAAAGTTTTAATGATATTTAAAAATTTTATATGTAAAAATAAAATGTTTTTCAAAATTCAACATAAAAAAGAATTTAACATGAATAATAAGGGGAAAATATCATTGGTGTTCTTATGTAATTGTTGGTGCAATTATAAAACAATATGAGAAAACTTATCTTCAATATTTTTGAGTTATAATTTGTTGGGAATTTGGTTTTATTTTAAGTGAGATTAGAAAGTGACTGAAATTAATATAGCCATACCCTAGAAAGAAGAAACAAAATAGTATTTAATACTTAACTCACACAAGGAGGTATCTAGCATTTCATACTAAGAGCACAACTACATGAGGCTATAACATATTTCAAAGAAACATAAAATTGAGACTATAGAAAGATTTCCATTAAAAGGCACATTTTTCTGTTCTCTTACCCAGTCCCTAAAGAAGCTAAAAGTAAAGTTAAATGGTTTTAGAAAATAAATTTCTTGATCCAACCATTTTGGAAAGCAATTTGAAACTATGCCAACAGTGTGTCTACTAAGCATCCTAAAGAGATCATAAAAGAAGGGAAAGTACTCACATGTGCAAAAATGTTTGTAGTAGCCCTTTTTGTATGGCAAGGAATTGGAAATTGAGTGGATGCCCATCAGTTGAATAAGTTATGGTATGTGAATGTGATGAAATATTGTTCTATAAGAAATGACGAGCAGGCTGATTTCAAAAAAGCTACATGAACTGATGCTGAGTGGAGTGAAGTGAACAGAACCAAAAGAACACTGTACACAACAACAGGATTATATAATGATGGATTTTGGCACTTTTCAACAAGGAAGTGATTTCAAGGCAATTCCAGTATTCTTGTGATAGAAAGAGCCATCTTATCCAGAGAACTACAGAGACTGAATGTGGATCAAAGCATATTTTCATCTTTCTTTTGTTTGTTTTTTGTGTGTTCTTTTGTTTTTTCTTGTTTTTGTGTTCTTGTGGTTTTTCCCCTTTTGATCTGATTTTTCTTGCACAGCATAATGAATATGGAAATATGTTTAGAAGAATTGTACATGTTTAACCTATATTGGATTGCTTGCTGTCTAGGGAAGAGGAAAGGTGGGGAGGGAAGGAGAAAAATTTGGAACACAAGGTTTTACAAAGGTGAATGCTGAAAATGTGTCTTTGTATGTATCTGGAAAAATAAAAACTATTAAAAATAAATAAATTGCTTTCATCCTTCAGGCTCTGTTCAGTACAGTCAGAGAACATGATAATGAAGTCAGAGCATGCACAGACTGTGAGTCAGCTAACATCCCAGAATGAAACACTTCGCAATAACTTCCGGGATCAAATGAGGCATTTGCAGGAAGAGCACAGGAAGACCATGGAGACACTGCAGCAACAACTTTCCAAAGTGGAAGCTCAGTATTTCCAACTTAAGAGTGACCCTACTACCAGAAGTATGTATGCATTCATGAAAGTAGCAACTTTTTGATTATCTCATTTTTGTTACTTTCAGACTTTTCTTCTATATTCCTGAAAATTCATATGACCACAAGAAATGCTACCCTATCTTCCTATTTATAACCATTTGCAGTAGTTATCTTTCATTAAATCAACTAGAAATTTTAAGAACATACAAATATCTTTAATTTATCCTGAATTATCCATAAATATATCTAAATCTTTAAGTTCATATTTTCAGACAATATAACCTTTTAGAGTAATAAATCCTCATTTATATACTATCTATTGTGCTAAGTAATATTTCCTTTTCTTTCACATTAAATTTCCTCTATCAAGCATAGATTGATGCTTAGTGTCTAGTATTTTGGGGGACAATATAATATTCATTATTACTATTCATTAATTAAACAGATTTAAATATATTTGTGATCAAAAGAATGATAAAACACCTCATTTTCCAAAACATTTTTTTTTACAAGAAAGTTAAAATTTAAGCTATTATAGAAGCAATATCTTTAGGATCGTATTTAAAGCTAATTTCAGATACCCTTATAATCTAGAAAAGGTTGCTATGACTTCAGTTTTACCAAGATGACCAGTTATATTTAGATTCTGCTGCCCAAAAGTTTGACTAGACTCTTAACAATGCCTCTGAATCAAGTAAAAACTATTGTAGCATCTTGGAAGCAGGCAGGTGGCACACTTTGGTTCTAGGTTTGTTCAGCACAGAGATATATTGTTAAATGTTTTCTTTTCCTTCAATACCAAATGTATGGAATTTAGTTATCTTGTTCTTTTTCCATTTCTTCACACGTAGGCTTTTTTCCACTACACTATGCAGTTTTTGGGTGGGAGCAATAGGAGAAGAGAAGAGAAATTAAGACGTATGCATTTCTTTAATAGTGTAATAATATTCCACCTTTGAGTTACCAAAATTTGTGAGAATTAAAAGCTGCCCATTCAAAAATATTTTGTGAAGACTTTTGTGAAGATTTTACCTCATCCATTCTGTTGAGAAAGCAGTAACTTTCAGTCCTTGTAGAAATTAATTGAATGATAAAAAAAATTCCATGTCATTATAAAGTATATTCATTTCTGGTTTTTAAGGGTAAGCTAGAGATTCTTTTTTTTGTACCACTTGACCATGTTAAGTAATTTCCCATCCTTGAAATTTGTCCCAATTATCTCATTTTCATTACTGATCTTTGACTTTTAGGTATGTACAAACTTATTTGTATGTATACATATACACGTATACATACAAACTGTGAATAGAAAAAAAGATCAAAATACTTTTCATGGCTTTCATCTTTTCTATTCATGGATTCAAAGACATACTATTTTATTTTTTCCTAATTAGGTTCAGCTTCTTCACATCAACCATTGAAGAATCTTCGTGAAAGGAGAAACACAGATTTACCCCTCCTTGAAATGCACACTGTAGCCAGGGAAGAGGGAGAGGGAATGGAAACAACTGACACTGAGTCTGTATCTTCTACAAGTATCCATACACCATCTCTGGAACAGCTTCTTAATTCTCCTGAGACAAAATTGGGTATGTAGAATTACTCCTACTGTAATTTTTGAGGGCCCCCTCTTGAGTCATGATGACACTTTTTTGAATGCCATTGTACTCCTTCTTGATTTGCAAATGATAAGCCTTACCTAGAGTGTGGTTTTAGATTTATCTTCTAAATCTGACCCAGCAGAATGCATCAGAATTCTGTGGCACAATTAAAAAGTAAAAAAAAGGAAGCTGGACCTACTGGATAGAGAGCTGACTTTGGAGTTAGTAAGACTTTCATATAAATTCTTCTCTGACACTAGCTGGGTGACTCTTGTCAAGTCACAGTCTCTTAAAGCCCTGGGCAGGATCTTATCTGCCCTCTACTAATGAAATCATAGTTCTGGTTCAAAAAAAATTTTTTTAATAATATTAATTATACCTTGAACCCATTTATTAACTGAAAGTTTTATTTTCATATGATTCCATAATTGCCTACTAGATTCAGGACTAGTGACATTGCTTCCTTTATTTAACAGTAAACTTTTGTCCTTTAAAATTTTAATAAATTTTTCCTTCACATTTGAATCCATGAACAGTGCTTGGCTGTATAACAAACTGCACAAATGAGTATATACTTTCCCTTTCTTCCTAGTCTTATGATCTCAGGGTGAGTGTGTTAATGGCACTGCTGTCACTAAGCAGGAAGTCAAAAAGTCTTAACTACTGGGAGGGTGTGGGGGCAGTAGCTGCTGGCCGTGCAGTTGCCCTGTTGAATTTCCCTTAGTAGATTATAAGTAACATGATACTTTCAGTTCTCAGAAAAAATAGATAAATGGCTGGAACAACAATGACAGTTTTGATAAAAAGTTGTAAAGATGAAAGTTTACCAAACTGCAGAATAGACTTCAGAATTACCTAGACTCTTTTAAGTTTTTTGAAGGCAGAAAATTATATTGATTTTTTTCCCTCTTTTTTTTTTTTAAACTGCAAATCTTTCATTTAAAGATCCTTTGAATAAGTGTATAGTTGATTCTTTAATAATGAAACTACGAACATTTGGTGGATTAAAGCTGCAAATAAGAGAAAGTAATTAATGGGTGAATATTTGAAATAAGAATAATAAAGACTAGGGTTGGGAAGTTTACAAAGTTAGGAACTCCTAAAGCAGTTCTTCAATTTGTGAGTTTAATTAGAAAATTTTATGTTAGAGAGTATCTTAAACATTATAAGGACCACAGATTCCAAAGGAGATTCAGAGAAGCAAAATGACTTAGCAAAGAGAAATACATTAATTCATTTTGAAAATCTTTCTTTAATCAGTAAGGACTTAGCATGAGCACTGCAAGTTTTACATAGAATGTGTCTTTGAATCCATTGTTTCTTTTGGATTCAAAAAAAAAAAAGAAATCAAAGGAAGGTGGGGCATGAGCATTTATTAGAATTAAAACATACCCAAGACTATAGAAAATAACATAGTAGGCAGAAACAACTTGCAACATATAAGCAATGAGGAACTTCTAAAAAAGAAAAGGAACAGAAGATATCCTCCAAAAGATATAGGAAGAAAAATGGGCTGGTCCTGAGGCCCAGCAAATGGACATTCAGAGTGCCTTTATGGTACCCTTATAGTATCAGAGATTGAGGTAGGCCTTCAGCCTGTTGAATGAGCCACCCCCCTCTGTTGAACATATGGGAGGAAATACCTAAAAGTCACTCAGGATGAGTGATCTTTGTAATGGGAGGGAACTTCCAAATTGATATGATCACAGATTACTCATGTGATAGTATGTTCTTGGGTAGACAATACTGTGGAGTTCAAAAGGATTTTAAGCACAAAATCTTCTCCCTTCCCACTATCAACTTATAGTCTAGTTAACATATTTGTCCAATAAAGCCAGTGGATTTTTTTTTATAGGTTCCTTTAACTCTTTACCTTCTCCTGATCCCACTTTAACCTAGTCCTTCCCTTTTCTTTAGCCAGTCATTTCACTTTGTATTGAAAGGCATGTTCCAAAAAAAAATTCATTAAAATTCATTTAAAAAATCCATTTATAAATTTTTGGACTGCTACAAGACTCAAGAATAACTTGTTGTCTAAAATAAGGCTTAAGACTGCTGGTGGAATAATTTTCCCATCCTCCATAGAGCCATGACATTGTGTACTTTATCCTGGAAATTAGTCTAGGACAAGAAATTAAATTTGGTAGATTTATTCTCAAATTATTGTATAATAAGACCATGGGTTAACCTTCCTATTTGTGTACTTAAGAATTCCCTACTTTTTTTTTTTTTATTCCGTACCATCTTTTTTCTCATTTCAAACTCCTTAGAGCTTAGGCTACATGAAAGAAATGTATCCATTCCATATCCTTCTTGATGATCATTAAAATTGGTCCTGGGCACATTTCTGTAGCACAAATAGAACTGAATTTTCAACCTCCCCTCTGCATTTTTTTCTGAAGACAATCTTTTTTATATTTACCATCTGTCCTTTTCCAGAATTCCTTTGTCCTGAATCAGGAACTGGTGGTAGGTAAATAGTTTGAGAAACCTTTTGAGTAGCCCTAGAAAACCCTAATCAAATATAAAATTAGTCTATAGATCCAACTTCAGAATTTTGAGAAAAGGGGCTTGCTATCTGTTCGAGATATAGTAGAGTAGAGGTTGGAAGTCTGGAGCCAGAGTATCAATGTTCAGATCATGGCTTTGCAACAAATATCAGCTCTTTGAACTTGGAAAAATAAAACTCTGGGCTTCAGTTTACTCATTTAAAAAATAAAAATATTGCTATTTAAAATAATCCCAAAAGACTTCTTTAGCACTAAATCCATGATCTAAGTTCTGCCATGAAAAGGCTCTGTGACTTTACTTTTATAGGCCTCTTGTTTTCTTATCCATAATAAGGGTGTTGGACTAGAAAATTTATTTCATTTTCAGTGGCTAACATTGTCTAATTTTATTTCCATGAAGACTTGTGTTTATTTTGCAACTCCTCTTCGGTGTTTGTGCACATCTAGTCTCCACAGATGTTAATTGCCTGAGATTTGTCTGTAGTAGTTACTAAATTGTTGTTAACCAAATCAGCTTGAAAATCTCTCCTTCCTAAGCTTTAGATGCTAACCAAGAGCCCATAAATATTGTTAGGTACAGATGTAATTAAGTCGCTTTTCTGTTCCCTAAATTCCTGTGGTCCTCTGTCACCTTCTCCAAGAGCAAATATAAAATCTATCTGGCATTCAGAGTCCTTTACAACCTGATCCCTCATCTACCTTTCTAAAATTTTTAATCCCTTTTCCTAGCCCATCCTTCCCAATTTCTGTGATCCAGTGACAACTGGCTTCCTTGCTGTCCCTCACATAAGATGTTGATTATTGGTCTTTTCATTTGGAAATTAATCTTCAAAAAATAAAATTTCAGAACCTCCTCTGTGGCATGAAGAACTCAGCAAAGAAGAATTGGTTCAGAAGCTCAATTCCACCACAAAGAGTGCTGACCACTTGAATGGTCTCCTTAGAGAGACCGAAGCAACCAACGCAATTCTTATGGAGCAAATTAAGGTAAATCCAGTCACCAGTGAAACTATGTAAATATTTGTAGACATTTTGTCTACATGATGTTGCCCATTCAGCATATCTTCAACAAAAAGATTATACTATATGTTTTATGGACAGAAGAGTTATAAAGCATGAACTACTTGAACTTCAAGAAACATTCATCAAACAATGATTGGACATCTGCTATGTGCTTACAGTTTAAAAGGGGAACAAAACAAGTGTAGATAACTAAGTATATTATATGATATGTTCATTGGAAGTTTTTGTATAAAATTCTAGTGGGATATCTTTATCCACCCACAAATCAAAAAAGGCTTAAAGATGAGATGACATTGGGGTCCAATGGAGTCCATTTTAAAGAATGAGTAAGAATTCTCACATAGAAGAAGGAAAATGGGGGGAGATTCCTGGCATAGGTAATGTTGTGACCAAGGAATAGAGAGACAGAGGAAACATGGTGACTTCAAAGAATAGTGGACCAGGTTTTTATATATATATATATTTGTAAGGACTGAAAGAGAGCATTTGTAGAAGGCCTTGAATGCCAGGTAAGAACATTTTAACTTTTCCCAGTAGAGAATAGGCATGACAAAATGGATGTCACTTAAGTACAAGTACAAGAAACTGTCTAAAGAAGATTATTTAGTTTTGAACTCATCCCCATTCTGGAGAGTAGTTTGGAACTATGGCCAAAGGGCAACCAAACTCTGCATACTTTTTGATTCAGCAACACCACTAGTGGGTCTGTATCCCAAAAAGATCACAAGAAAAAATATTCATAGCAGTCCTTTTCATGGTGGCAAAAAATTAAAAATCAAGCGGAGTGCCCATCGGTTGGAGAATGACTGAACAATTTGTGGTAAATAAATATAATGGGATTGTTCAATAAGAAATGATAAACAGGAATCTTGGTAAGACTTGAAATGAGCCAGAACCAGGAAAACATTGAAAACATTTAGTAATATTGTGTGATTACCTACTGTGAATGATTGCTCATTTCAGCAACACAATGATCCAAGACAAGTACTAGGGACTCACAAAGAAAAGTGCTAGACAGATAAAGAACTGATAGGCTCAGAACACAGATAGAGGCATATCTTTTTCACTTTTAGCTTATTTCTTTTTTTTCCTTTTAACTGTTTATTCTTTCACAACTGTAACTAATATAGAAATATGTTTTACATGATAGCACATGTATAAACTATAATTGCCTACTGTCTCCAAAAGAGGAGAGGGGAGAAAGGGAAGGAGAAAAATTGCAAACTCAAAATCTTGCAAAAATGAATTGTAAATTTTCCTTGACTTGTACCTGGGAGGAGAAGGGGAGGGCATGGTTAAAAAGGAAAGAAATCATTTTGATTGTGGAACCTCTTGAAAGTCTATATAATTCATATAGCAATTTTACTGCCAAACAGAAAAGGAGGCAGAGCACAGCAGCATAGAACAATACTACTGCACACAGTGGTTCTTGAAACCTTTAGGAACAAGGGTGGATGAGGCATATTCTATGCAAATATGGGATTATTCACTCTTATCCTTGATAATTTTTTCCAGAAAGTTGGGGGAGGCAGGATTTGACTGGTCTATGCTATTACACTAATGATTCTTTTATAAAGGACCAAATTATTGCCTTTATACTTGTTTTCAAATCTCTTTTTCTTTATAGCTTCTCAAAAGTGAAGTAAGGAGATTGGAAAGGAATCAGGAACGGGAGAAGTCAGTAGCTAACCTAGAGTACTTGAAGAATGTCCTGCTACAGTTTATATTTCTAAAAGCAGGGAGTGAAAGAGAGAGGCTTCTTCCTGTCATAGACACAATGTTACAGCTTAGTCCTGAAGAGAAAGGAAAGCTTATTGCAATTGCACAAGGTGGGTGAGTTTAATTGTCCCCAAATGTCAGATTTAAAGTGATTTGTCTATTGTTCATGCCTATGTGTAGACATATATATCAAGTATACATGTAAATTGCCTATCTTCATAAATTTATTCAAAGTTTAAACTCAAGCTAATGATCTTTTTAATTTTTTTAGTCTCTTGTAGGTATGAAAGAAAATTTTTGTTCAATGACACTTTACCTAAGTTATTAGGATACGAAAAATAGTTATAAATTTCAACATAACTTTCAAGTGTATATATTTCATAATGATCTTTCAGCATTAATTTTTGGTGATCCTAACCCTAAATTCTATCAAAAAACATATGGTTTTATTGAAAAATCTACACTTTGGGGGAAGAAAAAAAGCATATACTCAAAGCATATACCCATAAAAATTAGGAAGACAATTCCTAACAGTTTCATGGGCACTCAGAACATGAATGTTACTACTCCCCAGTGCAGACTAGCTGAAGAGTTTTGTTTTCCAGTTAAAGGATAGAGTTATCCTCTCTAAAAATTTGTTCCTAAAGGATGACTAATGCAAATGTAGAAACTTTGAAATATTTTTTAAAATCTCTTTGCAGAAAAATTTGGAACTATGTGGGTATATCTTTTGATCCACTGCAAGGTCTATATCCTAAAGACACTCCAAAAAGGGGAAAGAACTTGTATAAAACTTATAGCAGCTCTTTTTGTGGTGGCTAAAAATTGGAAATCAAGGGGATGCTCATCACAAAAAGAGCTACTATAAGAAATAACAAGCAGAATGATTTCAAAAAAACTTGGAAAGACTTATATGAACTGATGCATAGTGAAGTGAACAAATCAGAATCAGGAGAATATTGTCCACAGTAGCAACAGTATTGTTCAATGAAAAATGCATACTATCCATCTCCAGAGAAAGAAATGAGTTTGAATATAGACTGAAACATACCATTTTTAACTGGTTCTTTTTTTTTTTTCTTATATTTGGGGAGTCTTGCACAAAATTACTAGTATGAAAATAATTTACGTAATTGCACACTTGTGTTCTTTATTTGATTGCTTGCTATCTCAGGAGAGAGGAGGGAAGAGGACGAGAAAGAAGAATAGAATAAATTAAAACTTTTTTTAATCTTAAGATTAGAGATATGAATGTACTAAACACTTCATGCTCTTTTTGGGGGGTGAGGGAGTAATTTTAAAAGAGCAAAACCAACATATATTGATCATGGAGAAACAGAAATATATACTGTGAGAAAAATGCACTTTTGAATAGTAATTCCTATAGTCATGGCTGTTGGCATGTATTAAAGAAAGATCAGTCCTTAATTTCTACAGCTATATATTTTTTGGTTATGCTTTTTAAATTTTCATGTTTAGTTTGACTCCACAACCCTATGCAAATTAACTACTGCTATTCTCCTATAATGAAATAAGTATGGTGTTATACCAAAAAATAATAATCATAATATATAACTAATGGTCTTAGAATGTAGAATATAAATTACAGAAGTCCTTTGGAAATAACCATAGTAAATTTTTGGTTGCTTAGTCTTTATTTCATATGTGCATATCTGCTACTAAAGAATTTAATTTTCTTTCTTTCTCTCTCTCTCTCTCTATGTCCAACCAAAGGTGAAGAAGAAAGTACCTCTCGATCTTCTGGATGGGCATCTTATCTACATAGTTGGTCAGGCCTTCGATAGCATGATGATAAGAAAATGTTTTTTGAGCTTGTAACCAAATAGAGTATTTGTGACAAAAATACCCAGACACATGAAATCCTTTTTGTTTTTTCTGTGAATTTGTATGTGTGTGCACAAACAGGATATATGTAGGTACATCAACAGCATCTTGAAGAGCAGACCAAATACAGAGACTGGAAGCTGCCCTTAAGACCAAGACCATCTTTTTGCTGCCAGTGGGAATGGAAAAGGAAGGGGTACTATCTTCTCATTCTTTAGTGCCTCTAGATCATATTTTTGTTAAGGAATACTGTTGGTCCTAAGCCCAAGTTTTGGTAATAGAACTGGAATTTAGGGTGTTTAATATTAATTATATTTTGCTATGGTATGATTTGCAAGAAGAGTTGTTGCTATAAATTAATTGGCTGTAAAATTGCTAGGAGTTAAATTTAAAGACATGAAGAGAAATGTACAATTAGAATTTACAACTGGAAAAATGATTATCAACTTAAAGGCCTGGATAAAAGTAACTGCAAATGAATTATGAAGCTAGGTTACTGAATTCCATACAAATGTTTTAAAATGTATTCAGAATATAGACATGATTTTCTTTGTCTTTTTGTATGGCTACAACAATAAAAATTCTATTAGATGATAGAACACTGAATCAGAACAAAAGCTTTTTCGCATGTTAACTTTTTTCTTTCTGTTAAGCCGTTTGTAAACCTTCATTTTGTTGAAAGTTTAGCTAAATTATTACAAACTTGTTCTCTGTTTCTCTTTTCTATCAACTTACCCCATTCCTGGTCAGTGAGAATGTGGATGCTCAGAGCCATAGAATTCGGCTTTATATTTCAGTGAAACAACACTAGGGAATTTCCTATATTCATGAAGAATGTGTAACCCCAAAGGCTTTCCTGTAAGAAGGAATGAAAAAAAGCATTGGTTCCTTAGGAGCCACTTATTTTGGAGGCTGTCTAATCCACAATCTCTGTGAGTAATGGAAATGATACAGAGAAGGGTTGCTTTCTTCCTTGTTTTTGGAAGTGTGTACAATTGGCTAATAAAATCAATGTTGTATTATTAAATCTTAAAATTTGAAAACAAGCTGGTTTAGTTTACTATTTAGTGATGTCATCATACAACCAGTTTGATGAAGTTGTTTAAGGCTATTGATTTGTACTTTTAACTTTAAAAATCTCAGCTGGAGAACTGACTTTGCACTTTGTTTACTATAATATTAACTTTCAAACAAGTTTAAAGTGAAAAAATGCTGCTGACTTGTTGAGTTTGTTCTTTTAAGAAATTTCTTTTCCTAAATGAATTTTGTCATATCTTTTAGAAGAACAGACCAAAACTAGTGAATGTGTCTTATTATATCCATTTGTCTTAGAACTGAAGTTAAATTAAACATTTTTTCTTACTTTGAAAACTGTGAATATAAGTATGCCTATATCATATGATATAAAACTTTGATAGTATTTAAAGAAATTTTAATTTCTCACTGACCCTATGATTTGTGAATTGTATACATACTTGTATTGAAATATTGAGTCTATTTCAATGTAATAAAAATACTTTTGCATGATCTAAAATAGTTACTTTAATTACAGGGGGGAATATTCTTTGAGTCTTTAATGAAATAAACACTTGTATGCAGTCATATTACATTTTTATAGTTAAATTTTTTATTAAAATTGTCTCTTGGGGAGATGATTTGAATCAATTCGTGGATTACAGTTACTACTGCCTTTATTCAATAAAAGCAAGAACTTTAGATATATTAGAATTCCAATATTAGAGTACTGAGGAAAAAAAAAACAATGATTGGTTCCTTTGATAGCATTAAATAGGATATCTTTTCTCTAGTTTTAGAGTATATAAGTATATAAACTATGTATATCTCTACTCAGTTCAAAAGTTATCACTGTAAGTGGACTTTGATAAAATTGTGACCAAACTATATAGCCAAAACTACCTCTAAAATAAGACTATGTGAAGTTGTAATTAATGTTACTTTAAAATTCCTTTTAAAAATAGCATATAGGGGCAGCTAGGTGATACAGTGGATAGAGCACCAGCCCTGAAGTCAGGAGAACCTGAGTTCAAATTTGGTCTCATACACTTAACACTTCCTAGCTGTGTGATCCTGAGCAAGTTACTTAACCCCAACTGCCTCAGCAAAAACTTTAATCAGTAAATGAGACATCTGAAAATAGGATGGTTTTAATTTTTAAATGATTGCCTTTCAAAAAGCAATCGAAGCCTTTTTATCCCCTGATTTAAAATTAAATATAAGCAACAAATAAAGTTATATTAAATCTTAGAGGTCTTCATTGCATTTTACAGAATCTTCATTCAAGATTCTGCCGTTTATATAGCTTCCTTACAAATGAATGGCCTCAAAGGAGCTGACCCATATAGGTTCCATTAACTTCATGGGTAGAGTTTCCTGTCTTAATAATAACCTAGATCCAGAGAAAACTGAGGATTTTCAAAAACTCTTTAGACAACTCTCCTCAATAATTTTTAATAGTATAAAGTTACTAAGAACAAAAGTTTGAGAACCACTAAGCTAGATGGCATTATGGATAGAGCACAAAACTTTGAATTAAAGAACCATGGTCAGATCTGCCTCAAACTGTGTGATGTTAGGCAAATAATTTACTCTGTGCCCTAGTTTATTCATCTGTAAAATGGGAATAATAATGATCAAATGAATTAATTAAATGTATAAAGCACTTTGCAAAGTATTATATAAATGTTAGCTATTACATAATTGCATATTTTCTATTAGGTATTATTTACATATTTACATCTACTTTTATTAATTGCAAACTTTCAAGTTTACATATTATATATAATTATAACAATTCCAGGTAGGCTGAATATCTTAGTGAATAGTATTCAACTTGGATTAACTTGGAATTAGGAAAACAATGCCATCTCAGACACACATAGGCACAATTTCTTTACAGTTCTTCACTGTAGAGTAAGGATAATAACATTGGCTCCTATCTAATGGAATTATTGAAAATCCAACTGAGATAATGTACTTTTAGGTTTTACAAACTTAAAAAGAGTATTTAATGAATAGAGAGAGATTAGCTAATTTATTATATAACATAAGATACCTTCTTTAACCTCCACAATGCTGTGTGGTAAATGGTGCAAATAGGAGCTCCATTTTTCAGATTGATTTGCCCAAAGACTTCCCATTATTATTGTATGATAAAATAAAAAAAAAGGTAGAAACTAGGTCAGCATTGGAGAGATATGCCTGTTCTCTCTCTTTTTTTTTTTTTTTTTTTTTTTTTACTATAACCTTTATACTAAAAAAAGGAAAAATCCCCAACACATTTTAGAAACAGGAGAGAATGTATAAGACTTCACAGGAATTTTGTACTTAATGGGGCCTCAGAAATAATTATAATACAGAACACCACTCTGGATCAATTTAATTTATTAAGTACACATTATATTTGAGGCACTGAACGAGATGCTAGGGATATAATGAAGAAAAACATGGCATTCCTCTACCCTCAAGGAATTTATGTGGTTCTGGCTCTTTGTTCCTTGATAGGCAGGAAAAGAAAAGAAATCTTGGTCTAAGGAATGAGTATTGGTAAAGGAAATGAAGCAATCTATATCCCTCAGAAAACAAATGGAGACCAGTTAACATACCTTAAATTAACCAAGCAGCATCTCTGGAGATTTACACTGGACAGCTCCAGCCTCCCCTACTACCTATCCTCCTCCTGTTGGCATGCCTGCCACAGGCCATGGGCTCCCCTATTAATGACATTCTGGTCCATATTCTTATTTACAACTATTGGAGGGTGTTAGGGAAAGGTTAGTTTCTGATAATAAAGGTGTTTCTGATATCCCAAGTTTTAAGTCTCAGAGAAACACTTAATACATTTTAGTTAGATTCCATATTCTTAAAGTACCTTGTGGTTTAAATATGCTTTTGTGTATGGAATCACTATGGTTCCATGGTACATAATTTCCATCCAAATTATCAATACTACCTGTTCTTGAGTTTAGAACTTGCTGTTTTCTACCAAAGGTTGCTAATGAGGCTAGTTGACTTCTTTATGGTTTTGCTTTAGTGTTTTGGTTTTGGTAGTGAAGTGCTAGACCTGGAATCACAAAGATCTGAGTTCAAATCCTATGATTCTGGACAAGTCACTTCATTTCATCCTCTTTCTTCATATGTAAATGAGGATAATATCACCTATCTCCCGAAGGGGTTATGAAGATCAAATAAGATGATAATTGTAAAGCACTAATTCAGTGCTTTAGTAGTAAGGTGCTATATAAGCATTTCCCCTCAAGCTACCTACTCTTTTACCAAGAAAAATAATTATGGATTTTTCTAACCAATGCTTTCAGCTCTTCTGAATAAACTGGAATGGAGTGGGCGAATTCAATTTAATTTAACAAACATGAAGTAGTTGCTGTGTAAAGAGCGCTCTTTAGGTTTTGGGAGAGATATGAACTTAAAATAGGATATTATTCCTGCCATGAATCTTATGGTCTTAAATAGGAATAAAACATATCTATAATACCCTATAATTACATTTAAAAAGGATAAATGGGTGCACAGTATTATGTCAGTTTGAGGACGGAAAGGTTGTTGTCAATGAAGAGATCAGGGAAGGCTTCAAGAAGGAAATTTCACTGAGTTCAGCTTTAAAACATAAACGGGTGATGAAATGTCTCAATGGAACAAGGTTAGATCTTTGAGAACATAACATACTTGTGGTAGGTCAATAAAATGTGGTTTTAGATGGAGAATGCATTTATTTTTAAATGGCTTAGGCTTTTTTCTATCCCCTTCATTAGAAATGAAATTAACATGATCTGATTTTGTTAATGAATATATAGTGGAAATAAAATCTTTACAAAGGCTTTTAGAATTTTTTTTCTCATTACTTTCAACCAGTCATTTACTATTAATATTTTACCAAAAAAGAACAATAGATTCAATTTTTTATATTAGTGATCCTTAAAGGCACTTATGCAGTTAGTCTTATTCTACAGTAATACTCACTGGAAGTAGTATCAGATTCAAAGTTTTGACTAGAAAAGGAGTTATCTGTTATGTCACATGTTGACCGATAAAGATTTGGAGGCTGCTTCTTGATTTGTTTTTTCCCCTCTAGAAATTAGTAATGAGACTTTGATATTCTGATAGATTAATGTTCATATTCAAGGGTTACAAAAACAAAGTTCCACCAAGTTTCCTTCCCTCAAATTTTATATATACTTTATGTTTGTGTATGTGTGTATATTCTCAGTGTATAAACACCTGACCAAGACCACCATGAGAAAACATCAAGCCTAAAGCTTCAATTAATCTAACAAGGAAGTCTAAATAATACTGGAGCCAAAATAGATTAGAGATGCTTTCAGCACTTTAATGTTGAGGAAGGTGTAGCCTACAAAACAGGTGTCACCTACTAAGTTTGGAAAGGAGGTTTTCCAATATTGATTCAAAATGTTTACTCAATCACAATTGACTAAGAAGTCATGCAATAGTGCCTGCCAAATATTTCATTTGGTTGCTTCTCTGACTTTTGTATGTTCCAAGACTCTAAAATTTTCCCAGGATTGAGATTAGAAATAAGTGTATGATTTATATTTTTAAGGATCCATTTTAGCACTTCAAACTGATGAAGATCAAATTAATTCCTTTTCCTCTCCTCTACTTTTAAAAAAAATGCCTACTTTGCTGCTATGACAGAGTGCAAAGATATTAACAAAAAGTGAAGTTTGCAAACTAACATTAGAGAAAATTATTTAAATGTATTATGATTGTAGCTTTAGCAATAATCCTATCTACTTTTGACTTTTTTTCCTTCTTCCCTCTAACTGGATTGCTGAAGAGTTCTTTTTGTCTGTTTAAATTTTTTAAGTTTATGAATCACATAAGGAAAAAAGTGCACTGAATTCCTAATTTTTTTTTGCTACCTCTGCTCAGCCTTGAAAACATATAATTTAAACAAAACAAATTTAAAAATCCTAATGTTCTTAATCTAAACATGTTTTCAGTGTGCCTATGTGGGAGGCAGGGTGTTGTTTGGGGGCTACTTTTATTCAAGTCTTGGATTAGGATAAAGATGACATCTTTTTTGTTATTATGAATTTGCCGTCAAAAACAACAGAGAAATTGGAATTTAATGAAAAAAAAAACTCACTATTAAGAGATGCAAAGAGAATGTGTTAATTGTTGGATAAGAAAATAACTTTTTAAAATATATACATAATTTAAAGAACTTTTTAGGTTCAAACACAAATGTTGATGATATCAGCATTTCCAAATTATGTTCAGTGCTCTAAACTTGTCCAAGGCTATGCCAGTACAAATCAGCAACTGAAAATCAGCTTCAGCATCAATTTTTAATTCATACCAAGGAAACGGAACTTAATTCCACACAGCTAATGTCTTTCAGTTGAGCTTTCTCCACAGGGATTAGTAAGGTGGAACTGCTGTAACAGTATCACAAAGCTAGCCAAAATATTTGTATGCTGTACATACTTATAAAACAAACCAGGAGAGAAAACTTTCTGACCCGAAAAATCTTGTAAGTTAAAGTTAGTACCTTCAAAGAATTACCCATTTTTCTTTTTTTCATAATTAAGTTCATAACAATAAAAACATTTCAATAGAGAACAAAAAAGGATCACATATGAAATTGGACTTCTCTTACAAAATTTAAGTATATATTAAATATAATGCAGTAATAAAATTGCCATTTGTGTTTTATAAACTTCTTTAAAAATACTCTATTGAAACTTCCTTTATTTTTCCTTCTTCCTTTCTCTCTTTCCTTTATTCCTTCCTCCCTTCTTCATTTCTTCCATCCTCTTTCCTTCCCCTTCTTTTTTCTTTGTTGTTTCCTTTTTCTTGATCTTTACTTGTTCTTTTTCTCTCCCAACCTTACTTCCTCCTTCCCTTTCTTTTTCACTCCCTTTTATATTTTTTTCCTTCCTTCCTTTCTTATTATTATAGGAATGAGCAAATGAATATGATGGAATATTATTCTATAAGAAATCATGAACAGGCTTTTTAAAGAAATGCCTGAAAAGACTTACATGAACTGATGCTAAGTGAAGTGAGCAGAACCAAGAGAACATGATGGACCGACTCTTCAACAATGAGGTGATTCAAGGCAATTCCAATAGAATTGTGATGAAAAGAGCCATCTGCATCCAGAGAGAGAACTGGGGAAACTTTGGATAAAAGCATAGTATTTTCATTTTGTTGTTTGCTTGTTTTTTTTTTTCCTTCTGTTTTTACCATTTTAATCTGATTTTTCTTACATAGCATGATGAATATGAAAATATGTTCATAAGAATTACCCATGGTTAACCTATATTGGATTGCTTGCTATCTAAGGGAAAAGGGGAGAGGAGAAGAAGAAAAAATATTTGAACCCAAGGTTTTGCAAAGGTGAATGTTGAAAACTATCTTTGCATGTATTTGGAAAATACTATTTAAAAATTATTAATAGATGGATAAAAAAAGAAAAATGGTGATCAAGTCATATTTGATATTAGGATCCTAAATCATAATCATACCTTATATGCATATATGTCAATGAATATTTTTCATTTGTATTATTTTACTTCATCCCAATAATATCATGAAGTAAATAGTGCAAATATTCATTTTTATAGATGCAAAAGCATCTATATATATTTATGTCTTAACATAAAGCTATTGGGGAATTATTCTAAGACACACAAAAAAGACCTTATCCTCATAGAGCTCTCGTTCTAATAGAAGAGACAACATAAACAACTATGTATATACAAGAAAGAGCACTGACTCTTATAGAGAGCCAGATTTCCATATCAACACAGTAGACATTCTAGAATATTATAACGTAAGACTTTGGAGAGCATATCTACTTCTGGAGTCTTGAGTATGTTATTCCATTTAATTTATAAACATGGTAGCTCTTAATGATATTCCTCATCAAATGGAGAATATTACTGTGTGTTATTAAGAAGGTCCCTCCAAAATATTTGTAGGTTAGAGAAATTGTACAGTTTATATATTTGTTGAGTGATACAAAAATGCATTAGACCTACTACAACTCCTGCTACTAATACTATAATTACTAATAACATAATGCACTTCTTGCTAAAAACTTTGCAATTATTATCTCATTTGATACTCAAAACCACCTTGGGAGATAGGTGCTATTATCCTCATTTTACAATTGAAAAAACTGAACTTGTTCAGGTCACACAGCTAATGTATGAAGGTGGATTTGAAATCAGACCTACCTGACTACAGATCCAAGGCTCCATCTACTGCATCACCCAGTTGCTTCAAAATAATGGTGAACTTTTTGGACATTAAATCACATTTCTTTGGTCATAATTCAGTCCTAAGTTAATAAACAAATTAAAATGAGATTGGAATTAAATATAATGGCCAAAAAAAAGTCAAGAAGAAATCGAAGGGTAGCTAAGCTAAATGACATAGTGGATGGAGTATCAACCCTGGAGTCAGGAGGACCTGAGTTTAAATCTGGCCTCAGACACTTAACACCCGCTAGCTCTGACTCTGGGCAAATCAACCCTAATTGCCTTGCAAAAAAAAGAAGAAATCTAAAAATGGTAGCTGACCTTTATTAATTCAGAAGACATGGCAACTGTTTATGTTCCTTGTTTTTATGAAATTTATTTTTAGTGTAGAAGCCCAACAATTGAGAAGTAGCTAATCAAGCTGATTTAATGAACTACCTAAATTAGCAACTGGTTAATTATAAGCCACTTTTCTCTCCATTCTTTCTATTTCCCATCATCCTTCATGTTAAAGATTTTAGCTTAAAAAGGCCAAAGTCTCCCATTATATCCAGAGTCATCTCCAGTTATCCTTATCTATATCTCGCCAGTGAACCCAGATGGCTCTGGAGGAGAAAGTAAGGCAGGTGACTTTGTTTAGTCCACCCTCACTTAAATCCAACTCACTTGCAATCCATGATATCACCTTCTTGATGTCATTGGTCCTCTTTTAAAACAAAGGATATGCAACAACAATCTTGTCTCCTACCATCCTTTAAGATGTTAGTCATTATCATTACCACCAACCACACATATACAGATACAAGAATAATTTTAATATTAACAAAAGCAAGATATAATCAGGGTAAAATATGTTAAATATTACAAACATAATAAATAACTATAAATTATAACCAAATATAAATGCCTCTGTTTCCACAAAACAACAGGGTAAGGGTGGGGCTGGACTAAATCATATCTGAAATCCTTTCCAGTTCTAACACTGTACTCAATTGTATGATTTCATGACCTTACTAACAATGGTTTTAAGGGATTGCTGCTCTCTTTAACATAAGTAATCAAAAATTCATTATAATTGGAATTTTTAGCATTTCCGGTTGAGTGCTATCTTGAGGTATAGGCAAAGAAATCATTTTTTTCCCCTCTCTTCTAAAAGACCCAATTCTCACTGCCATTGATATGTTGTTATTCTAGCTGATATTACCTAGTAGGGCCTATTTAGAGAGCTGGAATTCTTTAGGCCACTTTTTTAATCTTCATTTTTAGTCCACAACTACACTTTACATTTCATGTTATAGTTGCCACATTTCCCTAATGCAGTCTTGTAATTTAGTCTTGTAATTCTTTAAAAGCAAAAAGAATGACTCCAGATTCAATAGTAGTTTTTATTAAGCTCTCAAAGAAATATGTTGAAAAATTTGATTTGGCTTTCGCAAAAATTTGTACCAATTTGAGATAAAAGGAAAAAAGAAAGGAAATTTTGATTATTCCTTCTTCTAAAAGAAATATAAATACAATGTACAGTGACCTTTGTGGCTACAAAGAATCATAAGCTTATCTGAGTATAACATCACTTTGGGGAACCAACTCACTACTGTAGATCTCTCTTGCTTAAGTCAGGGAAAAACTCAGTTTAGGCACTACTTTCCTTCCCATAATCTATAAATAAGTGAAATCCTTTGCTCAGCACCATTGTACCCTCTGCTCACTTAACCACTGAACAAGCTAGAATTATCAGAGTTTACCCCACCTGAAACCTAATCCTCTCTACAACATCGAGCTTCTTGTCATTGAGGATCTGCTTATCTTTTCTTCTTCCCTATTATATACGTTTCAGATGCCAGATTGTCTCTTTCTAGTGGTATACTTATTCACAGGATTATGTCAAGGAAATGCTAAAATGTTCTGTTTCACGCATATATTTTACATATGGCTTATTTCAATACTTTAAACTTGAAAGCTAAAATATCTGGCACCTTGGATTATCAAGACAAGACAAACATTTTTAATATCTTATTAACTGTTTGACAACTTTGGAACCATACAAGACAAGACAAATATTTTTAACATTTTATTTTTTCTCCAATTACATGTAAAAATATTTTAATGTTGATTTCTAAGTTTTGAATTCCAAACTTTTCCTTTTCTCTTCTTCCCTTCCTCAAAACTGTAAGCAATTTGTGTACCAGATCTAAAATTATATTATAAAGCCACAGTTACTAAAACCATCTGGTATTGGCTAAGAAATAGACTAGTTGATCAATGGAATAGGTTAGGTTCAAAGGACAAAACAGCCAATAACTTTAATATAATGTTTGACAAACCCAAAGACAGCAGTTTCTGGGATAAGGATGCATTATTTGACAAAAATTGCTGGGAAAATTGGAAATCAGTATGGCAGAAACTAGGCATTGACCCACACTTAACACCGTACACCAAGATAAGGTCAAAATGGGTTCATGACCTAGGCATAAAGAATGAGATGATAAATAAATTGGAAGAGCATAGGATAGTTTACCTCGCAGACCGGTGGAAGAGGGAGGAATTTATGACCAAAGAAGAACTAGAGATCACTATTGACCACAACATAGAAAATTTTGATTATATCAAATTGAAAAGTTTTTGTACAAACAAAGCAAATGCAGACAAGATTAGAAGGGAAACAATAAACTGGGAAAACATTTTTACAATCAAAGGTTCTGATAAAGGCGTCATTTCCAAAATATATAGAGAATTGACTCTAATCTATAAGAAATCAAACCATTCTCCAATTGGTAAATGGTCAAAGGATATGAACAGACAATTCTCAGACGAAGAAATTGAAACTATTTATAGACATATGAAAATATGCTCCAAATCATTACTAATCAGAGAAATGCAAATTAAGACAACTCTGAGATACCACTACACACCTGTCAGATTGGCTAGAATGACAGGGAAAGATAATGGGGAATGTTGGAGGGGATGTGGGAAAACAGGGACACTGATACATTGTTGGTGGAATTGTGAACACATCCAGCCATTCTGGAGAGCAATTTGGAACTATGCTCAAAGAGTTATCAAACTGTGCATACCCTTTGATCCAGCAGTGTTTCTACTGGGCTTATACCCCAAAGAGATACTAAAGAAAGGAAAGGGACTTGTATGTGCCAAAATGTTTGTGGCAGCCCTGTTTGTAGTGGCTAGAAGCTGGAAAATGAAAGGATGTCCATCAATTGGAGAAGGGTTGAGTAAATTGTGGTATATGAATGTTATGGAATATTATTGTTCTGTAAGAAATGACCAGCAGGATGAATACAGAGAGGACTGGCGAGACTTACATGAACTGATGCTGAGTGAAATGAGCAGAACCAGGAGATCATTATATACCTCAACAATGATACTGTTTGAGGATGTATTCTGATGGAAGTGGATCTCTTCGATAAAGAGAGACTTAATTGATCAAAGATGGACAGAAGCAGCTACACCCAGAGAAAGAACACTGGGAAATGAATATAAACTGCTTGCATTTTTGTTTTTCTTCCCGGGTTATTTATGCCTTCTGAATTCAATTCTCCCTGTGCAACAAGAAAACTGTTCGGTTTTGCACACATATATTGTATCTAGGATATACTGCAACCCATTCAACATATAAAGGACTGCTTGCCATCTGGGGGAAGGGGTGGAGGGAGGCAGGGGAAAAATCGGAACAGAAGTGAATGCAAGGGATAATGCTGTAAAAAATTACCCTGGCATGCGTTCTATCAATAAAAAGTTATTTTAAAAAAACTGTAAGCAATTTGATATAGATTATACAAGGGCCAGGTCAGGCCCTTCTCTCCTGCCCCTCCTACCCTCATCCCCAGAAACTGCTCTTGCTGGAGGGAGATGGGGACAGGATGGGGATAGCAGGGGCCAGAGGTCATGCTCAAATCACACACACACACTCAAGTCTCTCCAGGACCAGTGAGGGAGCAATTATGTAAAACATATTTCCCTGTTAGTCATTTTATGGAAGAATACTTGAATCATAAAAAGTAAAGTGAAAAAATAATATGCTTCAGTCTGTATTCAAATACCACCAGTTCTTTCTGCAGAAACAGCATTTTTCATCATGAGATCTTTGAAACTGTCATGGATCATCGTATTGCTGAGTCAATACCACAATTTATACAATACTGCTGTTAATTGTGTACAAAGCTCTCCTGGTTTTGCTTACTTCATTCTGTATCAGTTCATATAAATCTAGTTTTTTCTGAAATCATTCTGCTCATTTATTACACAATAATATTCCATTACAATTATATACCACAAATAATTCAGCCATTCCTTAAATGATGAACCTCCTCAATTCTTAATTCCTAGCCACCTTAAAAAGCACTACTATAAATATTTAATAAATAAACATTTATTAAGCACCTATTTTGTTAGGCACTGTGCTAAGTGTCAAGGATACAAGTAAAAAACTCTTGCCCTCAAGGAATTTACAATCTAATAGAGAAAAACAAGACACAAAAAGAAGATGAAATGTGTATACCAGGGTAACCAGCGCAAGAGCAAAATATTCTATGGAGTACAAACCCAGCAGAGTTGCTCATGAAAACTGGTTATCTAGAAAGTTTAGATCTTTGCCTTTGCTGATAGAAAGTGGAGAGTTAGATTAAACAATGAACAATGAACAATTCTATATTGGCTATTGGTGACTCAGATGACAAAAATGTGGGTTTGGTTTCTTCCCATAAGACAGAAGTAAACAGAAGTGAGTTACTTCACAAGACATTCTTCTTTGGCGCAGTAGATTTTGGTTGTGACCATTGTTCTATATAGAGCTGAGAAGAGTGCTCAGAAGTGGGTCATAAAGAGAACTCAGTCTTCACTGTCACCTGCTACATAGAAAATTTCTTTAAAGGGAAAGCTTTGCTATTTAAAAGAGCTGATTGGAGAGAAATCTTCTACCTTTCCCTTTCCCTGAACTGGCATTTACTCTCAGAGGTGGTAACCCTAGAAAAACTAAAGATTTAGATTTAGGGGAGCTATTTTTACCTAAAAAGTATAATAGTGCCACCAAATGAAACAAATCTTGGAAATGTTTTGCTTGACTTGGAAAAAAGTTCTGCAAGTCAAGGCTTAGGGTTGCTGCTTTTGCCAAAAGCAAATATTACTGCATTACAGCTCAGCCAAGGGAGCAAACTTGAAAAAGTTCCATGGATCCCTGGCTCTCTGATTTGCTAAAAAAGAACTTACCTATCAACAGAGGCATCATTTGAGTGTAGCAGCCAGCAGACAAGTTCAACAGAACATAGTAGGCCAGAAGAGATCCATCCATCAGTACCTGTTGTACAAATTATCCCTGAAAGATATCAGAGATATTAAGGCAGAGAGTCCATAATGAATTGTTTCAGGCTTATATGTCTCCTATTCATGAACCTCAATGCTTTAAATTTCTTTAAGTTTCTGCCAACTCTCCCTGGATACTGTGTGAGTACTGTTGGGAAAATATGTCCCAGGTTTATGGATAGAATAGTGTTTTTAACTATTCTTACTCTGTCTTTTGTTTACCTAGTAATTCTGATTAAGCAAAATGGTGCCTTCTTAGCTGATTTCTTAAATGGAGAGCACATTTGCTGAGATACAAGAACTTAGTTGTGAATAGTGGAATTATAGTTACTACATTAGAGTTACCTCTAGAATCATAAGAAAGAGTTATAGCACTGTGACTGATCCTTCTGGGAATTCCCAATCTTATACTGTGAATACAAGATTGGGTATATGTCCCCCCAGAAAGAGAGGTAAGAAGGGGATTAGATACTAGGTTCATGAACTTTATCACATTATTAATCATTAGCCAATTTAAGTACCTGCCCTTTCCCACCTTCTTTTGAAGAAGGGATGTTGGAATCTTTACAAACTGCTAATTCATTAGAGTTGATAGATGATTGATCTGATCTTACAAGAAGATGTTTTGAGCCAGAACCTGAAACAAGGTACTAAGTAGAACTAATTGATACAATGCTTGTGTTCACATCTTTACTCATTGGAGTTCACAAATATGGGAAAGTCACCAAGTAAACTTTGTAACTTTGTGAATTCACACCTCCCTTGAAGCTCTTAGGTCCAGAGAGTACTCTGGGAAGAAACTCATAATTCCTCTCTCTCGTATCCCACAATTCCTCTCTCTAGTATAAAAGAAATAGACAGAGGCTCTCGGACAGATTTCACCGGAATTACGCCAGAAGTCCTCTCTCCGAGGCAAGAGAGATCCATTCCATTTTTCCACTTGGCTGGCTGGTAGCAGAAGAAGAGTTTTGAGAGGAAGAAGCTATGAGTCGAGAGTTGAGCGGGAGATTGAGAAGGCTCTCTGTGGTGGCTGGGCTCCTGCACTTCCCCCACTGAGACCAAGCTGGTCTGAAAGACTCGCCAGAAAGCTAGCCGAGCCCCAAGTGAAGGAGACAAGAGATTCATTCCATCTTTGTCCTGGCTGGAGGCTGAAGAAAGCAGAGGCAGAGGCTGAAGGACAAAATCTTTGGATTTGGAGACATTCGGAGGGAGCTCTTGGAACCAAGCAGAGAGATAGGCCTCAACTAACCAGGCTACTTTGGAAGGAGAGAAATAAACGTTTGTATTTTTACCAGCTGGCTGCATTTGGGGTAATTATTGATCCGAACTGATATTAAGACTGCCTCCAAGAAAAACCTTCCCCAAGAAACCTGCACCTCTCCCCCAGAGAGAACTATTCTACATATTTTAAAAGAAGAAGATCACCACAAAGGGAGAGGGACAAATTTTATCTAAAGGAAAGTAAAGATCTGTCACCTAAAAAGAACACTTTTCCTATCATAGACCACTCTATACATTACAAAGCAACATGAGAAACCTCAGTGGAAGCCAAAGGCTAAAGGTTTTAACCTCAGAAACCTTTCATCTTCTCAATTAAAGAAGTCTTGTAAAATATTTTTAAAATTGCTAAGCTGTGTTAGCTTGGATAAGTCAGCTGGCTTCTTTGGCCATCAATTTTTTCATCTATAAAATGTTATTTTCTTGTTCCACCTTTATAATTCTATGAAATAAATGGAAATGACAGATTAAGGAACTACACTTCCTAAACAATTTGGTGACTTTACTGGGAAGTGAGCCTATATATAGAATATTTAGTCCCATTTTCTTATGCCCTCTAAATGACCTTAGAACCTTCCAGGAGGATGGGTTTCACTAAAAAAAAGATTTGTCTAAAGTGAATTGGCTGACTTGGGGTCTTCAAATGGTAGACTGAGCCAAAGAGCCTTTTCAGTCCTTTTTCCTTTTCTATTTTTTTTTTTTCTGAAGAACTTTTGAAAACAGAAGGCATTTATGGATGCCTTGGAGCAGAAGTACATAGCCTGAAAGGAAAGTTACTGGACAATGTCAGATTCTTAATTCCAGCCTGAGATATGCAATGGTATAATCTCTCAACCTCATGGTAGTAATTGAGAAGGGAACCACTTGAGTAAGTGGTGAGAGACCCAAGAACTGTCTCCCTTAAAACCCCAAGATTTAGTTTCAGAATGCAATTATCAAGCCAGAGAAGGGGAAATTTCCTAGGCAGGACAAATTTTCAGGTTTACCTTATAGGGAACCCTAAATTCAAGAGTTCCAGGATCTGGTCTCCTATCAAAAGGAGGATATTTTTCTGAACAGAATTCATTTTACAGAAAGAAGATTGTTTTATATCTGATTCCTTAGTGTTGAGAGAAACAGCAAGGAGCTAAAATCATGACATAGGTATGAAATAAGGAACCTAGCACTTTCTGTAAATGATTATAATTTATTCAACTGGTATAGTTCCAATAAAGAGCTGTCCATCATACAATCCCAAGTATTTTTTCTCTGAGCTAAAAAAGGGACTCACTGAAATACTTAGAAGCTGCAGGCAGTTCGAACCACAGAACAGCTCTATACACTGGGGAAATTGTATGCATCCCCGTGGAAACAGGAACCCAACAGAATGACAGTTCCAAATTCACTTCCCTTCAAAATGAAAGACAAATCATAATATGCCACTAAATCTGGAGAGCTTTTGAACCCAACAGAATGGCAGTTCCAAATTCACTTCCCTTCAAAATGAAAGACGAATCATAGTATGCCACTAAATCTGGAGAGCACAAATCCCTAAATAGTGAGAGAATAATATCGATTGTTTACAGAATACTATGAATTCTTTATACTTCATTTTCTGAATGATAAAATAAAATGGGCTTTTATTTACTACATATGCATTATATTGAATATTTGTAAGGATTCGGGAAGGAGCTTTTTACCTACAAGTATGAAGTCTAAATATAAATCATATTCTGAAATTCTGGATGGGGGCATAAAAAGTCAGAGAGAGAGGGATGTGAAAAACGAAAGAGGAGATGGGGAGGTAGGAGCATACTGGGAAAAAGGCTGCTCCTAACATTGGACCCCATGCATGTAAGCCCCAAAAATTTAAAAGACTGTGTCAGTAAATGTTAGAAAGTATACTCTATTTATTAACCCATAAAATTGCTTCTAAGACAGATGACCACTTATCTAATTTGTAAAAATTTGGCATTTTTTAAAATTGCAACTAACCTGAGATTCACTGTGGTACAGTGAGCAGAGAGCTCATTTCAAAGCCAAGATCTGAGTTCAATCCTACTTCTGATAATATATTAGCTCTGTGACCCTGGACAAATCATTTAACCTATTTTGCTATAGGCAACCTTCTAAGATTGCTGTATAAATCCAAGAGAAGATGCTGACTTTCATTTGTGGAGATAGCTTTCCTCACTTGGGAACTCCAAATACTAATGAACTTACAGATCCAAGCCCTCTCTTTATAGAATCAAGTTACTAGCTGGGTTCAAGATACTTTGAAACTTGAGCTTTATCACATATTTCTTTTCTTCCCCTTTCTTTTTAGCATCAGTTTAAGATAATTGTAGGATATATAATCTCATAAAATGAAAACATTTTTCACTAAATGTGGTCTCTGAATAATTACCAATTTGTCAATATTATATATAGCGCACTGAGGGTGCTCAACTCTTGGTAGTAAGTACAATCCCAAATGTATGTCAACAGATATAGTGCTAAACAAAGATTTAAAGAAGATACAAAGAATACAAAGAAAGGCAAAAAGTAGTCCCTAATATTATCCACAATCTAATGGGGAAAACAATAAGCAAATAATTGCATACAAAAAAAGATTCAGATGGAATATAGTGGGGATTAAAAAAAAAAAAAAACAGAAAAAAGCTAAGAGCATTAAGGGCAATTGGGAAAGATCTCTTGTAGAACATGGGACTAACTGTGACTTCTGCCCGTAGAGAGAGATAAGGGAGGGAGAGAATTTCAAACATGAGGGACAGTCAAAGCAGTCAGTGGAAATGATGAAATATTGTGTATGAAAAAGACCCAGGAGGCCCATGTCACTGGATTTCAGAGTACTTGTAAGGGAATAAGTATAAGAATGGAAAAGTAAGAGGGAGCTATTTTAGGAAGGTCTTTGAATATTAGAGGATTTTATATTTATTCCTGGAAGTGATAGGAAACTACTGGAGTTCACTGAATAGAGAGGTGATATGGTCAAAACTGCACATAAGGAAGATTAATTTGACAGCTCCATGGAGGATGGACTGGAGTGGAGAAATCCTTGAGGCAGGGAGACCAGCCAGAAGGCTTCATGTGCCAAAGTTGTTCTTATGGTAACCCATAAGCTTATGCTGCTAGCTGGACATTGTCTAATGTTTCATTCATTTGATTCATCCTGACTTTCTTGATGAGATCATACTCCTTGATCATGTGCATATCTCCTGGGGCCCATAAAATATGCCGAAAACTTAATTACATGACTGAGCATTTCTGTGTTTTGAAGACTGGTTTGGAATAGGAGAAATCATACAAACCAGCCTTCAAAACACAGAAATGGACTGCTTAAAGACAAAATCGAAAGAAAACTCATTTGTTCTGTTAAATAGAAGAGGTCCAGAGCTAGTCTGCTAATGTTGTAGGATAAATAGAGGTTTTATTTTTGTAATCTCAGAATGGGTTTCAGAAATGTTTTAAAAGGGAGATACCAAATTACTAAATTACCTTGTATTTCTGGGAATGGAAGAGGCAGTGGCCCTAAAGCAGGCAAGAAGCAAGGAAACATCCTCTCCCTCTCAAAAACATTTCTCACAACCAGTCTATTAACTAGAGTTTCATTTGGATTAGTACATGCCTCTGTTAATGAACAAATTGTCCTGAGAATGTCCTGCATGTCATTTACAACCTGCTATGAATTATTTTAATCAAAATAATCAAATTGCTTTTCTTCTACCATATAGCTGAGATTCATCAGCATTAAGATGATGGGTGGTGGGGAAGAAGGAAAGTAAAAGCAAGAAATAAGAACATTGGAGGAAAGGAAAGGCCTATGTGAGGAACTACATGGAGCAATATGGATGCACTGCCATAGAACAGTATCCTGCTTTGTCATTAGTAATGCTAGGCAATAAAACTTTCCTTAGTTATTGTGAGTCCTTAAAGATTAGTTGTTGCATTTGTCTCCTGGATCCATTTCTGATTCTCCAGACTTCTACCATGCCAAAGTAGTTTTCTATCTTTTGGGCATTTTATCCTATTTGACATATCTTAAGAAATGATCCTTGGATACTTCTGAAATAATATTTTTCCATATCCTCCCTTTCTGGATTCATCTTTTTAGGTTCCATTATGACTTCTTTCATACAAGGAAGTTTCTCTGAATTCTTTATATTTGACTTTTCTTATGACACAATAATACTGCATTACACTTATTTATGACATTTTATTCAGCTACTGCCCATTCAACAGACACCTAATTTCCCCAATAGATGTTACAAAAAGTGTTTTATAAGTATATTTGTAAATACAGGGGCCTTGGTATCCCCTTACCTTAAACATTCTTGGATTATATACCTCATGGGTCCTTCTGTATGCAAATATCATGTTCCTAGGAAACCTGGGATACCTGGGAAAAACCTTAGCTTAAAAAGGCCAAAGTCTCTCATTGCAGCTGAGGTCACCTACAGTGGTCCTAAGCTATGTTTTGCCATTGGACTCAGATGACCCTGATGAGAGTGTGAACTGATGACTTTGCCCAGTTCTGCCTCATTTAAAATCCAACTCACCTACAAACCCCACTTTGATGTCACTGGTCCTCCAGAAATGAAGGACAAACAATAATAACAACAACAGCTATCTCACCCTAGGAGTTCACTCTGCCTCTATACTTTTCAGGAAGCAAGTATGCTCAAACCCATAACCCACTTCCTTAAATTGGCTGATTTGTACCAGAACATCAATTTTGAAAAAAAGTGCCTAAGCCAGTCAACTTTCCATTTCTTGCCTAACTTCATTTTTGAGTCCCTGGACTTTCTTCACCCTTCTCCTTTGAGGGTATTTTCAATTTTCACCTTTCCTCAGCTTCTTTTTCTGTATTGTATTTCCCCATTAAGATGTGAGGTCATTGAGGGCAGGAACTAATTTTTTTTTCTACTTATATTTGTATTTCCCAGTACTTAGCACCTGGCCTACCATATTATAAATGCTTCATAAAGCTTGCTTTCTTGATTTACTTAACTCTTTGGTGCTCCTAATACATTGCTATGAACTTACAGCTACTTGATAAACACTTTTGAAGATGACTTTTTAGTGTTATATTAGCAATATCTGATTTGTTTGTGGGGGAAAAATACCATTAATATTAATAATGCAAGTGATACATCTGGCACCTCAAACTCTGAGCTTACATAGACTGGTTGTGATCTTACAACCTACAAAATTATAAACATTATTATATTATGTCATATTCTCATTTAAAATATTATATTAAAGGCAGCTAGATCACACAGTAGATAGAGCATCAGCCCTGAAGTCAGGAGGACCTGAATTCAAATCAGGCCTAAGACACTTAGAACTTACTAGCTGTGTGATCCTGGCCAAGTCAATTGCCTCTCAAAAACAAAAATAAAATATTATATTATCATATCATATTATCCCTACTCTAACTCTATAGATGTAATTTAAAGTAGTACTGTCAAACTCAAATTTTTAAAAAGGCCAGAAGGATTTACAAGGATCCCTGGAATGCATATTGACTTCATTTTTTAAAAAAAAATTATGTTTTATTAGATTTTTATGCATATTTTGTTAAATGTTTCCAAATTATATTTTAATAGGGTTCAGCAGCACTCAAGAGGCCCACAGACAGCATGTTTGACAGCTATGGTTTAAAGGAGTCCAATTCCTCTATAAACAACAACATTCAATGAATACAAAGTAGCCTTTATTTCATCCCAGAAAAACAACAAAAAACAAACAGACTCACAGAAAATTATTAAACAACATTTATGAAATTGCTACTATGTGCTAAGCTCTTTGCTAAATGCTGATTCTGATTTTAGATGGTTTGTTCTCTGAAAAGGAATAAAGAAAAAAAAGAGCAAAAAAGCAAAAATTACCAAGTGAGCAGTGATAATTGTCTTTGAGAGGTCAGCCCAAAGGCACATACCCTCAACCAATAATTCAGTATAGCAATCCAACCCCGACTGATCCTCACTGAATTAAGAAAGGTCAATCAAGGACATACCCTTCTTAGATTAAATCAGTCTCAAACAAAGACTATTATTATCATCCTTATAAGTGCATTAATTTAACTAGGGAACTTCTCTAATCTCTTATTTTAAATATTACCACTTTCAATTGATAGCCTTTCTGTCAACTTTAATCGTCACCTTTGCTATCTTGATTTTTCACACTAGCAAACACAATTTATGTGTGTTATAATAGAAATTAACACAATTAGTATGTTAGTACACAGGGCATTGTACATGGAGTCAAGATAAGCTAGCTTTGAGTCCTGGCTTTGCTACTTATTAGTATATGATTGAGCAAATCACAACTTCTTTGGACCTGAATTTCTTCAATGATTGATAATAATTAAGAATTAAAATAATGGAAGTAGACTTGATGATCCAGCTTTCCACCTAAAATCTTTTACAAATTGTTGAAGAGGTCCTCTAAAAGTCTCTTTTAGTCTTAATATTCTGTTTTTCTCTGAATTCTGCTTCCACTGTAAAATTCATTTATTTTGAGTCTCTATTACCTCTGAACAAAATGCATAAAAATAGACAACACAAAGAAAAGTGCCATTTAAAAATTATATTTAAAAAGGAAGGGCTTTGAGTACAGGGAAGGGACAGACAGGGTTGAGCAAGAATGGAATAGAAAAAAGGAAGAAAGGAGGAGGCTGTTCATGGAGCAAGCCTCAAAATGTCGATATGAGGTCAGAAAGGAAGTCTTTTAGAGAACAAGAATACAGTTTTTCAACAACATGCAGTGAATATAATGTGAACTGACTTCCTGGATTGCAGACTAATGTTGAATCTTTTGTTGAATTACAGACTAATGTTGAATCTTCTAAGTATAGATGTTCAGGGTCAGACTTCAAAGAAACTCAAAGTTTCATATATCTGAAGCAAAACAAACACGCAAGGTAGATTCATTGGGTTTTACTAAACTTGTAAATTGGTCACTAAAGTTAATTTTAACTTAGTTACTAGTTAGTCATGAGGGCATTCCACAAAGCAGTCACAGACCTTGAGAAAATTACTAAAGCAAAAAATGAGAATTAAGTAGAAAATGAATAGTTTTCATTGTGAGGGATATTGAAAAGGAAAAATCAATGATATTTACAAATGGTACTTAACATGTAATCTAGAGCCAGAATTGCCAAAAAATAAAAAAATGAGGGGAGGAAGGAAAAAAGGATGATTGGTCATATTTCCCTCTAATCTTTTAAAGTTGGAAGCAAATGACATATCTAGAAGATCATATTGTAGGCAGGTATAGTAAGCAACCTTAGAATCGGATAACTGAGTGCCAGCTTTGACAATTATTAACAGGATGTGACCATAAATGTTGGGGCTATAAATTGGAATAATAACACTTATGTGTTTTACCTCATAAGTTTGTTGTGAGACCCCCCAGAAATTGTAAGCAATAAAATTCTTTAATCTAGGATATACTGCAACATATTTAACATATATAGGACTACTTGCCATCTAGGGGAAAGGAGTGGAGGGAGGGAGGGGAAAAATCGGAACAGAAGCGAGTGCAAGGGATAATGTTGTAAAAAAATTACCCTGGCAATAAAATTCTTTAGAAATCTGAGATGGTACACTTGATTAGAAGCCCTATTCAGAATCAAGAAAACCTGTGATTGAGTTCTACCTCTCATACATACAGTATGGGTAAGATGCACTCTCAGGGCCCCAGACAACTCCCTAAAGCTGTATGGTATAGTATGGCTGCTAATCTAGATTGATAGGAAAAAAAAAAAAAAAAAAAAAACTTCACCTCCAGGAATTTTCCTGTACTAGCAAAACTATAAGTCTGGACTAAACATCCATAAATATTAGATAGATATCTGATTAATAGTTGAATGGATAGATGGATAGGGTAAATGGATGGACAGGCAGATGAACAAATAGATGGCTAGATGAATAGATAGATGATTAAATAATCGAATGGAAAAAGTAAAAATAAATGAATTAGTGAATAGATGATTTATAGACAGATGAATAAATAAGTTAATAGATGTATGTTGTCCTTCGTTTTGGAAGAGGACCAAAATGACATCACTGTTAGAATTGAGTTACAGTGTGTCCGACTATGGCAGATTAGACCAATGTGAGCTCAGAATGCTCTGCCACAGGTCAGACAGAATAGTCCATATGAACATTTGGGGTAGCAAAATTTTGCATATTTTGCATTTCCTTTGGGCTAATTCAATTCTGTTTCACACCATGATGGGCTATCCTGTGCCAGTATCTCCCATGTTATACAAGTTAATTGATAATAGGTGATCATTGACAGATGATACATAGTTAGATGAAAGATGGTTGACAGATGAGAGATAATTTCAATTCAAAAGAACATTTATTTAATATCTATTATGTGCAAGATGCTAAGGATATGAATCCAAAAAGAAGTTTACAAGCTACCAAAAATCAGATTATTATGAATAGGGGTCAAATAAAACTCAAGCTGACATTTAATAACATAATTTTTGTATCATAATGACTAATCAATGTGTAGTGAGTCATAAAACAGAAGACTATGGTCCTATCCAGGGTCTAAATGGAACAAGGATTCCCTTTAACTCACAGGTTCATAGATTCTGAGTGAAAAGGAATCTCAGAAGGCCATCAAGCCCAGTCCTCTCAGTTTCTAGGTAAGGAAACCAAGGATGGCTTAAATGACTTGATTCAGGTCACATGAGTTGTATATGTCAGGGATGGTATTTTGAACCCATTTGACTCTGGAGCCAGGACTTCTTCACTACTCCATACTTCTTAAGGAATTATTCCAGATGTTCCTAATTATACAAAAAATATTATACTGATTGCATCATGCCCCAGAACCTTTAGAAACCCCTCAAATGAGATGCTGAATGACTCCAAAGAGTTCATTCTAACTACCCACATGGAAAAAAGAGATGGCTAAAGAATACTTCTTGCTGGCCTATCAGTACCTATATCTCAAAGAGGCAATGAAATTGGAGCTGAGCCTATAGGTTGAAGAAATGGACTAAATGACACTGGAGAAATCATGCAGTGTTTTTAATGGTCCTAACAGCTCTCTGCCCTCAGGGGATCAATGGAAACTTCTGCTGACTCATGAGATGCTTTACCATCAATGGGATGGATTTAAGAAGATCATGGCTAAGAGTCTTATAGAATGCGAAGGTTTTGATCTGTTCTATTGAAGATAGTAACTACATCAGTATAATCACAGAATTATCAAAGTATCAAAGAAGCTGACTCTTAAAAATGGAAAACGTTTAAAAATAAAGACATTGATTCTGCTTATCACTGTTTCTTAGAAAAGTATAACCTATGTAAAAGGGTAATCACTTGTGGAACATTGAATAAGCTGTCAGCTTTGGTTGATGTATAAGCTAGGTTTGCTAAATTGCTCTCTCTCTCTCTCTCTCTCTTTCTTTCTTTCCTTCCCTCCTTCCCTCCCTTCCTGCCTTCTTCCCTCCCTCCTTCTCCTTTTTATTCTTTGTTAAAAAGGAAAACTCCCCTGCTAAGGGGCAAAAGAGAAATATATTTAGAATGGAGGTGATATAAAAGCAAAAGATATCAATAAATTATTTTTGTCACTACTAAAAGAAGGCTTAAAAAATCCAGAAACCACTTCAGCCAACAAAAACTTGATCCCTTGCCAAAAAGAGAGATATGGCAGCCAAGGGCAACATTGGTTTAGAATACAAGATCATTTGCAAAACATTACGGAGAATGATGGTGGAAGATTACAAACAGCATTGCCTTATAAAATAGTAAAAAGCAGAGGAGAGGAAGCAATTCTGTGGAAAGTTTGGCATGAGACCCAATTAAGCCAGAGCATCCTGACAGCTTTTATATGAGAAGGGAGACAACAAAAGCAGATTTTTAAAATAGTATTTTTTCCAATTACTTGTAAAGACAATTTTAAGTACTCATTATATTTAATTTTGAATTTAAAATTTCTCCCTCTTTCCTTCCTCTCTACTCTCCCCAAGACAGCAAGCAATTTAATGTAGATTATATACACATAATCCTGTAAACATATTTCCAGATTAATCATATTGTGAAAGAAACAGAACAAAAGGAAAGAAAACATGAAAAAAGAAAAAAATTAAAATAGTGTCCTTTGACTTGCATTCAGACTGCATCAGTTCTTTCTCTTTTTCAATCATAAATCCTTCGGAATTGTCTTGCGTTGTTGTACTGCTGAGAAGAGCTAAGTGATTCATAGCTGATCATTGTACAATGTTGCTAGTACTGTGTAGAATGGTCTCCTGGTTTAAGCAGATTTTTAAAAAAAATTATTGATATTTTTACATCACCTTCATTTCTCTTTTTAACATCTGATTTATGTTTTTCATTTAACAAAAATTTACTTTCTTTCCCTTCCTCCTTTCTTTTCATTATGAAAAAATGAAAAAAAAATCCCTTAAAGGAAAAATATGCAAGGTCAAGCAAAGTAAATTTATGCATTGAATATATCTAACAAGCATGTTTTTACATAAAATAGATTGGTCAGCATTTCTAAAGCAATTTCTTCTCATCAGTGGTAACAGTGAAATAACCATATTTAGAACATTTTAGTACTCAATATGAGAATATGGAAATGACATTTAAGAAAATTAAGTCCAAAAGAGTGGCCATACCTAATCAAATATATCCAGGAAACTTTTATTTCAAATATCCTGCAGCTAACAAAATTTTCAAAATGGTCACAATCAATTTTCAAGATACTCACAAAGAATATTCCAAAATAATGGGAAAGAACACAGATGGTATTCATTACCAGAAAGTGACTGGAGAATTTCTAAACCACATTCCTACCTACATTCCTACTGTGGCAGGATGCATGATATAAGAGCCCTTCCCTTACTACATTGATAAGGGAATGTATCTTCCCTTATACAGGGATTGTATCAATATACATTGATATCTTCTGTTTTCTATTGATCATGATTAATTGGCTTTTGAACTGGAACTCCACTTGGTATAAGGATGACTTTTTGAATTCTCCCAGGGGAATGACTTTTTCTTCTTGGGCTTAGACACTAAGCATGTTGCTTTCTAGACAAGTCTGTGACTAAGATCTTTATGTATATCTATGTTCTTTTCTTTAGTGAACCTTGTGAAATATCATCTTCTCCCTTTCCTAGGCATCAGATGATAATAATGGAGACAATGGTAATGACAGTGGCTATGGCAGACCAGCTAATCAGTATCTGAGGCCGGATTTGAATTCATATCTTCCTGGCTCCAAACTTAACCTCTATCCACTGAACCACCTAATCCATTGTTGGTAGAGTGGTGAACTGATTCAGCCATTCTGGAGAGCAATTTGGAATTATGCCCAAAGGGCTTTAAAACTGTCTGTATCCTTTGATCTAGAAGTACCATGACTAGAACTGAATCCCAAAGAGATCATTAAAAAGGAAAAAAGATCCACATGTCCAAAAATATTTATAGCAGCTCTTTTTATGGTGGCAAAAAATTGAAAATTAAAGGGATACCCATCAATTGAGAAATGGCTAAACAAGTTGTGGTATATGAATGTAATGCAATACTACTGTTCTTTAAGAAATGATGAGCAGGCAGATTTCAGAAAAACCTGAAAAGGCTTAATGAACTGATGCTGAGTGAAGTAAGCAAAACCAGAAAAATATTGTATAAAATGTAAAAGCAACATTGCGTGATGATCAATTTTGATACACTAAAGCTCTTTTTGGCAGTAAGTGATGCAAGAAAATTCCAAAATTTTGTAAAGGAAAATGCCATCCACATCTAGAGAAAGAATGGAGTCTGGTTGCAGAAGATGTTTACATTTTAAAAAGTCTGTTTTTTTCTACCTTGTGGTTTTCCCCTTTTGTTCTGATTCTTCCATTATAATAAGACTAATTTAGAAATGTGTTTAACATGATTGTACATGTATAACCTACATCAAATTTCTTGCTATCCTGGGAAAGGCAAAGGGAAAGGAGAGAGGGAGAAAAATATGGAAGTCAAACCTTACAAAAATGAATGTTGAAAACAATCTTTACATGTAATAGGAAAAAAATACTATTAAGTATAAAGAGGAAAGAAACTTCTCTCAACTTAGATTCTCCTCTCTGAGACACCTCAGAGTCAATGAACTTCCTCAGTTTCTCCCATCTCTGCCACAGCTCAATCCTCCTTTCTCCAGATTCACAGGGTCTTTCTCTTCTTCTGAGATAGCATTTCTGTTTTATATAAATTGCTTTGACCTAGTCTCTCACTAAACAGCTTTGATGGGTCAGGGAGGTATACAGGCCCTTTTCACACTCAATTCTAATGGGCTGATTCAATTAAAAATTGTTCTCCCTTAGTCAAGACACTAGAAGCAACTGGGTAGTTTCAATCACAGGCTTACATCTGATTTATTAGCCTCTCCACTGATAGTAATTATTCTGTGATTCTGCACTACTCATCTTTACTCTTTCTCTGTGTGGGAATAAAATTGCCTATTCTATGCCTGATTCATGTTTGTCTCTCTACATACTTTTATTTCTTCCTCTCTTAGGGGGAAACAGAGAACTGGAGAGCAATGAATCTAGGGCAAAACAGAGTAAGATAATGACAGGGTTTGATTACAGCCAATCCTAAATCTTGGCCTAATCATGACTGGTGAGCTAGACTGCTCAAAAAAAAAAAAAAAAATGGATTACTTGCTGTATAGGGAAGGGAGTAGAGGGAAAAGAAGGAGAAAAAATTTGGAACACAAGATTTTGCAAAGGCAAATGGTAAAAACTATCTTTACATATATTTTGAAAATAAAAAAAACTATTATTAAAAAAATACACCAAAAAATGTGTGAATAGCCTCTGCATGTAGCAAGAGTGTGTTATATGAAAATACAAGAAAAGGAGAGGCAGGATTTCAGAAATAATTTAATACAGCAGACATCTTCACGTAGGCAGCTAACTGAAAGTGACAGAGAATACAATATACCTCCATCTTCTCCTTTGCTTTCCTTAAGTTTCCCTATTAGGGGAATATATAAAGTTTCTTAAGGAGTAGCAACTCAAGTCATACACTTTAACACATACTTAGCATAAGTATTCTCCATATACTTAGTATAATACTAGGCCCATAGTAATGATAGTTACATAATCACATTAACAATAATTACATACAGAAAAATTTTGACTCATTTTCTCTGTATTTCTGAATCTCTCAAGGAAGGAAAAGAAGCTGCTGGAGATTCTCAAATAATGTTACCATAAGCACCTACTTTGGGGAAAAAGAGAATTATTCTAATCATCTCTCCTATGCACACAGATGTACACACTTATAACACAGGGCAAGGCAAAAGAATAATTTTGATTTAATATTACTTTTTGCAGATATATAATGATTGGCTTAACTCTAAAAAATCAACTAAAACTAATTTAAATAAAAATTTAAATAAAAAAATTCAAAAAGCAAGATTAGAGAATTAAAAAATTTGCCAAAATCATTATATTTCTATGTATTATCTATGAAATTTGGCAAGTAAAGACAGAAAGAGAAATTTCATTTTAAAAAATTACAAAATGAGGGCAGGAAGAGTGGTTAGTACAGGCTTTTCACTTAACCTAGAATACCTTGCAAAAAACCCTACACAATGTACAAAGTATTTGGATACCTACCTACCAAGACACAGAAAGGAACTATATAAATATTTAAATATAAACACTCTCAATAGAAATAAAGAAGGACCTAAATAATTGGAGAAATATGAATTACTCATGAGTGGACTGAGTCAGTATAATAAAAATGACAATGCCACTTAAATCAATTTACTTATTCAGTGCCATTCCAACAAGGCAATAAAAGTATCATCTTAAAAGAACAGGGGGGAAAATTCACTTAGAGAAATAAAAAGTCAAAAATCTCAAGGGAAATTAAAAAAAAAAGGTAGGAAGAAAAAGAACCTACTTCCAAACTATACTATAAAACATTATTCATAAAAATGATTTATAATAGTTAAAAAACAAAAAAGGCAGTATGGTTCAATGGATAGAACACTTATTTGCTGTGGGACCATGAACATTTGCCTCAGTTTCCCTCATAAAAAATGAGCTGGAAACCACTTAGTATCTTTTCCAAGAAAATCCCAAATGGGATCACTGAAAGTTGGACATGATTGAAACAATTGCACAACCACAAAAAAATAAAAGTTGAACAGTGAAACTGATTAAGTATACAAACTAGAGCAGCCAACATAGTAAATTATATTAATAATCCCCAAAATCCTGACTGCTGAGATACATTTAGAATTTGTCAAAAACTACTAAGAAAATTGTTAGTTTTGATTTTTCTTATAAATAGAATTCCTTGGTGAGTTGAATATGATAGGCATAGCTATCACAGAGGACTGAATCAGGTTTAGAAGGAAAGAAATGCTACTATCATGTGTCTGACTTTAAAAAAAGTTTAAAAGTTCAAGGCTTTACATACACTTTACCACTTTGGCTTTTTTATAATCACTTAGTAAAATAAAAGCAGCCTTTGAGTGAGGTGACTCTAAAATATTCTGAATTTCTTTCACCATATCTTTTTTTCAAATTTACTTTTCACTTTAGAAACATGACTCTTGGCTGAAAGAGCTGAAAAGTTACAGAACAGCAATGATCTTCAATAACTTTTCTATTATTCATATAACCTTTAAAAACATTTTCCATTAAAGTGTTTTCATATTCTTGCCCAGAAGCACAATACCTATTATTAATAACATTTCTTTAAAATTACTAATAGCAAGTCCCACTTTTCTGGAAATAGAAAAGGCACAACTGAACCTGCACTTACAACCTCATTAAAAACAGCTATTGTTTTTACATAGGGAAATTTTCATTTCATGGAAAATAAAGCCATATTAAACTTAAGTCAAATTCAGGATAGAAGACTAGGCCAAATACACTAACATAAACAGATATATTAATGATCACAACAGTATCATCTAACCAGATCAACAAATAGACAACTAAGCTGAATATAATACCCTATTATAGAAAACTTCAATAAGACATTGAGAACCAATATATAGATCAATGATTAAGTTGACAGAACTATTCAAAATGTAACATAATGAGCCATTGTGGAGAAAAATATGCCTTAAGAAATACAAATGTCGGGGCAGGTAGGTGGTACAATGGATAGAGCACCAACCCTGAAGTCAGGAAGACCTGAGTTCAAATCTGACATTAGACACTTAATACTTCCTAGCTGTGTGACCCTGGGCAAGTCACTTAATACCAATTACCTCAGGAAAAAAAAAAAGAAAGAAAGAAAGACAAATGTAACCAAGAAGTATCTTAGACCAGAGATGCTAACTAAACTTATAGCCCATTAACCAATGACTGGCAAAATTCCCCAGTGATGTCTAAATCATATACAAGATGGTATATCTCCCAATATATCAATTCTCCCTCTAAAAAACTTTGAAATGATGAATCAAATCAAATTCTAAAGCAGCATAATCTTCAAAAGGCATACAGTGGTAAAAAGAACTCTCAACACCCAGAGATGGTAAGGGAATTGAACAAGTGTTTAGAAAGAGATCCCAGGGAAGCCCTGACCAGGTACCATCTAGCAGTTCCACTGGCCATTACCCTGATCAGGTTGGCATTTTTAGACTGACAGAGAGGAGTGCTATTAGTCACAAGGTTAGCAAGGACCCTTCCTGCATATGGAATAGTTGTGGTGATCATAAGAAAATAGGGGCCAGACCTGAATAATAAAAAAGCACTGACCAGATCACACTACTTTGAAAGCACCAAAAACTCACAGACCTCTAGAACAAGCTGTAAAAGCAAAAGGATAAAAAAGCTTGAAGCTCAGAATAGTAATTCTACCCCACCTGAGAGATAAGCAGAGACCAATTTTAACATACAGTCCAAGAGATGGGTAGGAAATATGAGCAAACAAACAAAAAAGAACCAGACCATTAAAAAGCTGTTATGTTGACAGAGAAGATCAAGACACAAACTCAGAACCTGAAAATAATGTGAACATTTCTATAAGTGAAAACACAAAGAAAACTGGATTTTGGACATAAGCCCTACAAGATAGAAGTCCAACAATAATTCCTAGTAGAGCTAAAAAGAAAAAAAAAGATTTTAAAAGAATAGAAAGGGGCAGGTAGGTGGTGCAGTGGATAGAGCAGCATCCTGAAGTCAGGAGGACTTGAGTTCAAATTTGACCTCAGACACTTAACACTTTTTAGCTGTATGATCCTGGGCAAGTCACTTAACCCCAATTACCCCAGCTTAAAAAAAATAGAAAAATGACATTTAAAATAAAAAAAAAAAGTTGGAAGGAAAAATTGGGAAAAGAAATGAAAGTAAGAAAATTATGAAAAAATAACAATTTGGTAATAAAGGCATAAAAATACTGAAGAATTTAATTCCTTAAAAATTAGAATTGGCTAAATGGAAAAAGAGTACATATAAAATATCAATGAAGAAAATAATTCCTTAAAATTAGAATTAGGCAAGTAAAAGTTAATGACTTCATGAAACATCAAAAAACAACAAAACAAAGTTAACAATAAAAAAAAGAAAATGTGAAATATTTTATAGGAAAAACATTGGAATATCGATTGATAATTTATGAATTATAGTACTACTTGAAAATCATGAGCAGAAAAGGAACATAAAAATCTGAGGTAATTTCAAGAAATTATAAAAGAAAATTGCCCAGATATTTTAGAACCGGGGGCAAAAATAGAAATTGAAAGAATCTACTAATCATCACTTTAAAAAAATACCAAAGTGAAAGTTTCCAGAATATTATAGTGAAATATCCAGGTCAAAGAGAAAATGCTACAAGCCATCAGAAAGAACCAAATACTATGGAGCCATAGTCAAGATCACAACAAAAGATTTAATGGCTCTCATGATAAAGGAGTAGGTTTGGAATATGATATTCCAAAAGGCAAAGGAACAACCAAGAATAACTTATTCAACAAATCTGAGTATAATACTATAGGAAGATGACACATGTAATTCCTAAGAACTTAATCATCATTATGAGTTAAAAAGGACTTTACATAGGCAGAGGGCATGGGTATGAGTCAATTATACTGGAATGGTTCTCTGGGGAAAAAAATGGAAGTGTGAGAAAAGGGAAGAAGGGGGAAAATAGAGAAAGAATGAGCAGAATTATCTCTCATAAAAGAGATGCAAAAGGATGAGTTTTTACATTGGAGGAAAAAATGGCAGAGGGGAACAGGTAACACTAAAACTTCACTCTCATCTTAATTTATTCAAAAAGGGAAGAATATATACACAGATTGGGTTAGTTCTAAAAATCCATTTCACTCAATAAGGAAGGGGACTAATAAGGAAGGGGGCTAAAAAAGAGGGGGGGAGGAAATTGATAAGACAGAGGGCACACAAGGGAGAAGTGATCAAAAGCAAAACAGATTTTAAGGAGGAACAAACAGTGTTTAAAAAGAGAGAGAGAGAAGGACAAACAGAAAAGAATAGGATGGAAATACACCAAAATTATAACCATGAATCTGAATAAGATTAATTCATCCATAAAACGGAAGTAGTTAACAGAATGTATCAGAAATCAGAATCTAATTGTATATTGTTTATAAGAGACATACTTGAAATGGAAAGATAAACACCAAGATAAAAATAAAGGACTAAAAGCAACTCTGGTTTTTCCTTCATCTGAAGTAAAAAAAAAAAAAAAAAAGGCAAGGCTAGCAATCATGATATCAGGCAAAACAAAAGCAAAACTAGATCTAATTAAAAGAAATAATCAAGGAGACCACATTTTGCTCAAAAGTGCTATAAGCAATGAAGTAATATCAATATTAAACATATATGTACCAAATAATATAAAAATCAAAATCTTAAAGGAAAAGCTTATTGATTTACAGAATTAAATAAACAGTAAAACTATACTAGTAAAGGATCTCAAACTTTCCCCACCAGAATTAGATAAATCTAACCATTAAATAAATTAGAAATAATTTTAGAAGATAAGTAGAATTTTTAGAAAAGTTTACTATGATAGAACTATGGAAAAACAATGGGAATAGAAATTAATAACTTTTTCTTAGCTATGCATGGCAACGTCATAAAAACTGATCATCTTTTAGAACATAAAAAATCCCAAACAAATGAAAAAAACAGAAATATTAAATGATCCTTTGAGGACTATAATGCAATAAAAATTCCATTTAATAAAGAGGCTTTGAAGTACAGATTTAAAAAAATTATTGGGTGCAGCCCTATAGTCAGGAAGACCTGAGATCAATTTGGCTTCAGACACTTAACATTTACTAGCTGTGTGACACTGGGCAAGTCACTTAACCCCAACTGCCTCAGCAAATACACACACATACACGCGCGCGCACACACATACACACACACACACACACACACACACACACACATATGAAACTACCAATTGCTTCAGCAAATATATATATATGATCAAGATAATTCCAAAGGACTCATGATGAAAAAATGACCATTTCCAGAAAAAGAACTGATAGAGTCTGAATGCTGATCAAAGCGTACTATTTTTCACTTTCTGTATTTTTTCATGTTTTTAATCTGTGAGTCTATGTATTCTTTCACAATACGATTAATATGGTAATATGTTTTGCACAAATGAATATGCATAACCTATATATCATTATTTTTACTTATCATACAAAAACAAGGATAAAAAGGAAGGAAGCGGGAGGGAGGGAGAAAATTTGGAACTCAAAATAAATAAATGTTTAAAAAATTGTTTTAACATTATTTGGGGAAAAATAAACTATTATTCAAAAAAAATTTAAGTAAAGATAATAACAATAAAATAACATGCCAAAAATTGTGAGATATAGATGAAGCAGTATTTAGAGGGAAATTTTCCTTTCTAAACACTTACATAAAATAGAGAAAGAACAGGTCAATAAATTTGCCATGCAATTAAAAAAGCTTGAAAAAGAGCATAAACATCAAAATAGAAATCCTAAAGGAGAGCTTTAAAGTAAAACAACCATTGGACTAATAAATAAAACTTGAAGCTAGTTTTATGAAAAACAGTATAATAGATAACCACTGGCTAAAATGATTTTTTTAAAAAAGAAGAAAACAAAATAATCAGAATCAAAAATGAAACGGGTGAATGTGCAACCAAAGATGATGAAATTTAGTTATTTTGTTTAATTATATACTATTAAAACTGACAATCTAATTGAAATGGATGAATGCTTATAAAGATATATGTGCATATATATTACCCAGATTAACAGAAAAAAACAGAATATTTAAATAACCTTATTTTAGGAAAAGAACATGAATAAACCATAAGTGAGCTCCCCAATGAGAAAAACAAAACAAAACACAGGACTACATGGATTTACAAAACAAGTTCTACCAAACATTTAAAGAAAAATAAATTTCAATACTATATAAACTCTCTGAAAAAAAAAAAAAAACATAGGGAAGGAATTCTACCAAATTCCCTCATGACACAAATATGGTTGTGATATTTAAACCAAGAAGAGCAAAAAGAAAGAAAACTATAGAATAATTTCCCTAATAAATATTAATATAAAATTTTAAATAAAATATTGGCAAGAGATGTCAGCAATATATCACAAAATTATACAATATGTGCAGATCAGATCTATACCAGGAATGCAGGACTGGTTCACTATTTGGAAAATTTTAATCATTGACCACTATCACTAATAAAACTATCAAAAATCATATAATTATATCATAGCATTAAATTATGACTATGTGATTTATTATATTAATAAATTCAGAAAAAACTTTTGACAAAATACAATACATTCCTATTTTTTTTTAATCTAGGGTACATAGGAATAAATGGAGCTTTTCTTAAAATAACAAGTTTTTGTTAAGCCATTTTTCAGTTTCAGCAACAATCTAAAACCAAGAGTTGTAATGAGGATAAATTTTAAGTCTTCCCAATAAGATTAGGGTAAGCAAGGATGTCATTATCATCATCATTATTCAATATTATACCAGAAATGCTAGCTATGGCAATAAGACAAGAAAAAGAAACCAAAAGAATAGGAACAGGCAACAAAGGAACATAGAAAACTATGACTCTGTAGATAAAATGATGATGATGATATACTTAGAGAACAACCAAGAGAATCAACTAAAAAATAAAACTAGTCAACACAATTAACCTTAGTAGATTTGCTGGATGTAAAATAAACACCCACATAAATTATCAGCATTTCTATATATTACCACTGCCACTACCAACAAAAACCCAACCAAAGAGATAAACAGAAAAATTCCATTTAAAATAACTTCAAACAGTATAAAATACTCTACGAGTCTACCTCCTAAGATAGTCACAAAAATATATATGAAAACAAAATAATGAACAAATATATGAACATACGATACAAAATACTTTTCACAAAATAAAGTCAGATCTTAACAATTGGTGAAAGATTGTTCATATGTAGTCCAAGAAAATATAATAAAAATGATATTACCTACCTTATTCAGTACTGCCAAAGAACTATTTTATAAAACTAGCAGGGGGAAAATCCATTTGGAAAAACAAAAGGTTAAGAATATCAAGGAAGTCAATTTTTTGAAAGTGAAGGCAGTCTAGTAGTATGAGATCTCTAACTGAGCTACAAAGTAGTAATCATCAATAAATCAGTAGTGGCTAAGAAATAAATTGGTTAATCACTGAAAGAGATTAAGTACACAACATATAGAAGTAACCAAACTAACCTAATGTCTGTTAACCCAAAGGCCCAAATTAAGGGGTCAAGAAGTCACCATTTGACAAAAATTGCTGGGAAAACTGGAAAGCAGTCTGGCAAAAAGTAGACATAGACATAGGCATCTTACACCATACACTAAGATAAGATATGTGATTTAGACATGAAAGATGATATCATAAACAAATTTAGGAAGCACAGAAAAATTTCCTATTAAATCTATGGATAAGGAAAAGTTTATGACCAAACAAGAAATAGAGAGGATCATGGGAAGTATAACAGATTATTTTGATTGCATGAAATTTAAAAGTTTTTGCACAAAACCAATGCAACCAATTAGAAGGAAAACAGGAAAATGGGGTGAGGAGAACTTACATAAAGTTTCTTTGATGAAGGTCTCATTTCTCAAATAAATATGGAACTAATTTTTCAAATATATAGACTATATAAGGAAATTTATACAAATAAGAGCCAATTCCCCAAATCAAAAGATATGAATCGTTTTCAAAAGAAAAAATCAAAGTTATTAAGTCGTATTAAAATGTTCTAAATCACTAACAGAGAAATGTAAATTCAAACAATTCTGAATTACCATTCACAGCTATAAGATTGGTTACATGTAAGGAAAGGAGAATGTTAAATGCCAACAGAGAGGTAGAAAAATCAGTACTAGTCTTGGTGGAGCAACACTGGAGTTGTGAATTAATCCAGTTATTCTGGTGAACAATTTGGAACTATAAGCAAAGAACTGTAAAACTGCTCATAACTTTGACCTAACAATATCACTAGCAGGTATGTACCTCAAAGAGAACAAAGAAAAAGGATCTATATGTACAAAAATAGTTATGACTGCTCTTTTTTTGTGGTGGCAAAGAATTGTCAATCATGGTAATGATCTCAAATTGAGAAATGGCTAAACAAGTTATGTTTTATAATTGTGATGAAATACTATTGTACTATAAGAAATGATAAGCATGATGATTTTAGAAAAACTTGGGAAGACATATGAACTGGTGCAAAGTGAAGTGGAACCAGGAGAACACAGTACACAGTAATAACAATATTGTAACAATAATCAACTTGAAAGATACAGCTATGAGCTCAATACAATGATCCAGGATATTTTTAACAGACCATGATGAAAATACCATTCATTTCCAAAAAAAAAAAAAAATTGATATATTCTGAGTACATATTGAAGCATATTCTTTTTTATTTTTCTTGCTTTTTTGCAACAAGGCTTATATGGAAATATGTTTTACACAACCACATGTAGAACTGATATCATATTGCTTGCCTTCTCAAGGGGTGGGAGAGGGGCATGAAGGAAAGAGGGAATTTAGAACTGAAAATTTTATAATGCAATTTGGAAATGTTTAACAAAATAAAAATACAACACAACATAGATAATGTTAATATGTTAACACTGTCTAAATCAATATGGGTTAACCCAGGGATCTCTTTCTACTTGATTTTGAAACCATTGGCTTAAATAATTAACTCCCTTATAATGGACAGTTTAAGATAAGCTAGTAGAATCAATTGGTCCCTTAATGAGAAAATTAATTCTTTATTCAGAAAACTTATGAAGAATTTTATAGCTTGTTCTTTTTTTTTTTAATAGTCCAGAAAGGAAAATTCAAAATAAGTACCAAAAAGAATTTTTGCTGGAAGTTAACCAAAAAAAAAAAAAAAAAAAAAAACTTTCTTTAGACTTTTTTTAGACAGTTCACTTGGAGCAAGTGGATGGCGTTGTAGATAAAGCACTACTTCTGGAGTCAAAAGGACCTATATTCACTTACTAACTGTATGACCCTGGCCAAGTCAATTAACCCCAATAATCTTTAAAACCAAAAAAGTTCACTAAGTTTCATTACTCTAAAATGGTGACTCCCAGATCTATTTTTTTCCTAGGTCTTTGTGTTCACCAAAAATCTATTTCCATTTTTCCTAGTGACTACTGAATGTTTCCATTTGGCTAATTCACTCTTTCCTCAAATTCATCTGTTCCAAAATTCATTTTACATAGCTCTCATTTTTCCTATTCTTCTACTCTAACTTGCTCTGCAATGCTTCAATTGTAGAATCTGTGGTAATGGGGTACCAAATCTACATGTCCAGCTTATTCCTGACCTCATTCCTAAATATCTATAAGCTATTATTAGAGGACACATCCTCTAGAATGACCTTTCTTTTCTCAAAAACTCACTTCATCAACTCTTCTTCTTCTAACTCCTTGTGGGTTTTCTTTTTAATTTGCCTATTTTTGTCCATGTCATTTAGCTCTATCCACTAAGCCACCTAGCAAGTGGAAAAGAACCTTAGAGGTCAACTAATTCAGCCCCTTATTTTTTTTAGAAAAGGAAATTGGGGCCTAGAGAGATTAAGTGATTTCTCCAAAGATACACCGGTAGTAAGAAATAGAATTGGGATGCAAACCTAGTCCTCTATCTCCAAATAAGGAAAGCAGGGCCTATCTCCAAATTCATTCTTTTCCCTTTATACATCCTCTTATCTAGTACCTAGCTACCACAGATTTTCTGCCTCTGTTTACATAGTTACTCCTTATGACTCTGGATGAGAAAGTGAAGCAGTGACTTTGCACAGACCACTCTCACTTAAATCTAATTTGCTTACATGTCATGACATCACCTCCCTGATGGCATGGTCCTCTTCCAGAATGAAAGACAAACAACATATTGCCTTAGAACCTTGAGAGATATTTTCCATCTCTTTTCATGATATTATGTTGAAGCATATATCCTTCCATTTGTACTGTATATCCACAGTATAGTATGGCCACTTAATGAGGTTATAACTTAAAAGCATGGATACAATTTAAAAGATGACAATCCTTTTAAAACAAAAAAAAGTGATCTTTCATTACAGATTGTCTATAATTTAGTATTGTGTTATAATAGCAAGTGAATCTATGATGATTGATCCAAAAAGCCCCAATTTATAACCTTACGACAAATACAGGGAATAATATTAGGATTTTAATATTTTCTTCATTCATTAACTGAATATTTTCCCAGCTTTATTTGAGAGTTGTGGGGTTCCTCTCAATACCTATAACTTTCCATTTGGTCTAAAACAACAGTAATTTTATCTTTGTTGGCAGTAAACCAATGTCACAGTAAAATGACATTTGTATTAGTTTCACAGAAGTACACAATGGGAAGGTAGAAGAAATTTCAGAGATGATTTAGTCCAATACCCCCATTTTATAGATGAGGAAATTGAGTCCCAAGGATTAAATAACTGCCCAAGTTCATATAGAAGAGGCCGGGATTCCAGAGCAGTTTACTCTTCTTTCTACTGGACCTATGTCAGAATTTATTCAGTTTAGGAGAATTGTTCAACAAGCAAGTTTTAAATCCAAGAACCTTTCATTGTTTAGTATGTGTCAAACTATGTGCTAAATGCTGGGATTACAAATGTGAACAAAAAGAAAATCCCTACCCTCATGAATTTACATTCTAATGAGAGAGGGAAAAATATCACAAAAAGAAGCTGAAAATAAGTGGAGAGGGAGAGCTAAGATTGTTTATGGTGGAGTGGGGTTGGGGTCAAGAAAATCTGGAAAGCCAAGAGTGGAACCTGCAGAGGAAATGACCTGGACATTCTGGGAGGGACCAGCCATTCAGAGTGAAGGGTGGGGAAAGGGATATGTGGGAGGTGACCAAGAATGCTTCCATTGTGCAAAATCTAAGACTGAAGTAAATGTTTGGGAAGAGGAAGCTTCTGTGCCATGGTGGAGAAAGTCTGCAGAGTCAAGAGCAGAACTGCTTGTGTTATTTATCATGTAGCATAATAATTATGTTAGTAGTAGAGGCTGTCCCGAAATGATGAATAGATTGTACTCCAAAAGTTTTAATTCAATTCAGCATGCATTTATTAAGTGCACAAAAAAGCAATTTTTGACTTCAAGGAGATACAGCATGAATAAAGATAAATATACTATTGAGTAGGGAGTAAAAAAGGCAAAGAATAGATCAAAATATCTTAAGATTCTCTGAAGGGAATCACTAGAAGGATCAATGAAGGCTTCATGGAGGAGGTAGCAACTAAAGCTAGCTAGAATACTGTAATTTTGAAAGAACAATTTCAATATAGTCTGGAGACAAATACCGGATTTTAATGATTTGAGAAATGAGTGGGTGGGGTGAAAAACACACGCAGCAAAAAAAAAAAAAAAAAAATTATATATGACAATTCTTTCTAGGAATTTGGCATTGAAAGAGAAAAATAATATTGGCTTGTGGGGATTTCAGGGTCAAGTGAAGATTTTTTTAAGGTTAAGTAAGACATTTATGACAATATTTGTAGGCAGGGAGAAAACAGCTAAAAGATAAGGAGAAGCTGAAAATGAGACAGGACAAATCAAATCAATGGGACACAATCAGAGAAAAGACCAATTAAGGTTAGCTAACTTAAATTTTTTTAATGGGCTCATTTGGCATGATTTCTGACCTCACTGAGCAGCATTCAGCAGTTTGAGAGTACAAGAGAAAAAGGCAGAGAAAAAATGATCTAGTACTAAGAAATGGCACAAGGATGTGAACAGAGGAAGTAGTAAATGGAAGACAGGGTCTAAAAGTCAAGTCTAAAGGGAAAAAGGTAAAGCCAGAGCAGAAATGATGGGAATAGAAAATAGAGGACAGATGGATTGGAAGTCATATTAAAACACTACTAGAACATAATAGATGCTTAATAAATATTTGGCTAATTGAATGATGAACTGAATGGTGAAGAACCAGTTTGGAAGAATGAGGCAAAAACAGAGATAGAAGGACAGATAGGTGAATTTCAAAGTTTAAAATCATGGAAATGGTATACTTTAGAATGATGTTGAAGTATAATGTGTGAAGTGATACATCCAACATGAAACACATTTTGGGGCAGAATCAATGGGGAAATTTGCTTGGCTTGACTATACATATTTGTTACAAGGATTTTCTTCTTCTTTTTTCCCCAAAAGAGGAAAAAATAGGAGGAAAATAAGTACTTCTTAACTGCAAGTAAAATAAAAGTTTAAAAACTGAAGTATGAAATCAATTTCTCTCTCTCTCTCTCTCTCTCTCTCTCTCTCTCTCTCTCTCTCTCTCACACACACACACACACACACACACACACACACACACACACCCAGGGTAAAGGTAGAAAGATGGAAGTTGAGGAGTTTGCTGAGTTGGGAGACCAGTGTTTGAAGTTGTGTTTAAAGAGAAATTAACACAAATACAGAAGTTTGCATGGATGAAGGCAGAAGTAGGAGGGAAAAAATCCTTTGACTGGGTTTTGAATATTTACAAAAGGAGAGAAATGAACTGGAGATCAACAGTTAGAGAATAACAAGGCTCAACTTCTGCTGAGGGAATCACCATTCTTCCAATCATTTGGGTTAAAAAACTAAGCATCATTGTAACTTCTTCCTTCTCTCTCCTTTCCACCCTCTATAACCCATCAGTTGCCAAGTCTTGTCAATTATATCTTCATCACTTCTCTAGAATCTCCCCTTTCCATTAACAACAAAATCACGCTAATTCAGGCTCTCATCTTTTCTAAAGTACAACAATAGACCCTAATTGATCTTCGTCTACTCAGAATATACTTTCTCCAATCTGTTCTTTCTTCAGCTGTCAAACTTCTCCCAGAGAGGGACCGGAAAAGATTTAAAGGGAATCAGCTCCCCTGGGTAGTAACAACAACAATTTCATCATTTATATTGTTTCTGTCTTCCTTCCTGAAATGCTGCACACCACTTTGATTCATGCAATTGGCTGGAAACATTCTGTTCAAAAACTTCCACAAGTTGAAAGTGGAAACATTTGGTATTTTAGTAGATCTATGATTTCATTAATGTGAATACTCCCTCCCCTTGTGCAGATCCTAACCTCTCCATGACTTCTCAAACTGTGGAATTCTTGTACATGTTTTCTAATAAATGCTCCATACAAAAACTACATACTGGAGGCTTTCCTCTTAGTTCTTTTGGAATCTGGGTACTGATGTAACACTCAGACTGTTGTCTTTCATTCTTGCTACATGACTTAACCCACCATCTCCTTTTCCAGCTTTACATGGTACTCTATAATATTTTTAGTCATTCATCATATACAAATTGTCTCTGATGTGCTACAGTCCACCAGAACTTATTATTTTCCCTCTAAAACTCCACTCCTCTAATTTCTGTCAAGGGCAGCTGGGTGATTCACCAAATAGAGTGACAGACTTGAAGTTAGGAAAACCCACCTTCCTGAGTTCAAATCTGGCTTCAGATACTTATTAGCTCCGTAATCCTGGGTTAACTGTTTGCCTCAGTTCCTCATCTATAAAATAAGCTGGAACAGGAAGTAGCAAACCATTCCAGTAACTCTGCCAAGAAAATCCCAAATGGGGACACAAGGACATCCAGTTATAAGGATATTGCCATTCTTCTAGTCTCCTAGACTGTTTTAGTATTAGCTTTGATTTTTTACTCTCCTCTTGCCTACAAACCCAAGCAGTTGCCAAAATTGGCCAATTTTACTTCCAAAATAGATTTCTTATTCAACTTCTCCTCTCTATTCACATAAACACCTCTTAACCAGTTCAGGTTGCCATTACTTCTTGCTTAGATTATGATAATAGTCTTATAATTGTGGTTACAGTTTCTAGTTTTGTCCCCTTCTAATCTATCCTTTATGCAGCTCCCAAAATGATTTTCTTTCTATTTATTTTATACATTTTGATTTTATTTTTTCAATTAGTAACCATTTATTTTCTGTTTCTTCTATTTCCCAACATTCCTCCCTACTCCACCCCAACAAAACGAAACCCTGTTAATAAATATACATAATCAAGCAAAACCAGGTCTCATTCTGTACCCTGAGTCCATCACTTCCTTATTATGAGGTAGACAACATGCTTCATCGTGCATTGGTCCTCTGGACTCTGGTTGTTCCTCACCTTTAAAAGCATTAAAATATCTTTCACAGTTATTTTTCTTTACAATGTTGTTGTTACTATGTAAACTGTTCACTGTTTTTGCTGACTTTACTCGGGCTTAAATTTCATATGCATATTCCCAAATCAAAGTGACTTTCCTTAAGCAAAGATTTGTCTGTTTCACTCCTTTGTTAAATAAATTCCAGAGGCCTCTAATGCCTTGAAATTAAAATGTAAACTCCTTTGTCTTTTAAAATCTTCACAATTATTTTCTCTCAACCTTTTCTTTTAGATTAATTGTTTCTGTTCTCATTCTCTATAGTCCAGCCAAATTGGTTTCCTTTATGTGCCACATACAGTATTCCAGCTCCCATCTCTATCTCTGGGGGACTTGCTATCTCTCATTCCTAAATGTGCTTCCTCCTCATCTCTGCTTCCTAGGATCCCTTGCTTCCTTCAAGACATAGCTCAAATACTACCAAACATCATTGTCTGGAATCTGCCAAGCTAGCCTTTCTTGATATCCCAATTATTGAGGTCCTTCCCTCCTTATCTTTCATTTATCTCTACATGTATTTTTCTATATGTAGATTTTTTCCCAGTTAGATTGTAAGCTCCTTGAAGGAAGACATTATTTCACTTTTGTCTTTGCATCCCTAGTGCCTGATACAATACTTAGCACATTGTAGGTACTTAATTCTTGCTGATAGATTGAGACAATGGAAGTTTTCCTACTGTACTTTGACTTGCCCTTGTTTATATTGTCCCCAGAACCTATTTACTATTAATAAATTACTTCACAAATTACACATGTTTGATATATATTGAATCATTTGCTCTCCAGGGAAGGAACTGGGGGGAAAGAGGGAAAAATTAGAACACAAAGTTTTGTAAGGGTGAATGTTGAAAATTATTCATGCATATATTTTGAAAATAAAAAAGCTTTAATTAAAAAAAAAATACTTCACTTTTCTAGACCTCTTTCCTCAGCTCTAAATGCTACAAATACTGGGGTTAGAAAGCTGACAATTTGTAACAAATCAAAAGTTCAAGATGTTTGAAAGAACTGCAATATACTAAAAGCAACTGAACTTCATTTCTTCCTACTATTCGATTCAGAATGCAGATCATTGTCTATCCACAGCACTTGTCCATGATATAAGTATTTTTAATGGACCTTTTATTGTTATATAATCTAGTTTTCTCCTTGCATCTTAGCCTTTTTCCCCATCAGAAAGCTCCCTAAGCAGAAGAAAGATGAGGATCTTTCTGCTCATGATCATGAGGAGCTATTCCCCTTATCTCAGCACACCATGTTCTCTCCTTTTATCTAATTTTCAACTTTTTCCTTCTAGACTAGATGCTTAACCCTTTCTCAGTGGAGGGAACTCCAACACTCTGATCTACCTAGACTTTTGGATTAGTTTGCTTCTTCCAAACAGTGGAGCTCAACCCTCTGTAACCTTTCAGCTGTGGAGCAGACATAGTTATTCACACCATTTTGATAAGCACAGTGCCATCAGCTATGATCTCTACAAGATGGAGAGCCAATGGACTTTAGAATAATGCCCTGTTATTATATGTTCTAGACCCCTGGCACTGCCACGTGACTTGCTTTTCAATTCTCTCTGGTGTATGGTTTTCCTCCATTAAAAAGTGACTGTAAATGTTGAATTTTTCACTAACCAAGTTGAATACTTTCTTAAGAATAACAATTTTGTGCATCATGTTGTTAGTTTTGTGGCCACAAGTTCATGATATGCTATAGAAAACTTCCTGCAGAAACCTGCTAATTTTCCTTAAGGATAGCTTGGGTTCATACATATATTATTGCCATAATTTTATACATATGAAAGAGACACACAGAATGACACAGTGGATAGAAAGCTGGTCTCAAAGAAAACCTCAGTTCACATCCCACCTGTTGTGTATAGTGGCTGTATGATACCAGTTCCTAGAAAACATAACTTCTCAGAGCTCTAGACTAGTGGTTTGTAACTCAAATAGATATGAGGGTCACTAATCTGTACATAAGAAACCCTACAAGCTTTAACATATTTAACATGCATTAGTCAACCTGCCATCTGGGGTAGGGGGTGGGGAGGGAGGAGGGGAAAAATTGGAACAAAAGGTTTGGCAATTGTCAATGCTGAAAAATTACCCATGCATATAACTTGTAAATAAAAAGCTATTAAAAAAAAAAAAGAAACCCTACAAGCCATATATTGAAATAATTTTAAAATGTAATGTTATCTGTGTTTGACTGTATTTTTATTTATTTTTAAATATTTCTCAATTACATTTTGATCTGGTTCTAGCTTGACACATCTGTTCTATGTACCTCTTTAAAATCAGAAGAATCAGAGAAGGTGTATTCCTACATTATTAGAAGGAATTTGTTCACTTCAGACTTATTTATCATTGAAAAATCAGCCTAGTCACCATCCCGATCCTATTAAAAAAAAAAAAAAAGGCAGTCCAAAATAAGGTTTACTCTGACGCATTAATGTGGTGTAGAAGTTAACCTTGGGTTCTTGAAGGCTACAGCCAGTGGACTGCAAGCCTGCGTAGGTGCTACCATGCTTAAAAGTCTTTAACTATAGTTTTAGAAACAGAGAACACTTCCATAATATCAAGGGCACTATAAATCACGTAGTTTTTTGGCCATCTATAAATACTAGTTTAGCTACTGATACTCTACATACTTTACATGTGAGTTCTTCATTCAATGACTTGAGAATGTGAATCTTATCAATACTGACATTCTTATTATAAAGAACCCAGAAATAAGGAAGTTGGAAGAATAGTCCATAGGCTATCCTTAAAATGGCAAATAAAGAAGTTGCTTTTATTTTATACCCCAAATTCAAAAGAAACATCGCTTTGGGAGAAATTTGGCTGTCCTCTATTACAGTTCTCATGATCTTTTTCAACTCACAAGATTGGAATCATTTAGAAAGGGATGGGGAGCAAAAACACAGAGGCTAAGAACTGAGGTCTATTTCTCAGGGCTACCTGGCCTTAACAGTGAGACATCCTCAAGACCTCTCCCTAGATAATGCTGTATCTCACCAGTATTGTCTCTCTATCCATAATAAGAACAGATGAAGAGACCAATCCAAAGAGACTAGGCTGAACTGAGTTTGACTTTTTTGTGATTCTCAGTTTAGGTTAAATTGAATTGAAAGCCAATTGAACAAAATTCCTCTTCTCTTTGTGGTTAGCAGACCTGAAGCAGCTACAGAATATATGTTCAAAGCTCTCTATTTCTCGTCATCGTGACTCCCCTAGAATTAGACTCCCTACTTCTAAGTTTGCATCAACAAAACACACAAACAACATGACATTAACACCTATGAATCTGTGTGGCTGTTTTTCCAAATATTCACATAATCAAACTGATCTGTGACCTTCTCTCCAATGCAGATTTATTTCCAATAATGCTGACTGAACTTCATCCATGTCTGCTCATCCTCTTTGATTCCTGGCCATGTGTGTTCTCATAAATTCATATTTCTTGTCCGACTTGTTATGACCCCATTTGTGTTTTGTGTTTTTGCCAAGATACTGGATGGTTTGCCAGTTTTTTTCCAGCTCATTTTACAGATGAGGAAAATAAGGAAACAAGGTTAAGGGACTTGCTCAGAGTCACATCGTTAGTAAGTCTCTGAAATTCAGAAAGATGAGACTTCCTGACTCAAAGCCTGGCACTCCATCTGATGCGGTTAGCGACAGTGCAGGGGATTGTGGGAAGCCCCTCTGGTCGACGCAGGTCCAATGTGAAAAGAATTCACGAACCCGAAAAGTTTGAATGGCAGAAGGGAGTTTATTCTATTGGCACTGACCAGGATGCCGCTGCTGTTGTCTTCCCCTCCTGGCATGAACCCCCAGTGAACTCAGGGACATCTCTATGACCCTTGCCAGCTCAAAACAGTTACAGAAAGGACCTTTGGACATTTATCCCAAATGGATTTGGGGATGACTGCTTGAAAGGAGAAAAATGATGGGGGAACCTGAAACTGTTCTCCCTGACTATGGGGGGGGGGGGGCCATGAGGTGAACTCTGAGAAACTCTCCTCTGGGAGAGGCCGTCCCCAGGGAATCAAGATAAATTATCTAGGTGGTGACTAGCTGCACCCTCTACTGAGCTGAAAACTAGCCCAGAACCACTCCTAGTAGCTTGAACTTAAGTGGTCTCAGTCAACTGGAAATCTAGGCCTGGGGGCAGTGACAACATTGAAGGAATCTCATTCAATTGAAAACTCAGTCTCAGATTTGGTATAAAAAAGGCAATTTTTAAACTCACTTTCTTGCAGGAGCCCGAAGTAATATGCCAGGCCAAGGGACCTCTCCCCTTGGCACAGCACCTACCAGGACTCCTGGGGAAGAGACCTTCTTCCCAGTGATAATAACCTCTTGCTATTTCTCTGCCAGGACCTTGCCACTGAGGAAGTCAGGCTTCTCAGTGTCAACAGAATAAACTCCCTTCTGCCATTCCAACTTTTCAGGTTCGTGAATTCTTTTCACATTGGACCTGCGGGGACCAGAGAGGGTTCCCACAACTCTCTGCACTGCCACTAACCGCATCACATCTACTCTGCCATCTAGGGGCCCACAATAATTATACCAATGTATATATATCTTCACATAGTGTTTTAACTTCTTGAAATGCTTTTCTGTCTACAACATCTATTCCTCACTTGTACTTACTTCATTATATTCAATCTGTTGCCAGATCTTGTTTCTACCTTCTTGTCTTATATCTTTTCTTCAATCATCCTGGCCCAGGCCCTCAATTCCTAATGTCTGAATTATTGTAATAATTCTCTTCTGATTCTCCCTCCTCACTTTAGCCCATCTGCCATTCATCTGCCAATGTGACCTAAATCATAGTCTGACCATGTCACCCTGTCCTACTTAAAACTCTTCAATGCCTTCCTTCTACCTTTAACATAAAAAAAAAAAAAATTTCCATTTGGCCTTTCAAGCCCTTCACAACCAGGTCACTTTTACCCTTTTTAATGTTTTTATAATTTACTTCCCTCTATAACTCTACAATCCAACTGCTCTGCCAAATGCTTCCTAAAATTTGTTCCCTAGAGACTTCCTTTTTCTACCTCCAGTCTCCCCCAGTGTTTGGTGAGTTTGTTGCCAGCATTTCCATTTGAAGAAAGACTCAGTCTAGCTATTTTACATTCACTCTATACCTAGCTTAGCTTATTGCTCTAACCTGCTTCAGGCTTGATATATTCTCAGGTCTTTTTAAAAATTAATTAATTTTATTTTTAATGAATGGAATAAAACAAGCATTTCCATAAGAAAATAAAATAATTGCCAATGAAGTTACAAATTTATCATGTATTCTCAAATCTTGTTATGTGTATGTTTCTGGCCTTCTTGCTGTTATTCCACCTCAGGGCTCTTGTTTTTTAGGAGCTTTCCGCTCTACCTGGAGGGGTTACTCTTCTCATCTCACTCACCTAGGTTCCTTCAAGACACTTTTTTCAAATCCCTTCATCTGTAGGAATCCTTTACTCTTCACTGCCCTTACCCTGCAGGCATTGGTGCCTTCCCAGTTATATCTCTTTTGCACTATGTATATCATCTTTTATTTCCATAGTTGCTTGCATCTTGTCTTCTCCATTAGAACTGAACTCCTTGAATCAAGGATCCTGTTTTGTCTCTCTTTGAATCTCCAGTGCCATATAATAAATGCTATCTTCCCATGGACATAGGCCTGACACTGCTTTCTCTATGCTATGACTTTTCACTAGCTGACCTCTATTTCTTGAGGGGAAGAAGTTCCCCATCTTCATATCCCCTCCTGGTTTCTTTCAAGACTCAAATACCACCTGCAAATGGTTCCCCGTCCTTACCTCTCAGTATATATCTCATATATAATTGCTTATATGTTGTTACCCTCACTCCCCTCCCTACCAGAAGATAGGCCCCTTGAAATCAGGGACTGTTTTTGCCTTTCTTTGGTTGACCACTGAGTGCCTGGAACATAGTAAGCATTTAATAAAAACACTTGCTGACACTGACATCTTCTAGGGCAGTTTTACCTGAAACTAGATCTTTTATTTATGGAGGCAATAGGGGTTAAGTGATTTGCTTAGATAACTACTTGTGTGAGTCTGAATTTGAACTCAAGTCCTTCTGCCTCCAAGGTCAATGCTCTTATCCACAGCCTACTCTTAGATGATCTTCTTTCAATAATAAGATTCTTGTCTTACCCAAATATATCTTGCCTGGAATTAGGAGGCAGAATTTTTCATTTGCTTCCAAGAGGAAATTTATGCTGTGTAAATTATTGATATTAGGATCTTTCCAGACAACAAATTTTGATAGAACATGAAGAGAAAAGTGAGTGAGTGGACTTCCCTTTTAAGTATGTGTCAGAATTGAGCCTGGAGCTCCCTAAATTTCTGTTTCACAATTTTGCCTGGATTGTATCTCTCTTCTTTTTAATAGCATTCTAATAGAATAATTGATTTCATTCTTATTTTACAAATAAGGCAGACACTGCTAATACTGTTACTCTTCTACTTATTAACATGTGACCTTGGTTTTCTCGCTTGTAAAATGAGGCTGTGTGAGAGGGAGGAGTTACACAGGCATTAAGGCCCTTTTCAGCACAAAATCACTTCATTTCAAAAGGTTAAGTGATTTCTCTTGATTCACAAGGTTAGTTAGTGGCAAGGTTAGGAGGAAAGCCCAAATCTTTTCATTCTCAGCCCTAGCGAGCCATTCATAGTTTCTTACCTGATTAGCTTTTATTACCGCCAAGCCAAGAGACAAAACTGCAAACTGACCCTGAGATGACGCTGGTAGTAGCCTGGCTTTGTTTGTTGACGTACCAGCAGTGTCCTAACAAATGGAATAATGGGTGCTGCAAACCCCTGCAGTGGTTGACTAAAAAGAGTTAAAAAGAGAAGGTGGTAGAAGATTTCTCGTCCTGTCTGTGGCGTGCACAACGTGCCTGGCGAGAAGCGCCACCTTGACCACGGAATTACCGCAGCCCAATTCGTGAGAGCGGCTCGTGCTTCCCCAGACCAAGTTCTGCGGGCACGTGTCTCGAGTTTCTTCCAACCCTCGCCCGTACCCGATCTAACCAGATCCAGGGGACTCAGTGTGTCCAGCAATCAAACTTGGGGGAGGTCCCTAAACCGGGGGGAAAGGAGCTTACTACAGAAGCTGGGGAGGGAAAAAGAATGAATGGCCCAGTTCGCTTAGCCAGCAAGGGCAGAGATTTTGGTAAGAGGGCGGTACCACAAATCTCCTTCCCGGTCCCCCTCCCCCAGGTCCCCGGGCGCTTGCAGCCACGCTCACTTTCCCACCCTGGCGGTCAACTGCGAAAAGGCACCCCGGCCGCGCGGGAGTGAGCGAGAGAGCTAGAGAGGGGCTGGGGAAGCGCCTGCAACGCCGCGCCATTACGAAGTCCCGGGGAGGAGACTGCCTGCCTGGCGAGCTCTCTTCCACGCTCCCCGCCCCATCCCCCGCCGCTTTCTCCGCCTTCCCTTCCTGCTTTTTGGAGCAGCCCCCTCCCAGCCTGGCCCGGCCCGCCAGCCCCCCAGTTCCAGCAGTGCACAGGCTACTGGAGCCCTCGCTTCCTAGGGCTCAGTGCGGACGCGCGCTAGTGCCCCGGGTGCGAGGAGAGCTAGACTTCAAGTGGCTGCGGCGGCGGCCGGGGAAAGGACCGGAGGCGGCGACGGCGGCGTTGGAGTGGTGTCAGAGGACGTCCTAGAGCTGCCGGGAAGATGTTGGGTGTTGCGGCGGGAATGACCAACAGGTAACAAGATGACTCCCTTTTTTCCACGCCTGCCCTCCCGCCCCCATTCATCCCCTGCTGCTGCTGCTGCTGCTGTGGTGGCAACTACCAGAGAAGGAGAAAGTGGAGAATGAGGAGGCGGGGAATGGTGCGGAGATTTGTGCCTGAAGCCAGCCAACGTGGGGCTCCTGCACACTCGTAGTTCGCTCTTTCTTCTCTTGCTCCCTCGGGCGAAGGGAAGCTATGGGAGGGTGGCAGCTCCTGCCCTCGACTGCCAGCGTCTGTAGGTGCTGGGCGGAGTCGCCGAAGAAGCTGCCCGCGGGCTGCGGAGGAAGGCTTGCTCCTGTTGACCAGGTTCGCAGCTAGGGCTGCGTAACTCCCTGGGACTAGGGCTGCAGGGTGATTGCCGCACCTCCGCGCCTAGATTCCGCACCCGAAAGCACCACCGTCTTTGGGGGAAAGGAGGAGAGGGAGGGAAGCCCCTGGTGGGCTAAAGGGCAACCCTACCCGTCGAGGCGGGGGTTTAGTGAGGCGATGACCACCTCACCACATCACTGAAGAGGGAGGGCGTTTATATTGATTTAGTGGGGTAGTGATCTTTTGTGCCCACCTTACCAGTTGAGGGAAAAGAGGGGCATTTGTCTGAGTTTAGTAAGAAGTCAGGTTCGGAGTAGAAGAGACTCTCCAGGGCGAGAGACTTTTCTCTTCTTGTTCTTTTTTTAACCGAGTCAGCAATTGTGCAGTCGACGGTAGCAATCGTCGGATGGTTTTTGATGTCTTTACCACCGCGCCTTTTCGCTCCTCCCTTCCGCCAGCCCCTGGAGTGGGCTGACCCACCGAGGATGTCTGGGTCCGTTTGAGTCTGAAGTCTGGGCGTCTGCATATTCTGCAGCCTACGATCTGGACTTTGACCTCCGGCTGGATCTGAGTGGGTGTGGGAAGGGGTGACCCGGGGTTAAACCAACCCTGGGTGGGTCAGGAAGGTTGAAGGAACGATGGGGCCTGAAAGAGAAGCCGCTGGCCCCGGAAAAAAAAACAGAAAAAGATTAAAGTGAGGCAGCACTCAGTTAATTGAAAAACCTGTGCTGTCGTCGCAATTCCCCAGAGCCAAGCAACTGAGAGGCAACTTAAGGGCACAGGGACTAATGACAGTATGTGTGTGCTTGTTGGGGCTGCTCTTTCAGGACTGGGATGGAGCTCTGAGTGTCAATGTTCATTTTGCCCCAAGAATGTTGTTTTAGTGGCTGTTCCCTGTGCAGAATGGAACTCTTAGCACTTTTAGTTACTTATTGCTTAAAAGTTCTGCCTAAAATTCTCTTTCACCCCCGGTCATTCTCCCCCCTCCCTTCCCAAACTTGTTGCACTTTTAAACTGCAAAGGAAATGCAAACTGAATATATTTGTGCATTTCGCTAAGAATTCACTTTTGGGGGGTGGAGAAAGCAATAAGTAGATTAGTTCTTGTGGGTTACTGGAGTAGATGGTTATAGTGGAAAGAGTCAATGGACCTGGAATCTTAGTGATCTGGAGACAAATCTGAAACATATTATCTCAAATCGCTTAGACTCTCTGAATCTATTTCCTCATTTGTACAACGGGGGTGGTTAATACTTGAAATGTTAACCAAGTTGTGAGGAAAGCCCAATGTAGATACCAGTAATTATTAATTATAATAAATGTCAGATTCCCCATTATTATTATTTTTTTTTAGGAAATTGTTCATTTGCGTCTGAGAACCGTTTGTCTGAGAACCTGTGCAATAATCAAAAAAGTATTTCTTAATGCTTATTTTGTGCCAGACGCTGTGCTAAATGCCAGGAAGACAAAGAAAGACAGAAATCGTACCTTGCCCTCAAAGAGCTCACTTTCCCATGTACATAATGTTTCATTTGTAATGAATTTTAAATTTAAAATGTAACTCTTGTTTAAATGTCAATGTTGTGTTAAAAGTAGGTGGGAGAGTCTAAAATTAAGTATCAGTTGTCTGCTGTAATGCCAGCGAGGGTGGGGATGGAATACTGGGTAAGTTGTATACTTCTTTAGTCTGTTTTTCTCTTGTTAAATGAAATTGGTGGACTAGATGAACCCAAGATCTCTTCCAGTTCTGATATTGTAAGTCAGTTAGGTTCAACGAACATTAGTTGTTATTGTTTGTGATATACTAGAGATAGCAAAATACATAATAAAGCTGTCCTTTCCCCTCTGTGGGAGGAGATAAATACTTGGACACTTTCTTGGATTTGTGATTTCTTTGATGTGACTTCTCCCTTCAGCAGTGCAGAATGTCACCCATGCACACTTAACTATTCTGTTTATTATTCTGTTAATAATAGAATTTAAAGAGCACTTTAAGGATATTATCTTATTTGATTCTCTCACCAGCCCCTTGGATTTAATTGATACTATTATTCCCTATATTTCCGATGAAGAAACCAAGTCAGACAGAAAATAAGTGACTTGCCCCCAGCCATGTTAATTATCTGATGTGGAATTTGAACTTAGGGATTTAGAATCTAGATTTCAGTCTCTATGCACTATGCCCTAGATATTGCAGATTCTTTTATAGAAGGTCAGCTAGCCTTCTGGGGACTTTCCTGGGGATTGCTTGACAATTCCTGGATATCAGTGGAGCTTAGGAATGCTTATTGGTTGTCTTTTGTTAAACCTTTTTAATGATCTTTTGCCATTTTTCCTGGGTTTGTTAATTATTTGTTAGTAATTTGCTGCAATCGCTACCCAGCTATGGCATCTTTTGGATAGCCTGTAACTTAAATTTTTTGGAAACTGTGGTATTCCACAATTCAAGTCAGAAAGCAGCACAAGAAGAGTATGGGGGTGAAAAGATGAGCTTTTGTTTCAGAGGGAAGCTTGAAGGCACTAAAACATTGTGTGATTTCTCAAATGCAGATACAATCCAGTCTCTTCTTCCCCTATTAATTTCTGGGCCTAGATCACTGTCCATTGGCAGTATTTATCCAAAATACATAGGCATATGTGTATTGATGGTCTACCTCTATAACTGCTCATAGCTTGAATAATAGGCATTCCATTCACTGTTCATTGTCTTAAAGAGCTTTTACTCTGGATGGTGCTACTGATGAATTGCAATGCCTTAATTTAATTAATGTCACCTCCCACTTCAGTTTATTAGATCACAATTCACTTGTGACTTTCATTTAAAACAAGGTTACATTTTTCAGAATTCTACTACATACTTGACAATTTTAAGTATTTGGTCTGTCACATGATGAAAGAGGAAGAAAGAAGAGAAAGAAAAGGAAGAGAAGTAAAGATGAGTTGAGAAAAGAGGCGAGAGGGAAAAGGATAAGGGAAAAGGAAGAAAAAGAAGGGAGATGAAGGAAAAAGGGAGAGGCATTGATCATTAACTGAAAGGAACCAGAAAGATCACCTGATTCAAATGTGTTAAACTCAAATAGGAACATAACCATGACTTTGTTGTTCAGTTTCAGAGCATGTTTACTTAGAATATTACAAATTAGCATCATATTGTGTTGAATTTTTATTTGTCATATTAAACATTTCCTAGTTCAGGACCTAGTTAAATGATTTATCCAAGAACCTATAGCTAGAGGAATTGTCAGGACTGGAATTGCTACTTGTATCTTCTACATCCAAATATACAATTCTTTTCATTATTCCTACCCCACTGCATACATCTGCATGAGTCTACGCCTAAAAATATAATAGTGTACATAAGTAGCACTTTAAGATTTACAAGCCTTATCTCATTGGAATCCAACAAAAAATCCTGTAAAATAGCTACCATGGGTGTTACTATCCTCATTTTATAGATGAGGAAACTGGGCCCCCAAATTAATTTGCCTGTTATTTTAGATATTAAGTGTCAGAGGCAAGTGTTCAAATCTAGATCTTTCCTGATGTTTTCCCTACTATTTTATTTATAAAAATACATGTAATTTACTTGTGGTTTTAAAATGGGAAGAGTCATAGTATCATTCAGATACCACCCCAGTATATGAGTAGACCAACTTTTAGGTTCTTAATAGAACTTTTTGGTTCTGTGGATGGATAAAATGAGGCTGTTGTTAAAATGGAAAGAACTCTCTTCAGGAGATCTGGGTTCTATTCTTGGTTCTGCTAACTTGCTGAATAACAAGCCAAATCAGTTGATCTTCTGGCGTGAGTCCTCATTGGTGAAATAAGGAATGTAGACAGAATGATTTCCAAGGTATTTTCCAGGTCTAACATTCCATGGGTCTGTGAGTCACTTGGGGATTAAAATCTGTGCTGTCCCTTAATAAATGTTTTCTAAGCAGTTTTTATATCTCATTTCTTGGGGAGAAGAAAGAATATTATAAATGTTAAAATATTCATTGTGAGAATCCATTAAGAATTTTCAGGGGTTTTTGTTTTGTTTTGTTTTGTTTGGGGAACCATTCTTATAGGACTTTCAAATTTGCAGAGTGCTCTTTTTAGAAATATTTTATTTAATCCTTACAACAATTCTTAGGAGATAGTGCTGTTATTGTCCCTCTTTTACAGATGAAGAAACTAAAACAGACAGTGATTATGTAACTTGCCTAGTCACTTTAGATCTAGCACTTTATCCTCTATAGCTTAATATTATTATATATGTAAACTTGGAGTGTTCAAGAGGACTAATACCTTGCTAAGCCCTTTCAAGGTGGCTCATCCAACTTTGGTGTCCACCTGATTCACCCAACTTTCATCTGTGACTCCAAGAAGCTCGGACAACAGCTACCATCTGATTTCTGACAGACATGCTAAACTGGGATGGTTCACCTTGCAGGCCTCAAACCCATGGGTGAGTTAAGGATGTTTCCCTAAGCATATGAAGACTTTCTCTGGGTAGATGAGAACAGTTTGGTCCAACAATTACAAAGGCGACTAAAGGAGGAGCTTGGTCAGACATTGAAGATGCCGGCGCTGTTCGCTGCATCCCAGAACATTGTCAGCTATTCTGACTTTTGTCCTGCCACTGGAATTCAGTGCCTTAGGAAGAGAGAGTGAGCCTGATGACTTTGTGCAACTCTGCCTCCCAGAAATCTAATTCACATTGCTCATGATGCCATTGGTCCTCTTCTAAAACAAAGGACAAACAAGGAGGAGTAGATAAAGGGCCAGATAGGAAAAGAGATTGAGAGAGGAGGGGTGTTTTAAACTAGGATCTATATTTGAATCTCAGCTTTGTAACTGGCAAAGCATTTCCCCACTCTCTGTCCCAGTTCCCTTATCTATAAAATAAGATTGCCTCAATCACATAATAGTTCCTTACTTGTGAACCATGTTTTTTGCAAAAGGCATGTGAATCTATATGCTCACCAAACATTGTTCTTTGATCTATTTTTTTCCTCTTTTTTATTTTGATTAATTTTTCAAGCAACAAGTAGTTTTTAAAATTAATCTGTGCTACTGATTATTCTAACCCTCCTACTGAACAAATTAAAAAAAAATCTTAGTATATAGCTACATAAGTTCAGTAAAACAAATTCTCATTATTTCAGACATTTACCTTGTTCAGACATTAGCTGAGAATATATATATCTTTCTGCATTTTAAGTTCATTAAGTTAGGAGGTGAAATGGCACTTTCCAGCGTCATTTTTTTTGGAGCTTCTGACAGATCACTGAGTTAATCAAGAGTTGTGAAGTCTTTCAAAATTGTTTTTCTCTATAATATTGTTATTCTTATGTAAGTCATATTTCTAGTTCTGTTCACTTTGCTCTGTATTCATTCCTAAAGTTCTTCCCAGTTTCCCCTGAAATTGTCCATTTCATAATTTTTTTTAGGGGGAGGCAATTGGGATTAAGTGATTTGCCCACAAGTCACAATAGCTAGCTTGTGTCTGAGACTGGGTTTGAACTCAGGTCCTCCTAACTTCAGGGGCCGGCCAGTACTCTATCCACTGCACACCTACCATTTTGTCATGTCATATTTTATGACATGGTGATATTCCTTTACAATCACATATCACTATTTAGTGATTCCCTTAAGGCCACTTATTTGGTTTCTAGTTTTGTACTACAAATGAAAAGAGCTGTTATAATTATTTTTGTACATATAGGTATATAGGTCCTTTCCTTTTTTCTTTGATTTCTTTGGGATATAGGCCTAGTAACATCCTATTGGGATGTTTGTCAAAGAATATGTGTAGTTTGGTAACTTTCTGGGTGGGCATAGTCTCAAATTAACTTTCCAAATTTTAGTTTAATTTAGTTTAATTTTCCAAATTAACTAAAATAGTAGAACCAATTTACAGCTTTCACCCATTGTATTCTAATTTTCTTCTTTTTGACAAAAGTTTCCAGTTCAAGTGTAAGGAAAAATCTCAAAATTATTTTAATTTGTTTTTCTCTAATTAGCAATGGTTTAGAGCTTTTTCCTCCCATGTAATTTTGTTAGTTTGGATTTTTTCCTTTGATGAGTGCCTGTTCATAGTTTTTGACCATTTATCCATTGGGGAATGGCTCTTTGTGTTATGAATTTAATTCAATTTCTTACATATTTTGGAAGACAAATATGCTACAAAGATTTCTTAATCTGTTTCTCTTCTAATTCTGTCCACATTTGATTTTTTTGTATAAAAACTTTAAATTTTTATGTACTCAAAATTGACCATTTTATCTTCTATAAATCTCACTATCTAATGTTCAGTTATGAATTAATTCTTCTCTATCCATAGATCTATAGGCAAGACTTTTTAAATGTTTTCCACTTGTAACCCCTTTTCAGCTGAGAAATATTTTTGCTATCCTGAGGTAAATAAAATAATTATACAAATCAAATGTTTACTGATAATAAATGATAAAGGAATTTATTTTAAAACAATTCTTTGACATATATATCATTTTACCATTATTAAAGATGAAAGAAGATTTGCATACTAATGAGATGGATTGCTTGTTTATTTTTACGTAAATAATTAAATCTTGGTAGAATATTTGATACCTTTTACTGTTACCAACTTTTTCTGCAACTCCCATGTTCAGTCATGTGACCTATAGGAGGTTGTGCCCCATGATTTAATAAACTTTGCTATAGGATACTTTTATCCTTCTTCTTAATTTATAATTTGATTTTATATACGTAAATTATATATACCTTTGGAATTTATCTTGGTGTGTGTTATGAGGTGTTGGTCTAAACCTAATTTTTATCACATTATTGTTTTCCTAATATTTTCAATCTAATTTTTAATTTAGGGAATAAAACAAACATTTCCGTAATAGTACAAACATATTCCGTAATAGTATAATAAAAACAAAAGATGATTGCATATGAAACCTGAGCAGTTTTTTGTCAAATAGCAAATATTTGATAAACTTTGGGTTTATCAAACACAGTTACTGGGCTTTGTTGGCTTTGGTATTTGTGTTCTTAATCTAACCTATTTATTGACCTCTCTTTTTTTTTTTTTAACCAGCACCAAAGCATATTATTTATTCTTGATATTTTGTAGTATAGTTTGAGATCTGATACTCTTAGACCCCTTTTCTTTCCACTATTTTTCATTATTGCCCTTGAGATTCTTATCTTTCATTTCTCTATATGAATCTTTTTTTCTAGCTCTATAAAATATTCTTTGCAGAGTTTGGTCCAGCACTGAATAAGTAAATTAATTTAGATAGTATTGTAATTTTTTATATTGGCTTGATTTGCTCATAGGCAATCAATATTTAAATTGATCTTTATATATCAAATCTACTAAACTGTCGCACATAAATTCCAACTTTTCAAATGACTGTAGATACTATTGTAAATAAAATAAAAATTTTATTTTAAAATTTAAATTTGTGGTAGCTTTTTAATCACCTTTTAAAATGCATTTTAGGTTTATTAATCTAGAATTGGAAGGGCTCTTGGATCAACTATTATTCATTTAGTCCAACCTTCTAATTTTATAGAGTAGGAAACTGAGGTTTGGAACAAGTGACATATCTTAAATCACACTGGCATGTAATAATACAACTGCTATTAGGTGAGGTTCTGAATTTTTTTTTCAAAGAATTTGGTCCTCCTACCTTTAAAATACTGTTTAGTTTACTATTAATCATTCTGAATGGTAGGCTCAGAGATCTGTACCCATTGTGACAATCATCACTTCCATCCCATTTACTTCTGCTCATTCCAACTGAAATAGTTTCTGTCCTCTCTAGGGATAGTTATTTATAAGTATTATTTATGAGTGGGGTGCTGCAGTTTCTGCTCCCTTCAAGAGCCTCAGGGTCACTTCCTCCATTCACTTTAAAATTGTGGTACAAATTAAATTCTTTAAACAAGAAACTGCCTAGTTTACTAGACTATACAGGAGAAAAAGGGATCACAACTACATGATTTAAAAAAACTCTTTTAGATATTAATCAGAACTACTCTCTCCTTGCTCCAACACATCCTTCTTAAACTGGCAGAATAATCTTTGATTATATATAATCTAGACTTGTCATGTCAGACATTCACTAAATTTTTTTTCAGTGGTTCCCCATTGACTGCTTTGTAAAGTTTAAATTCTCTTGCCCTCTACAGCCTCTTTATCTTTTATTAGCCCCCTCTATATACTCTGTATTCAGTGTTTTAAACCAATCAGACTTATTTTCTAATAACCCATTCTATAATTTCCTGCTTCCTTGTATTTTTCTGTCCTCCTTTTTATCTGTGGAATTTCTACCCATGGTTTAAAACTTGACTCAGATGTCCATCATCTTTCCTCCAGTAATGACAAGACCATGATACATTTTTAAAAATATTGTTTTGCACACCTCTTCAATGCTTTAATGTTCAAGTTCTGGACTGGAGTCAGGAAGATATGGAGCCAGATTCTGCTTTAGACATTTAGCACTGTGATTTTTTCTCCTTTAGCCACAGTTTCTACATCTGTGGAGTGGAAATGTAATAATACCTCTCCCACAGTATTGATAGTAAGATCAAATGATATAAATATGTAAAGTGCCACATAAATTCAAGCTACTACTTTTATATAATATTTTAGTTATGTCTTATGTCTTAGAGTAAATTTAAGTTCTAAGTGGGTATGGATTCCTTCTTATCTGTTCAAAGATGGATACTATACTTGTTGAACTAAATTTAATTCTTTATATCTTGCACCTTTTCAATGAAAATTGTTCTAGAAAAGAAGTTAGGTCATTCATGTAACAAGAGGGAGGGACATTAAATAAGCAACCCCAGTGCTTCTGTGAGACCCATGGAATATTCAGACTTAGATGAAAGGTATTCAAAGTCCTCCATGACTGAATTATGGGAGGACACAGACAGAAATCACCCAGAAAAGGGTGTGGATGTTGTTATTCACACCATTGGAATGAGTATACCCATCACTGAGATCTCAAGTCCATTAAAATGATAAAATGTTATATTAAGTCTATGTTATATTACTTTTTTTTTTTTCTTTCATAACTGGGTGGGAAAATTTGTGCAACTACTTTATTTTCTGCCTTCTCTAACTAGTTACCCTCTTCCCCTCCCCCGTAGTGTGGTCCATATTTAAAGTGAAAACAGAGAAGAAATTAAAATACATGGTCTGATAAAAAGGATAAAAAACCTTTTTTGTCTCTTTAAATTGAGATTGTTCCCTTATCCATGTTAAATAATTAAATTTTTTTTCTGTTTCCAGGGTGTCTTCCAAAAGTCTTAATCTTAAAATTGTTTTCAGAAGTAGTCATTTGCCCCTGGCAATTTTCATATCCTTTCTATAACAGCTGTTTTCCCCCCACAAACCAGACATCATCTCATCTGTTAACTTTTGATGTCATCAGAAATTTTCACTCTAGGAGCATTTTAATAACTTAATTTTTTCATATTAGGTAGTATTACTTAATTCTATAAGGTAATTTAATTCATTGGTAGGGAAAAAGGGAATAAAATAGGCCCAGTTATTTTAGATGCCATGAAAAGCATTGAGAAAGCTAATAGCTTGGTTCTGGGAAGTTTACTCTTAATATTCCAATACTGAAAAATGTCCATGATTTCATCCTGGTGAGTACTTTCTCTACTATTTCTTCTATACTATAATATTATTCTCAGTAGTTTCTCTATGGTCAAAATAAAATTGTAACCCAATGGTCAGCTCTTTGATGGTGAGTTTCTGTGAACTTAAATAGGGCCTTAAAATTAAAGCCATCCCAGCCAAAGAAGACTGGCTAACTATATTCTCTGTTATTGTAGCCTTTAAGAACACAAGGTGACCTCTGTGTCATCATACAATGTATATATTTTGCGTATACTTATGTCTTCCTGAGGGCATTGACAGGTTTTACATTTGTCTCTGATACATATTGCCTAGTACAGTATGTGATGCATTGTAGACATTTAATAAAATGTTGATTTGCTAGGATTCTAATAAGGACATTCCTAATAAGAAGAAATAATAATGAATACATACTTAAAACTTGTGCTTTATAAGCTATGATGTCTTTTTTTTGTTGTTCTTAAATTTTTTTTTACCTCAGTTTTCTACAGACGAGGAATGAGGATTCAGAGTTTAAGTAATTTGGCCAAAGTCACAGTGAGTTAGTGAAGCTAGATGGCCTAAATCTTTTTTTCTCCCAGTTTTTAATAGTATTTTATTTTTTCCAAATACATGCAAAGATCGTTTTCAACATAAACCTTCACAAAAACTCTTGTGTTCCAAAGTTTTCTCTCTCTTCCCCAAGACAGTAAGCAATCTGATATAGATTAAACATGTGTAATTCTTCTAAAGATATTTCCTTACTTGTCATGATGCACAAGAAAAATCGGCTCAAAAGAGAAAAAAACAAGAGGGAAAAACAACAAGCAAACAACAGCAACAAAAAAGGTGCAAATACTACTATGCTTTGGTCCACCTTCAGTCTCCATGGTTCTCTAGATGTGGCTGACTCTTTCCATCACAAATCTATTGGAATTGTCTTGGATCACCTCATTGTTGAAAAGAGTCAAGTCCATCACACTTGATCATCACATAATCTTATTACTGTGTACAGTGTTCTCTTGATTCTGCTCACTTCACTGGCAGCATCAGTTTCATGTAAGTCTCTCCAGGCTTTTATGAAATCACCTGCTTATTTCTTATAGAACAATAACATTCATATAACGTAACTTATTCAGTCATTCCCTAATTGTTGGGCATCCACTCAGTTTCCAGTTTCTTGCCACTACAGAAAGGGCTGCCACAAACACTTTTGCACATGTGAGTTCTTGTCCTTTTTTTTTTTTTTTTTTTTTTTTAAATGTCTTTTTAATAAAAGGTCCAGTCTTTTATCATCTCTTTGGGATACAGTAGAGACCTTGGTGGATTGGTGGATATGCACACTTTTATAGCCTTTTGTCCATAATTCCATATTGTTCTCCAAAATGGTTGGATCATTTCACAATTCCAATAATAATGCATAAGTGTCCCAGATTTCTCATAGCCCCTCAGGCAGCCTAATAGTATTCTTTTCATCATATTGAAAGGCCTACTGGCATGGAGAAAATGTTCCGTACTTCTTTGTACTTCTTTGCTGGGAGACTGTTGACCCTGTAATTTAGGGCATATGGTATTTCCAATGCCCACATTTTCTTTTCTCTCTCAATTTTTTTTTTGCCTTACATCGTTACTGTGTGTGTATGTTGGGGGGAAGTTAGCAGTGTGGGTTAAATAACAGTTGTATAGGAATGGGAACCAGGACAACTGCAAGTCTAGTACTGACTTATCATGTAATAGCATCCTTTAATTTCCTTAGGCCTCAGTCTCAGAATTGGACATCTGTTACTCCAGCACATGATTACACAAAAGTTCTTTATCATCTCTTTAAATAATCATCCTCCTTCTACAGTGATGGGTGACCATTATCCCCTAAGTTACCATATTTCCCTTTTGATAAATCTCATTTATGGGGAATATTTTCTTTTTGGTTAAACCTAAAGCTTCCTCTACTACATTCTCTCATTGATCCTACTTCTAGTCTTTGAGGACAATAAATTTAACTCTTCTAAATGATGGCTCTTCAAATACTTCAAAAACTTTGAAATTAGGATCTATCATATCTTCTCTAGGGCAGGTAGGCAGGGTAGTAGATAAAGCTTGGAGTCAGGAAGAGTTATTTTCCTGAGTTCAAATTTGAGTTCAGATACTTATTAGCTGTGTGATCCTGGAGAAGTCACTTAACCCTGTTTGTCTATATTCCCTTAGCTATAAAGTGATCTGCAGTAGGAAATGACAAATCACTCTAGTATCTTTGCCAAGAAAACTCCAAATAGAGTCATGGAGTATTAGACAAAACTGAAAAAAACGACTAGTGACATTTCTTCTCTATACACTCTTCTCCAAGTCTTAAACATTTCTAATCCTCATGTGGCAAGGTCTGTAGTTCTTTTTCTCTTTCTAGATTTATTTTACATTACTCCCCATTCACATATACTATCCTTCAGCCACATTAGCCCTTTTGTCATTCTTTACTTCTTCCCCGTCCTTATGATTAAGGTCCAAGAAGGAACCCTGAAACTATTATTTTACTCCCCCTAGTACCTCATTCAATGAATATACATTGAAAATACATACATGTTGAATGAATAAACATCTAAAAAAGTTTACATTTATTTACAGTTGTGGATCCTTTTCAGTGCTCAAACTGTTCTTTAGAACCTGACTTTGTTTTCAGGAACTTGTGTTTTTCAGTAGAATTGTGGCATTGTGGGTATTTCTAGACTTTTTCACTCAGCAGAAAATGAGCCAATACTCAAAAGTGTACTCTTGAAGCAAAGCATTTCAGAAAACAGTATTTCAGTTCAATTTCAAAGTTTTTAAGGACCTTCTATATATTAGATATTCTGCTACGTGCTGGGGATATAAAAATGAAATAAGACCCAGATCCTGCATTCACAATGCTCACATTCTAAAGCATGGGAAAAGGAATGAAGTATTCATATAAATAACTATGATTCAAAATACCCTGAAAATTTTATCAAAGTAGAGCTCTTTCAGGTGAAAAGAATTAGGGAAAGTTTCAAGGATGAGATGGTAGGCACTAGAATTGGGCTCTGAAGAAATCTAATTCTTATAAAGGAAGTAAAGATTTTAATAGTAATAGATGAGATCTTTTCTCTTCTAATCTAGGAGAACAGTGTGAGCAATGACCTGGAAGTAGAAAAGAGAGGGTAAGATAGTTGAAAAAATAAAATTGGGGAAGTGTAGTGGTGATTAGCTTAGAACCAGTGGAGGAATTACATAGTAAGAGCAGAGCATTAGTAAGTGTATTGTGTTCTGTACCTTCAACTGAAGATACCAAGGAGATAGAATAGGTAATAGAAGAATTGATGTATCAGTGAGTTGAATTCTTTTACTTTGGCTATTCCTAGAGTTGATAATTTGTTGGGACATAATCCTAAATTTAATTAATATGAAGAAACACCCACCCTGTATGATACATTTTTGTTCACAAAAATCAGAGGGGTTATTTTAGTATTTAGAGGTACAAAGAAATGTAGAGAGGACCCCTAATCTCATTTTACAGATTAATAACCCTGAAGATCACAGGTGATAGTAGAATCAGAATTTATACTCAGGTCTTTGTCTTTGTACCATGCTATTGTAAATAATCTCGTTTTTTGGGTTTGTTTTTAATGCGTTTTTGGATCCTAGAATTAATTGAGCAGTATATATAGAACACAAAACCTCCTAAAATACTCCAGGTACAATATAGAGGAAGACTAGTTCTCAATTTAAAAATTTTTTTAAGTAAATTAAAAATTTTTTTTACATTTTAAATTATTTTTAATTTTTTACATTTTAAAATAAAATGCTGCTGGGAAGTGAAAACAAAAGATTAGGACCATAATTTTCATTGACTTTTTTCTTATGGGGTCTGTCTTTGCCACTGTTATGGGGGAAAGGAAGGTCCAAAATGTAGCTCACTCTTTTGCAGTAAGGAAGCTTGTTTTTGATACTGGGAAGAGTATCCTGAGACAGAGAACACAGAATTTGATCTAGAGCTGGAAGAGACTCCAGAAGCGATCTTTTTAAATCCTTGGTTTTTGTAGATGAGAGAATGAAGACCAGATGGAGTTAAGTGGTTTCCCTGGTTACATATTCAGAGCCTAGCACTGCTGACTCTGGAGGTAGAGCTCATTTTCCTGTTCTACAGTGCCTATCCAGAGTCCTTCTTCCATTATGGGCTGTAGTCACTCAGCCAATTTGAACCATTCCATATCACTCATAGAATCTGTGTTGAGCGATCATCATTTCTGTTTTTGTGAATTGAAAAGTTCAGCAACGGCGCTGCTTTAGCGAATACTGTGATGTTTGAGTCACAGACATGCAGAGAGAGCTTGGGCATCTGGTTTAATTTAGCCAAACTCTGTATGAATCTGTTCTGTACCATGGTTATATGGAACCATTAATCTTTGTAGCCATGGAACTTTGGAAAGCAATGCAAGAATTATGGGCATGAAATCCTTTTTCAGTGACTACATATTTGGAAACCCTTTAGCATCATTTTCCAACCTCAAAAATGTAGATGTGGGGTCATCTCAACTTGTACTTCTGTGTGGTAATGGAATCATAGAAATATAGATTTGTAAGCAACCACAGAAGTATCTTGTCCAGCCCCTACCTGAGCCAGAATCCCTGCAACATCATTGCAACGCCCCTGAGAAGCACTAGTCATTTAGCCTTAGTTTGAATATCTTGGTGATGAGGAATTCAACCCAATAATCTAAATCATTCCATCGTGAGGGATAATCTTAATTACTAGAAAGCTTTTCCTAATATTGCATCTGGGCAGTGGTGTCTATTTGCTTTTCTCTATGTAGGTTAGAGATATTAAGAGGATAACTTATGCTTTTTCCATGAGTGACTACTGCAAATTCCATAATACATAGGTCCCAGTTCTGAATTGTTGTATTTTAGCCCAGGAAGAACCAATCAATATATGTGGATGTTTAAGCAAATATCCCAGTTTGAGACAGAGCAAGCATAATTTGAAAAATCAGGCTGGGTTATCTAAACAATGGAGTAATGTTCTCAGAACTGTGTATTAGAAAAATTATTCTGACAACAATATCCAGAATGGATTAAAGGACCGAGATATTGGAGACTGGGAGTCCTACTTAAGAGATCAAGGTATAGATTATTGAGGGTTTGGATTAGGGGAGGGGAGAGAGAGAAGATTATTCAAAATAGAATCAACCAGACTTGACCATTGATTAGTTGTGAGGGAAAGCCAAAATCAAAGATGACGCAAAGTTTCCAGTTTGAGAGACTTCGAACATTGATCTCTAAACTTTTTTAAAATCCTGTACCTTATTAGGTTTTTTTTTAAAAAAAAACCACATGCATACAGCTTTAAAAAAAATTTTTTTTTAAATTATAGCTTTTTATTTGCAAGTTATATGCATGGGTAATTTTACAGCATTGACAATTGCCAAAACTTTTGTTCCAATTTTTCCCCTCTTTCCTCCCATTCCCTCCTCCCTTCCCCATGGCAGGTTGACCAATACATGTTAAGTATGTTAACGTATAAATTAAATACAATATAAACATACATGTCCTAACAGTTATTTTGCTGTACAAAAAGAATTGGAGTTTGAAATAGTGTACAATTAGCCTGTGAAGGAAATCAAAAATGCAAGTGGATAAAAATAGAGGGATTAGGGAATTCTATGTAATGGTTCATAGTCATCTCCCAGAGTTCTTTCGCTGGGTGTAGCTGGTTCAAATCATTACTGCTCTATTGGAACTGATTTGGTTCATCTCATTGCTGGAGATGGCCAGGTCCGTCAGAATTGATCATTATATAGTATTGTTGTTGAAGTATATAATGATCTCTTGGTCCTGCTCATTTTACTCAGCATCAGTATATGCATACAGCTTTGAGCATTCACTCCAACATTAGCAGATTTATTTATAAATTGTACTTGTGCTACTAACTAATAATTGCATACATTATAAAACTTATACAAAAATAGAAATTAGATAGAACAAGAGAAAGATGAAGCAATATTTGATCCTAGAGTTACAGAGGAGCCACTTGAGTTATATTAAAATAGGGTTGAGTTATATTAAATAGGTTAAATGGTCATATTATGTCAGAAAAGTCTTTTTTGGCAGCTGTAATGATGATGGCTTAGGGAAGGGAAGAATTTGAAGCAATTAGGACTAAAAGATCACAAGAGATGATGAAAGCCTAAACTACTGTGGTGATTCTGTGAAGAGAAAGGAGGAGGATAGATATGAAATGTTGTGGAGGTAAAACTACAATATTTGGAGTGAAAGAGAATAAAAGGCAAGGATTACACCAAGATATTGAACCTGGGTAACAAGAATAATGGTGGACCCAACAATAGTATAGAGGAAAAGCACAGAGAACATGTTTTATTGAATATAGTTGGAGAGATATGGCTGATCATATTGGAGATCAATGACTTGGAGAATGTTTATAACATTAGCAAAGAAAATAGTTAAGTCAGAAGGAAGAATGAATTTTCAGGAACACCCAAATAATGCTATCAAGTTGACAGAAACAATAAACTTCATGTACTTAGGGGAGAAGTTGGGGCTAGAAATGGAAATTTATTAATCATTCAGTAGAAGTGATAATTGAAATTGAGAATGAATACTACCACCAAAGAGAATTTAGAGAGAAGGTTCAAGAGTGAGCCTTAAGGTTTCCTTCTGGAGATGTAATCAGCAAAAGAATAGAAGGTGTGTCAGAGAGGTAGGAGGAGAAACCTAGAAGGAGAGAGAATCTATGGGAGGTCAGCAAGAAAAAGTATTGGATTGTGAAAAAGTGGAAGTCTTAATGATGAAGTGGAGAAAAGTAATGGAATAAATCTTTTGGTGGAACAGTTTGATCTAAAAAAGGATTGTTTGTGGACAAGAGTGGCTTAGGGAGAAAGAAAAGAAACCACGAAGATGAAGAGTTTCAAGTTTGAAGAAAAAGAAAATTGGTAAGGGAAATTGGAAAGTTAGTGTCAGATACCAGCCAAAAAACCTAATGTTTTAACCTGATTTTAAAACTGATATTTAACCAATATCACATTGCTTGCTGTCTTGGGGAAGAGGAAGGTAAGGAAAGGAGGGAAAAAAAAATTGAAACACAAAATTTTACCAAAATGAAAATTGAAAACTATCTACACATGTATTTGGAAAAATAAAATACTGTTTAAAAAAAGAATATAAAAAGAAAAAGCTGATGTGACATGTAATTGATATATTACTTGCCTTCTTGGGGGGAGGTAGGGTAGATAATTTGAATTCAAATTTAAAAAGAAGAAAGCTTGTAAAAGAGAACACCCAGGACAGATGACCCAAGTTACTCTTTCAAGTCCTCTCCATTCTAGTCAGGTTGATCTGCTAATTGTTCCATATGGTGTAGTTTAGGGGGAAGAAGCATTTAATTGAAAAATATAACCTTCTGAGGGTAGTAACTGATCCACTTTTGTATTGGTGTCCTCAGTTGATTAACATAATTCATGGTATATAGTAGGCACTTAATAAATTCTTGATGATGAAGATCAGAGGTTGATGTTAGTCCTATAATCCAAACACTGGGATAGTTCCTAGAAGCTTGAATTCATATTTGACTCATCTCCTATTTGCTATCATCCTTTCAGTGTTGTGCTTAATGCTGTATACATCGTGGACTTTGGGATTGATAGAGGTGATCTGAAGGGTTCCTAATATATTTATGAGATATTCCAAATGAGATCTTAGAGAATTCTGCTCACTTCATTTTCTTCAAGAAGAAATGTAAAATGAGGGGGAGGGTAGATTTGGTGGCCTCCAAAATTCTGTCCCCCCCACCCCCCAGTTCTTATGATCCTAAAATGTAATGACTGCCACATCATCCAAAACAATCATTACCATAATAGGTCACTTGTAGCTAAACCAGCAAACTTAAGTCTACTTTGAGTAAGTCTTTTACTTTTAGCCAGTAATAAAGTCTTGTTTAAGATTCTATAGAACTTCATTGAAAGATTAGTCATTGACATATATGAAAGGAAGATAATCTTTGGAGGGCAGAGTAGTAAATTTGAGGAAATATTTAAAGAAAAAGAAAATAACACATAAATCATTTGATTGGTATCATGTTGTCTAGATTTTTTTTTGGAAGTGAAGGAAAAAAATGAAGATGATTGTATTTTCTTCTTTCAAGCAGCTGCCGTCCTGCAATTCTATTTTTGTGATCTCAGTCTGTGGCCAAGGAAGTGACAAAGGGTGGTAGATTTAGAATTATGACTTCACTAAAGGGATGAGAAATGATTGAAGATAGGCTTCGTTTGCAAAGTCCCTTTTGGAATTAAATGAAGTATTAGCTCTTTGCTGAAACAGATTTTTCCCTCCTCTCTCTTGGGACTATGAAGTGATGATTAAATGGTCTTTCACCAAGTCAAATTATGAATTCTAAGCATTACTCTAAGTATGAGAGCCATATTACTTATAGCAAGTTCTTTTGTTTTGTTTGTCTGGATTTGTGATTTCATTGGATCATAATACTCATATGGAAATTCCACCCACCAAAGCAAGATGGACAATTCATCTGTAATTTACGGTCTTAGAGAGTTACTAGGGGGCCATTGAGAAGTTATGTGAGTTGCCCATGCCATTTAATTAATTTGTTGATAGGTCAAAGAATTAGAGATGAAAGGGACAATACTCTCCTTTTACAGATGAGACAACTAAGTTCTACATGGAGCCAGTGATCTATATCTTGTTTTTATCACTGGCTACCTATTGGACATTTCAAACTGGATGTTTATAGAACATTTTCCCCCAAATTCTCCCCTTTATGGAATTTCTTTACTTTGACTGAAAATATCACCATCTTTTTGGTTTGCCAAGGTTGTAATCTTGGTGTGATGAACTCTCATTCTTCTCTCAAATTATATATTCATTCAGTTAAAAAAATTTTGTCTTTTTTTTTACCCATAATATTTCATATCAAAAAACCTAAGAATTAAGCGACTTAGCCATCACTTCTTGCCAAATATATGGAAAAGAAATGGAAGCAGCGACAGATTTTATAGTCTTGGCCAAAGATCACTCCAGATGCTAACTGCAGCCATAAAATTAAATGATACTTGATCCTTGGCAGAAAAGCTATGGCAAATCTGGACAGCATACTAAAAAACAGACATCACCTGGCTGACATAGGTCCATATAGTCAAAGTTACAGTTTTTCCAATAGCAGTGACTGGCGGTGAGAGTTGGATTATAAGAAAAGCTGAGTGCTGCGGAATTGATGCTTTAGATTGTGGTGCTGAAGACGATTTTTGAGAGTCCTCTGGACAGCAAGGCAATCAAATCAGTCGATATTTTAAGAAAATAATTCAGACTACTCACCAGAAGGTCAGATACTGAAATTGATACTTGAATACTTTGCCCTTCCCTCATGAGAAAATGGAACTCTTTGGAAAAGACCTTGATGTTGGGAAAGATTGAAGACAAAAGGAAAAAGGGATGGCAGATAATGAGATGGCTAGAGACTATCAGAGAATTAATGAGCATGAATAGATAATGAATGACCTAAGAAGACTGTGGTCCATGGGGTCAAGAAGAGTCACACATACCAACAAATACCAATATCCATATCCACATATCTCATATTCTCTCTCCTCACAGCCATTACAGCTCTCCTTTTTTCTTGCAGTAACTTCCTTATTAGACTTCATATTCTCAATGCTGATTGCTTTAAATTTAAATGATTTAAATGACCATGTCACTCCCCTAGTGATTCCATATGGCTTTATAGGCTGTACACTCCTGTCTCTGCCTTTGCAGACTTTACAACTTAGCTCCACAGTCTGCCTTTCCAGTTTTATTACACATTTATTCCTGTCACACATTCTTTCCTCTACCTAACTTGTCCTGTTTTCTGTTCCTCACATACAATATCCTGGGCTTTATCTTGGTGCCTAGAATGCCCTCTTTCCTTACCTCTATCTATCAATCTTTTTTTTTTTTTTTTGGTGAGGCAATTGGGATTAAGTGACTTGCCCAAGGTCACACAGCTAGGCAATATTAAGTGTCTGAGGTCATATTTGAAATCAGGTCCTCCTGACTTTAGGGCTGTTGCTCTATCTACTACACCACCTAGCTGCCCAGCTCTATCAACTCTTAACTGCCTAAAATCTCTTGTTACCCTCAACACTTAGCATAAGCACTGCTTTTTAAAAAAAATTTTAAAAGCTTTGAACTTAAGCACCAAAAAAAGATCATTTCCTTATGTCCAGAATAAAAAAATAATAATAATAATTCTATGGGAAACTGTGAATCTCCATTTCATTCTGTTTGCTTTTTTAAAAAGCATCTAATAATTCTATTTCCAATGCTGACCTTCTTGTCTGTGCTTCCATCTGCATGTCCTTATGTTCCCCTCTGTGAATCAAAAAAAGTTACAATGGTCCTTTTTTGGGAGGGACATCTACCCTTCTCTCTTTTCTCTCGATTAAAAAATCGAATAATGAAAGAGAAACCCTTTTAACAAATAAACATAATCAAGCAAAGTGAATTCATTCAGCAAACCCTAATTCTGGCCATATCCAAAAATGGATGTTCCTTTCTGTGCTTTGTGTGTCCATCACCTTTCAGGAAGAAATTCACATGGTTTATCATAAATCTGACCTCTAGAGACATGATTAGTCATTGATTTGATGAGTTTTTAAGTCTTTCCAAGTTTTTCTTTATGGTCTTGCCATTCCTATATAAACTGTTCTGATTCCATTATGGAGCTTATATTCTCATATATCATCTTAATGCCTGCTAAGAGTAGTAAGGAAAGAAAGAAAAAAGGAAGGAGAGAGGAAAAGAGAAAGAAGGGACAGAAGAAGTAAAGAAGGAGGGAGGGAAAGAGGGAAAGAAGATGGAAGGAAAGGAAAAAGGAAAGATGAAAGAAAATCAATAAGAAAGTCTCCATTTACATCAAAATAATTATGGTAGCACTCTTTGCAGTACCAAATAATAGGAATGAAGTTGATGCCTATTGAGGAATGGCTTAACAAATTGTGTTACATAAATGTAATGGAATATTGGTGTTTTGTAAGAAATTACAAATGTCGGGGCAGCTAAGTGGTGCAGTGGATAAAGGACCAGCCCTATAGTCAGGAGGACCTGAGTTCAAATGTGGTTTCAGACACTTAACACTTCCTGGCTGTGTGACCTAGGCAAATCACTTAACCCACAATTGCTGGGGGGGAGGGGGCGCGGAATGAAAAGAAAAAAAAGAAATGTCATGAATATAGAGAAGGATGGAAAGTTCCATACAAACTGAGAAAGAATGAAAGAAAATCAAGGAAGCAAAATACCTGTGTATTGTTTTTTAACTATAATGTAGAATGGAAAGGAAAACCATGTACCAAAAAAATCAAAAGTCAATGTAACAAAATTGTGAAGATCAAGCATGAATTAAATGAAGAGATGTAAGAGGATACCTCCACCCTACTCTTTTGTGGAAGTGAAAGGCCCACAGATGTTACACGTTGCATGCTTCAGACTTTGTAAATGTATCATTGTGATGATTTTTTTTTCCTTTTTAAAAAAATACTATTAGTTATACTGTTGTTATGTGGGAAGGGAAAGGATACCAGTTTAAAAAAAAAAAAAAAACCTAGGAGACATCAGTCAAAATTCATTAAAAAAAAATAAATTATTCTGACTTGGCTCATTTCGCTCTGCGTAGGTTCACCCTACCTGGGATTCTCTGAAATGATCTTTTTTGTCATTTCTTATGGTACAATAATATTTTACTAAATATATTAAAATTTGTTCAGCCATTTCCCAACAATTTAATTGAAAATCTATAGCACCCTTTTAGATTTCTTTTTTCTTTTCCCTCTTTTAATCTCTTCAGGATCAGAAAAGGTTGTTTTGTTTGTGACTTTTACCTCTCCAACTTTTAAAAAAATCTCTATCTCCACTTATTTCCCCGTTGTGTTTGATGAATTTTTACACCAAATTATTTGCTTTGTGTGTGTGTTCATCTTTTCATTTTGTCTATTTTAGAAAGATGTGAGGTTTCTCTGATGCCCATTTGTCCCATACTTTCCTCCATGTATTTATATTCTCATGTGCCCCAAGGAAATAGCAAGCTTCACCCCTTTCTTCCTTTTTTCTATACTATTGTATTTCTCTTTTTATCTTCTTTTCTCTTTCCCTTTTCCAGTCCTTAGAAGACAACCAATCCCCTTTGAGGATCTCTTTCTTTCTTTTCTTTTTTTTCCTCCCTTACTCCTTTTTTCCTCCCTTCCTTTTTTTCCTTACTACTCTTAGCAGACCTTAAAATTCTTAAAGGACACTTATTTATTTCCTAGTAGATTGTTAATATTATATCATTATGCATCTCTTTCCAGTTGCTCAAATAAATTTACTTCATTGGATTTCTCTGTACTCTTGTTTCTATTTCAACCAGCTGTGGTCACTTTATCAGAGATGCTTGAAAATCTTGTATTCCATTAAAAGAACATTTCTTCCCCTTGAGATTTAAATTCATCATCACATAGTAACTTATTCTTGGTTGTGTGCCTTATCTTTTGCCTTTTGGGATATTGTATTCTAAGATATGTCCTCTTGTTTATACAAGAAGCTGCCAGGTCTTGTGAGATTCTAATTATACTTCCTTAGTTCTGAAATTGCTTCTTTCTGAATGCTTACAGTATTTTTTTTTTTTTTTAATGTGGAAACTCTGGTTTGGGCTCTTATTCGTAGACTTTTATTCTTGGGATTTCTTTCAGGAAATGATTGGTAGATTTTATCTTTGTCCTCTAATTCAAATATATCTAGGAAATTTTCATGTATGATTTCTTTAATTATACTGTTATTTTTTTTTAAGTCATGGATTTTCAAGAAATCAAGTGTTTCTTGAATTTTATTTCCTTGATCTGTTTTCCAGTTTGTTTGGTTTTTTTTTTTTTTAATCAGGTGTCTTAAATTTTCTTTTAATTTCTGCTTCCAATACTTTGACCTTTCAATTATATCCTAATATTGCTGTCTAAAAGAAGTAATTGATTATTGATTAGTCCACTTTAGTTTTCACAGATCCATTTCTTGGATAAAGTTTACCACTTAGCCACCTAAGCAATGTATTTATTTTCCAAGACATTTTTTTTGTCTTGGACTAATACTGATTTCTCCACAATTTTTTTTCATTTTTTATATCTCTTGATTCATTTCTTCGAAGTATTCATATACTTTGTTCAAAATCCATTTTTCCCCATTAAGTCTTTTCTTGAAATTGTTATGGATTTCTTCATAACTTCTTTTTAGGGATCTTTAGGTTTGCAATAATTTTTGATGTTCATCATTTTCTTTGACTTTTTTTGTTTGTATTTTTTTGTATTTCTCAGTGGGATAGTTAGCCCTGGTTTTTACACCTCCTTCTGGCCAATCCTAGATCTTTGAAATTTCAAATGCTGGACCTTTAAGGTCCTTTCTAGCTTCCTAAGACAGGCCATTAGAGCTCCTAAGCCTGGACTGTTCTAGACTGAGCAGTTGCTTTGGTCACTGGTTACTGCCCATTGACATTCTAACTACTTTTGGGTTTTCTCAAGGGAGCTCTTCATTTTTGCTATCTCTTTTGCAGACACAGAGCTTTGCATGTTACATGTGCCACTGGTCTAGCTCTATCTAGTAATGCTGAGAGGCAACTTTTGCACTGTCACTGACAGACTTTGCTGGGAAGTTTGAATTTGTGTGCATTTCTAATGTAGAAATCATTTTTTGAAGTTTTTCATATCATTTTTTTTGTTGGTGAGAATTTTGAGGCTAAGCAACTAAGTGACTTGTTTACATAATTAGTGTTAAATGTCTGAGGCTGGATTTGAACTCAGATCCTCCAGAACTCAGGACCAGTATTTTATTCACTGTGCCATCTAACTACCCCCTTTCCACAGACTTTGCAACCAGCAGCAGCTCAATCAGATCCTCATTCTACAGTTCTTTTCTATGAGACTTAGTTAACTCCTTCACATCATTCTCATGCACTTCTAGCTCCAGTTCCATGCTAATTGTACATTCTTGCTATTCTTTGAACAGCTTCATCTTTATCAAATCCATTAAAATTTTGGAACATAGTACCAAGTTCATGTACTATCAGTGATAATTTTTCTCCTCTATTTTCTAATTATTTTCATTTCTAAGTCTTTGAGGCATTTTTTCAAACATGTTTCTATTATAGCTTTCTATGTCCTATTATTATTCCAAACTGCATGATAATTATAGATTTCCAGAAGTCTCTCAATGTCAAGTCTGTATTTTGGCAGTTAGGTATACTGGTAGATAGAACACTAGTACTAGAGTCAGGAAAACCTGAGTTCAAAAGTGGCCTCAAACATTTACTAGCAGTGTGACCTTGGGCAAGCCACGTAATACTGTTTGCCTCAGTTTCTTTATCTGTAAAATGAGATAGAGAAGAAAGTAACAAACCCACCCTAATGTCTTTGACAAGAAAACCCCAAAGTTGGGTTATAGAGAGTGGGATATGACTGAACAAATTCTTATCTACATCCAAAGCTGTAAATGTCTAGGTAGATGTAATTCTCATCCTTTCCTTAATTCATAAATTGAAATAATGAGGTAGTATTAGAGAAAAGATAATTATTTTTCAAAATATTATATATCCCTAACATAGTTTTTTCCTTCCAACAATATATAGGTTCAAGATGGTGTTCTTTGATAAAATATTCTGTTTTCATCTACTTTAAAGAATTGCTCTGGAAAATTGGGACCTTTATTATTTTCTGTAGGATCTCTAGCAACCTCTTTGCTGCTTCAATATCTGCACTAGTACATGATTTTCAAATCACACTGAAAATTCATTCAGAGTACTTAAGTTTTGACTTGAATTTCATCAAGCTTAAAGAAATATTCTATCTCCTGTCCACACAATTACTAGTTTCTTCATCTCTAACTAGCACCTTCTCTTTGTTTCAACAGATATATCAACTACGTGCAATTGCCTTTTTCTTGGTTCTTTATTGTTTGGACTTTTATAAGTCAGCTTAATACAAGCACTGCCTTTTGTATCTTCCTTTATCTGGGCAGCATCCTTCAAAATGGTGTGTAGCGTCTACACCACAAGCCCAAGTTCATGTACTATCAATGATAATTTTTTTCCTCCATATTTTTGAATTACTTTTATTTTCATTTCCAAGTCTATTGGTTTACCCTACTGAGAAGGTTCACTTTTCCCCTAAGAAGTACATTTGCTATCAGCAGTAGTAAAACTAGAAGAATTACTATCAAACATAGGGAGAGACAATCATTGTCTGCAGACAGGAAGAAAGTGACTTAGAGATGCTTCTCAACTTTCAAACACTATGCTGCCTGATAGGACAGTATTTGCATAAGAAATTTTTGTAATTTTTTTTTTTGTAATTCCATTTTCCAAATTTTTTACATGAAATCACATTTGCATAATGCAAATTTCTGTAAATCAAGAAACTAGAAGAAAACCATCTTGGCCAGAAGTTAAGCATCTTCTTTTACATGAAGCCTTTGCTGCTAGTATCCTCCCTCCCCAAATTCCCTTGAATTTATTTTGCATGTATTCTAGATATATTTATTTATGTATATATTGCTGCTCCTTGAATTCAGGAATTATTTCATTTTCTTCATTGTATCCCCAAAACTTGACAAAATGCATGGCATATAATAGGTATTAAATATATGATTTTCATTTGATTAATTGCTTAAGATCACACAGATAAAAAATAAATGTAATCAAGGACAGAACCTGAATCCAGGTCTTGCTAAACTTCAAGGGCTGCTTTGTGTCCACAATTTCAATATTGTTTCTTACCCAGTAGATGCCATAGAATTTTACTACTGGATTCAACTTTATTGCATCTTCAAGCAATTGCTGAGGTCTCACATTTTGTCATTAAATTTTAGAGCAGGAAGAAACTTTAAAGTTTATTTTATAGACAGGAAAAAACTAACTTGCCCAGGGACAGAAATCTGATTAGAGGCAGAGCTAGTATTGGAACCTCAGATTTTAAAAAATCCAATCCAGTGAGCTTTTGTCTTACATCATATTGCCTTGGCTCTATAACTCACTGCCTCTCAATTTGGCCAGATGACTATTTTTTCCTTCTCATAATGTTGAAAATAGTGTTGAGAGAACAAATATAGATTATTCCACAAGTTTTTGGTCAGATTTCTGATTTACTCTCCAGGATAATTCTTTTTAAAGTGTCACGCAAAGAGAAGTTAGTCAAAATAATGTTAAAAAAGGATATCTGGATATAGATCAATAACTCACACTATATACCACGATAAGGTCAGAATGGATACATGAGTTAGGCATAAATAATATCATAACCAGATTAGGGAAACATGTATTACTAATCAGATCTGTGCATAAAGGAAGTATTTGTGATCAAAATTTAAAAGTTCTAGGCATAAACAATACCAGTGTAGCCAAGATTAAAGGAACAGATGGAAAATCGGGAAAATTTTATAGCATATTTCTTGGATAAAGATCTCATTTCTCAAGTATATAGAAAATTGAGTCAAATCAATTGCCATATAAGTCATTCCTCAGTTGATAGTCAAAGGATATGAACAAGTAGTTTTCAGAAGAAATCAAAGTTATCTTTGATTATCTGATTTTTTAGAAAAAAAATGCTCTGAATTTCTAGTGATTAAAGAAATGAAAATTAAAATAAGTCTTAGGTATAGTGTCACACTTATCAGACTGCCTAATCTAATATGACAGAGAAAGAAAATGCAAAAGTTGAAGGATGTGGAAAACTGATTCAACCATTTTGGAGAGCAAATTGGAATAATGCCCAAAGAACTAATAAAACTGCATATCCTTTGATCTAGCAATATCTCTCCTAGGCTTGTATGCCAAAGAGATCAGAGGAAAAGGAAAAGGACCTATCTGTACAAAAATATATTAGCTCTTTTTGTGGTGGCAAAGAATTGGAAATTGAGGGGAGTCCTATCAGTTGGGGAATGGCCAAACAAGCTGTGGTATATGATTGTGGCAGAATACTATAGTTCTATAAGAAATAACGAGCAGTATGATTTCAAAAAAATTTGGGAATTCTTAGAAAAATAGATGAAAGTAAAGTGAGCAGAACCAGTGGAAAATTATATAGGTATAGCAATATTGTAACGATAATCAGTAGTGAATGATTTAGGTAATTCTGATCAAGACAAGGATCATCCCTAAGAATTCATGATGAAAAATGCTATCCAATTACTTGCCATCTAGGGGAGGAAGTGGGGAAAAAGGAGGGAGAAAAAAAATTTGGAACACAATATTTTGCAAGAGTGAATGTTAAAAATAATCTATGCATGTGTTTTGAAAATAAAAGCTTATGAGTGAAATGAGCAGGGCCAGGAGATTCTTATATATTTCAATAACAATACTATATGATGATCAATTCTGATGGACATGGTCCTCTTCAGCAATGAGATGAACCAAATCAGTTCCAATGGAGCAGTAACAAACTAAACCAGCTACACCCAGTGAAAGAACTCTGGGAGATGACTAAGAACCATTACGTTGAATTCCCAATCCCTATATTTTTGCCTGCCTGCATTTTGGATTTCCTTCACAGGCTAATTGTACACTATTTCAGAGTCCGATTCTTTTTGTATAGCAAAATAACAGTTTGGTCATGTATATTTATTGCGTATCTAATTTATACTTTAATATATTTAACATCTAGTGGTTATCCTGCCATCTAGGGGAGGGGGTGGGGGGAAGGAGGGAAAAAATGGGAACAAAAGGTTTGGCATTTGTCAATGTTGTAAAATTACCCATGCATATAACTTGTAAATAAAAAGCTATGAAAAAAAAAAAAAAGAAAAGAAAAGCTTAAAAAAAAAATGCTATCCAAGGGGATAATTCTGGGAAGATGGCGGAATAAGTTGGTAAATTTCAAGCTCTCCTGATTTCTCCCACAAATGGAACAAATTTGCATCTCAGGGTGAAACAGACTAATGAAAAACCAAGATTTGGGTGACCAAGAGGTACAACCCAACAAGATCTGAAGATCCTGGGCCCAGATAAGCCTGTTTAAAATGCAAACAATCCCTGGCTAGAGGACCCCTCAAGCCAGCTGGGTGTGACTGGAGCAGAAGCAGGAACCACAGAGACTTTCACCTCCCCAACTGTTTGTCGAGGGGGGGTTTGAGTCCAGGAAGACAGAGTGAAACTGGCCTGATTAAGAATGCCAAGCCCACATATTTAACATGTATTGGTCAACCTGTCATCTGGGGGAAGGGGGGAAGGAGGGGAAAAAATTGTCAATGCTGAAAAATTACCCATGCATATATCTTGTAAATAAAAAGCTATTTAAAAAAAAAAAAAAAGAAAAGAAAGAATGCCAAGCCCATAGTCCTAGGTGAGAAGGAACCAGCACTTGGTAAATGCAGAAACAGTCAGGCAAGGATGCTGCTGGCTGTGGGTACTTGCGGGAGGATGGAGCTTTTGGTTTGGTGGTTCCTGGTCAGAGTGGAGAGCTGAAGGGAAGCTTGAGATACCATCACTCCCTCCCCTAAGATTAGGGATACTTACACTAATACTTATTTAAAAAAAAAAATGAACTGGCAAAGAAGAAAGAACTCTACTATTGAAAGACATGGAAACAGGGAAGATCTTCAGACAAAAAAAACTTTCTGTTCCAAAGAGTAATGTGAAATGCCTCCCTGCTTAGAGAGAATTTATAGAATTCAATAAAGAATTCAAAAATCAAATGAGAGACATTGAGGAAACACTAAAGAAAAAATTAAAATGATCCAAGAAAAACAAGAAGATTATGAAAAAAAAAAGTTAACCAATTAGAAAAGGAGGTACTTAAAGATATGAGAATAACCTTTGAAAATTAGAATCAGGCAAAAAGAAGCCGGTAAAGCTATTGAGAGACCAAGAAATTACAAAACAGATTATAAAGAATGAGAAAATAGAGCAGAATATCTCATAAGAAAAACAAAGATGTGGAGAACAGATCAAAAAGAGAAAATATAAGAATAATTAGATTGCCAGAAAGTTGTGACCAAAAAGAAAACCTTTTCACAATAATGCAGGAAATAATTCTAGAAAATTGTCCTAGAATTATAGATCATGAGAGGAAAGTAGAAATAGAAAAAATCCACCGATTACCACTTCAAGGAGATCCTTTGTGGAAAACACATAGGAATATTATTACCAAATTTGGAAACTCCCAGGTCAAAGAGAAAATTTTGTAAGAAAAAAGAAAAAAAACAATTCAAATATGCTGGAGCTACAATTAGTATTGTACAAGACTTATCAGCATCTACAATAAAAGGTCTTTGAAACATATCTACAGACAAGCAAAAGAACTAGGCCTATGGCCAAAAATATCATACCCAGCAAAATTATAATTTGAGAAAAACAGACGTTTAAGGAACTTGCAGATTTTTAGAACTTTCTGTCAATCAAACTCAAACTTAATAGAATTTAACATATAAGACACAATATCAAAGAGCAATTTAAAGGAACTCAACATGGACAAACTGTTTAAACATGGATAAATTGTTTTTGTTTTTGTTTTTGTTTTACATGAGAAATGTATGCTTTATGTTTAAAATTTACATTAACAATAGGGTAAGCTCAAAAGAAAGATTGGCAGACTAAAGGTAAAAATAATAATCATGATACAATACAATACAATATAAACGAGAGAAAGAATAGACACAGAAGCATTAGAGAGGGGAGTAGGGCTTGTAGTTCTGAAAATCTCACATTTAGGAATGGGTTCAATAGAAAACACCACATATATACCATGAAGGGTATAGCATCCTCCAAAATCTAAAAAGAAATAAGGTGGGAAGGATAAGTGGATGGGGAAGCAAAAGGTGAGGGAAGAAGACAAGAGAGGAATCCCTAGATGGGAGGATGTCAAGTTATAATAAGCCAAGTTATGGAGCAGAATTTAATGGAAGAGTTAGCAGGGATAGGAAAGATGTCTGTGTATGGGAGGTATGTGTGTGTCTGAGTGTGTGTATATATGTATGTATATGCACATAAGTATGCATAAATATATCTTTTCTTAAGGTAGTTTGGGCATAATGGGGGGGATGAAAGGGAGATATTTGAGTCTCTGTGTGTGTATATTTACATAATATGTAATCCCTTTCTTAACCATAATTGCTTGGGGGGGGTGGGAGGGATGAAAGATTGGGAAAAGAATAAAGTAAAAAAAGGTGTGCAGCAGGGAACAAAAGAACAATTTACAAGGAAGTAAAGAAAAGAGGGATATTCGTGAATATAACTAAGAAGTTCTTTTGTTCTCTTTTAACTTTTTTCTTTTCCCAATCTTTCATCTCTCCTACCACTCCCAAGTGTGTATATGTATGTGTGTGTGTGTGTGTGTGTGTATATATATATATATGTATATATACATATATATATATACACACACACACACACACATACATACATACACTTTCTTAAGTTGGTAGTTATAGATTTTGAATTTTCCCTGATGTTCTGTTGGGCATATGATAATATTTTCTTTTGTTTTGTATTGCTTTTCTGTTTTTCTTTTTTCTTATTGTTTCTTCACATAAAATAAATTTAGGAAAAAAAAATGCCTCTCCCCTAAATGCTATCCACCTTCAAAGAAAAAAAAAAACTAATGGATTCTGAATGCAGATTAAAGCACAGTTTTTTCCCTTTGTTTTCTTTTCTTCCTTCATCCTTTCTTCTCTTTCTTCCTTTTGCAACATAGCTAATATGGAAATGTTTTGCCTGATTTCATATATACAATTGATTTCACATTTCATGTCTTTTCAAGGAATGGGAGGTGAAAGAGAGGGAGAAAATTTGGAACTCATAGTTTTTAGAAAATAAATCTTAAAAATAAGTAAATGCTAAAATTTTAAAAAATAAAATGAAAAGGTACTTGGAGAGAGAAGATTTCTGAAATGTTCAGTTGTAATCTGTTCTCTGGATTGTTCTACTCATGACCTGAAAAGCAATTCACTAGGAAATTCAAGCATGTGAATGTGGGTTAAAGTTTACCTTGGTTCCACAGGCCTGTTGTGAATGCCTCTGTCTATTGTGTAGAGTAGGAAATGTAAGTAGGGAACAGATCTTCATTCACTGCTCATGAGTTTTCTCATTCAGAACGTGCGGAGGAAATGATGTCCCAAGTCTCACATAGTCCGAGGTCACTGCCAGCACTGCAGAGTATTGATGCAAGTTCTCTGGGGTTTTAGTGCATTCACTGTTGGAGCAGCTTTTTTCTTGGGGAAACAATGTGGCCTTTGTCATGGTGAGTGAGGTGTGTTTTAACGAATATGTAATGTGTAAGATCCATTTTGAAAGTTGAGATGTAGTACAATAATCTATTTGTTAAATGAGTAGTCTTTTGTTTTCCATTATGAGTGATTATGCAGTAGTAAAACAAAGATAAACTTAGTCAGAGACTAGTTTTTCTTTTCAGGATGAACTTTAGAATCTAAGATTTTAAAGAGGCAGTTACCTACTCCAAAGGGAGTCACAAATAGAATTTAGGGCTTTTTGCATTTTTGATATTTTTTTGTTAACCTGTTGCAGGAAATGAGAGATTCCTTTGACCAGCCAGACCTTTGTATAGCCTAAAACATCTGGAGGTGTTTTTTTCTGTTGTGTGCTTGCTTTGTTTCAAGGTAGTAAATATTAGAAACAGGTGTTTTTCTGTGTTGTAAAATATGTGTGAATTGGTTTAGCTTATGTTTTTTTACTAGTTTTTGGTCTTAGGAAATGTGTGTGTTTGATTAATAAGCATTTAATTTCTTTCCCAGCCCCCCAACCCATCATTGTCTGTTCATTTGAAGGACAAAACCTTTTTAGCAACATTCATAGTCAAGCAAGACAGATTTTTGCCTTGGTCATGTCTCATTCAGCATCTTGATTTAGTCATCTGTAAGAAAATGGATTAGTTTCTTCATTTTCTGTTCTCTGGAACTTTGGTTGTTCCAACTTTGGTCAAGTTCTTTAGTCTTGACAATGTTTGATTTTACAGTGAAGGCTGAAATGAAACTAATGTTTTAAATTGAATCCAGTCTGTTTGAGGAGTTACTTTTATGTGCAAAAATGTTTGTAGCAGTTATTTTTTGGTGGTGACAAAGAATTGGGAAAATGAATAAATGCCCATCAGTTAGGGAATGGCTGAATAAGTTATGGTATGTGAAAGTAATGGAATATTATTATTCTGTAAAAAGATGAACAAGCTGATTTTTGCAAAGATTTACATGAATTAATGCTTAGTGAAATGAGCAGAAGCAGGAAAACATTGTACACAGCAGTAGGATTGTGCGATGATCAACTATGAAAGACTTGGTTCTTCTCAGCGGTTCAGTGATCCAAAGCAATCCCAATAAACTTTGGATGGAAAACACTACCCACATCCAGAGAGAGAACCATGGAGGCTGAATGTAAATCAATATATGCTATGTTTAGTTTTTTTCCTTTTTCTTCTGTTTTTTCTTTTACCGTTGTTTCCCTTTTGTTCTGATTTTTTTCTCCCAACATGAATCATAAGGAAATATATTTTTTAAAATGTACATGCATAACACTCCAAAATTTTATTTTTACATGTAACTGGTGAAAATAAAAAAATTTAAAAAGAAAAAAAAAAAAGCACTAAAAGTGGGGAAGGGAGAGACAAATCGGACCCTGCCCTCAGGGAGCTTACATAGCATGATCTTGAGTACCCTTAACAGCTAAGGTTAGGTGGATAGAATGTTGGAGTTTAATCAGGAAGACCTGAGTTCAAATACTGCCCCCAATTCTTAACTCATTGTGTGATAAGACAGGTCACTTATCCATAATCAGCCTCAGTTTCTACATCTGTAAAATGAGGGTGTCAGAATTGAAAAAGACTTTTCAAGCTCTGAATCTATGGTCCCTTGATCCAGATTGCCCATTTTGTTTGATCTCCAAGTTTATTGAACATGAACATTAATAAAACATTCCACATGACAACAGAAAGGAAAGAGATATGAGACCAATCACCATCATTCATATTTAGAATTAGAAAGCAATCTCTTTCTTTAAAGAAAATGATATAATAGTGAAATGAGTAATGTAAATACTATGTCCATTTTATACTGTATTACTCTTAGCCTATAAATGTATCTTTGTTTTTACAGGTGTGTGTGTTTAAGATGTTTTCAAATGTTTAATTATATGTGGGACAGATATTTAAAGGAGCCATTTTCACATGAAGCATTAATAAGATAGATTGTGATTATTTAGTAAGTTCATATAACATGTCAGAAACATTTATATAAAATCTTTAGCAAAATTTTATATTTTTTTACCCACTTACAAGTAGTATGCAATGGGGCAGCCTTTTTCTACTTTTTATTTTCATACGACCAGAGAGTAACAGCTAGAATGGATCTTAGACATTATTTAGTCCAATGGTTCTCACACTATACTCAGCGGTCACTGAAACTCCTTCAGAGGATTCATGAGGTTAAAATCATTTAAGATGTTTGTGTTTCTAATATGTGTGTGTATGTGTGTGTGTGCGTATATACTGTATTAGATATGCATATATAACTTAAACTCTTAAGTAGTTTTATTTAGGGTTTTTCTTGCAGACTTTCAGCAAAAATTATTTCCTTTGAAAAAAGAAAAAAAAAATAGATCTTCTGAAGTTTGTTTTCCCAAGTTGGTTGTGTGTGTGTGTGTGTGTGTGTGTGTGTGTGTGTGTGTGTGTGTGTTTGAACACCATAAATAAAAATTCTTTGAGATCCTCAGTAAATTTTAAGGGTATAAAGGGTCATAAGAACAAAAAGTTTGAGAAGCTTTTTATTCTGCAAATGAGGAAACTGAAACCCAGAGAGGTTATTTGTCTCAGGTCACATAGAAAGTAATAGTGGTTTCTGTAATTATTTTAGTTTCCTTTGGACTGGACCTGTGATCTTATTGGGCAGGAAGTGTTCAGTGAAGAATTTCCTCTACCAATTTAGGTCAGCATTTTTTTTTTTTTTTTTTTTTTTTTTTGCAGCTTAATCTTAGCTCATGTCTCAGGCACCCAGAGGAATATTGACCTGCACAGGGTCTCCTGGTTAGTATATGTCAGAGAGCCAAACTTGAATTCAGCCTTTTCTGACTCCAGCATCTCTTTGCCTGGACCAGATTACCTCTAACGGATTTTATATCCAGCCTTTATGAAAAGAAAATCTTAACCTATTCTATTCTATTTATTTTTATAACTTTTTTTTTTTTTTTTTTTTTTTAGCATCACGGGATTTAGAGTTGGAATGAACTCTAATGTAATTTAATTCAACCCTTGCATTTTATAGCTCATGAAAATGAGACACACAAAAGAATGAGCTTTCCTAAATGTCACAAAGATAATATGGAACAGAGACAAAGTTCGCATCCAGGCTCTCTGACTCCGAATTCAGTGTTTTCCATAGTGATGCAGAATCAAGTGCAACTGTTTTCATAATTTTCTCTCTTGTTACTCATTAATCTCTTAACAGAATAAAATGATGAATGATTATATATTCTAGCTTTGGCAATTAATTCTTCACATTACTATTTACATGCACATTTGAGATTATATTTTGTTAGTCAGAATTCCTTTATATAATGATGTATTTACACCCTTCAGTTCTCATTATTCAATTCTCTGATTATATCATTAATTTTGTTTTTGTTAAATGTACTTTTCTATCATGCCCTTCATTCCTCCTTAGTCTGATTCATTTGCTTCTAGATCTTCATCATTTCTTGTAATATTTGCTGCAGTGTTACTTTGACATGGATTTTTTATTTTACAAAAAATGAAATTTTATTGATTTTTTTTTTTTACATTGCCTAAAATTCTCTGGTATTACATTTTAATACTTTCATCCTTCCAGACAGTGATCTTATTTAATAAAGAATTTTAAAAAGAGGGAAACCCCCTAGAAAAACTGATAATATACAGTGTTCCACACCCATAGAGACCCCTAAAGGGATGGAATGAGAGATATTCTTCTTTGTGGCTCTTGTTCAAAAATCTTGCATTGTTTTGTGGCTCTTTCACTTTACATTATTGTTATCATGTATACTCTTTTCCTGGCTCAGTTTCCTTCACTTTTCATTAATACATGTAATTTTTTCAGTGTTCTGTATTTATCATATTTTTCTTACAGCATAGTAATATTCCATTATCTTCATATACCACAATTTGTTTAGCCATTCCTCAATCGATAGGCATCTACTTTATTTCCAGTTCTTTGCCACCACAAAAAATACTACTGTAAATATGTTGATGCAAATGGGGCCTTTTTATCAAGAATACCCTTGGGGTATATGCCCTAAGATCTAACATAGCCATCCCCTGTCTTTCCCCTGAGCTTCAGTTGATTCTTCTAATTGATTACTGGACATTTTAGACTGAGTAGATCCCTGACAATATCTCAAACTTAACATTCCTAAAGCAGAATTTATCCTCTTCCTCCCACTCCAAATTCATCTTTCATCCCATACTTATTTTTAAAATAATTTTATTTTCCCCAGTTACATATAAAACATCATTTTTGTTTATGTATGCATGCTCATTTTTTACATATTTCTATTAATTTGGGAAAGAAAAATCAGAACAAAAAGGAAAAACCACAAGAAAAAAAAACAAG